>NW_024044237.1:9637980-10837980 GCF_014851395.1 Micropterus salmoides
TGATTAACTGCGACAGGCTGTTTCGCGACCGCTAGGCCCCCTACTGAAAAAGAAAGAATGGTTAACACGAGGTTCTCTGTTCAAGCATTTGATGGACAGTGACATGCGGGAGTTGGCCAAATCATTGTTAAGGTAACTCAAACAAGCTGCGCATTTTGATAGCTTCATTAAAGTAAGTAAGGCATGGCAAAATCTGATATCAGAGAGAAAATTTTGAGATGCACTGTTTCAACTTTTATTCAGTGTCAATATTTGCTGATGGACAGCATGAATGTCTCAGCACAATAAGTGCTGAATATTTGGTTCAGGTTAGGAAAATGGAAAATGCAAATCCATTCTATGAAAGTAGAACAACGAGTTGCACCAGGATGGTCTGAATGGAGCCTTTTATCTATTATACTGGATATGAAATCCAGTATTTCCCTATGGTTGAAAACTGTTAAGGTATGCAAGGTGTGTGTATATATGGCACACAACTGAACTCAACTGATAGGTATACCACACAACTTAACAAACACAACATACTCTACAATATGTAAATTATGAGTCTTGCTTAAATTTATATCAGTCGTGTTATAAATATTAAAAGAATAGTCATCTTGTGGATCTCGAAAGATTTGTCTCCTAACTTAGCCTACCTTTTTGCTTTTATTTTGTTTGCTACTGCCACTACCTCACATGTGAAACCTGCATTATTTACTTTTTTTTAATCTCTTGGGGGCAAGAACAACATTAGTTGTGTTCACATTGACCACCTCAATCAGAAGAGACTTTGATCAGTTTGAGGGGTGGTGGAAACCGTGGTAATCTGTTCAATAATAAGATATTAATAACCATGTAAATGCACATAAGACCAACTTTTAAATGATCACATCAAGTGATGTTAATGTTAACATAAACATTCAAACTGCTGGCCACATTATGCTAGCTACTTATCAAGACTGTCCGTGGTTGTCAGTTCACTGGAGCTAGCTAGCTGCAAGTTGACATTATCTACCTAATACACATAATGTTCCACTAAAAATATCACTTCCTACTTGGTAACAATAAAGATAAAAATAAAAAATGCACAGTAGTCAATGGCATGAGACAATTTATTTACTTATTTATCTGTTGAATTGTGCCCTGAATTACACACATGGTGTTTGTCAATTTAAAAGATAAATCTGTCCATGAAGAATGTTTCAGTTTGTCATAAAACAGTGAAGTAACATTTAGTTTTGTGCGAAAACTGTTCAATGAACTACATCTCTTGTAGTGATGTGCGATATCACTTAATTCGTATACGATCCAATACCAAGTAATACCCAGGCTGGTATTTACCGATACAAATACCAATACTTTTTACATATTTTATTTCTAGTTTAATGTGACCTCCCTCTCCCGTTTCTGAATTTAGGAGAGAAATAAGGAGTCAGGGCACAATTCAAACAGGATCAAAAAAAATTTGTTGTCTCTCAACATTGATTACCGTACATAATTTTTCTGAATAAGGTCCCATGGTGGTGCACCGGATGGGGAGGGACTTAGACCAACCTGACGTTCAGTTATCACTGTTGGCTTTTCTAGCTGACTGATAATTCGCCACTGCTACCAAGAGCTGTGCTCCTCCAAAATGGCCGTCTAAGTTACACAACTTAAAAGCTTGCCTTTGTACAATTTAATGTGCCTGTATATAGTATTCATCAGAGAAATATGACCACACAAATGGTCAGTTTTCAAAATAAATAGTTTTGTACACAACTAAACACAGTGAAAGATGGAGGATATTGTCATGGAGGGCAGTGTCTTGTTCACACTTGCCTCTTCCCTCACTCCTCCCTCTTTATCCTCTTCCCTCCTCCAGCCCTTCCTCTGCTGCGTTACCAGCCGTGGCAGCGGGGAGAAGAAGAGTGAGGAATCCAGCAGCCACTCAGTCAGACGTTAGTCAAATGTTTTCTCTCTGGCTCACTACTGTATAGTATCACTCCAAGGATTTGTTCTAGGAAAAGCATTTTTCACACAAGACACTCACAATCATGAGTAATTTTCTTCCTATAATTCAGTAATTTTTTATCTGATATTCTGATCCTGTTTTAATCCCACTTTGGCTGTTGTTGGATGTGAGTACTGGAGTGGTTGAGATTGGCTTGCTGTTGTACCTCCGCTGCCAATTTTTGGAGAAGGGAGGTCTGTAAATGGGGGAGGAACCTCAGAAGATGGTTTGACTTGAAAGAGAGGGCGACCTTCTCTGTTGCAAAGAGAGAGAAGTCATCGGAGTCTGATGCTGGACAACAACACAAGGTGTTGGATTTGGGGTTTTTATATTTCATTTTTGGACAAATCAGAGAAAAACATTTATTTTGCAAAAAGGGATAAAGAAGTATTTTGTTTTTGGGAAAGAATCTTAAGTTTTTGCTTCACTTCAGTTTTACAACATGGCTGGGATGTATGGATGCTTCAAGAGCAGGAAGTAAGTTCATTTTTGTAATAATGTTGCTGCATTTTTAATTGCATTTATTACCAGTAAATGATTATGGTTAAATGATATTGTGATGCTCAGTTCTGTTGTACCATACAACTATAACTTACTCAGAATATATTCACAATGTGTTACAGAATCAGCCATAAAATCTTGTTTTGACATCACACCTGACAACATAATGTTACGCATCTACTTGCTTCATCAAACTGCCCATTCAGATCCTCTGAACATGATCTTTAAATATCTGTGTCATAGGATGTGGGTGTTAATTGGTTCTTTAAAGCGATTTGTCATTTGTAACACATAATTATGTATTAATAGAGGCCATGAACTACTTGTAATAACGAACAACATAACAGTCATGCACTCTGCTACTGGAGTGCTTATTTCACACTTAGCCACATTGTGCACTGAAGAGCAAAAAGCTTTGACTTCAACACAAATCCAAATGCTGACAGAAATGACAACTTTTTCTTTGAGTGCACTACTTTTAATTTGCATGTTGTTTTTTTCCCCCACAGTTGACTCTGTCTTTTGTTGCAGCTGTCAAATCAAACTTTTGAATTCTTTTGTTTACTGAGACAATTGATGGCTTGTAGTTGGCGCTGTATGACTCAAAGCTGATTGATTGGAGAGAATAATTTTACACTAGAAGTGAATGACTAGTCAGAATATCCCAGAACTAAACTTGCTTTTAGTTTTGGTTTGGTGAATTCCCTGGAACACAGGATCAAGTTATATTTTAATGTTTTGAATTGGCTAAATATAGACCTTGGGGCTTGGCAGTGTGATTGGACCACAGAGGTTTAGAATAATGAGTGCCTTTGAGCTTTTTTTTACTACAGTAAAGTATTATAACGTTTTTTTGGTGATGTGGTGTTGGGTGCACCGTAACCCTCTTTCACTTACTTTATCTTTGGCCTTTCAGTCTCATGACATGACAACAATACAAGCTTTTATGGCCCACTCAGCAGAGTTGACTTAGACAAAGATTTTGTTTGTGTTTGTGACACACAGGCAAAGTGAATTAGGAGAGGGGATGAGCTGCAAGACAGCTACACACAGATTCAACCAAGAACCACAATTGTGTTATCCTGGCATTGGTTCACTCTGTAACCAAGATTAACTTGAATCACTTCTTACTACAAACTCTCCATATACAGACAAACGTAGGACTGAGTGCTGTCAAACTGAACTCATTTAACTTGGGAAGTAGAATACATTATACTTGGCATTCACGGGGTTTAAGTCTGAAGAACACTGTTAGGCAACTGAAAAATTTCCTTATTACATTTTCAAAAATTACAGATTTTTTTTCTTCCTCTGTTTATTTCAACATTGTGTTTAAGGTGGCAAATAAAAAAAGCCAACAAAAAGTGACTTCCATGGGCAATGTTTTCCCAAGTGTATATCAACTTGGGAACTCAAGACTCAAGATAGCAGAGAACCACAACACATCATTCAAATGATCTCTCCACGGTAAACACAATCCCACCTGAGAGTAGCATAAATATCTCAATGTTTTTTGGATTTGGGCAACTTTAATTCACAGCAATTCCTGTCAAATTACTTCTTTATGTTTGACAAACATACATAGGCGTCACCTTCAAAGTCTTCATGTTTCAAAATATGAACAATAACGCATAAATCTAATGCTGACTTTCAAAACCAGTCAGCTGGAGACAGAGTTTGTAGCCATACTGCTGGCTTGTTAAAGTATAAGAAAAACATATTAGTCCAGCTCATCATATAATGCTCTAATAATATTGACCAAATTCCTCGCACATAGCATAGGCCAAATGTCCCCTGTTACAGGCCATTCTCACCTCTATTAACAAGTGTTTTGAATGTACATTTATTGTAATATTTACAATTCTAAGTGCTAAATTGTCCCTCACTGTACCCAGCAAATGTATTTTAAGAAAGTTTCAATAAACAAGCATTATTTCAAAAAGGACACGTTCTATTTTGAGGCACAATGTAATTTCTCATGTATCCCCCCCACCACCACCATTAATGTACTGAAGAATCAGTTTCAGGCATCACACCAGTGCGCAATAATACTTTTCACTAAAGAAAGGCAACTCATCCTTGCACCCCCACCAACCCTTCAACCATCAAATGTACTGAACGCTCAAAATTGTTTTTCTAGAAAATTCCAAACTGTCTAACTGGAAAGACCTTATTTAGAAGTCATGGCTCGTCCATCAGGCACACAGTCTGGTCATTGCTGTACCAGCTAATGTCCTCTCGTGGACGTGGCCAGTAAAACTTGGTCCCATTCTTATGCATGCATTTCACTCTTGAATTATCTTTAACCTCCAGGATGATTCCAGTCACAGCAGCTTAATTTACAAGCTGCAAGCTGACAAAATTGATGGTTGCCAGCAAAAAGTGACCCTGATCTGTGTTTTCCTGGGGAAAGTAAATTGCTGCTGCAAGAGATGGTGGAGGGTCAGTAGGGGGCATTTCTCCCTCTGGTCCGAATAAAAAAACTTTAAAATAAATCACAGTGACGGGGCACTCTGCTGTAGGAGATGCCATCCTCCGGATGAGATGTTAAACCAAGGTCCTGACTCACCGTGGTCATTAAAGATCCTGTGGCACTAGTAACAAGTAGGGGGTTCCCCAGTGTCCTGGCAAAATTCCCAACCTAGCTGTCACCATCTGGCCATCTGACCCCTCAATCAAGAACCCTCTCTCTTGAGAATCACTGTAAACTGTGAATGTGCTGCACGAGAATGGAAAGCTTGACAGGCATGACAACACTGACTGAAGGTATGAGGCTTACACAAAGGCTTAATTGGCCACAACACAATTAGTGATGCAACATGTTTGAATATTTCAAGCTATATAGAGACATTTTTTCCCACAGTAGGCATTTTGACCCTCGATTTAGTTGTAGCAAACTCTTCAGTGTAGATGGGAGTCTTAAAGCTGAGCACTTTCTCATCAGGCCCAATCTTCCCCCAGTGTTTATCTGGTCCAACAGTCATTATGTACAGTAGGCTGAGTTTGTTCAGCAGGAAGGGTGATGCAGCTGTAAATGAATGTAGACTGTGCAGAGAGACTGATGAGAGTGTTCGGTCAGTTTCTGTCTTGAGTCCATGTAAGGCTTGTTGCTAAGAGCACAGCCCCCTTTTAAACAGGAGGGGAAAGGAGATGGAGGAGAGGCAAAGGAAGGACAGCTGGAAGACAAGAGAAACCCCAAACAATTGTTTCTAAATTGTAACCAAACCTCAAGCGTTTTGGACGATAATCTTTACTTGAACAGGAATTTTAAATCTGAAACTGACCGAGAATTTCAGCTTGGTTCAACACTCTTCCAGAGCTCAGTCACGTCCTGTCCCGTTTAGAAATAACGAAAATAAGGAGAAGATGTTTTTAGATGACTTTAGAGGGAGACTTAGGCAAGACCATACTTTTAGATGGACAAAAGATTCAGCCGGTTGTAAAGTGTGGAAGATTGTCAACCAATCAAGCACGTCCAGTGGTTTAAGCAGCTAATACGAATCTGAGGAATGACGAGATCAACAACATCATTGATCACAACAAATTTATCAGACGCTTGAGTGTTTTTTCCCTATAACTAGTCATGCTTTGACACTTTTAGTTATAAGACCCTGTTTGGGGCCAATCACTCACCATGTTGCGTTACCTTGCTTCTGTGGGATTACTACAGTACAAGTCCAGGTTAATATAGTCAGGCATGCTGGACTAAAAAGCTAAAATTTCTTTTGTAGTTTATCTGGGAACTTCTTTACAGTAGGCAGTCACTGGTTTTGTTTGTCACAGTGTATCACTGTTGTTGCGTGCAAAAAGCTCTGTTATAGTGTGGAGTTTGTTTTGTTTCCCATTTTCCTCTTTATAATTGCAGGTTTACATGATCCACGCAGGCTTGGACTCGAATCAAACCACATTTTATAACTCTGTGATTAACACAGATTATCGTTTTACTTCACCAGAAATGATTCTGCTCACATTTTGTTTCTAAATCTCAGTTAGTCGTATTTTTCAAGCACCAAAGTCTCTCAGTTAAATATAAACCAGGGGGGCATCTGATAACCAAGGCAACTGTTTTAGTTGGCACTGATCCACTGTGATTCAAATCACTGATGTGCTGCATCATGCTGTATATAAAAGGTCATTGTAGTTCACTGTGTTCATTGGCTAAATACAATGTTAGGAATGTCAAGATTCATGTATCAGGACAAAGTAGGTTAGATTCTTTACTTCTAGAGGGGTTTCCCCTTTACAAACAATCCAGGATGCACGTGCAGTAGGAAACACATTACCACAATGTCTTGATAGCTTGATTATGGACTTTTTCAGCATTTAGAAGTGAAGCAAATCTCTGGAAACCAGTCAAAATGCTGTTTACAGGTAAACTTCACCTTGCATTTTCAACATTCATTTGCCACACGCCTGTTACTGTCTTAGCCTGTCAGCTCTGGCTAGCTAACATGAGATATACTCTTGTGAGAAATGGCAGCTAGTAGCATTGATAATGCTAGCTGAGACTATACACAAGTTCTACAGGCAGTGAGAAATGAACTGAGTGTCCCAAAACATCAAACGGCAGCATGGGTTAAAAGCACAGAGGCCCCCTCCCTCTCACAAGTGTTAGCATTTTTAAAACTAGCATTCGCATAAAAAGTAACATTAGCATATACCGTACTGCTGCACAAGTTAAAACACATAACCTTCCTCATGCTGTATATTATATGTGTCAGAATGAAAATCCTGCTTTTTGAGTGAACAGATTGTATTGGCCATGTTAGATGCCGTATAATCCATTCCGCAGCAGCACACTTGGTAGGTGGTACTTTTTTTTATGCATTTTAAAGCATGGGAAGTCAAAGTAACACTGACATTCTTTAGAGTTCAGGACTGAAATTTAATGAGTAAGTTCCTTAGTCACCGTCTCCTGCTGACCATGCAGGCATTGAATGGGTCAAGAGGAAATACCGCGGTTCTGAAGGCCATGTTCCCGGTTAGGTATGTGGGATTGGACGAGAGAAAGTGGAACAGACAAAGAAAGGGAGAGGAGGGATGCGGCGGGAGCTAAAAAGAATGAAGAGACAAACGGGGAGGAGGGAATGAAGAAATGTTGGTGTAGAGCTGTGTTATCTGGCCACATTCTTTATATATTTCTCATATCCTTATATGGCCCTTTGGTTCAAATTGAGCTCCTTCAAGAAATGGAGATGGGTTAGACAATAACAAAACAAATGTTGGGAGATGTTTTTTATGTGCTGTTCCCCATTAATGTTTTATTAGCTCACATGCTGAAAGACATGTGACATGATGGCATAAGGAAACAGCCTGACTGGACCCTGTACAGCGTTCAGTAGTTTATCACAGAATTAACCAAATCCAGGAAGAGCTACTTTCCTTTATCTGTAAATTAATGACAAAGTCTGAATCCCTGATATGTTTGGATTGTTAAACATTGTAGTTTGATATATTGGAAAATACACTTATATGCTTTCTTGCCAAGAGTCCAAATGAGAAGATTGACACCACTGTCATGTCACTACGCTGAAAATGTAGCTAGAGCCAGCAGGTGCTTAGCTTAGCCTTACTTAGCTTAGCTTAGCATAAAGAACAGGACTGACAGAAAGTCTCAGGTAATAGTTACAGCACATAATTCTCGGTTGAACCGCTCATTATACATTTTGGTTTGTGTGCAAAATATAACGTGTTACTTAGTGAGCATTAGAGGTCCTGAAGACAAAGCCAGAAGAGCAAAGTGAATGATAGACGTGAGAGACATGGGCATCAGCCTGATTTGAACCTTAAATGTCTTAAGTACACCTCAGATTGCATATGGTTCGTATGTTATGTTGTGTACACACTTTTGAAGTTGACATGCATGCTTCTTATGTCTGTATATACAACATGTCTGGTTCATCTTCATCTGTACTCAGTGGCTCATCCCAATCACCCAAGTTTATGATTTCTGCTGACTGGAAAAATCATTCTCCTCCCTCGCAATTCTTTCTTGATTCGCTTCTGTGTTTCTCTCTTGCTCTCTGTGGAAATTAAAGGCTTGCGGCTCATCATAGACCCGCTAACCTCATATTACCGTGGCCAATTCATCTGCGCTCCCTCCGCTCAGCCTTTCGTCTCGTCTCGCTGTGCTGGGACTCAAGTTTAGGGCTTGTTTTTGTGTCTCAAACATGGGCCAGAGAAACTCTAGCATCTAAAAAAAGCATCTAAAAATAGGTCTTTGTATGGTCTTTTCAGGCTTTCCACATGTATTCTATGCCATGACCTTTTGTTGTCAATATAAGAGACTGAATATTGTAGCCAATGTTTCAGTAGTCCAGATTAGTCCACTGAAACACCAAGGAACCATGACAGCAACCGTCAGCCTGAAGCATAATGTATGAGCATGTTTTCTAAGCATTTGAAACCCACTCTGATAGTATGTGAATGAATGTGAAGCAGTAGCCCTGCTTCAGGGGATGCATTGTACAGTAGAAAACAGAATTTCATTCATAAATTGTGTTAGCTCGTTCTGCTCTAACAGCTCTCACATGACTCAGGCTTAGCTCTGCTTTCACTGTGTACAGCCACACGGCGATGGGTTTATTCTGTTGCGAAAATCGTTAGTAATGTAATAATGTTATCTAAGGGAGAAAGCATTGTTAAGGTTTTTTGAACTACTCACAGTTAGAGCCACTGAAACTGCAGCAACGGACGTCAGATTTTAGTGCTTAAGGTGTTCTACTCGATCTCAAAATATCTCAGTTGAAAGCTGACGTACACAGTATGTTTGTCCTTGTCCTTCTGCTACTGATTCTTTGTAAATCTCTGTGGTCCCTAATTGCTGTAGTAATGTAATCAGGTCCATATTAGCCCAGTTTAATGCTGGTGGTACAGAAGGATTAGGATGGGAGTGGAGTGGATTTGTGTCGCAAAAGCTCAAAGTCCAATATGGGCCTCTGTATTACTAGATTAGATTAGACCATTTTAGATAGACAAGAAGATACATGTGTCTGTATACAGAGACATCATTTACTTCTGAGGGGCAACAACCCTGTGGACAAAGTCAAGTTATTGTCATCTATGTTCATTTATGACCCATCACTCACTGCCATGTTTATCTGAATTTCTCTTTAACTTACATTTATGCCATTTCCTCCCCTGCTAATCGGTAGGGTTCCTAGATGACGAGGGTTGTTTTCACTGTGCAGTTCAAGACACTGTTCAGTCCAGTGAAGGATTTGTGTTGGGACTCTGTTTTGTCTACATCAGCTGGACAAGACTTAGCTTACAGGCATGGTGTGTTAACTTGCTTGTGCTTATGCAAGCCTGATTTAGCACAGATGTAAGGACAAATATGGACATGTTTATCCTCAATCTGTGTATGCGTGTGTCAGAGTGTGTGCTTACTGTATGTGAGTGTTATAGAGGTTAATTAATCTGTCTAATAAAGGCAGACCTCCTACTGGTCTGAATACCTCTACATGCTAATCCATTGTTATGTCATGAGGCTGAAACACACGCTCTTGCTCTCCCTTGCTGGTTCTCTCTCTCTCTTACGCAGAGACACACACTTGCTAGCTTCCAAATAAAGTTAGCTTTTTCTCTGCTTTTTGGTCTTTTGTCCACACACAAAACAAACCTTTTTGTTTCTTCCTGGGTGAAGATTTGCGGAAATTCCATTTACAGTGTTGACGTGTAGACAGGGAAAATTGAGTTTGGGGCTTTTGATGAGTGTGCGCTATTATCTCCTTTGTTTACATAGGGTGACATTTTGTGCAGGGGTAGACGTGGCCAAAACAGTCCTCTTTCTAACCTTACTAACAGGACTTTTAATATGTTTAGACCATCATGTACAACTCTTCTGCTATATTGAGGAACAGAGGCATCAGAATGGCAGGGTTTTCCAGAGTCAGTCCACCAACATAATCCCTCCCTTCTTCAACGCACTCTTGCCGGCATACTGGAAGTACATTTTTTCAGGCTTCTGATTGGCTAACATAGCTTTAGGGTTAGGCTAACCAACTGTCGGTTTGGCATCAATCATAACAATTACAACAAGATTGCTGTTGTGGTTTTGTATTTTATAAAATAACAAGTTGCGGTCCACAAAATGATGTAACTTGCACTTGTATATGAGAATATAAAGTAAAGAGAGCACGCCGCATGTTAAATGTTATGCTCAATCTTCAAGTGAAATATAATTTCAGTGTTCTGAGAAAAGACTTGGGGTTATAAGGTTGCCACACCCTCTGACATGTTAAACTGTAGGATTATGTTTTACTGCTTGTTTTAGGTTATGCACTAAATTTGGTTAACACAGCTATAAAATGCAATATTAGCTATGTTTCTGAAGCCCCGTTCAGACATTGATTATGTAGCATTGCCGTCAAAGTGATTCCTTTTATATATTTAACAGATTTTAATTTCTTTGTGCATAAGAGTTGAAGATTGAGATATTAGACGGAGGCAACAACACACACTTAATTTCTTTCTGGGCATCTCTACATGCAATACATATATGGGCATATCCCTGTATGGTGCATAGTGTGTCCATTGCCACTGGGCTCCATCTACAATGGATGAAAGCGTGTAAACTGCTGGATATACTGTACGTTGCAACCGCTGTTCTGGCTACAATGCAGTCTGGATTTGAATTGTTAGTGCTGAAATATGATACACATTAAAGGACAATAATTAACAACTAGCCTACTTACTGCAGCCTCAGCTTTCTGACATAAAATGTCAGCAAGTTTTACTGCAGAGGTGCTGTATTGGTTTAAATTAGACTAGATACAGGTGCACCCAAGGGCGTCACTTTGTTTTGAAAAGTGGTGGGGACATATGGGCTCAGATTAGGGGCGTGATGATACACTTGGGTCACGAAACGTGACGATGCACAAGAACAAGACGAGAAGATTTTTAACACTATTTTGAAGAAATAGGAAATTCTGAAATATGTGACAGGAGCATTGAATACATGATTTCCTGCATTTTGGATACGATTTCTGCTCCAATTTATGGTGGAAATGTGTTTATTTATATAAAGGGAAACAAAAAATTCAGCTGGTAGGTGACAATTTATAAATATAAAAATATAACAGAATATAATGCAGTAATCAGCAGCTTGTTTTTTTAGCTTAAGTTAATTTCTTGGACAATGCACATGTGTTTCTTCTGTATTTAAATTGCATTGCATGTTTTCCTGTTGTGCAAATAAACCTTTCTTCAATGCATATTCATTTGTTCATTAACATTTCTTGGTGCAAGCTATTTGAGAACATTTTTAACAAATGCTTTCAAAAAGTGATGGGGACAAAATCAGCCATTTCAAAATGTGGTGTCATCTCATCCCTGTGTAAATGACACCTATGGGTGCATCTAATAAACTGGTAACTCAGTGGACTGTAAAGATGTCTCAGAGCTGTAAACCAGTGATTCTAACAATATACACCTGATTCAAAGTAGCAGCTCAGTCTGACTGGATCAGTATAAGATAGCTCTGAGCAGGCAATTAGTTGCAGTGTCCAATATAGTAATAACTGTGGATTACCTAAGGGCATATAAACTGAACTTGTAATCAACCATCATATTAAAACCGGATGTTTATATGAATAACAAAGAGATGAATTATACCAAGAGAGTATTGTTGCTGAGTCTTTTTCAAACCATTTGTTTGCTTATTCAATGTGGTGTGTGAGTGAAAAAATCGTTTCTTTTTACCATCTATGGGTGACAGGAAGGCCTCTGTGTTTACTGTAAGTCTGTTTTCTCTTTTGTCCCTCCGTCCTAATATTCGTCTGTTTATCTAACTGACTTCTTTCCTTTCATTCTGCTCTTTCCCACAACCCCTCTCTTTGACCCCTTCTCTCCCTCTGTCTTGTCTTGTATAAGTGTATTCTCCTTTTTTTCTCTTGCTTTCTTTTAATTCCCTGTGCTCTTTATTTATGTGTTCCTTACTCATCCTCTCATCTATAATTCTTCCCCAGTCTTGTTGTTTCTCTCTTCTCTTTTCAAATCCATCTGTCTGCCCGTCTTCCTCCCCTTCCAACGTCATCCGTCCATCCTTCTCCTAGATGAAACGGAGGATGTCACCATGGGGAGTTGGCTTTGGGATTGGCCGCAGGTCAGTCATTTTGACCTTTGACCATGAACCCTAACACTTACCTGTGATTTTAAAAAACACTTTTTGGGGCATTTTCCCTGCGCTGTATCAAAACCAATTAGCTTTCACAGCCCAGTTGCACTTTCCACAGAGTTACTGTCTTTTGACATCAGTTAGAATAAATTTTGATAAATACACTTGTTCGCTTTCTTACCAAGAATTAGAAGAGAAGATTGATACCACACTCATCTGTGTTAAGTATGGAGGGCGAGCCGGGAGTCAGTTTGCTCACTGGAGCCTAGCTTAGCTAGTGTTAAATAGCTAAAGTACGACACTCCTCATAAAACAACAATTTGTTCCATTTCCATTTTTGATTATCTATGGAATAAACAAATGGGACACCGTGTGTAATTTAGATCCTGTATACACGAACACGGGTATTTTCAAAAGCTTTTTCTACGCGGTTTGGCCGTTCGTCCACACGGAAACGCACTATCAGGTCACAGAAACCAAAGATTTTTGAAAACCCCTGCCAGGGTGAGTTTTTGCACGCTGTTATCTGCTGTGTTTGTTGTCAGATTGTGCGCCACTGCCTGCTTTGTTTACAATTTTATTAGGCTCCGATTGGTCAACATGGCTTTACAGTTAGGGTCATATCGCCGCCTGGTTTGGCATGCTCTTGAGAGTGCTTGATTTCATGTAGATGGAGATTTTTTTTTTTTTTTAAATGAAGGAGGAAAAATACTGATTATTAAAATACCCATGTACGTGTGGACTAGGCCGTAATGAGCCTTAGAGGTGTAACTTTTTAAACTTTGGACAGAGCTAGATAGATTTCTCCCTCTGCTTCAAGTCTTTATGCTAACTTAAGCTAACATTCTCCTGGCTTCAGCTCCATATTGATCTTCTCATCTTATCTCGATAAGAACCTTAATAAGCCTATTTCCCACAATTGAACAATTGGCAACTGTAATATTTCCAGTTATTAATTCATTGGAAAACATCTCACTAAACTCAGACTTTATATACTTTATATACTTCTATGTATTCAACTTTCAAACAGCTTAAATTTTAAAATATCAATGCCTTTGCATATTTGCACAATGTGATATGTTCAGTTTTCTCACCTGCTGTTAGAACATGTATTCCTTTGGTGGTGTTATTGGGTGTTGAGACTGGTTTCCCTTCTCTCCCTGACACTTCGTTGTTTCCTGAGTTTATATCATAGACAACATACTATATGAATGTCTGTGTTTATCTGTTAGTTTCTTTGTGTATCCATCTGTTTCCTAGAGATGTTATTAAGTGTGTATTGTGTGTGTGTGTGTGTGTGTGTGTGTGTGTGTGTGTGTGTGTGTGTGTGTGTGTGTGTGGGGTGAACTCTTGGCTGCAGTGTCTTCCTGTGGCATCAGACAGGAAATGGATCAGTCCAGCCCAGTCAGCTCATAACAACAACCACAACAACAACAACAGCAACAGCAGCGTGTGTCTTTGATTGTGGTGTGATGCCATGATGCGAGTATCAAAATAATGTAAATATAGTTAGTTGAAGGTTTATTAAAGAAGTGATCTCACAGACTGGTACAATTTTGTTCAGTTGCTTCTCTTTCTGCTGTAGACGATGAGAAATGTAAAGGTGGAGACGAAGGTGTTTCTTATGACTTTAAGAAGTCTTCAGATGATGATAATAGCTCATGTTTATGTAATGGTAATACTGACGAAAGCCCCTAAGCATGTCAACAAACCCTGTGGAATGTTCCATGTGTTTCTATAATACAAACTCACTGTAAACACAGTTGACAAGAAGCTCTCCAGCCCCTTGTCTTAATGGAGAGAAAGAGCCTGTTGACATTAGCAAACGTGGGAAACATGGCTGTCTTGTAAACTTTCTAAAAAACAATTGAAGACATTACAAAATTTCTCTACCATATTATAGTGTTTTGCAAAAATGATCCCATCTAAAAGTCGACTTACTAGCTTTCATGAAGCTATCAACCAAATCACGTGGTCTTCATCAGCAGATGCCAAGGACAGGGGTCTGTTGACATGGAAACTTAGCAGGCGTTATGATGCTATCCTTATTACTGTCAAATTCCCATGGTTCTCATCTGCATTGGCCTACGGTTAAGCAAACTATTTTTGCAGTTTGATTCTGGGGTCATCAGTTACCCTATAACATTATTGCTAGAGCTTTGTAATTTTAAGTAGCTGGTATAGTCAATTGGTGTTTTGCTCAGAGTTTTTCTTCTAAAGGAAAACAAACCTTACGATGAGAATACTTTTAGAAATTCATGGCTAAAAGCCTTATTTTCCCTTGAATGTAATCTATTGTTCAGTTTTAGTGTCAAGGAATTGTGTTTAATGTGTTCCTTTGTAGGTTCTTCACTTGCCACACATTTTCATGAAATTTTACATGGTTATATACACAGTTTATGGTTTTCTCCAACATGACATCCCATAGGAAAGCAAAATCCAAGATGAGATCTCATAGTTGTTTCCTTCTTTTCTCCTAGACACAAATGAGCTGCTTTTAATACCAAGGTGAGACCAAAGGCCTTTTCTCCCACTTCTCAAATTCATCAAAACAAGAGATCTCTAACTGATCTTAAATAAGTCTGATTTAAGTCTCCTGAACATTGGACCATGAGATCAGAGAAAGAGCTCAAAGAAAACTCAGCTATGACTCCTGGGATCTCATGATTCTTCTCAAATATGTCTCAGTTTTCTCATATTGGCCTCAGGAGCAAATAACTCATCTCTGTCTTACTCTGATCAAAAGATGAGATTTACAGTATCTTAAATAACTGTTCAATTCTGTTTCAGTCCAGAATGTGGATCAGAAAAAAAGCTCCAAGATATTTCTCAGTTTTGTCTTAGTGACCCCACTTAGGGGTTATTTTACTCAAGTACTTTACTTACATTAAATGTTGAGGTTGAGTATTTTCTTTTTATGGGGGTTTGTACTTTTACTCCCCTTAATTTCAAATCCTTATTGTATTTATTGTTAATTATCTGTTACAAGTTACTGAGAAAAATAAAATAAATTTTGACATTGAAAATAATGCACTTTCATATGTCATGTTTTCCAATTTGTTAAGGTAGTCACAGCCAGCATAACTGGAACACTCAATACTTTGACATGATGTTTAGAGATGAATTCATTAAGGACCGAACGCATGCAAGAACTGAGATACAACATGTATCTGTCATACAGAATAAGAACTTTTACTTTTGATACTTAAGTACATTCACTATGGAATACTTTTATACCTTTTACTTGAGTAGAATTTTGAGGACTTCAAATGTGGATATGGTATTGCTCTATAAAGACAATAAGTCCTACATTATTGCTTTCATCTGGATGGCAGAAGCAGGGTTCAAATCCAGCTCAGGGAAATCCTCCAGCACAGTAATGTGATACAATCAAGCTCATGAACATCTCCCCAGAGCTCCCTACAGCTTTTTAGGAGCAATAAGCAAGACATTAATGAACTCAAAAAGGTACAATGATCTCATGAATGAATGATGAATCTCATCTGTTACTTTCATTTATCCTATTGCAATCTCTATTCAGTATCCATTTGTCTTACCTAAGTCTCAAAACCGCAATCTCATCCTTTTCTCCTAAGGGGTTTTAGGAGCAACAATTCAGATTGGAGTGATCTCAAAAAGATATACTATTGAGATCTTAGTGTTTTCTCAAGAGTTAAAGAAAAGACCATTCTGAGCAAAAGATTTTTCCTCTGGGATGTCACTGTTGCCATAGAAATATATTGAGGGAAAGGAGACACTGTATCAGCAGGTTCCCGGTTGTAATAAGGAAGTGGAAAGCTTGTTTGTTCTTAAACAAGACTCAAAAAAGCTTAAAAAGTGCTAGCCATGCTAGCGGCTCTGTGAGAGGGTGCTGAGCTAAGTGCAAACATCATAAACATGCTCACAATAATAATTTTAACATGTTGATGTTTAGTAAGGATAATGTTTACTGTGTGTCACCATCTTATTTTAGCTTGTTAGCATGCTAATAAGCTAAGCACAAAATATTGCACTGGATGCCTGTATATATATGTACATATCATGGCAATACATCCAAAGTGGATCGACTCACCAACATGAGAATAACGTGAAATTTCTGTTACCAGAAAAGTGAAACATTTAGTTTTCACTGTTCTTTCGACCTGTTTCCGCTCTATGTGATATTGAACATCTGCCTTGTAGTAGCCCTTCACAGCTGTTTTGGAGGCTGGGTGGTTTCAGGCTTGTTATTAATGAAATGTTCCCGAGATACTTTAAGAGGGCACTCCCATCTCTTCCTCCCCAATCCTATTCTCATGAAACTCGCATAGATTCCATGAAAGTGACTGGACCAAATGGAAGGTGACATAGCCACAACTATTCTGAGAAATCAGTTTACTGAAAATCCATATCAGGAATGACTCAGCTTCCTGCCAAACTACACAGGAAATCTTGTACATAAAGTGCATAGCTAATTTGATTTGAGACTAGAATAGGGAGTAAAACTTGGTGAATTAATGGGCCCTCTGTATGAGAGAGCAGCTAACTGGTTCAACATGCTGGAGCTGAACTCTCACATGGCCTCTTGCTTCCTGTATGCTGCACATGGCATAATAATGGTCTTGTGAAATAAAGTCAAGTGACTCAAAAAGACACAGGAGATTTGTGATGATGATCACTTTACAATTTTATTTCAATTTTGAAGTGCGTCCAATATTGACCTCTGATACTGTTGTCTCACACAGTAAAGGTGAGCAGCCAGAACGTAGTGACCTCCATGCTGCTGCACAATGAGAGCAATAACAAGAAATCAGTTAGTAATGTGCTTTCACCTCTGTTTGAGTTTGTATTAGGGGTTGCTGGGCATCTGCTGGTGCTAAGACGTGAATGTTTCAGCAGCCAGAAGTGGATGATGGCAGAGCAGAACACTGGAAACATAGCTGAGATGCCTCTGTTGAGTTTGTTTGGATTGTAGAGAAGGATTGGACTGGAGATTGGATTTAGA
The DNA here is from genome assembly GCF_014851395.1 of Micropterus salmoides. NCBI lineage: Eukaryota > Metazoa > Chordata > Actinopteri > Centrarchiformes > Centrarchidae > Micropterus > Micropterus salmoides. Next base: position 9,655,558 of record NW_024044237.1, read on the forward strand.
TTGGACTGAAGTGTAGCACAAGGCTTTTAAGGAATGAAGGAACAGAACAATGCTCATGCATTTAGGAGTTTATCCAACAGGTGTTGAAATTATTTTATAAAGCAGTGGCTTGTTAAGGCCGACTATGTAATCCTTCAAATGAACTTGTTCTGTCTGTGTAGTCTTTCTGTGGTTTCAGATTTTGCCATTCACTTGTGCCAAGTCACTTTTACTGGCAGTCACGACACTCCACAATGGGACTTGAATCACGTTGTAATCCAGCGAGCCTGATCACATAGCAAGTGGTCAGGCTGGCATATGAGCAATATAAGGAGATAGAGGCAGATTAAAATAAAGACACACAAAATGACTGAGCCGGGGGGGGGTCAGCAGAAACAATGTGAAAATTTTGTTCAATTTAGATATTTCTACACACATGGCACAGCAGCAGTCAGGATCTAATGGTTAATGACAGATTAGCTGTAACACAGAGGTTCCAGGTTTATCCATTTAAATCTTTTGGAATAAAGCAGCTGTCCTCAGGATGAGCCCTTTTACCAAATTCTAAATGAATGATTGATTCCAATAAAACACTTGGGGATTTAAGGTTTTATTTAATCTTCCCATCTTCCTAAATTAAATTGGTTATATGCATTATTGTCAGGAAAGCATGAGCATCCTCCCTTGCCTTGACCTCTTGGAATCTCTGTGTATTGTTGGTATTGTACAGTTCACTGATATTGTGCTGTGCTGTATTGTGCAAACAGTATAAATCCATCCAATTAGTCATGTTATCATTAAAATATTGCCCAGATGTTTTTATGAGGAACAGTTCTGCTCATCCGTCTCTCTCCTGTCCCACAGTAGTGACAGCGCTGCCATGGCATCAGGACCTCCAGATGTGATGGCCAATCAGGAGGCTGCTGAGGTCGTGGAAGAGTGCTCAGGTAACAATTTGATTAAATGTTCAGTTTAAAGGTTTTTATGAGGTTTCAGTGAAGAAAGGCACTGTATATGTAATAATGTATAATATTACATCCTATCAAACATTGTGTTCTTTGACCTTTTTCTGTGGTTTAAATATAAAGAATTGTCAAGTAATTTTCCCCCCACAATATCAAAAAATGTCATGATAAATTGACGTGGAAACCAGCTAATTCAGAGAATCAATAGAACCTCCATCACGTTTACACTCAAAAGTTCTGGCCAATGTGACCACAGCCATGAAGTGCAAAGTTTGCAGTTCATTCATGATGTGGAGATGAAACGTCTCACAAAGTATATTAACAAAACTGAATGTTTCTAGCTTTTGAATTTCAAAATTTGGGACACCTCTCTATATTCTGTCACCGGGACCTAATTGCAAAACTGTTATCTTAAACTGGTTTCTCAGGAATTGCAGTTTCTACCTAGGACAAAAAAAAAAAAAAGTACTTTAGTGTCAGAATAGGGTGGATAGTGGTACATAGAATTGGACATCATATCCGCAACGAGATTTTGTACACACACACACACACAAACACAGCAGGGTAGATCACGCCGGCATTAACAATCTAGATCTCCTTACTGCTGTTGGCAGGAAATGAAGGAAGAGAGAAAGCTATCATCATCTCTTACTCATATACAGGCGCACACACAAACAAAACACAGATGCACACTGTCTATACAGATGGATAGCACATTATGCTGCTGATATAATGGGAACAAGGAAGAAGTGCATCGGGAGGTCAGAGAGCTGTCTGTGTGGGTAAAGCCACAAGAGGAAGTTTAACCAAAGTGCTGTTGGGAACACAACATGAGCACACGTCCACAGTCCAACTATGTGGACTAGATTAGGTCTAAACAAAACTCTTTGATTATGATATTTATGAGACAATTTGTGTTGATTCTAGCAGGAAGCTAGGTTTGGTAATTCACTTCTGTTCGACTCACATGGGAGAGCTGAACGTCAGGCGTGGGGTCTGCATGACTCCGCAGATCATTGAGTCAGTCATGTCCATCTCAGTCCTTTAAATAGAAATGATACAAGTTTGGCCCTGCTCCCTTCTTTCTTTAATTCCGTTCTCTTTAGTTATACATAAGAATACACTGAAGACCTTTCATCCTCTCCCCACCTTCCTCCTCTTCTCCTCCTTGATCCTCCTCTCCTTGTAGTGAATACAAAACGTTTCACTCCAGCTCTCCTGACAATGACCCAAAAACAATGCAGACGGTTCTTTTTCTACATTTTGTTTTAGGTTCCCTTCTCCTCCTCTTTCTCACTCTGTCCATGACATTGTTTCCCTGTCAAAGGTCACCATCTTCTCATTGTGCATGCTGAGGTCAGTTCCCCCTAAAATTGACCTTAAATTCCCATGATGCTATTTTGTGTGTGTGTGTGTGTGTGTGTGTGTGTGTGTGTGTGTGTTCATGTTTGCAACTGAAAGAATGTATATTTGGAAATAACAGTATGATAGACATAGACCTTAGACCCACAATGGCCAGAGAGCTCCACTGACCTTCCATTGAAGCAGTGGCCTTTTTCACTTGAGTGCAGACCTTTAATGTAATACTGTATTGTGCCTAAAATAGCACAATAAATAGCACTGTCGGCTGGTGTTTCCCTCTGATTTTTCTTCTTGGCAGTGCAGAAAGGCCTCGGAAGCGTCATCAAAAGCAGGTTGGAAGCTCCTCAAATAAATATAGCAGTTCACATTAAGGTCCAGACAAAAGAGAGGGGAATGTGCAGCCAACATTTCTTCACAGAAAGTGTATGAAAAGTGACTGTCTTCTATGTGTGGTTTGATGGTAGCTCATCACAATTGTGCTGCAGCTGCTATATTTAGCACTCTATGCAGAAAAGAAAGACTTGTAGTTCATTTTTGTGACTTTCTTTTTGTGATTTTTTATTTTATTTTGATATTTATCAAAAACACACACCAGATCTCAAAAGAAAAGAAAGCAAGATGCTTATATGTGCATGTGACATGAAATGTAAAATCTATAACATAAACGTAAACAAGCTAAGTCATTTAGTGACGCGCTTTTTAGCAAACTATCCAGAAATGTTAAGCTTCTTGGCCCCGGTACCAGGTTTAGATTCCAGACATTTTTCAGCTGTGATTAAGCTCCAACCAGAAAGTGTATTTTTAGAGAAAGAGAGGCAATGCTCAAGGATTCCCCACAGGGCGAAGAACAAAAATGACACAGCTAGTGTTAAAATAATTGTGTCTCTTCTAAAGCATTTTTAAAGCCCAGGGATGTAAATTCTCAAAATAGTTGGATCACATTGTTTTACTCCCGGCTTCTTCTTTGTTCACAGCTCCTTTTTCCTGTGTTTCCCTCTGGACAGTGTTGAGACACAAAACAGTCTCTGGGGATTAACATATCTGCACGATGGGACAGTATATCCAAATATTTCTCCACTGGAGATGCTCCAAATTAGTTTTTGTAACCGTGAGGATGTGTCAGCCTGTGGTGTGTCTATGACTTTTGTCTGTATTGCAATGTTCATTTACCTACTCAAGTCAGAGGTCATGTAGTCCTGCATTATGCATTATGCAATGCTTGGTGCTATTAAGCTATACTGTTGTCTTGCACTGAGAGAGGGTAGATGCAGATTAATCTATGACCATCTTTAAAAGAGAACGACAATGTAGCAATGCTTCAAAATTGATGCCGCAGAATCAGAGATATTGTTATCATCAATATGTTTTTTATTCCACACTTTTTTGTCACAACCTGGCACCTACTTTAGCCACACATGTATTTGGCCACGCTATGCTGACCTGATGGATGGCAATTTTGGTTGGTCAGTTGTCCACCGCTTTGGTCCACACTGATTCTCAACTACTATTAGATGGGTTCCCATAAAAGTCAGATCATGTTCTGACATTCATGTTCTCCAGAGGATGAATCTGGCAATTCCTTGACTTTTCTTCTAGCGCCACCAGCAGGTCAAGGTTTTTTTGTCACAATACTGCTAAAATACCAGCTAAACGAACTACATTCCCATCAGCCTCAGCTGCCCTTTGTGTTTAGTTCTAAGTAGCGCATGTTGGCATGCTAAACTGATAAACTAGGATGTAGAATATGATAAACATGTTGAAAACAGCATGTTAGCATAATAACGCATCATGGGCACATGCATATATCTTTCTACTCATCTGATTTGAGTAGAAAACCAAATGTTGAGAAAACCAACAGCTCTGCTGAAAGTGAGACAGAGGGAGGACCAGTGGACATTCTGGATGAGCGCCTTGCTGACTGAAAGCAGTGAAAGCAGTTTGTAGCTGTTTAAGGAGTCATAAAAGAGTTGTTGAGTTTTTCCACTATGGTGCTAATGGAGCTGGACTCACTGGGGGGGAGGGTTTACAAGCAGAAGAGTGTGTGTTTGTGTGTGTGTCTTTCTCTATGTCTCTGTGTAAACACTCATCTGTCGGTTGCGTGGTTTCTCTTGGGGTGCCCACCTGAGGGCCAATTGCTCAAACTAGAGTTCTTATTAAGGGCTGTGTGTAAAGATGCTGTGTGTAATTTTCTGATTAATATATCACTGTGCCTTTTGATGATTCACTGTAGTGCCATCAGTCGAATATAACTGTAAGGGGGGTTACGCCAGTTTCTTTAATTTTCTTCCTTCTTCATTCGTTTTCACAGCAAAGAAGAAGTCCAAGTTCCAGACCTTTAAAAAATTCTTTGCCAGGAAGAAGAGAAAGGATCCACCAGCTGCAGGAGCAGAGGCGGGGCTTAAAGCCAGCCAGTCCAGCGACAATGTCAGCAAAACATCCGAAAATAACACGCTCACTCGATCAGAGAAGGATAAGGGCTCTGGGTAAGATCAGACACACATGTTAACTGCAACACCTTTATTGAAACATTGATCCTGTTACATACACATAGTAAAGTACCTGTCAACGGGACTATGAAAAGGATAAAATTCTTCTATGTGGTTTATTGGGGAAATGTTTGTGTTTTGGAACCACTTAGTAAATGCACTTTGGACAAGCTGAAAAGCTAATTTCATTATAGTTAGTTATTTGCTAGAAAAGGTTTACAGAATGCCTCGTCTAAACATTTCTGTTTGGACTTTAAACTGGCATCATCGTTTCTAAACTGAGCATCGTAATGGATCTGACAGAGTTATTCTGATGACTCAAATGACTTCCATGGCAGCAGTTTTGTCGTACTTACAGCACATTTTTGCCTTTCATGCTAATCTATTATTGTTTCCCTCATAATTGGAGTCATGTCAGAGGGAAAAAAAGCCTTCATTTGGTCCAGTATGGGACACTGAAACCTAACCTAATTAAATGTTTTTTGGTGGGCTGGCAGATCCCAAAGGTGAGTTGACTGACCCCAATGAAATAAGAGTCCAGTAAAGTTATATATTGGGAATATCTACTTTTATCTGTTTTTTCAGAGATATCCCTTAATCCGCTACTATTTTGTTAATCACCACTTATTGAACACCACAAGAATTTTTATGGGGCTCACCAACAAAACAGAGCCACTGATAGAAGATGCCAATTAAAAGTTTTCATTTTTGATGCACGCCAGTATCATGTTTCTACCCAAATTGTTGGCATTCCTCCACCCATTTAGATGAATATCTCCTGTTGTGTGAAAAGGAGAGAGATAATTTAAGAAAGGAAGATCATGTTTTAACATCCATCTCCCGTTCTTTCTCAGTCGAGGCTCATGGCTTCCTGTTTTTGTACCAAGTAGTTGAACGTGTCTTCCTGTGGATAGTCCTAATTTCCTTTTGTTTTTCTAAGTGGTGCCACTTCCTGCCTTGTCTACTCTTGACTTTTGCTCAGTGTCACAGGATATATCTACTCCAATTTTATTGAAGGTTTTCTGTGTTCCTCCTCAGAATCATTAGGGGAGACATGACAATGTAGTTAGACAACAAACAAAAAACAGGAAAAGAGAATATCGATTTATGATATTCATTGATAAAAAGGCCGAAATAAAATAAATAATACTAGTGTGATAAACAACCCGTACCACTGTTGGTCATTGGTTTTTTGAGGCCTCATAACATCCAGTTATTTTTATTTTGTTTTAGAATCTGTGAAACATCACTTTATGCTTTGTTTATTTTTTCTTCTTCCTGTTTCCCAAAGGTCAAAGATCAGCCTGGGCAGCAAGGCCTTGTCACATGACTCTGTCTTTGTTTCGGACTCATCGGAGGCCAACGAGCCTCTGGGGGCATCACAGGACAGCATTCATGGGAAAGTGAAATCTCTACAGGTAAATACACATTCAATAGTCTACCTCCTCTCTCTTTAGTTTGAGATGCTTTTCAACCAGAGGAGCCATGTGTGAGCTCCTGTGTCAACGAAAGACTCCCCTGAGAAAGATGGAGGATACCGCAGTGACCCTGACCACTGACCTAGCAAAAGAAAAGAGGATTTGACATGTTTATAAGGAATAACAAACAAATGAAGACTCTCGCTGTTTGGGAGTGAGAATGTCTACGACCCTGTGCGGAGTTCAGCTGTCATACGCAGTACTTATCAATAAAGGAGTTGATAGGGAGAGGCTAATTTGCTTTATATTTAGTTAGTATATTTAGTCAGACCGGCATAGCTGATGTACTGTATATATGTAGAGGTTAAAACTGAAGTGTCGGTCAAAGCCCAGCGAAGGAATGGATGATGAAAAGAAAAGCAGACAGACTGAACAAATGTCTGTCACAACAATGGTCTAAAACGGGAAGACATGAGACCCAGACTGACGGACTGACCTCCAGTTAAACTGCTCCACTAAGCTACCTACAGGGGAGTGAGAATTAAACAGTTTCTTAAGGGGATTTGCTAAAAAGGAAAACTTTCTCCTGTAGCTGAAATACAGAGAATGTGTTTCAGAAAGTGAGAGAGCAACCACGCAGAGTGTACAAGAGGCCGACAGATAGACAGAAAGACACAGGTAATGATAATAAAACAATAAAACTGCACAAGTATGTGCATTAGATAGAAATAAGACTTTGAGAGTAAAGTAAAAACACTGATTTGCATAAACTGAATTTTCCAATGGAAGAAAAGCCAATGTTATTTTCCTGACCTTAATCCTCACTCTGAGCTGGGCTTCCTGTTTGATAAGCAGACTGAGGTAGTTCCAGAGCCTCAGATAAACACACTATGTAAGGATCAATGTAAGGATTTGACATGCTAATGGCTTTGCTAGCATATCCTATAACAGTTGTGATACTGAGATATTCACTCATAAAATGGGCAACACACAAATATGAGGGAAAAGAATACAGGAAGTGCCATCCTAACCTTTTTTTTTTAAATACTAACGTTGGCGTGTTTGCCACATACCTGCATTATTTACTTTTTAAAAAATCCTAAATCAAGTCATATTCATGTGCTGTTATCTCACAACAGAAATATAAATACATATGTCTGTAACTCAACACTTCAAACTGTAATATACTAATCTATTAGCAATAAACTCAACTTCATGTACTAGCAAGTTGAGCTCTCCAACACAACTGCTAATGGTGAGATAGGCCATGACCTTACATTATTTATGTACTGGGATTGTGCCAGCATCGAGCCCGGCTAAAGAAAAGCTACATTGTCCAGTATTTGTTCTGCACCTGAGTAAATGAGTCCTTGAGTGACTTGTTACAGGGCAACACGTAACAGGCAGATACCAAGTCTGTTAGTTTGAGTTTCTGTGATACCTGCCCCCCCCACTCTCTCTCTCACACACACACACACACACACACACACACACAATCACACGGTCTAAAATAAACACTTTCTCTCTTGAGTGCCAGTTGACTGTCCTCACAATTAATTCTCTGTTAATCGTTTTTTACACTTGTGAGGATTTTTGGGCTGTAAAAGCAGGGAGACTAGTATGACAAGTGTGGCTGTGTTTCCAGGTTTTTAGATCTACATAGATGATGTAAACATACACTTTTTTTTTTTTCTGTAGCTCCAGCTGAAGCAGGCCATCAGACTGGGCTCTCCTCCGTCCCTCATGTGTGTGAAGAGAGCAGAAGATGTTGGAACCATGTCTGAGGATGACGGCCTGCCCTGTAGTCCACCAGAATACACAGCACCTCACACGGTCATGGTAACACATATTATTGAATATTGGCTCAATCTGTAGTCCACCTGAATGCTACAGACGGACACTGTTCTTCTTATTCTTTCCTCTCTCTGCATCTCTCAGAATCAGGCTCAGAGGAACAGCTCCATCAGCCTGGAGGGAATAGACAGTGATGATGACCAGGTAAACAAACACTTAAAGGTTTACGCTATCTGTAGAGGCTTAGCTCAAGCTTTAAGCCCCTGAGGTGCTTGACGCACTTGTTTCTTCTTTGAGTAATGAAAGTGCAAGTCGTGTTTGCTGTAGAAACCACTGGTTTCATTTATTTCAATCAACTCTCCCTTGTTTCTTCAGACAAACTTTGCCGTATATATGTAGATGTGTAGTGGTGTGTGGTCAAAAACTGTCTGTTCTTTCAGGTAGCACCCGAGGAACCAAAGATTGGTTCCTATTTATACCGAGAGCGCTCATTGGCTCTATTATCAATTTAGCATTGCTCCTATAATGTTGTCGGACACTTTTTTTAAATTGTTTTTAAAATTAAATAATATAAATCAATGCTGCAGAAATGGAGATACAATGTTATTTATTCCATGCGTTCTCAAAACATGTATTATCCACAATGCAACTCAACAGTTTGGTCCGAGATTTGGGTGTGTTATTCTAGTATAGCAGCTAATGTGACTTTAAACCGTTAGCCATAAGCAGAGTTGGAGAGCGGACAATAGAGGTCTGGTAAACGCGACACAAAAGGCTTTAAACAACTTTTTTCACATAATCACACAACTGCCCTCAGAAACAAGATTGAATCCACAACTTCTAAACTCAAACACATGGTGCTATTGTAAAACAAATAGCCTCGTTGTAAATTCCCCCCCGTCACCAGCCAAACAGCCATTCAAGTCATCTCGTGGTGATGTATAAAGGCCAGGAGGAACCTTCTGACTGTGTGAGTGTGGTGGCTTACTGTGATTGTGACATATCTTCTCATGTGACTGTGATGGTGGATAAAAACTCTCATGATCCAATCTAATCACTGAAACACTAGTCTTGGTTCAAAATAAAAGCCCCTTTCGTGCAAATTGACCATCTCAGTTTTTTTCCCAACTCCCTACTTTTATTGGTGACTTAAATTAAAAAAATTTTATTGCTGTATTTTTCTGTCTTTCTCTGTGTCCTCAAATTGTCAGTCTCATGACCGACTGTATGAGTGTTTGTGGTTCAGGCCATGTGACATGAAATGTCCCATATGCTCCCTAACGGCGCTGTCAGTTAAAACAATTCACTGCAATAAATACTTCTCAGATAGACAGAAAGGAGTGCCAATTCGTGATAAGACAAGTCCCAAAAACCTCAGCTATCCATTTAGCCTCGCTAGCTATAATCGCAGCTAAAAGCACCGTCAGCAAAGTATGACAAATGAGCATTTAATGATAGTTCTGTTTTAGCCATTTCAGAAGGGGTCTGGCAAGTCATTTTCCCACTGAAAAAAACCACAAATGGCCAGCTACAAAGACATGCACACAAAAACCTGAAAATATCCCTTTTTAAAGTGCATTCCACACACAGGAATGCGGTCAAGGAGGACTGCCGTAACTTATGAATTGCAGTCGCAGTGGTACTTTCTGAAGCTTTTCCATTTGCTGAGAACTCGTGACAGTCATCACAGGGACACAGAATGCTTTTCTGAGATTTTATTTTGAAAAGGGACCTGGATTTCATTGCAGCACTAACAGTTTTTGTGCTAGCCAGCGTGTCCATCACCATGGATACTTGGGTCTGGGTCAGTCTTTTTGCATATTCTCCAAATAAATGCTGCTGTTGCTACGTGTCTGCTGAATGTGTAAACAGGCAACGGTTTGCCATATCAACTTTATATGGTGATAATGTGTCAAAGTGGGGATTACAGCTTGGTGAGGATCCAGGTGGCCAAAGCATCATGTTATGCGGACAGGAAGAGATTTTAATTCAGTCATTGTCAGTGTTGAGGATGGACTAACAAAAAAGACAGGAGCGGTTCAACTTCATTTCTTCTCATGGGAGTAAAACTCAAATGCTTGTCATAAAATCATAAAACATTGCTGTTTTTTTATTCTGTCTTGATTTGAATGGTGTAATGGCCTCTTAAATCAGATCAGTTTTGTATTTCCACCTGAGCATTTAACTGGTAAATTTACAAACACATAGGTGTACGGTATCTAAATATCCGTCATGTGTTTTCTGTGTGATGCTTAAAGACGGACCTCAGGGTGTGTGTGTGGCTGGGTTCAAAACCAATCCTCAAGCTGCTCTTCGAACCTTAAATGGAAGTCTGCTACTTGACCTCTTGATTCCTCTGTGTGTCACTTTCGGTCTTCCCTTGTCTGTTTTTTTCTGACCTTCTCTCTCTTTCCTCTGGCCGTAATACTGTACGTGTTATTCCACTGACCCACTGTGTGTGTGTGTGTGTGTGTGTGTGTGTGTTCACAGTGCATTCCAATGGTTTCTCTGGCAGTCAGAGCGTCTGCTTGTAGTTATAGCGTTTCTGCCTCAACCTGGCAACCTCTCTTTCTCACTCACAACACACACACACACATGCATCTGAAAATTTAAGAAACTTAGATGTCCTCTCTAAATGTCACACAATCTCTCAGTCTAGTTACGAGTTTTGCTCAAAATAAGACAACAATGTGAGTGTTAAAGGGTCAGTCCACCCAAATCATAAAAACACACTGTACCATCAATGACCTCTGGAGCTATCTAGCTATATAAATACTTTTGGTTTCATTTGCTGATCTTTAGCGATATCAGTCTCTTAAACTTCCTCCACAAACCCAATACAATGAAGCTGATTTGAGTGATGCTCAAAACAACATCAAGAATGATATTTGAAAAACCTATAAGCAGCAGATCTGTCTGTGTATTTGTCAGCTGAAACTGTCACTGTAGTCGTCTAGTTACCCCATGAGTGTGTTGAGATGTCAAACTGTGAATAATTTTGGGCTCTTGTATTTTGATGGATAATAAATGAGAGGGAAAACCTCTGATCTTTTATGTTGAAATAAGTCAATGTGAATTTTTAGTAGTAAGGAGTAAGAGAGGGATACTTGTGATGACTGTTGGTCCTGCAGATAAGGACAGCCAATATTTATACAGCTGGACTTCCTTCTCCTGCTCCCTCTCTTTGCTGCTCTTGCTTTATTTCCTCTGGTTTCCTTATAATCCACCTTTTATCGTAATTTACACACTCTACACCCCCACCTCTATGTTGAGCTGTTTACTTTCTCAAAGCCAGGAACCAGACTAAGAGCGACGAGTCAAATCAGTGACATGACTCTCTGTGGATACAGTGGCATGTGGGCACAATTTTCCCGTGCATGGACAAAGCCCAAATTTTGTTAATGGTACTCCTCCAGAGGTGTCTCCAGATGATATCACAGATTAGAGTGTTGGCTGGTTGGATGAGGTAATTCACCTGTATTCTCAAATGCCTGAGGAGTATTTGTGAAACCTTTTAGTGAAACCTTTTGTCTCTGTCTCCTTCTCTTCCCAGCTGTCCTGCGCTGCCTCCAGCAGAGCGGTGAGCCCCCTGGTGGTTCCAGGGGACTTCAGTCAGCCGGCCAGTCCCTTCGGATGTCTGGATAACTCTGCTGCCAAACACAAGCTGGGCCTGAGATATAAAGCCCGCAACAAGAGGAAACCTGTCAGTGTAAGAGATTCAATACACATTCTAATACACCACTACATATGCTTAATGCTCATTCTGGTTTAATAAAACTTGGGTCCTATTTTCATAGTTTTAGCTATTGTTTCTATTGTTTATTATAAAACTGAACTTACCAAAGTAATTGCTGAGACCGAAGAAAGTCGTTTAAAGAAATGTTCCTTAAAAAACGGACAGTCAGATTATCTAAACCTCTTTATTTGGAGGTAAAACTGAAAAGTGAAAACAGTTGGTGAATATCCATTGAGTACCATACGTTAAAGTTCAACCAAAAATCTGATTTACAACTACAGTTAATAATAAAGTTAATTATGCTAACATTCATAGTCATTTTCTCCTTCAAAATAAGTTTGGCTAACATGGGGTTTCTTTTTCAAATTTATCTGATCATCTGACTGCTCATGTTTCGTTTTAAGGAAGTTGAAGCATTCTCAGATTTTAGCAATTAAATTGGTGAGTACAATTTTATGTTTTCCATAATGTTTAACACTGCAGAAATAAGACCCAAACCCACAAAGCTGGGTCAAAAGAGATTGTTTGGAGAGTGTTTTCTACATATTCAGTAGTTGTTAATATTGTGGTGATGATCTTTTTCCCCACGTTCTGCTCAGTGGCACCTCAGCAGGGCAGAAATTTAATGGCTTTAACCTGCATCTTCGGTTCTGGACTGTCTAACTAGATCACTACATCACCATGAACCTCCATTTGATAACTGAAAATTAGGTCATTGCTAATGTCTTCTGTCCGTGCAGAGGCTGGAGATGAAAGCTGAGGGAGACTCTGTGGTGGAGGAGACACTGAACGCCTCCATAACAGAAGCTTTGGAGGAGCGAGAACATCAGAAGGCAACAGAACGTCAGTGCACTTTTTGTTGCTCAACTCTGTTCCGTCTTTCTTTTTTTTTTTTTTTACTTTATATCTATTATATATCTATAATGACTTTGCATGTATGGAAGTCTCTAAGTACCCAATATTAAAATGAAATCCTTTAATCTAATTAAATTCTGTTGTCCATTTGTGTTGTAAGACAAAATAATAGGTTATGAAAATGCATAATTACTCCTAAATTTATATAAATTTTTTTTTAGACATTTAGCAACTTTAACTTGAAAATGAAATAGCTTTAATAAAACCATGTCCGGACTAGCTTTTTATATTGGTTAACTTTGAGAGATTTCAAAAAGAACCCCGGGAGAGTCCTGCTGTTATGAAAATGCTCGGATTTATTAGAAATTAACTGAAATCAGGATATCACTAAACTTTCTAATGTAGGTCCAAGTCCATTTCACTTATAATTTAATTATCTTATGATAATGATAATAAACATAAAACTTTTATTTAGAATTGGAAAAATTATGCATTTTCAAATATGAAAATTGGGCTTTTTCATTTTTATATTGTTTAAAGTTGTTGTCAAACAACAGGCAGACACAAATTGCTAATGAATATTGATGTGGTTAAACTATTTCATTTTAACATTGGCAGCCATAGACTTCCATATAGTTGCTGCCACTGCTTCATATCACATTGATCTCTGAGACTTTTGCGTCTGTCTGTGATCCAGCCATAAGTGGTGATGAGCTGAAAACAAAAGTGGAGATGGAAGAAGAAGCAGACGAGGACGCTGAGGATCAAAGACAACATTTCAGGCCATCCCTGTTGAGTGATAAGGAGGAGAGGGAGGAGGAAGAGGATGAGTCCGTCACAGAACAGGATGTGTCTCGCTGCCTGGACACTTCCTCTCCTCCTGAGCCGTCTCTCTCAGAGGAGGAAGCCCCAGAGGTCCAGCCCCTGCCCTCCTTCAAACCCAGCTCGAGAGCCTCCTCTGTGGAAAGTCCCCGGTGAGTAGATGTCATTTCCTCCTTCTTTTCTCCTCTTTCCAGTCTGCCTTGTTTTCTCCTTCTATCAATTTGACCCCTTCATATTTGTGTCTAGATCCACGCCAGAGCCCCCTGCTGGTCCAAGAGAATACTTGATGGACCCGCCAGGAATTGCCTATGGAGCCGAGGAGAACAGGGGTGAAAGTGACTTGGCGCTGAGAGGAGAAGAAGATGGAGTCCAGGAAAACAGGGACGAGGAGAGCTCCTTCTTGCAGGAGGTGCTGAGCTCCTTGAAGACTCCCATCGCGTCCTGCTCACTGGACGTGGAGAGTGAGGACGTTGTCCTGAAGATAGAGGAGAAGATGAAAGAAAAGGAAAGAGAAGATGTACAGATAGAAGAAGGAGAGGAGGTGAAGGAGGGGGAGGCAAAGGAGGATGAGCTTGTCGGTTATCAGGCTGGCTCCGTTCTGGCAGATCAGACCACAGAGGAAGAGGAAGAGGCTGCCACTTTAAGCACCAGTAGTCCTTCTTGTCAAGATGTTGAAGAGGAGAAAGTTGAAGATAAGGATGAAGATGCAGCAGAGGAAGAGGAAGAGGAGCTAGTGGTGGAACATGTCAGTCAACATGGTGTATGTATCTTTTGATTCATTTGTAATGTCATGACTGAAAAACCAGTGAAACTCCTCCAATTCCAAGTGGGATTCACCAATCTCTGTCTTTATATAAGGCAATTTGTTCTGCTCCATTTGGGCGCAGCTTTCATTCACAAAAATATCACGTCCGTAAAAAGCTTCTCAATCAGTAGCGTCCTCTTAGTCCTGCTGTTGGAAATCCGCAGGCAAAAACAAATTTAGCAGTGTCAGTAGTGATGTCAGGGGCTCTGAAAAAAATGTGAAGGTATCACTACGGTTGTCAACACTGTCAACGCAGAGTGAGACAGGGACAGAAACAAAGAGGGAATGGTTTGACATCAAGTTAGACAGTCAAGAGGACATAAAAGATTCCATTACAGGTGATGTTACACTGTCAGGTAAAATGGAGGATGTTCTCCAACCCACTACCAAAACTACCAACAACTGAAGTGTTAAAGCTGTCAAAACAAGTTGCTATAAAAGAAAATCCCCCTGCGGAGAAAGCCAGACAATTAACCATCTAACAGATCAGGGCCTCTCATTAATTTTGATCATAGTTGAGAGAAGATTGTAGAAAATTGTTGAATGCCCAAATGTTGGTGTGGTTCTTCTGTGACTCAAATTTCTACTTCCCTTATTTTCCTCTCTCCGTTTTATCTTCTAGCAAGAAGAGGAAGGAGATGAAGAGGAGGCAGAGGAAGTCAAACCCGAGGAAAAAAATGATAGGCTTATGGGAAACTCTTTCAAACAGGAAGAGGAAAGAGAAGTCGAAGAAAGTGAGGGAGAGGAGGAGGCGATAGAGCTGGAGAAGGAGCCAGAGGTGGAGGAGGAGGGACGAGAGAAGAAGGAAGAGGACGATGTGGAGGTGAAGGAGGCAAAGGAGAGAGTAGAGGAGGCAGAGGAAGCGATAGAAGAAGACAGGGACGATGCAGAAGAGATGACAGAGACGTTTCCTGATACAACAGAAGTAGAAGTTAAAAGTGCCGTTCCGCTGAGGGGGGCAGATGAGGGTGTAGATGTTGTAGTTGGAGATGACGCTGTGTACACCCCACAACACAGCAGCAATGATGAAATCCCCACAGAAGTGGGTGATCAGGTATTTGCCGTAGTGCATGAGAGTCAAGCAGCTTCTAGTCAAAGCTTTGGAGAGGAGAAAGAAGATGGAGAAGAGAGAGTGCAGGAAGGCGCAGAGATCAAGCACACAGAACAAAATTCAAACCAAGGGGAAGAAAGTGAAGCAAATCAACCTGATGCAGATCAAACTGAGCAGGCTCTGGATCAAACTGAGCAGGCTCTGAATCAAACTGAGCAGGCTCTGGATCATACTGAGCAGGCTCTGGATCAAACTGAGCAGGATCTGGATCAAACTGAGCAGGCTCTGGATCAAACTGAGCAGGATCTGGATCAAACTGAGAAGAATCTGGATCAAACTGAGCAGGATCTGGAGCAGGGAGGTGTAGAAATATCCCATTTAGGCACGAAGCAAGTTGAAAACGATCAAACTGAAGCTGCAGAACAAGCCAATGTTTCTTCCAAGCCTTCTTCTTTGTCTCTTCCAGAGTCACACCATGAGACTCCATCACAAGAGAGTGGAGCCAGCACTCCCAGTAAGACCAGCACTACCACACTCCACATAAATCTACTCTCTCCAAGCTCAGAGAAGGTCACATCTTTCTTTAAACAGTCTTCACCTAATGCATATACCAAAGAAAGTGAGACACATTCTCAGGGTGGAGCATCCACAGAGCAAAATACAGCATCCACAGAAAAAGAACCAGCTGACGCAGTAGAAACAGCAGAAGAAGAGAAACAGTCGGCCCCGGAGGAAGAAGCTACACCTCCTGCCTCTGTGGAGGAAACGGTGAACCAGCCATCCAGTGGTTCAGATCAGAGGAAAGCCCGCTTCACCATCGCCCCCGCCTGGCAGAGATCACTCTCTGTAGAAGATGCCAAAGAGAGTTTGACTCCTCCCTCGTCCTCACCCAGCTGCGTCTCCTCTTCAGCGTCCGTCGTCACAGGGCCCGCAGGTGTGGAGGCCGTGGCTGCAAATAAGAAGGACCCCGAAGTGAAAGCAGAGCCAGCAAGTTCAGCTAAGGTTGAACTAGTGTTGAGTCCTGGTAGAGCGAGGAATGCAGGGACCACCGCTGCCAAACCACAGAGCAATGCAACTCCACCCCCCTATAAAGCTCCGACCTCAACTGCTGCGAGCGCAGAAGGTAAGGATGTTGAACATGCTCGTCTTGTCTTTCTCCTGGGCCTTTTAAGTGTCCTAAACTGAAATTGTATTATTCCCGGTCATGTTTCCCCTTGTCCTTGCACCAAAAAAAATGCAAATAGTCTGGTCTAAGTCACATGAGGTGAGCTTGCTTTTGGAGGTAAAATAAAGCGCAGACCAACTTCCTTCCACCTACTCTGTTGTAGTGGAGGGAAACCCCGACAATCCATTTGGAGTTCGGCTGAGGAAGACGTCTGTTCTGCACCGCTTCAGCTCGGAGGAGGAAAACACAGAGGTGATCACCCCAACTTTACTGTTGTTTAGGGAAAGCTTCTTCTTTGATGGTACTTGCACATTGGGAAAAAAAACTGCAAATCTTTTAAAAGTACTGAAGATGTCCCATTTTGAGGATTTCTGCAGGAATCCAAAGCTGCTTGTATGTGGAAAAAGTGTTGCTGATTGTTTTGGTTTCAGGGCCCTAAACTTATGGTTGCTTTTTTCAGCAAAAAAGTTCTAAAACATGAATAACGATAAAAGAAAAGCGAATATTGGACTTACATTGGACTAAATGAAGACTAATGTTGCTCCCTATCTGCTGGATGTATTAATACGCAGCTGTTTGCTAACGCTAATGTTCGCCTTATCAACTTTCTAGGGTGATAATCTGTCAGTGTTTTTGTAGAGCTTGTTTCTGCTGCCCCCAAGTGGTCAAAAAGCAACAAATGCAAGGGAGTTTTTGCATTGAATTTTGTATTTATTATGTGATATTGTTTTTCATATTCAGCCTCCCGTTGAGCCACCAGCTCCGCCAACCAGCTGTAAAGTAGACTCACCACAGCCTGTCATTATAAAGCCCTCCATAAGTCAGCCGGTCAGCAACAAGCCTACCCTCCCTAAGAAACCAGATGTACATGGAGATAATGGAGGGAAAAACAAGCGTATCTCAGGTGTGTACAAACATCCTCTCACATACTGACTTTACACTAAGTGCATAAGGCTTATAGCTTTCTTATATACTGTAGAAGGGGCTCACTTGTAATTGTTCAAAACGTGGGCTAAATCCGACTGATTCAGCCCAGGATGTAACACTGTATCTGCTGTGTTATTGATTCAGACCCAGCTGCAGTTCGTGGTGGATCTGATTCTCCCAGCTGGATCTCTGTGGCCAAACAGAAACAGAAGATCTATAAAGAAAACTCACTGGAAGAGATAGCTGTCAAGAAGGTACTCTGTGTGTATGTGGCTACGATTGTGTGCAAAAGCAAACTACTAAAGAAAGACAATAACATAGGTGCCCACTTTCTATAAGATGACTGATGTTTAGTTTATTTGTTGTTTTACCAACAACAATAATTGCATTGCATTTTGTTTTTTATATTAGCCTCTAAAGAGTCACATGTCGTGGTTCAAATGAAAGTGCACTTGGATGGGATCATTATATATGCTGTTTTGCTCTTCTGTTAGACCTGCTTCCATGTGTTTACAGTACATCACCACACATTTCCAGCCACATAATCTGTGTAACTAACTCTGCTGCTCCCTGTCATCAGGAGGAACAAGGGAGGAAGAGTTCACTGCCGATGTATGTAAGCTCAGCTGCAAGCCGGGAGCACAGTAACAACACAGCCGAGTCCACCGGGAAAGGTCAGAACTCACACACACACACACACACACCCCTATCATTTGAAATTGTAAAACATGTTGTGCTGCTTCATTTACAGAAGACACATCCTCTGTAGCATGGAAGCATCCCAACAGGGTTTTCTTTAGAAATTTGAATTTTTCTACTCGACATGCTGAATTGCTGTGCTGACTTGGGTATGCTTTGAGTACACTAAATGCCACTTTTCCCGCTTTTTGTTCTGCACCCTGACCTGTTGCATGCAAGTAAAGCTTTTGACCCATGCAATGCTGCCCTCATCTGGAAAAACTTCGCTACCGCAACTGACCCAACAAAATTCAATTCACGTCACATTTGAACATCCATACAGTGTGTGTTCTCTGAGGTACTTTATGTTTGAATTGATTACACATGACAACTGGCTCACACAGATATAACTGATCAAGATAAAAATGTATCAAAAATACAACTGTGAGAGTTTTTTCTTAATTTTTGAGAAAGGTGAAATGGGTAATTGGACAAAAATACAAAATCTCTTAGAATAGGAAAATAGTGCTTTTCCAGAATGGAGTATAAAGAGGAAAAAAAAAAACACAGATTCTATAAAATAGTTCACCATACAAAAGAGTTGTGCTGTTTTACATATTACGACTGTTCTTTGCTCTGTAGTTGGTGTGATTTCTGTGCAGCAACAAAACTTCTTAGTATTCTTCTGTATCTCTTTTGCCCACTTTTAACTCAAAAAACGATTACGCTTCTAATATCAGTCATATGTTGTTACATGCAAAATGATATGCAGTTTCCTGCATATGTATATTTTTTGCCTTAATTTGCATATTTATGAAGGTATTCCTTGCAACAACAAAAAAGATTAATAACAATAATAATACTTATTATTTTCTGGAGCGCTTTTCATGGCCTCAAAGACACTTCACAAAGGTTAAAATAAAGGTTAAAATGGTCTTTAACACACATTACAATGTGTATATATATGTATGTGTTTGTGTGTACACACACATTGTGTGTATAAATAACTCCTTACCCATCCACAGTACAAATAAGTTATATAACGTAATACATTTAAGCCTTTAGCTAGGCTCCATTCACTCCCATTGTAAATACATTAATGTCAATGCATCCAAAAATCATGTCGATCTACATCAGCACACACAGCGATCACACGCCTCCTTCAGAAAATGTTCTCTCTTTTCTTTGACGTGTCTGTGTTTCTATTTTTCTTCCTTCCAGTGAGTCCGCTGGAGATCGGTAAGCCTTCAGTGTCTATAGAAAAGGAGGCCAGGAGGACGCTCTCTCCTCCGACTCCTGTGGCATCTCAACCTCCTAAATCCCAGTCACTCCCCTGCCCTGTCCCTCCAAAACCCCAGGTTCCCCCTGCCACCGCGAAACATCCACCTCAACCTAACCCACCCCAAAGATCCCTGTCACCTCCAACTCCGGTTCCTGTTACCCAAAAAGCTCCCTCTTGCACGAGCCCGCCATCTCTCTCCAAAACGGCCACCTCATCCAAGACACCCCCTCCCCAGACCACAACACTTACCTCCCCTCCTTTTTCATCGAGAACCGCCCCGGAAAAATCTGGTTCAAGAGCTCCAGGGCTTTCCACCCAGACCCCGCCCTCGCAGCGAGGCCTTCCTCCACAAGCCTTGCCTCAGGATGAGCCGCCCTGGATGGCCCTGGCCAAGAAGAAGGCCAAAGCCTGGAGCGAGATGCCCCAGATTGTCCAGTGATGAGCACAGGTTGAAGTGGGCCGAGAGTCTGGACGGACCAGAATGCATTTGCACATAAGAAGTTGTTGTTTTCTGTTGCTTTCTTACTTCCTGGTTTCTATCCTGGCTTAAGGCTTCGGATTGGTACAAACCCTCCACAGCTAAAGACCGGCTCAGTTTAACTATTTTCTTTACGTCCTTATTTTGTACATTCATGTTTTCTAAATGACAGGGTAGAAGGTGCCTGAATGGGAGAAAATACCTATAGTCTCAGTAAGTATTCATTTTTATCTAAACCAACACAGATGATTCAATTTGATATCACTAAACATTTCAGGGAAGGGAAGAAAGAGACATTATTTTCTAAAGAGGATACTTTATTCACAGAAAGTTGGTTGAAAGTGGGGAGTCTCCAAGCCTTCCCGTGTGTGTGTGTGTGTGTGTGTGTGTGTGTGTGTGTGTGTGTGTGTGTGTGTTGGCTGTGATACATGCTTGCATTTTGACGAATGTGGAAAATATTGTGGCCAGAGAATAAATGGGATAACATCCAAGTTAAGCTGGAGAACATTTCGCTGGACTAACTGCTGCTGGTCGAGATTTCTGGTCAAATTTGCTGATCCGGTTCCTCAAACTGCTGTCTGTGTATCAGGTTCGTTAGATAAATATATTTCTTGTAACATGATCCACAGACACTTAACTAATGATGTTTGTTGTGTTAGCGACTGCAGAGTGTGTCCAACATGTTCCAGTTTGTCAATGTAAATTATATTTTTAATTTCTCTCTTTTGATATTTTGACTACAGAGTTATCTGCCATCCTACAGAAACCTACAAAATATACAAAACGTTATCCGTTCTGGAATCATGAAAAACTATCATCACGTTGACTGTCATGTGTTTTTTAATACTTTTCAATGCATCACTACGTTGGCAGCAAGAGACATTTTCCATTGTAAATTAAACAGAAATGAATATACCGCTAATTAGCCACTTGGAGATTGATTTGCCACAGGATGCAAAGCATCACTAAAGAAAAGCAAGCTTCATGGCTGAAAGTTTTCTTTGAATCTTATCTATCTCACGTTAACTATATGTTTTATGCATTTTGTTTTATTTTGTATTGCCTTTTGAGAATTTGACTGTACATAAAATGTGAAGTAAACAACTAAAGTAATCACCTTTTATTCCGTTTTTTTTTGTTGTTGTTGCCACCTGTCTGTCTATGCACTGTTTCTGCAGTGGAATCAGAAAGGAAACGTATGAAGGTATTTTTCTTACAGTATAAAACAGGGCAGCTGAGGCTCAGGAGTGGATTGTCTACTGATCAGAGGGTTGGCGGTTCAAGCCCCAGCTCCTGTCCATATGCTATTTGCCATTTAACAACAAAGTCCAGCCATTTTGATGTGAAAGTTAAAATACCTGCAGAATAAATCCACATGAGTGTCTGGACATGATATTTTCTATGCCAAAAGAAGATACTGTATTTTATAGGTATTTGTCAGCATCTCTGTTGCCACTAAAGAGACTGAGGCGTCTCTGTATTTTTTTCTGGGCATTTTGGCGTCCTCGGGAGAGAATCAACCACAATTTCATCCCTGGAAGTGAAATGAAACCTTTGAAACAAAATTATAACTTTTTTTGGACTTGGTTTCAATCCCCAAAACAGCCTAATGTCCTATTGAAGTTAATTTTAGTATTGTAGCCTACTACAAAAATGGGGTATTCACAAGTAAGACAGAAAGGAATGGTCAAAAATAAATCAGATGCCTCCCATATGGGTCAACTTGCTGGTCCCTACATTTCCCATAATGCACCTCGATGCCATCTTTATTAGATCTCATTAGACTCAGAAAGCTCCTCCAGACTCTCAGAAAACATTATACAGTTTTTATGAGACTTCATGAGACTTTTACTTTAGTGTTCAGTCAGTATATAGAATTTACATTTTCATTTGAATTTATAATATTGAGCACTAATAAAAACTCATTTCATAATGCAATAAAGTATTAAACTCTCACAAAAAGATCATTTTAAACTGATAATTTACAGTACTTTGAATAAGTACTACCATCACAAGAGTGTCTTGAACGCTCACTGTACAGTCTTGGCATGTGCACAGCACGCCCCGTGTGTGCTGTGTGAGATGTGACTTTCTCCTTGTGTGTGGCCAGAATTTAGAGCCAAATGTTTGTGTGTGCAGTGTGTGTACAGCATGAGAGTATGTTTGCATGCATATGATTGATGGTCTGTGCGAGTGGGTGTGTGTATGTGTGTGCACATACAGGAAGTTGTAATCAGTGAGAGGGCTGCTTAAACTCCCCAGATGTCTTTTCTGGGTGAGTTAGGTAACGCCGCTGCTGCCCTAATTCTGATACACACACACACACACACATGGCTCCAAACTGGACCAGCCAAGATGTACGATGTGTGTCTGTGCCAAGTATCCATAGCGATGACTGCTGGGTGCTGACCTTCTCATTTACAGGTTATATAACCAACTTGGCAGGAATCAGAAGCACTGAGGTGAGGAGGGGTTTGGGGGGGGGGGTATTAGTATTCACTTAAAGCACTATGATCTGTAAGAGATCACTGAACATCTTGTAAGAAGTAATTACAGTTCTCATAATGCTGTGTTGAAATCTCTTTAATGCTGAACCACCCCCGTGTTTGTATCATACATTAAATGACTCGTCACTGCCTAGAGGAGTTTAAACAGGTCCTCCATATGGGCACAAATTTCTGCCCATACCTCCACTGCACTTGTATTGTGGTTGACAAAATATTTAAACCTGCAAAATGAACTGAAAGATGCTTAAATGCTCTGCGGCTTTCTAGACGTCTCAGTGGAGCTGAAGGGTGCTGCAGAGTCAGGTGACTTACTGGTCATTCATATTGATTAGTGCAGCTTTAAGAACCTACAAACAGAAAAGTAGCCAAAAGCTATATGTATTGGCTGTTAAGGCTGTCTTATTTGCTGTTAGATTGTCAGATAGGTTGCTAAAGTTTTACTGTGTTTACTTTTTTGTTTAACAGGAGATGACACAACATCTCTCTGGCAGCAGAGTAAGAGCTGGACTTCCACAAGAAACACAGCAGCAAAATAGTTACACACGCTCTGCATGCTTTGGGGTTTGGTCGGACTGGCCCAACCTCACTGACCTCTTTGTACGAACTGGGGTGACCCTGGACTGGGTGAGGTTGGATTTTCAAACTGTCAGTGTTTCCAGTGACATTATAGCTGACCATTTGAACACCACTCTGACAGTGAATTTCAATTAATACAAAAACGACAACACTGGTTGTGTTCGATGAGAATATTATCACATTTACAGCTAAAGACAGATTACAGGTCCTCCTCCCTAAATTCAGTCGCACTCTTTCCTAATGTTTTACACATAAAATTGTAACAGTTTCCCTGTCACATGTTCTGAGTGACTGCTATTTGTACAAACTACTTTACTGTATATATGAAGACATGATGACATAATGTATCATTCAAGTGTTTATTTAAAGTTTGATATAAAAGTTATACTAAGACACAAATAAGGACCAAGCTGCACAATGAGAGGTAAGTTGCACATAGCATTTACAGAGACTACACATTAATTCACATGCATCATGAAATAAATAATTGGTGGTGACTATAGTTTATTAACCTACTTTGCATGTCTTTGGACGGTGGGAGGAAGCCGGAGCACCTGGAAAGAACCCATGCAGACACGGGGAGAACATGAAAACTCCACAGGGAAAGGATCTGGAATTCTGGATTTATAATTAATATTAATAATTAATAAAAAAATATATATGGTTTTCATTTAAACAAGTAAGATTCTACAGCCACGCAAGTAGCTCAGAGAGTGCTTTGAGGTAAATGCTAACACCAGCATGCTAACATGCTAATGTTCGACAGGTAATCTTTACCATATTCACCATATTAGTTTAGCATGCTAACATTTGCTAATTAACACAACACAACGTGCAGCTGAAATTGATGTGTGGGGGGGTACTTAGTCATAAACAAAAGTGCTGGAAAACAATTTAATTTTGACGTAATGATGGCGCTAGATGAAACATCAGGAGATCACCAAAGTCATTAGGATTTATCCTCTGGGGAACATGAATGTCTGTACAAAATGGTTTTTTTTATTTGTTTGTTTGTTCTTTGTTGAGTTGTATATTTTTTTTGTGCATGTAATAGGTTTTCAAAGTGAAAAAGCCCAAAGTCCAGCGCACAGAAAACATTGCTGTGAGCTGCTTGAAAACAGTTTGTTTGTCCAGCTTTTTTTCCACTTTGCTGCGACATCACAGCGAAATACGCCATCATAATGTTCGCTTACTAGTCTCAAAAACACAGGTGGAAAAACACCCTGAGCTGCAGCACAAACCTCTTGTAGAAGTAAGATGCATCACACCGTAGCAAAAACTGAGCGTTCAACACACAGGGTGAAAAGAGGAGCTGCAACAATGTGCAGTATGACAAAAAATATAGTGTTTTTTGAAAATTAAACCATGTAAACCTGTTCTGGTACAACCCCTAAATAAGATTTTGCAACCTCCAAATAACTGTTTAGGTTGTGGAGGAATTATTTGCTACTGGTCTTTACTGCGATGCAATTTATATTAATTTGTGGTTGAGTAGTTATTCCACAAAGGCCAACCTGCGCGCTTGAATGAGTCCAGTCCATGGTGAGTGCTGATTTGCATAAACAGGATAGATCCTATACTCCAAGTAGAGGATTTGATGACGGAAATTTACAGGATGCAATATGCTGGTCTCATTTAAGCTTCCACGCCTCTATATTTAGAGGCACTAGGATTGGCATAAGTAGGCCTTCAAACCTCTAAGAGTCCTTATAGGACTGCAGCGAGATGAACCTGCTAATCTACAGTGCAATTAAACTGAGTAACAAATAAACAGTGAGCCAGGAAGGGAAGGAGACACTGTTCTTTCCTACGTGTATTACATTTGCCCTAATACTTTTTGTCTTTATAACTCTGACGGAGTGACCTACATTTCCTTTGCTTGCATAAACTGTCTTCCTGTCAGTCCAGCTTCCCCTCTCTTCTTCTGTGTATGTCTGTCCTTGAGCTGCACATTAATCGTCTGAGTGTTTAAAATTGAATAGAACGGCACAAGAGAGAGTCGCTCCACATGTAAGATTTCTTCCACACTCTCTTTTGCTTGTTTTCTCTCTACAAGTGTCGGTTTTGTTGTCTTCAACAATCCTTTCTTGGCTTCTCACAGTTTAGTCTGCCTCGTTTATCCCACCTCCGCCCCACCCTCCTCTTTCTTTACTAACTACTCTGCTTGAATCTGCCATCAGTGGTTTGCAGACTTTTCTCCAGAGACCGTCTACTTAAGAGGAATGTTTTCTTGACCCAAATTGGTTTTATGAGCAGTAGTGCAGATTTACTGTATCAACCGTAGGTTTTGGCTGTAACCTCGTAACCTACAGCGTTTTATTTTGCCTACCTTCTATTCACTGCTAACCTAATTCTTAATGTTGATGAAGAGTAACTCTTAATGTGAATCGTTAGCCTACTGGTATAAAGCAAGAAAAACTTGTCAAATACAACATTGCGAACATTTGAACATATCAGCCAGTGTTGCATTTATCTAACCTAACCTCACTCAACTTGAAATGTTAACCTACTTCATTCCTCTTCACCTCCACTCTGCAGCTAGATTTTTTTAACCTCTCTAATCCCACAGTCAGGACCGCCAATAGAAGTGCAAACTGTGCAACTAAACATTGTTCAAACCCTAAGAATTTGGGGGGAAGTGTGTTGATGGAATAGTGCAGCCATAAAATAAATGTCTTGGGTTTGAATATTTCACTCAGTGTGAACATCATATGGCTTCAATGAAGAGCTAGAACAGACCGATAATAAGTGCAATAAGATTCATTTTCCAACCATAATGGTACTTAAGGGGAAATTACTGTGAATAACACTGGATGTTAGGAAACTATAGCTATTAATTAACCATATATCAAAATTAGCCTGGAGTAAGAAATTAAATCTAAGATCATTACCAATATATTTGCATAAATAGCAGCTGTGAGCTAGTAAAAATTCCTCAGAAGTTAGTCCAGAAAATGAATACTACCCTTGTGTCTGTACAAATAATATATAAATATTAAAGCTTGAACGGTTAGCTTAGCATAGCATAACGATTAAACAAACAAGCAATATAATATTAACATAACTATATAATTAGTGAGCTTAAGGAGGTGATGGTAGGTGGATTTTGTCACCTTTGGACAGAGCCAGGCTTTGCCATTTCCCCGTTTCCAGTCTTTATGCTAAGCTAGGCTAACCATCTGTTGGCCGTAACTTCATATTTATGGTAGAAACATGAGAGCGGTCTCAATCCTGTGACAGTATCAAATGTGTGAAAGTAATCCTTTATGTTTTTGTTTATGTTTTGTCTTTGTAAAGCCTTGTGAAACTACATGTCATTTTAAAGAAAAACTATTTATTTGAACAATAAATTGTAACTGGACAACTGGAGTTAGAAGGTTTTTGTAACAAAATGTTGCTGAAAATGCTGACTTGATGAAGATGATATAGAAGGGCGTCTCATCTAATGACCTACTGAACATAAACTCAGTGATGTTGCCAGTAATCTGAACCGTTACTTTCTAAGAAAGTCAGCCAGCCCTGAAGAACACAAACAAAGGAGATGTCAGACTCTCATCCAGTCCTGTGTGTTCAGACTCCCATGCAGGATCAAGAACACAAACCTTTGGGTTTATTCACAAGCTTCAGACTGTACTTTTGCAAATGCAATGCATACTAAAGTTTTACTATCAAAAACAGCAAGAAAACATCAAGAGAGATGTCAAGACATACATACATTCATTTTGTGCAAATTCACCCGGACACATTTAGAGGCCATGGAGTTCTACAGGAGATTAACAACCTTTGAAAGAAGCAGGCAATGCAGTAACTGAAGTCATTGCAAATATTTGAAAACATGAGAGGCTCAGCAAAGCTTTCTGTGAAGATTTTTAGAGGCCAAATAGTTAGCAAAGCAAGAAAGTCATGTTAGATGTGTTTTAGTCAACTCACTTCAACAGAAGAGGACATACAAGAGGTCATATACTTTGTTTCCAAGAAGCTGTTCAATTTGCCAGGAAAGATAAATCAAGTGCTCCTTAATAGTTCAAATATTTGGGATCAGTATCAAATACATTACACAGAAACCTTTGACTTCACAGCTTTGCAGTTTTAGTAGTGATATAATCTCTCACAGGTGTGAAGTGCTGATGAAGATGGTGCATTGTTAACATGGGCACAAATCTGAACAGAAGTACCTGACAGGACACTGATATTCAATATTTGTTTAGACTCTCAATTTACATTTTCAACATAGATTAAACAACAATGACAGAAAAACAACAATATTAGGAAGCATATATTTTCCCCTCTCTCTCTCTGTGGAAGTGCTGTAGGAGGATGCCAGAGGTAGTTACACTTCTTCAAAAGGTCAACGTTTGAATTCTGAAAGGTGAAGGTATCGATGGGCAATAACCCAACATCCTACTGTTTTTGCATAGCTGGAAAACAAAAGACGAAAAAGATCCAACTTCTTCTACATCTGTATCGTTATTTGTCAGTGAACAAGCAGTTTCCGTGCACAATCCTACAGCTTACAGGAAGTGTGTTGGTGGGCAACTCTTGGATGCTCTGTTAACCCAACGCTAAAAAGCACAGAGGAAAGACTGGTGTCAGCGCCAGGTAGTCAGCATGATCAAAGTTGTAATGAGTGCTACAAAAATTCCACAATGATACCATCAAGCAGCAACAGCAGCATAAAGCCCACCCTGACGCCAAGATAAATGCCACTGTGTTCATGTCCCAACTGGGTCACAGCTTACAACCTGTGCAGTTTCCTAATTAACACCTGCTGAAATCATCTCTGCGATAATCCAAGCATATAGAATCTCATCAGTGATAAAAATATTCATCTATTTCCATATATTTTTTAAACATCTGTTATTAATATGGTTCAACCAGGACTGCAGGGGATGAAGCTAAGTGGGTTGTTCTTCAGTGTGGGGAAAAAGTCAATTCAATCCCACAATGTCTTTGAGAACCTGGACTATGGTGGAGTTGTTTGTGCTGAGAGAACGGACTTGCATTATTATAAACCTGACTCCAGTTACTTTTAACCATCCGTTACGTAATCTGCTTCCAAGAAATCCTACACATCCAGTCTAATTAAAGCATAGTTTGATATTTTGGGAAATAGGCTTACTGGCGTTATTGCCGAGAGTTAGTTAAGAAGATTGATACCCCTTTCATATCTGTCTGTACTATTGGAACAAGATCAAATACTGTCAGTTACAGTGGATGAAACTGGCCACTGCTGCTGTCAGGGGGCGAGCATTTGATACTAAAAACTGTCTTGGATAATATCACTTATCCAGGACAGTTGGTCAGGGTGGGATCTGTTTCAAAGAAATGGGACAAAAAAATTGGGATTATTTTAAGATCTTATTTAGGGAACCCCAGGTTGTTGCACAAAACATTACCAAAGTTGCCATTGCAATTTATACATCAAAGTGAAAAAGGAAGAAGTCCAACTTAAGGCACTGGAACTGCTGTCACAGATGAACTATAATTCACAGCTATCAGTTTTAAAACAAAGTTTGATGGGAACTCAAAAGCCTAAATTAGGAATGAAAAAATGTGACGGTCTCCACAGACGAAACATCAAGAGGCTTTACTGTCAATGATGAACTTGTTAATCGAGCTTTGTTTAGAACTTTTACTCATGTTCACAAAAATAATGGGAAGCCTATATGATTTCATTTTAGGTGGACTTTCCCTTTACC
This sequence comes from Micropterus salmoides, assembly GCF_014851395.1. Classification (NCBI taxonomy): domain Eukaryota; kingdom Metazoa; phylum Chordata; class Actinopteri; order Centrarchiformes; family Centrarchidae; genus Micropterus; species Micropterus salmoides. The sequence continues at coordinate 9,684,143 of NW_024044237.1, forward strand.
TCAGCCCAGTTCGAGCTAACTCATCAGAGATTCTTAGTAGTTTCTAGTTACCAGGTATCAGTAAAAATTGCTGGGTCAATGATTTTATATATGGTGGAGAGATTTTTGTTTGTACAATTGCCTCTTTAAGACAAGCATCTTCCAATAGAATTTAACAGTTGTGGTAAAAAAAAAACGAAATAATGCATTAATCCAATATTATTAATAGGAAAATTTCAAAGGATTGTGGTTTTACACTTTATCAGGTTCTCCACTTTACAGCATCACATGGCTTTGGCCCTTTCAATACAAAATAATAAATGTGGATGATTTGACAGGACACTCCCTGTGCTATTAGACATGAAATAAACAATGGTATAGACAAACACACCGGTGAGCGAGGAAAATTATAAAATACAAAGAACCCGATTGACGTAGAAACATGTAAAATCAAACACATGTACATAAAATAAAAGATTTCGAAGGCGAAGCTCAACAATCTCTTGTGTTTTCCAGAGATGAGCTTTTGCCATGTAGAAACAGTCATGTCATGGACAGCATCAGCAAGGCCTCGATGTTTTTCAAACAACACATTTTTCTCAGAAATACGTTTGTGGGTCTTTTCAAAATGTGTTTCTCGTGTTTTATTCACATTTATACATATTTAATTTCTGTGAAAATCATGTTTTGAATGGGCAAATGTCCAGAAAGGAGAAAAATTATGAAAAATGAAAACCTTAAAATGAACCTGGTATGTACTACTTCACATGTAAAAATGTTCTACACCATGTTATTGGTGTGATGATTAGAAGGCACTAGCCTTTACTCGTAGCTTCAAACTCATATGAGTGGAGATGTTTTGCAGTTGTGTGCTAGGAGATGTAAATAGGCTTAAACGTAGGGAACAATTTAACCACCAGAAGATTTATTTTTCTTCTGTGGTAATCCAAAATATTAATAGTGGACATATCCTGAGGCTCCTTTCTCTTACTTAAAGTGGAAGTGCAAAATAAGTCAGAATAAATACTGAATAAATACACGAAGGACATGATTAATTCCAGGTGTTGTTAAGAATAATTCCACTGATTTCTGCATTACTGACAGGCTCTCCTCATGCCTGTGAGCGTTATATCTCTGCTATTGACAGCAAGGGAATCCAAATATGTTTTAAGTCAACATAGCATGGACTGTGACCAGCCAATAAAAATATGAAACAGATTTGGGTCACCAGTGATCTAAAGATAGTTGGTCTCAGAGAGAATCTGTGCTCAAGTGGAGTTGTCAGAGTTTGTCCTGGGCAGTTTTCAGTGGCAGCCATGTTGACTCCAAGATGTTACCCCCCCTCCTGATTGTGTTTTCTTTACAGTAATAATACCCATACCATTATCACTGATGTTTGGGGTCAAATGTTTAAAAAAAGCCTTTGGAAAGTGAGCAGCTCAGCATCTCTTTCTGTGAAATGTAAACAATGTCACTGCATGCATAAATAATGACAAAATAAATAACGAAAAACAAAATCGATCAAATTAACAATGGATGAATAAAACAACAAAAGCCTTAAAGCAGGACAATGTAAAGGTTCAGTCTGTTGTTATTCAGCTGCAGGATGTGGGGCCAGACAGAACTGGGACAGAATGAAAGGAAGCGAGGAAGGAAGGAAGACAGAATCGCTCATAAAAATAATTATTGTTAAAAGTTATGTAAAGGTGGCCAAAGAGTAAATATATAGGTTTATCTGTATCTATCTACGCTTAGTAATGGGTATACTCTTTAGAGATATTTTAAATCAGCAGATGAGTACATTTCCAAGATGAAAGTTTCAATCACTGCAATTAATCACACCTAATCAGTATTATCATCATTATTCACCCAGCTGTAGTGAGTGCATTTACACAAAAAGTCATTGTTTGGTCTATGTATATGTACATTTAAAGACATACAGTATGGGGAAACTGATTGGTTGAATTAATGCCAGTTGCCATTTGCAGTAGATGGACTTGTATGATTCTGATCTGGGGACTTTGCTTTGTCTTTGCATTAAAGCTATGTTCAGACAGGCAGCTCAGTCTTTTTGGAGCGATCACCCATATCAGACTGCAAAGTCTGTTTGTTTTTTGTCAAAAAAAAAAAGCATCTCATTCCACATGCAACATGTATGCAAGAGGAAGAGTATAGAACTACAAACATGGAGGAGGGCCAAAAAGGCAACAGTGGGACCTGGACAAATGAAGACAATTCGGCACAACAGCTTGCTGCTGACAAAAACATAAACTTAGCATGTGCGCATTAGCATTGTTACAGTGACATCCAATTTAGTAACGGAAGTTGAACATTCAGTTTCAACCCAATTGTAGTCACTTGTGAATTGTAATGACAGTCATCTTAAGAAATCAGACTTCCCTTCTGTCTGAACGTAGCTTAGTTTTCTGTACGGTGTGACGAGAACATTACTCATGAAAGATATCTATTCATTCAGAACTTTATAATCTTCGTTGCTGCTTGAAGTTTGTTGATGTGCAGATGGAGTCCGGCGCTGCTTTCTGAATGGGACGGTGCTACAAGAGGGAAGGTGCATCAACATCATCATCAGTTCTTTGTGCATCAAAAGGAAGAGCAACAGGTCAACTGCTGCTTTGGAGGAGGGTGTGTGCGGGGCAGGTGGGTACTGCATATACCAGGTGTCCAGAGCATGTCACCGGTGCCTGCTGTGGGCCATGAAGAGCAAAACCTTGCGGATGCCGCTGAGACGGTCTTTCAGAGAAGTGAGGGCCAGGAACGGCAGCTGGGCTCGGCCTTCTAACGGAAGAACAGCTAGTAACCACCAACACCATGAGGGACCATTAGGACTGGTCTGATGGAGGAAGAAAAAGGAGGAGACACCGTTAGGAGGTTTTAAAAAACAAAATAAAGGAGAAACAACTCTGAAGGAAAATTCTGGTGTGTTTTAATTGGACAACCACACAGGTTGTTAACTTTGCACTCGCCAGCTCGACTGTGGGGATTTGGGAAATGCAACTTGGGAAACAGACTCAGAAGTGTTTGAAATAATTTACGTAAAACTGACATGTATTGGGAAATCTTGCCCTGTTTATGTTGTTTTTCCATGGTCAAGTCTCCTGAAGCTCTAAAATGGAGGTGGCAAGTGGAAAATTAGCATGATATTTAGTCAGACCCAAGTTTAAAAAGACCACAATTCTTTCTTTAAGATTATATATTTTCTTTGTTCTGATGCATTTGTATTTAACACGTGTCATGTCAGCTACCTCAGTTGTTTATATTTTGCTCAGTCGGTCCCTTTGTTTGCCTGTTAATTTGAACACTGTTCTTTGACCTGTTCTACCTCAGTTTCTACATTTAGGTCCTCAATCCTATTCATTGTGTACTGACTGTACCTCTGTCAGTATACATTATTTATTCTGCATTACAACTAATAAAATCATGATTGATTTCTGAAAAACCACATAATATGAAAATGAAACTTTGAAAGGAGCATTTGAAAGAAGGATAAATAAAGTAACTTTGTAAATTGTGTGTACCTGAAGTACAGAGTCTTTCCCAGGCATGGGTCCAAAGTGTCCTTCAATGCGTTCCTTCTGCTCAGTCTTCAGAGAGTTTACCCACACCAGGGCCTGGTCGTACACTGTATCGTGCAGAGACTGCAACTCAAGCTGTGCCACGCCCTCCACCTACACACACAAATACACACCTTTTGAGCATCTTCAGGTAATTCTCTATCAAACCATCACTTATCTATCCTTCTCTGGTTAACCCCAGTCCTCCCTCCGCCCACACCTTCCAACATCTCACACCTTAACATCCTCCAGGTACTCTATATCAGCTGTGTTGTATCCGTCCCTCTCTCTGTGCTGAATGACTTTAAACCGCCGTCTGCCGATGGTGTCCACAACCGAACGGCCGTCAGAGAAGAACTTCACATCGCGGATTTCCAACAGGCACCCGTAGTCTGCAAACCTAGAGACACAGGAGGAGGGAGAGGGACAACTGTCACACTTCCTGGATACATACTCCGACACTAAAACCAAACGCACACAGGTACTATGCTAGCACTGACCCTTTGAGGTCGTCTCCCAGACACATGCCAAAACAGTTGGTTCCCGTCTCCATGCATCGGCGAATCATTAGTCTGTAGCAGGGCTCGAAGATATGGAGGGGGCACGGCACAGTGGGGAAGGCCATGGTGCACACAAATATAGGCACATTCTTGTTAAGACTGGAGAGAGACAAGAATAAAAGGAGAATGCGTTTAATGTGCTGAACAGCAGAGTGACGGCACAAGGAAAAACAACATTTATTTTCAAGGTCAAGAATTAACTTTCAATCTCAACATTTATGCTAACGTTAGTGAAAAGTCCTTCAAATTCTCACAAAAACAGCAGTTTTTGTCACAGTGGACCATTAGGCCAAATGCCAAAAAAACATTGGCTACTGTGAGAGTCAATCAGTTTCCTGACAGTTTCAGAGGGATTATTTAGTGGACACACATGTTTGTTCCGGCAACCCGGGAGAGCGATACCTGATGCCTGATGTGACACACACTATGAGATCAGTGTGTTAGAAGTGTTATCTACAGTAGGTCAGTAGGTCAAACAACAGAGGAGGATATTCAGGGGAGTGCTATGTCAGTCACAGATCCTTTAACACAAGCCATAACATATGAGGGGATTGGATTTGACAAGGGAAGACAAATCGCACCAAACAGAGCACAAAGAACAAGTAAAACCGGATAATAAGACAGAAGAGGAAACAAACTTACTTGGAGAGCTCAGCCATCTCATCCTGGTGGATCTTCTGCCTTTCAATGAGCTCAGAGGGAAGATACTTAGATATCAGGTTCTCCATTATTACCGTCTTACAGTACTGCCTCTGGACCAGATACTGGAGAGAAATAAACACAGACGCTATATCAGATCTATATTTACAGTGGCAGAACATAGAGTGATATTTTAGAGTCATATTTGTCCCATAACATCATCTTATTCTGTGCTTGATTCTGGTCTCTAGGTGTACACCAATCCGATATGCTGGATCTGTATTGACCCCAATAGCGACCTTACTGAGTGATCGGGTATCAGCCATCACATAACTGATCCAAATTAAACTCAGTTTCTGCGTCAGTGTTACATAAAAATTCAGCATTTCCAGTATCAGTTACATTCATTACAGTCATGGCAGGCCACCAACTCTGTTTTTAGTCCCATGGCAATCCCTGGCGTCATGTTACCTTACGTAAAGAAGACTGTGAGGTACACAGATTTTAAATTTAGGGAAAAGAAAGCCCTGGTATCAGAATTGGTATCAGCAAAAAGATGGATCAGTGCATCCCTACTGGATTCAGTATAGATCACACTGAATGGTGCCTTATTGTCAAATCTGTATGTTATAACAATATAAGGGAGCATAACACCACATACCTCAGACAGCTCCTCTTTACAGAGTGGACACTTTGGGTTGTGGTCCAGACATCTCTCCAGACACCGAAGACAGAAAGTGTGACCGCATGGCGTCGTCACTGGCTCATAGAAAAGTCTGAATGGGAAACACACAAACATGAAATGGTGAAAAACCAATGGACACAAGAGTGATGTCACATTTAATGATTATCAAAATGTATATATGAATAATATAGAAATAATATATGATAAAACAATGTACAACATTACATTGTACAATGCACAGATACAAAGTTCAGGTTGTATTTCTGTATTTTGATGCCCTAAAAAGCTACTGTCTATCACATCATTTCATTACAGGCTATATCTCTGTCTGTCTAACTGTCAGGGGCAATTTAGCACACGTTACACAACTGCTAATTGATTTATTGCATGAGCTTAATAAAGCTTTCAGTCTGAACCTAACTGTAAAGCAAATCTAACCTCATACAAAGAGAACACTCCAGATCGGTCGGGTCCATGACGTCACCAACCACAGAACTCAGTGTTTCAGTCACCCCTGCTGGCTCTGAACAGAGAGATCAGCAAATAAAAAATAAGACACAAATGCTGCGAATGTAGAGAGCGTGCATGTGTTGCTCGGCTGCATGCATGTTTGTGCATTAAACTCCAAAAGCTCACCAGGCTTGGCTCTCTTGCGATCGCCGCTCCTCTCGTGTCCTCCTTCCTCCACCACACTCGTCCGTTTCCGTTTGAGGAGGCAACAGTGGTCCAGCCTTCCAACCGCAAGCTTTCCCTCACCTTTGACCTCACTGCCCTCTGGCCACTCAGGTGCAGGAGGAGTAAAGGCAAGACTGGACTCTGATGACAATGAGATGGGACTAAGGGTCTGAGAGAAGGAGAGGATGATGAAACCTTGTGTCCCCTCAATGTTTAAACTGCTGACTATCAGAGGTGGAGCATCTCTTACCTCGAGGGGAGTGTTAATGCTGTTTTTGATGTGTGCTCTCAAAGACAGTATATTGGAGTAGTCTGAGATGTGTTCAGGAACCTGGTCTGTAACTGGAGCCAGGAGATCACTGAGGAGCTGAGAGAAGACAACAGACAATGATTAAAGAGTGATTATTCTGTATTCTTATAATTCCACATGCATTTATGGTAATACATCAATTCCTCATGCTCATGTTTTCTTTGCTCTCTTGAGTATTATTGCTTTTATAATGTGCATTGTAGTTGCTTTTTGACTTGTATGCAGGTTGCCGCTATTGAAATGCGCATAAATGTACACCAACACGCTGTGTTTTTATTTGCCAAGCAGTTTTAAGGTTTAGTAAAGCTTTTTGATGTAATTAACAAATAATAAGAAGTGTAACACTGATTTCAGCTACATGACGACAGGGTATTTTCCAGATGTTATAAATATATCAATCTGTTTGTGCCTGCTTTACCTTGTGAGCCTCAGTCTTGGCCAGCCTACAGTCAGGCTCTATGGACAGACAGACCAGATACTCTCTCAGAGCTTCCTCTGTCCTGCCCAACGACACCAGGGCCTGGGCCTTACGAACGTGGCCCTGTAGGCAGGAGGAAGATATATTACATATCTAACAGCTGTTAGAGAAACGGATTATTACACTTTTTAATACAGAATATATCCACAACTTGTCTGTCATACCTTAGACCAGTGAGGCATCAGTCTGCAGGCCATCTCAGCGTCACTCAGAGCCTTTTCATAGTGTTTCAGACTGGAGTGGATCTGGGAGCGATTGCTGAACAGTATGTGGTCCGTGGGTGCTGAGGAGGGGAGGAGGGACAGTCAGTTAGTTATGTAGTTGTTACTAACAACCACGGTTTGATTGTTAGTGTTCCATATAAAAAGGGCTGCAACAACTTTTCTTCATTATTGACTAACAGTAAAAAAAAAAATTTTTTTTAAAGTCTATCTTAATTTCCCAGAGCCCAAAGCGATGTAAGTGCTTGTTTTTGTTGAACCCAAATATTTAATTTACAATAACATGTAACAAAGAAAAGCAGCACAATCTCTAAATTTGCACAGCTGGAAGCAATAAATTTTTGGCATTGGTGCTTATTAAATAACTTTATAACAACAAATCTATAATCAAAAGCAGTTGTAAATATTCTGTCAATCAACTAATCAACTACTAATTGTTTTACCACTCTTTCCTTCAGCTTAAAACATTAACATACTCATTCATGACCCCTATACAAAGCCAATTGTTTCACAACATACTGCAGAATAATATAGAAAGAAAAATCAACGCATGGCTACCACTTATTTATTTTCTTGTGTCTTAAAACACTGAATTTACATAAGGTTCCAATTTATATAAAAAGAAGGAATGTTTAAAAAGATTTAAGTTTCCTCATTACAAAACATGTTATAAAAAACTTCTGCCTTAGAAAATCGTGCCGCACTATCAAGGTCACCCACATTCCAGGTTTCATAACAATAAAAACTTATGCAACGAAATATTTCCCTGGCTTTTCTCAAGACAAGGGTAATAAATCACTCCATGAAATAAAAGCAGAAATTGAAGAATGGGACAAGCCCCAAGCAAAAGGGATTTTAACCTGACAATTACAAAGATTTTAGGAGACCAACAGGCTGTAGATGTATAAATGAACAACATAAAGCAGTAAAAGTAGGACAATAATTTAGCACAGAACCTACTGCACAATACTTATTTTCAACAAAGCTGTCTTGTTACACACACACACACACACACACACCTGAGCTAATTATAACTCTGAGGATATTGTACGGACTTGCATTAATTCCCTAGAGGTTCTCCCTAACTGCTGCATGCATAAACCTTAGCCTAATCTTAACCTAGATCTAGCTCTAAATTTAACTCTAAAACTGTCTTAACCCTAAAATAAGAGGTTAACCCTGTGGGGACCAGATCTTTGTCACTAGTTGTAAGAATGTGAATCCCCACATCTGAGAGTGTGATGAATGCATAGCACACACACGCAGCCCAGGACAAACAGTATGCAGGCGACTGGACCTTGTTCAAGGTCAAAAAATAAATTTCCATAAAATACATTGATAAAGAAGGTATTGTTGACAACAGCGCTACCTGCTTTTTTTTTTTTTTTTTTCTTTACTTTGCTGAAGTAAAAAAGTAGCAGGTAGCAAGTGTCCCATTAGGACTTTTGAGCCTTTATAACAAATAAAAATGAGTCTGAATGATATAGTTAATGAGGCAGCCTTTCAGGCTTTCAAAGATCAACATCCGCGACAGGCCACTTCTACAAGTCACCACAGTTTGAAGCCGGTCCTACCAAACAAAATCAGCAAAACATCTTTGCCAACCATGCAAAACCACTTTGAATGACATCCTGGTGCACACCAAGACCTGGAAATAACCCAGGACAAACTAATTCTATTACTGTGGAAGCTACCCAGCTCAACAGTCAATTGTTGGTGTCTGAGCAGCTCCACTGCAGCAGCTGGCAGATAAATGCTCCACTGGTGGTGACCTAGTGTACAGGGATGTTGGTGTAGCTGAAAAATCCTTACGCAATTCAAACTGGTGCCAACTGACCGGCCAGGAGAATTCAGGTATACTTCACAGAGGATTCAGATGTCAGTGAAACGAGTAACTTTAAACTTACACAACCAGAGTGTTAATCGGCTGCGCTGCGGCAGCCCTACAAAGTTAGGTCAAATGAGGGCAGGTCAAGTGTCCCAGTCATGAAATACTTCTGCCTAGGGATTCTCCATTTCACACGATTCAACTAAACTCAATTAAATTTACTTTATCCAGTGTTTTTTTTTTGCAGAATACATTTCCGTTGCTACATCAATCATAAAAATCAATATACAGTTTATAAATTTGGGGTGGTGATGTTGCAGTGGATAACACACATGCCTTCGGTGTGAGAGACCCAGGTTCAATCCCCCACTGTGGCACATCCACCAATGTGTCCCTGAGCAAGACAGTCTGGAGCAACCCCTGGTTGCTGGCAGATATTGTAAGTTGCTTTAGATAAAAAGCGTGAGCTAAGTGAATGAATGTGGGAAGTGGAAGTGTGAGTGAGGGAAGAAGTAAACTTCAGTCCAGACTATGATTCCTATTTAATAACTGCCAAACATAGTTAAATAGTAGTTCATAGCTCAGAACATAGTTAAGCATATTTGAGGTTATTTCACTACTGGTAATAATCCCAGTCTGCAGGTCACACATGACCAAATCCAACACCACACCTCTGCCTAGGATAAAACCTCTTGCACTGCTGTGAGCATTAGTGTCCCTAGTGGTGACCTGCAATAATACCCTTGACCTACATTTGCCTGAATCATTGTTTGACGTTACACAATGAGGAGCTGGGGGAGGCGGGTTACGTGTTTACGCAATGTTTGGTCCACTAGCCCAGCCTACATAACCCTGTTATCCAACACATGGCGCTGTGGCCCTCAGGTGCCAGCAGAGGCAGCATACTACTGCCACACAGAGGAGCATATATAACACACTTACGAAACTCAGTCATATTGAAACAGCACGATATTTATTTATAGTTCACCTGCCACGCAGTTATGTAGCAAAAAAAACATTCAAAACTGAAGAGCAACAACAAAAACATGACGTTAAAAGTAGCTAAATTAGGCTACGTAGTTTTCTTACAGCATGTAACGTCCCTCTGTCTCCAAAGTTTCAAAAATAATACCAGTAAATAGTTCAGTGGCCTACCTATCAGTATGGCTTGGTTATATTTCTCCAGCGCTGCTTCCATCTTCCTCTCCGCGTACAGCCCGTTGCCCTCCCTCCTCAGCCGGCCGGCCTGGTGCGGGACCGGGAACCACTTGGCCAGCAGGTTGCTGAGAACCACATTAACCCTGTAAGTCTGGACGTCGGCTACTCTGGAGCTGTCCCTGCACTCCTTGCAAATCACCGGCCGCTCCCTCTCCTTCCTCTCCCTCTCCAGACACTTTTTACAGAAGCAGTGTCCGCACGGCAGAGTCACGGGCTCGAACAGAAAGCTCAGGCAAATCCGGCAGGAGAAGTCTTCGTACCCCAAACCTGTGGCAGCAAGTGCCGGGCACCCAGCTGCCACCGCCGCCAACACCTCCTGCCTCCTCGGGGTTTGACTGTCGCCCCTGTCTTGCCTCCTGATACTACCCGAGAGGTACTCTACGAGGTTGGCCAGGTGAACAGGTCCCAGTCTCTCTATCTCAGAGGCTTGTCGGTACACATCGAAAGCTTCTGTGAATTTGCCCCCAAAGGCGAGCGCGTCAGCCCGCCTTACCATCAGCTCCTGCCGGCTCCCTGGATCTCCGAGACCCGCTAGCTGGCACTCGTAGATATCCGCTGCCAGGTCGAAGTTTTTAGACTGGAAAGCCTCCGCTGCGAGCTGCAGCATGCTCTCACTCTCTGTCCCCATGTCCAGGATGTTGTGGAAGTCTGTCCCCTCACCTATGTGGTATTTATCTGCTCAGTACCACCACTGCCACTCATGGTTGTGTCTGCTGCTGCTGGGGAGTCCTCCTGACTACACTGCACGGTCATGCTGTTGTCCAGGAAGTACCGATATTATTCTCAATGGAGCCGCGCAGGAGGAAAAAAACTCTTATGTAAAACTTGTGTCATGTGACGCCGGCCAGCTGTTCTCATTGGGCGAGTGTACAACTGTTACAAAACAATCTGCCATGTAACCAGTGTCGGGACCGATGGGGGGGGGGGGGTGACAGCCTGTCTGACCTGCATGCAGCAGGACTCTAGTAAACAGTGGCGGGTCTGTGTGGGAGCCCAAGTCGGGGACCACAAGAGGTCACTGACCAAATTACACATTATTAAGATATTATTCCAGGTAATTAATGTTAAATAAAGTTTTTTTTTGAGTATCCACTGTGGAATACCCTTCAACATCAGAGGGGGGATATACAATATAGTAGTTATACATCAGTATAACTATACCTATACAATATAGTTTAATTTATGTATCAAGTCACATGTACCAGAAGAATCATCTTAAATTAGGTTTCTTGGGGTGTGGTCTCACAAAGTGGACATCTGTGATCCATCAATAGTCTGTCCATTTTAGAAAAATAAAAACAAAATACCATGGACACAGTTATGAACCCGTCAGTGCCATTGTTCTGTAAGATGAGAACTGTTTTAACTGTAAATAAGGTGTATAGTGTGCATATCCAACCAACCAACAAAAACAGCATACAAAGAAAAAGGAGAGGTCGTCCCAAAAATGTATTTAAGTAATGTTTCATCAGGAAAAATATTCTGTTGGCAGTCCCACAAAGCCACAGGCCACCCTCCAAGGATCCGACCATTAATTGAGATGACTTTTCTATAATCTTCACAGGGTAATTAGTTGCAGCTGTTGTGGCATAATAATTAACCAATGGGTGTGGGCTTTTAGAGGCATTTCCTTTCTGTTTTTGTTCATATAATTGTGCAAGAAAAAATGAAAATATGTGACCTCCTTTGAGTTGCTAGGGCCTATTATGTGACAGGTTTGTGACAGTCACATAACTGCTTTACGTAAGTTTTTTTGCTCCAAGAGATAAGGATAATATAGTTACTTCTTTCATGGATCAAATTGATTTTCATGTAATTTTAGAATAGCTATACTAAATGTAATGGCACAAGGGCGGCAGATTCAGTATAATGTACGCTTTGAGGAAGGTGTACATGGGTTGTCCCATCCAACACCCTTGGAGTAATGTGGGAATGTGAATGCTTTTGCTCATGGGCACTGAGCACTGGAAAATCTTTGCTGATACTGCCACAGAGTTAGAATATACCTCGCTGTCATTACTGGGAAGTACACTAACATCTTACCGTCCACTGGACAGTCAGAGAGGCATGTACAGGACAGGTAAACCTGTTCAGCTCTTACACAAACTGTACATCAGAAGAGTCACATAATCACATACCGGACAACAAAACCGGGCCAGATGTAAGGCAAGCTGAGTGTTTGAGTGTGTGTTTGATAACTGTGACAGGTTCAGCCAGGCGTTGTTGCATAGAAATGTTTGCATAATGACATCTTACCAAACACTGAGAATTTTCTGAAATTGAGACTTCATAGTGTGATTTAAGTGTCACCAACAATTTTATTGTTAGCTTACTAATAATAATACAAAACTCCCAGTAATAAGTATTTTAAAAACTATGATTATACTGTATGCATTTTGTGAGTAGGCCTATGTAACATTCATAAGGTGTTCTTGTTGACTGCAAAGACATGGCATGGTGCTTTTAGCATTATCTAAGATCACAGTTATAGCAAACTATGCAACTATTAAAGGATGAATAACACTTTCTTTGTCCTGCAAATGAAAAGTTGGCCTGGTATGACCAGTAGCTTATGGTTTGTTAGCTAACATTAGCAAACTTTAAACAAATATTGCTAAGTAGACTTTTGACTTCATAACTCGTCTCTACTTGTAGCACTGTTATGCTACGTTTTTGCCTCTTATCCTCTAATTGTGTGACTTTTGGGCACAGCACAATGGCTGGTGTTCAGCAGGCATTATAGACTCCCTATAAGGCTATAAGTAGAAGTAGGTTATGGTTAAGGTCAGAGTTTAATTACTCTAGTTTAGGGATTGTCCTTCAAATAGTTCTGATACTAGCCTACAAGGTATTATTAGCATTACCCGAATTAGTATATCCTGCAACCTCAAAATAAAACCTGTTTGCTGACGGACTTTGCTGTGTGTGTGAGTGGAGATTACAGTTGATCAGTGTCTGTGTCAGTAGTAGTGGTGCTGGTAATATAGGTCGGCCAGTCTAGCCTGTGAACTCAATCCCACACACAGACACCGACTGACATATACACTGCAGCAGACAGAGACAGACTGGCACACATGTAAAAAACAGACAGACTGACATATATGCAAATGAGGACATTCACAGAGTGTTATGTAAGCACACAAACACACACTGACCGCACACATAACAGTCAGAGATCCTTGTGTCCCTTCACACCTTGAAATTTTGTTATGTGTTTATCTAAATAGGCCAACAGCCAGATCTTAGCACAGACTGTCTGGACACTGTATACTGGGTTGAAACCAGCAGTTATCCTCAAAGTCACCTCACAGACTATTATACAAGGCTTACTTGGCTGGAAAGAGAGCTGGATATTCATACGATGAATAACAAGCCTGCACTTGTGCCTGTCTAAAACACCAGAGGCTTCTCATTTCACAGTGAAAATTTCATATTTCAGGGCATTCCTTTTTATTCCTTAAAAATGCATAAACATACAGGAATGAAAGGCATGACAGAATCAAGGTCACACACGACAAAGATCTCAAATCAGATCTGAACTTGTGAAAATCTGAGTTTGAGCTACTGTCTGTTGTTGTATGGCCATGGAAATTACATTGCTCAATGGTTGTCTAAACAAGCAAAATCAGATTTACGTTGGTCTCTGTTTGGTCGCGCAAGACAAGATGAGGTTTGTTACGTCAATCAAAATAAACAGATGTTTGCGTAAACTATAGCCTGTATCTGTATGAATCCGTCTGAAATTACATTAGATGGTAATTATGGAGGGATGGAGGTTGATAGTAACGGCCTTATTACAGTGATGAATGATGATATCACTGAAGACCAAAGCGTTCACAGCTTTCACATCAAAGTTCTGAACAAAGATGGGTCTTATGTTTTCTCTTCAATTTTAACCAAATCATAGATTCAACAGGCTAATACAATAGCTATTGAGCCTTGCATTTGTTGTGTAAGCTATATGCTGTTTTTTTTTTTTTTTATCATCTTTTAGAGCTTTCTGACATCTGCGGTCTCATCAGTAACCTCCTGATATAGGATGGATAGGATAGGATGAACGCCTGTAGCAACATCATTCACCTCTCCCTGAATCTTAGCAATAAGTTGACATTTCAGACACTTACTAATCATCATCATGTTGAGCCATCAACATGACATGAAATTACAATTGTGTGACTCTACAGTCACACAATTGTAATTTTTTCTAAAATGTGACATTGTGGGATTGGTATCAGGAAGTAGTGTACATGCCATGGACACTGCAAATTTTTAGGACACTATAGACTGAAAAAAATGGCACACTCAGAATTTGGACACTCAAAAAAAAAGGGGGGTTAGTAAATATAGAGCAGTAAGTAAAGACTAGGGAGTTCAGACAAAGCCAGTCTGCAGCCATGCTAGCAGCTCTGTGAGGTTGTATTTAGGCACAGCAGTGCTTTGAAGTAAATTATAACATCAGCATGCTAACACTATCCACGACACTAACGGTCACAAGACAATGCTAACACGCTGATGCTAAGTAGGCGTAATCTTTACAGAGATCACTGTCTTAGCTTAGCATCTCAGCTGAGGCTTAACTGATGGTATTTGATCATCAACCAAAGTACTTGACACATTTAAGTTTTGACCAGATGATGACGCTGTATAAAATGTCAAGTGAACACCAAAATGATTACAATTCTATTCTAGAATTCTTTAGCGGAATGTGTACCGTATTTCATGACAAACCATCCAATATCTTTTTGGGAAATTTCACTCAACATCACAAATGTCAACCTAATGGTGGCGCTAGAGAAAAAGTCAGAGGATCACCAAAGTCATCACGATTCATCCTCGGGGGACCATGAATATCTGTATTAAATTTCATGGCAATCCATCCAGTAGTTGTTGAGATATTTCAGTCTGGACCAAAGTGGTGCACTGACTGACAGACTGAAACTGCCCTCCATAGAGCAAAGCTGCCAGCATCCTAGAATCAATGCTGTTCAAACATTTTTCAGGCAATCCCAAAGTGGGGGAACCATATGTTCTGACTATATGAATTGCAATTCTTCCAGTTTTAAGATGTGTTCTTTTTTCAGACCACTTTTTTGGGGAGGTGTTGGTTCAATCATAAAACTGATCTGGGGCAGCTGTTCAAAAATGATATGGCAGTGCTAAATTAACCCTTGGCAGTGGGCTTTTAGCTATTTGTTTCAGTTAATTTTCTTACACAATAATAATAATGTATACACCTTTAATCACTGTATGATTTCATTTGATTTAATTAAGAGCTTTTGAATTAACTTCATAATGTGATTTAACCGTGATTTGTCGCTTCTTTTGAGGCGACTTCTTGTTTAAGTGTCGACTCATTCCGATACTCATTTGTGTCACAGTACTGGACAGATTTTATTACAGATATGTGGTTGAAGAGATAAATCTTCTTGATGTCATAACAGAAAACTCATACCAAATAACAGACAAATCATCATATTACCTTTAATACAACAGTGCTACAACCCAAACAATAAACACATTGTTGTGTCACTGGTTTGAATTACATGTATAAAAACATGAGAGGAAAAAAAAAGAATCACCCTGTGCATTCTTTGACTTGCACATCCCCATGATTCAGAAGCATTCACTCTCAAACAACAGACCAGATCACATGACACCAGTTAAAGTGGCCACTTAATAAGAGAGCGCCTGAGTGCTCACTTGACTGCATTTGAGTTTTGGCACAATGGAGGATTTGCAGCTGTCTCCCAACAACCACTGAACTGAATGCTGCCAATCTATACAGTTTACAGAGGAACTTAAAGAGTGATACAGTCTGAATGTATAGGTTTGGTTCTAAATATAGGCTGCGACACAGGACACTGTCTTGAGTCCTTGTCTTCTTGTCTTCAGTCTGGTCATTAGGTACTCCTGTGGTGCAGCCAGCTGGCTGACTAATCGTATTATTTTCCAAATTGTTAACAGTCAAGTATGTTGGATGCCAACACCATAAAATCATAACATCATGACAGGCAGATTATTTTTATCTTTCATAACATATTTCAAATGGGCGGCATTTGGTGCAATTTACAAAAATCCACTGAATATGAAAAACTAAGCAGTGAGGACAGTTTAAATAAATCAGTCTTGGATTTTGAGAATGCTCCTCTTCTCCAGATCGTTCATCTCTTTGAGAATTAGAGCCACGTTGTAACGGAGATCATGGAATTTAGACACAGGCACCTGAACATGGAGACAAAAATTCAGTCATAACACAAACAAGGTGTCCAGTACGTAAACAACTGCATAGCCAAGGTGGAGCTAAAATGTTACATAATATTACCATGGTGACATGCAAAATACTATAAAGGATGATGGCCATTATTGAGAGTTTTGTAAGTAATGGCTGAGAATTTTTTTTTTTCCCCCAGTTTCTGTATGTGACGGCATAAAATTGTTTCTTCTTATAATCTTTTATGCAAGTACTTATAAGAGTGCTATTTCTCTATTATACATTGATTAATCTTTAACCTGTTCCTTTATTATTATTATTATTCTCATCCTGTTAGTCTGTCCACATGTGTAGGGTTTAGGTCAGGGATGCGGAGTTGTTTTCTGTTACTCTCCTGTTTTGGCTGGTACCAGTCAAAGCTGGTAGAGGATCTTTTGTTCCCCAAAACATACAGTAGATACCCAGACTGTGTAAATGATTATGCAGCTCTGGGCCAAACGTTAGTGACTGTCTTAGGAGACAGAACCTCTGGTCCAGCTGATTTGTGTTGTAGAACTTCTCTGTTTATTGTCTTTTGTTAAATAAAATTCTTAAAAGACAACGGTTTGTTGTAACTCAATTATTTGCTCAACCTCTCACCAGGAAACAGATTTCCACGACACTGTACACTGTCAGCACTTTGTTCGGTCCCAAATGTTGCAGTTTCACTAAACCTAGTGCTCACAGTGTGCCTGAATTCCAACTTTCTTTTCCAGGATTTCATTTTCCTAAACACCTGTGTTCTGGGTGTAGAAGGTAGGTTTATTTGTCACATCACAACGGGTTGTAAAGTGAAATTAAGTTTGTAACTCCCTTCTGCTACGTAGCAGACAATATACAGTAATACAAAAGCAATCGTAAAATGGTAACCAGAAATAAACTATATTCAGAGCAGTGTTGAGGATGAATTTCAGTTTAAAACCTAAAAATTTCACAGTGAATGATTCATGCCTGAGTTTGACCTGTGACCTCCCCAAAGGGCGAAGGCAGCTTCTCCCAAATCAATGTATTCTAAACTTACACATCAGGGCACCAGATTGCAACCAAATGCTTGCATTTAGCCTTTTTTTGAGACAGTGCAAGTATTTTTTACAACTACTGGCACATGTGCGACGTTCAATTTTGATAACTTTTGTTATTTTTTTTAAAAATTCATTTCAAAAAAACGAGGAGGAAGCGATTCTGCACCGTGAGATTTCCTCGTTGGCCTGAGGGCCATTTTGGCCTGCCGTTAATTGTCAACTTGACCAGCGGCAGCAATAATATAGCAAGCTTTATTAAATTAATATAGAAAGCTCCGCAAGTTAATACTGCTCTATAGAAACCATGGCAACGGCTTCTGTGCGGTGCTTAAAACTGTATTTTCTTCATGGGCTAGAAAACATTATAATATATGTAGTAGAAATTATTGAGATTATTTTTGTGCCGTTTGCTTTCTCGACACCAGTGAGTGAACACTGTAATCAATTGTTGAACGCGTGTGTGCATGCGTTGTTTGATACTTTTGATATGATTGATGCTTGAATATAATGATATTCATCACTGAAACATTTGAGCAAACTCTGTATCTCATTCTTAAAAGTGTAGGCTAATTTTTATGTCTAGCCTGTTTTACACTTGTATGTGCTATGATTGTTGTAGGCTGTTTCTCAAGAGTTTTTGAGGGTGCACGCACAGCCACCTTGAAAACTCAGTGTTCAGACTGGAACTGACCAGAGTAACCTAATGTTTGTATTTTGTAATATGAATAGTGACCAAATCGATACCTAGTTTGGTACCAGTAAAGTCAATAAATAGGGTTAGTCTCAAGATTAGCGGTATGGTGGTTTGAACAATAATAGCATATAACAGCACACTGTAGTTTCTGTATTTATTACCAAAGCATTTATCAATAATCAATGGGTAAAATGTGAAAAATGTGAAAACTTGCGTTGCAGGTAGATTTAAGGTGTGTGCCCCTAAACTTTTCAGTTAGGGGCTACAGTGCTCCTAATAAAAAAAAAAAGTTAGTCTGTAGCCCTGCACATGTATTATTATTATAGCTACTACAGGTGAAACTCGAAAAATTAGCATATTGTGCAAATATTCATTTATTTCAGTAATTCAACTTAAAAGGTGAAACTAATATATTATATAGACTCATTACATGCAAAGTGAGGTATTTCAAGTCTTTATTTGATATAATTTCGATGATTATTGCGTACAGCTTATGAAAATCCCAAATTCAAAATCTCAGAAAATTAGAATATTGTGAAAAGATTCAGTATTGTAGGCTCAAAGTGTCACACTCTAATCAGCTAATTAATCCAAAACACCTGCAAAGGGTTCCTGAGCCTTTAATTGGTCTCTCAGTCTGGTTCAGCGGAATTCACAATCATGGGGAAGACTGCTGACCTGACAGTTGTGCAGAAAACCATCATTGACACCCTCCACAAGGAGGGAAAGCCTCAAAAGGTAATTGCAAAAGAAGTTGGATGTTCTCAAAGTGCTGTATCAAGGCACATTAATAGAAAGTTAAGTGGAAGAAAAAGGTGCACAAGCAGCAGGGATGACCGTAGCCTGGAGAGGATTGTCAGGAAAAGGCCATTCAAATGTGTGGGGGAGCTTCACAAGGAGGGACTGAGGCTGGAGTTGCTGCATCAAGAGCCACCACACACAGACGGGTCCTGGACATGGGCTTTAAATGTCGTATTCCTCAAGCCGCTCCTGAACAACAAACAACGTCAGAAGCGTCTTACCTGGGCTACAGAAAAAAAAAAAAAAAAAAAAAGAACTGGCCTGTTTCTCAGTGGTCCAAAGTCCTCTTTTCTGATGAGCAAATTTTGCATCTCATTTGGAAACCAAGGTCCCAGAGTCTGGAGGAAGAATGGAGAGGCACACAATCCAAGATGCCTGAAGTCCAGTGTGAAGTTTCCACAGTCTGTGTTGGTTTGGGGAGCCATGTCATCTGCTGGTGTTGGTCCACTGTGCTTTATTAAGTCCAGAGTCAGCGCAGCCGTCTACCAGGACATTTTAGAGCACTTTATGCTTCCTTCAGCAGACGAGCTTTATGGAGATGCTGACTTCATTTTCCAGCAGGACTTGGCACCTGCCCACACTGCCAAAAGTACCAAAACCTGGTTCAATGACTATGGGATTACTGTGCTTGATTGGCCAGCAAACTCGCCTGACCTGAACCCCATAGAGAATCTATGGGGCATTGCCAAGAGAAAGATGAAAGACATGAGACCGAACAATGCAGAAGAGCTGAAGGCCGCTATTGAAGCTTCCTGGTCTCAGCAGTGCCACAGGCTGATAGCATCCATGCCACGCCGCATTGAGGCAGTAATTCATGCAAAAGGGACCCAAACCAAGTACTGAGTACATATGCATGATTATACTTTTCAGAGGGCTGACATTTCTGAATTTAAAATCCTCTTTTTTTTTTTTATTGATGTAATATTCTAATTTTCTGAGATTTTGAATTTGGGGTTTTCATAAGCTGTACGCAATAATCACCGAAAGATATCAAAGGCTTGAAATGAAACTTTGCATGTAATGAGTATATGATATATTAGTTTCACCTTTTAAGTTGAATTACTAAATTACTGCTAAATTTTCGAGTTTGACCTGTATATGTTCAGTTCCTGTGGGAAAGGTTCAAGCTTACTGTGAGTCATCATCCGTGCTAGGAAAGATACATGTGCTAATTAAAAGAGAGGTTAAAGAAGTGCAGCCATCTCCTCTGTTAATTTTTTGTGATTACAGCAGCAAATACTCAAGTGGACATAAGGTACATCCATCAATAGAACCGGATGTTGTTGCTACTAATCTCCTAATTCTGATGTAATCTGATTACATAATGGCTGCACAAGGTATGACGACAGCTGTAGTAGTCCTCCCTCCTGCTTTGGTCCACATTAGTAGCCTACTTTCAAAGCAGCAATCCTGCAATTATAAGGCAGGTATGGAGTATGGCGCCCCCTGTTGAGAAAAGCATCTTACTACCTGTTAAAGATTAGATTTCATTTGCTCTCCAGTTTCTTTGTCTGCTCACTATTTGTATTATGAGCTTTCTGAATCAATTATCACTTAAGGCAATTACTTCACATAAGCTTATTTGTATGCTTATAATATAAGTTAAAGATAGAAATAATTTATAAATGGTTTTTGGGTCATGCAGGCAGCAAGGTTGCTATTGTTGACACAGTAAAACTACAATCCTGTGTTTAGTCACAGTTGTAAATTGAGGAATGAGTCTTTTCTACTGTAATTTGAACGAATAGGTTTGTATGAACAGTCAGAGGTTCAGGCTGTAAAAGACATTTCTAGAATTTTTTTTTTTTAAAAAGAGATCACCAACTATGAACCAAAAGCCCTCTACTCCATCAACGACTCTCGCCTGGCAAATGAGCTGAACCAGTTCTACTGCCGCTTTGAGAGTCAATTGGACACCATCCCCCGTGACTCCTCCGCTCAGATTCAGCCCCACTCCACCACTTCCTCCCTCCCCTCCTCAGAGCTGACCAGCTCCACCCCCTCCCCTCTCTCCAGCACAGAGAGGGAAGTAAACGGTCTTTTCAGGAGGCAGAAACCCCACAAAGCACCTGGGCCGGACTCTGTCTCCCCATCCACCCTGAAGCACTGTGCTGATCAGCTGTCTCCGGTGTTCACAGACATTTTTAACACCTCACTGGAGACATGCCATGTGCCAGCCTGCTTCAACGCCTCCACCATCATCCCTGCCCCCAAAAAACCAAGGACCACAGGACTAAACTACTACAGACCTGTCGCCCTGACCTCTGTGGTTATGAAGTCCTTTGAGCGCCTTGTGTTGTCCCACCTAAAATCTATCACAGACCCACTCCTGGACCCCCAGCAGTTCGCCTACAGAGCCAACAGGTCTGTAGATGATGCAGTAAACATGGCCCTTTCACTACATCCTCCAGCACCTGGACTCCCCAGGAATCTACGCGAGGATCCTGTTTGTGGATTTCAGCTCTGCTTTTAACACCATCATCCCGGCCCTGCTGCAGGACAAGCTCTCTCAGCTAAACGTGCCTGACTCCACCTGCAGGTGGATCACTGACATCCTGATGGACAGGAAACAGCATGTGAAAGAAAACATGTCTCTGATTCCAGGACCATCAGCACCGGATCCCCTCAAGGCTGCGTTTACCCCCCCCCCCTTCTCCTTGTACACCAACAGCTGCACCTCCAGTCACCAGTCTGTTAAGCTCCTGAAGTTTGCGGACGACACCACCCTCATTGGGCTCATCTCAGGTGCGGACGAGTCCGCCTACAGGTGGGAGATCGACCATCTGGTGACCTGGTGCAGCCAGAACAGACTGGAGCTCAACGCTCTGAAGACGGTGGAGATGGTTGTGGACTTCAGGAAGAGCACAGCCCCACCCTCCCCCATCATCCTGTGTGACTCCCCAGTCGCTACTGTGGACTGTGCTTCCTGGGCACCATCATCTCCCAGGACCTCAAGTGGGAGCTGAACATCACCTTCCTCACCAAGAAGGCCCAGCAGAGGATGTACTTCCTGCGGCAGCTGAAGAAGTTCAGCCTGCCAAAGACAATGATGGTGCACTTCTACACCGCCATCATTGAGTCCATCCTCACCTCCTCCATCACCATCTGGTACACTGCTGCCACTGCCAGAAGGCTGCAGTCCATCAGTACCAAAACCTCTCGCCACAAAAGCAGCTTCTTTCCATCTGCAGCTAGCCTCATCAACAAGACCCGGGTCCCTCACTGACGCTCCCCCCTTTAAAAATAATACAACAACTGTCTCTGCACATATTACATAAATACATAATACATAAATAATATTTAATTTCATATTACGCACAAACTTGGCACACTGTACATATTTGTTGTTAATTGTTAATCTTTGTTGTTATACATTTTTATATTGTCAATTTATATTTATGAACACAATACTCTTCCGTTGCAACACGTCTTTCCTCTGCAAATAGTTGTATTATTTTTCTCTATTCTCTTATTATTCTTATATAACTTGCATTGTCTAATCCATATTTATATATTTCTACATTTATTTATGTCAACTGTATGTTTGTCTGCGTGTAGCACCTCATCACCAAAGCAGATTCCTTGTATGTGTAAAAGACAACTTGGCTCTTTCTGATTCTGAAAAAAAGGCTACTTTGCCAAGAGATAACACAGTGAGTATCTGTGCTATTTTTTGCTTTGAAATGCAAAATCCAAATGTTTTGTTATACAATATGTGTAACAAGATAAACAATGCAGATACTGATATGAACAAAGAAACAATACTGAAGGTATCAGAAACACTTGGTCAGGGCTCCACACTAAAGCGCGCGCCCCATTTCAATTATGACAATTATTGATGAGGATGAAAGAATGTCATCTACATAGTTATTTGAAACATTTGGCCAGTACATTAGTAAATTAATGGTTTTAAATGTTGTTTTCTATTAAAGCCTTTTTAATGAATGCATGTTTAACATGCTATCCGTATAGTTAAAAAGGTGAGTTTACATTTTCATAGATTTTCAAGATAGCTGGGCCTTCATCATTTGTGGATACGCATGGTCTGAGGCAGTTCTGAATTTGTTCGCAGAGAACAAACAAATTCTGGTACAAAAATATCGAGCAATCATTGATGTGTGATGTTCCCTTCAACATGACACTTTACTCCCAGAAGAACTACCATAACTGCTTCAGTAAAAATGCTGACAGGCTAACAAAAACTGTGATGCCCACCACTGTCCTTTCTATGATTTTTACATAAAGGATTTAGGCACATTGGACAAGTTCATTGTTTAAGTACCTCAAAGCGGTGAAAGCTCCCGTCTGATAGTTTCATCTGCATCAGAACTGAAGGCTGCAGGGCCCTGGCTAAAGAGCTGTGGACACACAAAACGACAGACTTCAATACACTAAGTTGGAAACATTTCTTTAAAGAATGTGTTTAACATTATCACATCTTTTTCTTTGGATTTTCTTTGATGGACTTTTCTTTAGCAGGTCCCTTAGTCCAACTACCCACTTCCACTTCTTGTATTTAATTACAAACAAAGCAGAGACTTTAAAACACCTCACATTCTGTAATAGCGATGTTTTTCTCCAGGAAAGACATACCAAACAACAGAAAAGCTTCAATAAGCTGGTTACAGGTTGAAAAAGGCATCTTTTCTCCCTTGGTACATTACCTTGTAGAAATAGTAACATCCACTCTCCATTTAAAGGCTTCTACTTTGGGGAGGTGAGGATCATTCTGGGAGGTGGCTGCCTCTAAAGCTGCCCGTCTGCAAATACAAAGAGAGGCGTGATGCAGCATGATGGACACATCGCAGAGAACTGTCATCGTCCTGTGGTGATGAAAGCCAACCACAACACTGTCCAAACAAGTTTAGTTTACATCATAAAGAGGGCATGTATTTATTTATGGTAAAGGGAGCTCTGTGCATTCAAGAGAAGACACAAAAACAGAGATTACATGTATAAAAAGGTATAAATTTAAAGGCTGTAAATTCAACATACCGACTACCAAAAACCACACTGGAGAAATCTGTGATGAAGTCTTCAGGTATCCTAAATGACAAAACAAACACAACCAATTCAGAATTTGAGGTTGAAATTGAGTTGTCTATAAGCAGTGACATTGACAATGCGATAAAATGATGGCCCTTGCCTCAGTTCCCGGAGATCTTCTTTGAAGGCCTAAAAAGGAGCACAAACAAAACTTTATGTATTATGTTATATGAGAACAAAAACGTATGACTCCATGCTAAGGAAGAGAAGGCAATTAGCATTTGTTGCTCTAGATATCCACAGTGAGAAGAGGCCTTTAACAAACCAAACATAAAGGAGACATTTTAGCAGGGTCCTAATTTCATACTGCATACTACACAATGTATACTATATATACTTATTGTTATAATATACTGATTTGCAATTAGCATACAAAATAATTAACATACTTTACTGCTTTGTGTTGAAGAAATATTGTGAACCAGGTTCAGGTGTGAAGAAGTTTCGGAGACTGATGAAGACTTAACATAGCATGGTTTATTGAGCCTGGCCGAGGAGACACAGTGCCAGCACACAACATGTGAACACGCCAAATGCCAACACCAAAACTGAAGGGTAACGTCTTTTGGTCCCTTTTACGTTTCTGTCTTCCCCCTAGTGCCTGTAGGTTTCTCTATTAGGTCATCTTTAGCTGGCCTTAACCTAGAACAACTAATCTATCTGATGTTTAGACTACAATGCTTCGTCATATTGGAATCCATCACTATCCATGAGTTGTACTCCAATCTGCGGAGCCGGTGAGTTTGTGTGTAAACATTCTTGTAGGACTCAACCTTTTAAGATTCACAAAGAACACTGATATCTGCTAGCCTGACTAACATTAACGAGGTTCTTCTATTCAAGTGTTCCAGTAAACCATGGCAGTTTGACAGAGAGCCAGCATGCACAATACCAGAGCCGTGTCCAAAGAAACCTTAGACACACAGAAAACCCTGCATTTGTTCACTCAAGCACTACTCCATATAAAAGACATGCAATGGTTCGCTCTTTAGTAAACTGATATTTTGGACACTTTTCACACATAATTTTATATGTATAGTTGCACAACAGTAAATGTTGTATCTATAAAAATGTAGCACATTCAGCAATCTTTAATTGTTTTTATTTACACCTATGCTTTTTCCTACAGTGATATGTCAAATTGACTTCTGTGAAAAAGGCCAATATTCAAGTGTTCTTTTAGTAGGCACAATAACATGTTTGAGTACAAATAATTTTGGCACTTTTTTCAGTATCAACACACAGACACAGAGGGATTTTCTAGTGTTTAGCACCAGCTTACCTCCTGTTTAAGTGATGCTGTGGGGATGCGGGTGGCCTCAGACAGCAATCTGTACATCCCAGCGACGATGTGACTGAGCCTCTCCTGGGGGATGGTGCTGCTCTCTGCTATCGTCTTCATAACCTCTCTGCAGTCCTTCCCCTCCAGGGCACTGACCACCGCTGGACAGGGAATAATTCACAGCCACATTTAACTAAATTATTTAATGGCTTCAAGTGTGCCTGTTCAGAGTCTCACTGGCTGCATTGGGAGGTCACAAGTTATTTGAGCTGTCCTCTTATATCAAAACCTCACAGTAAAATGTGGTTGCTGCCCAAATATTTCATTAAAATAAACGCATGTCAGTGGCTTGAGCCATGCATTTAAATAGATATTGGTGAGATACAGACTGGTGAACGGGTCTGTTTTAGAGATATTAACAGCCATATCACCTCGCAGACAATTAACTAGTAACCTATTTACCTTTCAGTGTTTTTCTGAACAACTCTTGGTCTACATCCTTCAGGTTTTTCGACATTGACTCGATTTCTGGTGGTATCCTGCCTCCCAAAAAGCTGGACTCCTTTGCATGGCTTGAAGACATGACTCACCATGTACTAATATGCTGTATGCACAGATAACAAATGACGAAAAGTATTTGGAACCGTCTGTCCTGGATTTTATGCTACTTTGTTTAGCTTCCGCCTTTATGTCACATGACGCTCGCCTCGCTTGCTCCCTGTAGTCTCGCGGGAACAGCTTAGTTTATCCGTAGGAAAGAAAGGATTTGCAAATGGAGGTGGCAGAAATGATCATTCTTTGAACGACACAAGGTTGGTATTTCAATGTATGTAGCGTCTTAATTTCAACGCTGCCAGGTTTGTAACCCGTTGAGATTTGTTACTGTGGGGAAAATATCAGTTAGGTGTTATTTTGTAGCTTGGTAAACACTACGTGGACATTTGGAGCATTAGCAACCAGCTAACGATGTTAGCTTGTGTTGTGTTCCAATCACGGGCTGTCGCCTTTTCCAGAGACGACACTGTGTTCCCAAACTAATACAGCTATAGCTACTTCTTTTTAATGCTGGACGTATTTTACCTAGCCTTTTTTTCTTGCGACTGTATATTTACAGTAACGCATCTCAGTCTGTTTTCAAGAAAAACAATTACGGGAGTTGGATGCTTAACGTGGAGGACATCTAACGTTAGTGTCAACAATTAACGTTAACACTACCAGCTTCTTAAACATCCTTCGTAGGTGAAAATCCATAAATAAAAACACCATTATTAGTAGGTTGCTTAACTAGCTTTGCCCACTAACGTCACGAATGTTTTCACCAACGACCCAAAGAAGCGATTAGGAAAATGTAAGAGTCCGAGGAATGTCACTGTGGATTAAAGAAAGTTTTGCTTTGGTGAGTGACTGTGCCACGATCTCAATCTTGTCTTTTCTCATCATTATATCTGTAAATGATATAAAGACGGACAAATTATATACCATATATATTTGGTTCGTATTACCAACACATTGTTGATGTATTAATGGTGAATATGGAAACCTTTAGTAGGATAAAAGACCCACAAAACTATTGCGTATTTGTTTGTTTTGTAATTTTCACTAGTGTTTCTGTTGTCCAGACATCAATAATTTTATGTACAATTAAAAGTAATTAAATTAACACCTGTACAACCCAATGTGGAGTCCAATACATAGCATTCAATACATGCTACATTTTGTAGAGCTTTTTTTGAGGATGTATCATGTGTTCCTTCAGTTTGGTGGTAATTTTGCGACTGTAGCTGTATTGAAAGATGCCATGTTGTGTTTGTCTCATCTTCACCTCTGTTTCTGTGTCAGGTATATTTAGCCATGTCTGAATCTCTGTATGAGAAGTTTTTGGCCCCGGAGGAGCCTTTCCCTCTCCTTTCCCAAAGAACCAACCTCAGTGATGTGGGAACCCTGGATGTCAGTGACTTTGGCTGTCAACTCTCATCTTGTCACAGAACAGATCCTCTACACCGCTTCCACAGCAACAGGCAAGTAGAGTGCATGCATGCATGTGTGTGTTCATAGTAGGGCTGGACCCTAATATTCGATCATTCAATTTTCTCTGTTGTGAGATTCGAATGTTGAGGGGTTTTTTTTCCATGCGCGTGACCTCCGCACACAGCAGTGAATGTAACGCTCCAGTTCACATCAAAGAGAAAACAAAATGAAGTCCTCAGCTGTGTGGCAGCACTTTAAACACTTTAAGCACTTTTAAACTATTCCCGGATCCTGCTCTAGGCCTGCTCAGATCAGAGACTCTCACTCTGGACTCTCAGTTACTGTTTTCCCTGCTCTGCACAGCAGCCACCAACCTGGTTCAGCACACATCTATTTACAATCTTCCTCGCTCAATATCCGATCCCTTTAACCCCACAATAAATATTTCTCTTTTATGTTACTCCTTCCTTCCTTAGTCTTGGACTTGGGCCTGCTAGCCTAGCCATAACAAAGTTAAAAACGTTTTGATAATGGTCACTTTTCACAGTTAGCCTACACTATGAGAATAAATAGGGCCTAAACAGAGGGCGCGCTCTCTCTCTCTCTCTCTCGCACACACAGACTTATGCACCCATGCTCGCTGCTATCTCTCCCCCCATCCGATCCTCCCTCACTTTGCCGGACCTCTTGGGCATGTTCCCTCTTCTGCTGTTCTGCTTCTATCTCTGAAATACGTAGCTGTAGCTCGTGAAATGACTGCCTGCTTATCAACACCTGTTTAAACACGGGACTGGTGGGGGTTCGCAAGAGCTGGACCTACCACCAGCTGTTGGAGGATGTGCCATTGCAGCTGTTGGTGGCATTCACCACCACCACACAGCTGTTGACAACTGTTAATGTACTTGTTAATGTGCTTGTAAAGTTGCATATGTCCTGGATGACAGGTGCTGGTAAAGAATGTTTACAACTGTGGCAGTGCACTAGTATTGATGCATTTCACACCATGTTTGTTTGTATTGTCTCACATCCAGATCTACAGCACAAGGCCGGTAGTAACACCTTTGCTGATCAAATATAAATAAATAAAATAAAAAAAGACTTCCAGATAAACCAAAAATCCCATCATACTTCTCTTCACAATAACAAGGGTAACAGTTTGTGGAAGGTTACATTTACAGCCTGAAACTGTGTATAATTGTTATATTGTCAGATGGCACTGGAACTGAAAACGAGAAAGCAGAATACCAGTCTCTAAATGGAAAAACCTCATAGTTGAAATGTAAATCCTTTTCCTGTGTGCTCACAACTTTGTCTCAACTTTGTAAATGATATGAATAATTTTCAGACATATCTCATTGAACATACGTTGATTCCCCAGGTGGAACCTGACTTCCTGTGGGACCAGTGTAGCCAGCTCAGAGTGCAGCGAGGAGCTCTTCTCCTCTGTGTCTGTGGGGGATCAGGACGACTGTTACTCCCTTCTGGATGACCAAGAACTAACATCTCTGGACTTGTTTCCAGAGGGCAGCGTTTGCAGTGACGTCTCCTCCTCTATCAGCACCTATTGGGACTGGTCCGACAGCGAGTTTGAGTGGCAGGTTGGTTGTCAGTTGGCCAGTTATCTAACCTAGAACTGCTGATTTCAGCTTGGGTGTTTTAGGATGGAAGTCACGAGAACCTAGTTGTATTATTTGTTTGCATCAAACACAAGGGACGTGGATGTTACTGTCATTACCAGGCTAGTTTGTCCAAATAATCTGTCCTCCCTTGTTGTTTTCTCTGCCCCTCATTGTCTTTGTTACTACTGTCCTCCCAGTTGCCAGGAAGTGACATCGCCAGTGGCAGTGATGTCCTTTCTGACATCATCCCGAGCGTGCCAAGTTCACCCTGTCTGTTTTCCAAGAGGAAGCCTAAGTCCCACCCTCATCGCAACCTGGATGAATTGCCGTGGAGTGCCATGACCAACGATGAACAAGTAAACAAAGCCAACACACGTTTCTGGACCTCTCTGTGCTGTCAGAGTGCTCAGAATTAACAGCAGTGAAACTGACGGGCTTTCTGACTCCGCTACTAGTTCATGATATCTGTTTAGCTAAATTTACGTTTACGTCAGTGTCAGGTAACCATTATCAACTTAATTTTATTTATAGAGCCCAATGTCACAAGTCACAAATTTGCCTCAAGGGGCTTCACAATCTGTACAGGATACAACAACGTCTGTCGTTAGACCCTCGAAAACTCCCCAAAATCCCTTTTAACAGGGAACAAAGCGTCTCGTATCCAAATTGTACTGTTTTGTTGTGCAATGGTTTTAGTGTAATAAAGTTATCCATTTGTAAACAACAACAAAAAAAAAAAAACACAAAGGAGCGCACATCATGAAGAAAGGTTGCAAGGAAACGATCACATTCAGAATTAAAGTTTCACTTTACGACTGAGCTGAAATATCAGCGCACCGCTGAAGAGAGAGGAAAACATGGGCGTATAATCCACAGAGGAAAACAAATCATGGTGGATAGACTGTTCAGGTAGTCATTATTATACAGTCTTTAGTTTTTTGGATTTGCGCAAACGAGAGGAGGATGTGAGCTTTGGTTGTTTGAGCTGGACAGAGCAATCAGATCTCAATGTGGACACTGCAGACACACATTAATACCAGGTGTAAATGTAATTGGGTTCTAGATACTATTTGGATATGAGATGCATTTTAATGCCATGCATCAGGGAGTTTTCCACAACACGTTCCTGCAAATATTTTACAATAAAAGCCTTGAAATGAAGGGTTTTCTTTCCACTGACATTTTAATTTAAAGATACAGGAAGTGTAGGGTTTGTAATTACTGCTTAATGCAGGAACTTTAACAGGGTTTTCAGGAGTGGATCAAAACAACTTACCTTTTGATCTGCTACGTTACTGACTGTACCGACAAGCTATATCTCTAGCAAACAGATGTGACAAGCATGAGTGACATGACTGCCCTCAGGAACGGGGTTCTGTCAGAGTTGTATTCAAATGGGAAAAATTATGGAGTTGTTGTTTATTAGCTTTCCAGCAATGGCTTATCTTATCTTGTGTTGGTAATTGTCAGTTTTGTGCTGGTTTAAAATTTTAACCATCAGTGGAGGCAGAGATGCCTGGACAAAACTCAAAACTACATTTCTGTGTTTCCACGTCCAGGTGGAGTACATTGAGTACCTGAGTCGCAAGGTCAGCACAGAGATGGGCCTGAGAGAGCAGCTGGACATCATCAAGATCATCGACCCCTGTGCTCAGATCTCTCCCACCGATAGTGAATTCATCATAGAACTCAACTGTCTCACCGACGAGAAGCTCAAACAGGTGGGTGGCAATGCTGAAGCTCTCTGCTTTAACATACAAGTCAACTGCGTGTGCAGCCCATTACCAAGTTAAGAGTTATATCACTCGCATCAAAGTCTGTTCTATTGTAATCCATTGTACACCTATAACCTGTGTTTTGGTTATCTAGAGCCACTATGTTTATGCATGTGCTTGTTAATTAGTTCATATAAATTAAAATAGCTTAACCAACTTTCAAGGAATGGATAATGGAAGGATATATTTATTTTCTTATTTGGGTCAGCTGTTGGTTATTGTTGTATATGGAACCCAGAGTTATGTGGAAGTAAAGTTTTTGACCTATGTGATGTCATCAGGTGCGTAACTACATCAGAGAGCACAGCCCCAGGCAGCGGGCCAGCAGCACCAGAGAGAGCTGGAAGAGGAGCAGCCACAGCAGTGCCAGCACCGGCGGTGTGAGCGGAGCCAGCAGCAGTAACGCGAGCATGGTCAGCTCCTCCAGCTCCTCCACTGGCTCTACAGCCTCCAACTCCATAGCGGGTAAGGTGCTACCTGGTTGGCTAGCAGTTTAGTAGCCGTAACAGTGCCACCAGCAGAGGATCCAGCGATGGGGACAACGTCGGCTCAGTTGTCTTGATTGTAAAATGACAGAAAAGCACTTTTATTGTTGAAATACTTGGTTCAATTTTTAGCTCAGTGTAAATTATTTTTGGCAATTAACTGTTTACATTTCCTTGTATTCCAGGTGGTACGGCATCAGCCTGTAGTGGAAGCAGTGTTGCCAACATTAGCAGAGCTCACAGTGATGGAAACCTTTCCAGTGCTGCAGAACGTATACGAGACTCTAAAGTAAGAAATATGAACGTGGGTGTAGGTGGGCAGGTTTTATTAATGTTAAATCTGTTTACACAGTCACAATCCCGAGGGGAAGGGCATTTTTTGCAGCCTCAGTTTTAAACCTTTGAACTTAGAGCACATTTGTTCCTGGACCCTATTTCTACATCCCTACTCATACACATATGTTATCTTTACTTTAACTAATTCATTCTAGTTTATATCTAATTCATATATTTGTTGCATTATTGTTACCACAAATGTTTTTTTTTTTAAAAGTCCTGTGCACCTTGTTTTTTAAGCAGCCATTTGTTTAACCTCACCATTGCCTTTGAGACTGCTGGTTGCCTTGATCCTCAACTCATCTTTAACCTCTTTGTCTCTCGCCACGCTGTCTTTCAGAAACGCTCAAAGCAGCGTAAGCTTCAGCAAAAAGCCCTCCGGAAGCGGCAGCTGAAGGAGCAGCGACAGGCCCGCAAGGAGCGTCTGAGTGGACTGTTTCTGAACGAGGAGGTGCTGTCGCTGCGAGTGACGGAGGAGGACGACCACAGTGACGACCTGGACATACTGATGTGACACCAGTGAATCAATCAGTGCTCCCTCTATGCCTGCTCTCTCACCGCCCAGCCACTACCGTAGAGATTATAGACCACGCTAATCCAGATCTCTGCATGCATTCGCTTTGAGTAGGCAAACACGCTCGTAATGCAGTAATAGCTTGTAGTAGCTTGACATTTTGCTTGCTAATACTAGTATAGTACCGCTAGTGCTAAAACTGATAGCTGCTGCAATCACTGCTAAGCTAGCTACAGCAGTAATACTGGTAACGCTTTGATTCTGACCTCAGTTTAGCCTGCTTATAGCCAGCACTAATGCTGAACCTAGAAGGCTCGTAGATGCACATGAAAATACACTATTAATGACAGTTATTTCATTAATAGAGGATTGCTTAAAGATGCTCTAACAGCTTATATCCACTGCTACTAATACAGCCACCACTGGCAGAAGGAAAGTTCAGGCAAGAGAAGCAGAGTTTGTCCACATTATGCAGATGCTGCTCTGTGGAAAACCAGGGGATGAGAACAAGTTTTATTTTTCCATAATAATACATGAGCAACTATATGCAATTTGAAAGTCTTTTGGCTAATTTTGGTGGTGGTTTTCACCCATCTACCTACACATCCATCCATCCTCTACAGGGCTCTATCTGCCATCGGCCAAACTCTGTTCATCTGCAGCTCTAGTTTAAACTGCTGTAGGTAATGTACAGCATTATATAAATATGAGTACCCTCATAGGGACACGTGCGGGGAAAACGGCACAAAATCGTGCGATTGAAATCTCTCATTGGTTAAGCAATTTCTCTAAATGGCGAATGCTTGAAGCTGGATTTAGAGTTAAAGATTAGATTATTTTAAGGGGGAAATGATTTATATTGCTGAAGAGCATCCTCCAAAACTAGCATCTGAGGTTAGGAGGTTTGTGGTGTGGAAACTGAAGTGAAAGGAAGTGAGCTGGTCTGTCTTTCTATCTGCTGAGTGTTGTGGTCCCATTTCACTCTTAAGGCTTAGAGGGAGCACTGAAACTGTGCATGTTTAAATCGTCACCCACAGTCCCTGTGAGGTCCGATAACTACCAACTTGCATCATTGTTTGCATAGAAAAATAGCTACAGTGTTGTAAATAAATGATAAATAACAGCATATTTACTGCTTGCTTTAAGGTTTTCCTTGGTGATAAAGATTTGATATAACATTTTCCCATATATATATAAACACAGACACTAATTGGTTATCTTTGTGTTGTCATTTGCCACTGGTTCTTTGTATATTTTGAGTCTTATTTTGAAGCATTTAGCTGTTTTGTTAAGTACTTGAGTTTGGTCATCGTCTCACATCTTTTGAACTCTGACTTTGTGAAGTCCTCTTAGTTTCTCTGCCAGCCCTCCTACTGTATATTCCATCTTTTACCTCCGTTCACACTTTTGAATGATTTGATCACCATCTTAAGTTTTGAAGCATTTGAGCGTTGGTAAAGTTTTGACAGATCACATTGTGTCTGTCCACGTACTGTATGGCTGGTTTGGCTTCAGCGCTAAACTTGAGCTGGTTTCTTAAAAATGCGCATCTAACATTGAGCCATGAACTCAGCAGAAGTGTGTTAATTTTGTTAAACGGCTCAACACAGCTTTTGGAGTTACCATGCCGTTTTATCTTTTTGCTAGAAGCAACCTGAGAAAATTGTTTTGTGTCTACCTTGCAAGAAACACTTTCCCATGACTTGTCAGCTATAAAATGATGAACCACTACAGTTATTGGCTTAAAAAGCCTGTTATTTCTAATGCTTTGTGTACTGAGTTTTGGCTCTGTTGTCTCTGTCTCATGTATAAAGTTATTAATTACAGCAATTATGTTAAATGCAGCTTTGAGTATTCTGTAGTTATGAATTAGTAAAAATCTATTTTGAAAAATAAGAATTTTGAAAAAAAATAAAATAAACCAGTGTGATGCAACAAAGTTATTTGTGTATTTAAGGTACCAATATAAATGATATTGAACTGATTAAATATGATTTAAAAAGGTTTTGGTCTAAACCAAATGGTTTTTGGAGGGTGAACCTCCCTCAGTGTCATTGTCAGAATTTTTACGCCTGTTGAGGTCAAAATATTTTAACCATCAAGCCCCCCTTCCTTACAAAGCCCTATGAAGCAGTATTGCCTGCAGGTGTCCCTTGTATTATCACCGGCTAAAGTGTATTGATTACCTGCTGTCATGTTGGTGGTTCAGGCAGGACTGCGCAGTTCTGATTTACTTTAAACTTAACAAATAAACTGACATTGTTGCATCCTATTGTCCTCGTCTATGGTGGCATTTTCTTCAAGTGTGGAAGTGTTATTTTATCGCATTTACAAGACAGAGCCACATAATGTCATAGCTTAAATTCGGAGTGCACTGCTAAGGATCTTGATTAATCCTTTGCACCGGAGTTAGAATCTGAAAGGCATTTCTCCGCAAGTGAGCAAGAACAATGTCCCAAAATCTCTTCAAAGGGAGTCTTTGGAAGAAACCTTGGGAAGGACCATGCAAGAGGGGACCCCCTTCCTGGGCTGTGCCTCAGTGCCTGTCCATGCTGAATGTTTAGCCCCAGTGTGTGTTTCTGATGGGAACAGTTTTCCTTTCTCCTGCCTCACTTGGATTGACGTGTGCTGCATGTAAAACTCCAAATCATCATCACCTGAATGTACACCAATCAGCCATAACATTATGACTGCCTGCCTGACATTGTGTAGTTCCTCCTTTTGCCGCTAAAACAGCCGTGACCCATCAAGGCATGGACTCCACTAGACCTCTGAAGGTGTGCTGTGGTATCTGGCACCTTAGCCAAGACCTTAGCAGCAGATCCTTTAAGTCCTGTAAGAGGTGGAGGAGCCTCCATGGATCGGACTAGTTTTTCCAGCACATCCCAAAGATGCTCGATTGGACTGAGATCTGGGGAATTTGGATTTAACACCTTGAACTCATTGCTGTATTTCTCAAACCCTTCCTGAACCATTTTTGCTTTGTGGCAGGGCTCATTATCCTGCTGAAAGAGGTCACTGCCATCAGGGAATAACTTTTCCATGAAAGTGTGTAAATGGTCTGCAACAATACAGAGGTAGGTGGTGCGTGTTTACAGTTTTTCTCAATTGTCACAAATTCTGGTACTTGAGACACAATGACCACAACATGTAACTCATTCACCAACCCCCTGAACCAATTCTGCTAAACTATAAGCACAATTCCTGCTTTACACTCAAATTGCAGTTCTAAAACACACTTTTTTCAAAACACTACACACAGTTCTCTGCTTTTGGCACAAGTTTCATGCAGAAAATATCTTGTTTTCACAAGAAACACACTGCCATTCAAATATGCACTCTGACTCATCACAAGGGCAAACACCCGTCACACAGTTTTCCAATTAGCAATCAGAGCTTTAGCATAAAAGTGCAACAGGTGAGCTCTTCAATGGAGCAATGGATGCCAACATTGGAAACAGCGGCAGCGTGAGGCGACGGCCAAGGACCGTAATCTCTGATGAGATCTGAGCCACTTTGGTTGATCATGTGGTCAACCATGGTCTAACAATGAGGGAGGCTGGGCAAAGAGTACAGCCAGATCTGAGCAGGTAGACTGTAGCATCCATTATCCGGACTTTCCGAAATGAGAATAGGTAAGAAATCTACTCTCACTAGCAAATTGCAGTACTGCATATCACTACAGTACTCAATGAGTACAGTAGTACAGTATTGCCTGTGGACTGTTCTGTAGGACTGTAAAAATACTGTAAAGTATGTTTCAAGTATTTAGGAAATGTATACCTACTTTGTATTTACAGTATTTTACTATTTGTTTGGCAGAACTGAAAGATTACCAACACAAGGTGGTCGGGAACGTCTTCTGTCTCCTGAACAGGAAACTGAAATCTTAAACATGGTCCTAGTAAACAACGCCATAACATTACAGCAAATACAAAGAAAAATAATGGAAAACAATGATATTTCAAAATATTGATAGGGTAAGCTTATCAACACTGGACCGTGTCTTGCGCAGAAATCATCTCAGGATGAAGCAGGTCTACAGGTGGCCATTTGAACGCAATTCAGAAAGAGTCAAAGAATTGCGATATAACTATGTGCAAGTGAGTCCCACAATTGATGCATACTGTCAACACTGTATACAGTAAATTATACATATTTCAATATTGTAATCATAATGATTGTGCTTCACAATAGTGACCACTCCATGTCTATTTCTGATATTGTCATGTGTGTTTCAGAGAGTCCTTGAGCTAGAGGTGGCTGCAGTGGAGCACCAGTTCATCTTCACTGAGAAAAAAGATGAAAGAGGGGAAGGAATGTCATCGGCCAGCGTGCCATTGTTGAAGTCCCTGGCCAGCGCGGAGGGAACATCACAATGTGTGCAGCGATTACCCACCACGGCGTCATCATCACCATGCTACCCTTGGCCCCTACAACACCGTCCATCTGATCACATTCCTGGACACCCTACACAACACACTCATTCCACCAGATCAGGTAGATGGCCCAGAGCAGCTCAGGTACGATGTCATTTGGGTCAATAATGACTTCACTTTTTCTAAACTCTTCACACTGTTAGCACAACAGAAGTCTATGTGGACTAAACTGAGATTGACTCTTGCCTTGCTGTAATACAAAATGCATTGATTTACACTAACACAAAAGACCTTAAATGACCACAGCTTTCAAAATTCAAGAATTATTTTCTCACTCAGTCATCCACCAGAAAAGCCATGTGTATCCACAGCCAATTTTGCAAATGCTTACATAGTCTTTTCAAAACTGTTAAATTTAAGTTCAAAACCTTATATACATTCAAATGGACAGCAATTTGCCAAATTACAAACCCCACTGAAATGCATTCAAAATCCTAAAAAAGATGGTTATGGAGACAAATAGTATTGATTGAAATTATGTAAATGATACCAACAACCGGCCATTCCCATCTCAGTTAGAGCCCTAGCCCTACTTAGTGATCTCTTTACCACCTATAAAAGCAGACATCTTAGGAATAATTTGTTACACCGTCACTTCAAAATGGAGCCTGCAAGAGATGGAGGAGAGAGTGGTACAGAGAGGAAGAGGATTCTGCATGCGAGGTAATGTAAGGCAACAGCAGAGATGACCAAGAGCTGCAGATTACCTGGTCAATCACAGACCAGGTAATCAACCATGGGCTATCATTGAAAGAGGCTGGTCTTAGAGTGCAGCCAAATGTGGCCGCTCAATGGTAGCATCAATTGTCAGAATCTTCCAGTAAACTAACAGGTAAAATATGTATCCTGAATCTATTGCTTGTGTGTATTTCTTCTTTAGGACCCAATGACTAACCCCCACAGGGGGGATTTCTTTTACAGAGTCATGGAGCTGGAAGCCCATCACACACCCCATGTTTTTTTTATTATTTTTTTTTGTTTGTTTGTTTGTTTTTTTTTTATCTACGTGGACTTGGCCAAAACAGGACAAAATTTGATTGCTAAAAGAGGCAAAAGGGGTGCCAATGTTACCATGTTTGCAGTGATATTGTTATGAGGTGGTGTGTGGACAGAGGACCCAAACACAGCACTCTGAGGGAAGGAGGTTTATTGGGGTGGGGGGGGGATGTCGGGGAAACACTGGCACGGGGAACCAAGGAGACTGGGGGCCAGGGAGCCGGGGAACACTGGGGCCGAGGAAGCGAGGAGTGGTGGGAGAACAGGGAGGACGCTGTGAGGGAAGTCTGAGGAGGAGAGGGCCGGTGGATGAGCCCAGCCGACTGAGCGGAGGACGAGGGTGAGTGTACCTGGGAGGGAAACAGACAGAGAGGGAGAGAGGGTTAGAGATGACAGAGACAAAGCACGGGGAAAATGTGAGGGGGGGGGGGGGAGACAAGAAACGTGAGAGCCTGAACGTGGAGGTGGCACCGGGTATGGAGCAACGATGACTCATGTTGACTACTGGCAGGTGTGGCAGGCTGACGAGGTGGCTGAGGTGCAGGTGCGGGTCGTTGGCTGGGCTCAGGAGCCGAGAGAGCGCGCGCACACACAGGGGAGGAAACACAGGGAGGCAGGCAGGGAACAGAAAACCAAGGAAAAAGCAGAATAACTGATAAATAGGAGGAAAAACCAGGACACTCACCGTCAGCCGGGCTGCCACCACAACAGATATCCTCTGATGGCGTGCTGCTACACAGTTTTTTGAGCAAGCATTTACAGTGCTGACTTTTGTTTCCCTTGCAATTTTCATTTACTGTAGTTTATTTTTGAATTACTTGATGGCAAAGATAAAGTACAGTGTAGTAAAGCATAAAGTACAGCCACTAGCTTTTCCTGTTGCATCTCGATAACTTCCTGTTGAACATTCTATAAGACTTACCATTCTTACTGTATTTCATAATGGGAACTTTATTTACTGTAAAATAAGACGATGTACACATTTCATATCAGCAATAAAAAAATATAAATATACATACACACAACCAAAAAAATAAAGAACGATTACTTAAGAACTACCAAAGAATTATTTGTGTTCACTACTTCAAAGATTCCCATAAAATGATGCATCTACTGTAATGCTACCTGCTGTTAGTGTTTTTTTAGGTAATTGTGTTATGAGTGACAAAGTGTTGCTGTTGGAGAGCTGGTGTTTTTGTAAAATAATTTGATATTGACACAACTATGCAGTGTCTTGGTGCATTTTGGGTGTGAAATTACTGTAACTGTTATGCAAGCTGTGTGCTGGTACAGACAACAGTGTGAAGAGTTTGGAAAAAGTCATCTCAGTACTGAAAAATAATATTAGCAATTGTAAAAAAACTGTAAATTGGAAGATGTGTTTCCTCTACGCAAAAAAATATTTTCTGTAACTACATGCCCTGGACGATGTGTTCTCAATTTTTTGATGTCGTGTCTAAAGAATGCTTGTAATGTTTTACCTATTGAATGACTATGTTTTGAATGCATTGTTTGATTTTGAGCACAGATCACATGGTTTTGAGGCAAGTGTTTGATTGTGCCAGGGGTCAGGGGTTTTGTGAATGTAGTTTAAAGACTGGGGTTTGTGTTTAAAGTTTTGAGAATATGGGTGAAGGTTTCAAGAAATGTGTCTTAGCAATTGTGAAAAACTGTAATACTAAGGTGAGACCAAAGGTTTTTCCTCCTACTTCTCAAATTCACCTCATGGGAAACAATCACATACAATCTCATTTATGTCTTACTCTGATCAAAACAAGAGATCTCTAAATTATTTTATACTGTATATCTAATTGAAGTCTCTTGAACATGAACCATGAGATCAGAGAAAGAGCTCAAAGAAAACTCGACTCCTGGGATCTCATGATTCTTCTCAAATATTCTTTCTCAGTTTTCTCAGTGACCTCAGGAGGAAATAACTCATCTGTGTCTTCCACTGATCAAAAGATGAGATCTCTAAATTGTCTTAAATACGTAATTTAAGTCTCCAGAATGTGGATCAGAAAAAAAGCTCCAAGATGTCTCGGTTTTTCCTTAGTGACCCCACTTAGGGATGGAAAATACAGTACTTTTTTACTTTACTTAAGTCAAATGTTGAGGTACTTGCTCTTGAGTATTTTGTTTTTAGGGGGCTTTATACTTTTACCTACCCTGAATTTAAAATCCTGTCTTGAAGTTGTATTTATTGCTGTCTGTCTGAACCCTGTTACACTGAAAAGAAGAATAAATATATATTGTGTTGTAGAAATAATGCACTTTCAAATTTAATGTTTTCCAATTATTTAATGTAGTCACAGCCAGCATAACTGGAACACCCACCACTTTAACATGGTGTTTAGAGATGAATTACAGGGTGCCACTAGCTGCCACAGGCTGCCAAAGGGAGCCACTAGCTGCCACAGGCTGCCACAGGCTGCCACAGGGAGCCACTAGCTGCCACAGGCTGCCACAGGCTGCCACAGGGAGCCACTAGCTGCCACAGGCTGCCACAGGGAGCCACTAGCTGCCACAGGCTGCCACAGGGAGCCACTAGCTGCCACAGGCTGCCACAGGCTGCCACAGGGAGCCACTAGCTGCCACAGGCTGCCACAGGCTGCCACAGGCTGCCACAGGGAGCCACTAGCTGCCACTAGCTGCCACAGGCTGCCACAGGCTGCCACAGGCTGCCACTAGCTGCCACAGGCTGCCACAGGCTGCCACTAGCTGCCACAGGCTGCCACAGGGAGCCACTAGCTGCCACAGGCTGCCACAGGCTGCCACAGGGAGCCACTAGCTGCCACAGGCTGCCACAGGGAGCCACTAGGTGCCACTAGCTGCCACAGGCTGCCACAGGACCGGAGGGCTCTGCAGCAGGTGAAAACTGCTCAGAAGATCATAGGTACCCATCTCCCGAGCATCAGTGACATCGGTGAGGTGCCTACGCAGAGCCCAAAGGATACTTAAGGACAGTACCCACCCAACGACAGCCTGTTCACCCTGCTGCCTTCTGGGAAGAGATATAGGAGTTTCTGCTGGCACGCCACCAGACTGCAGAGCAGCTTTTCCCCCCAAGCTGTCAGATTCTTAAACTCTAATTCATCCTCAGCACACGTCCATTAATTATAGTTTATTTCTGCTTAGCATTTTAATTGATTCTTTATTATTGTATATTGTCTGCTATGTAGCAGAAAGGAGTTACAAAACACAATTTCACTCTATTATTATATTGTGACAATAAAGTCAAGTAAGTGAGTCTTGATATGCCTTCTGCTTTCGATAGTAATATTTTGCTTCTTAAGATAAATCCCTTAGCAGCCAATGGTTTCCTAGCCGTCATAGGTTGCAACTACCACTAGCTGCCACTGGGAGGATCTCAGTGCTGCTGATAGTTTGCGTTTTTCCCGACAAGGAAAGGCATATCAGAGCCAGGGTTAACCAGAGTCACGGTTTAATTTTTTTGTATTCACTCACAGCAAAGGATTACACGATCCAGACCGACACTGCAGTATTCTTAATATAACTTTTCCAAGTGTATTAATGTTTTGCTTGCGCTTTTGTGTTTTTCGTATCTTGTATTTGGGTTGAGCTCTCGGGGCCACCGTAGTATAAGATCCCCGGAAACAGAAAAGCCAAAGAAGAGGAAAGTAGGTGTGACGTCGTAGTGTTTACAGTGTTCAGTTGAGCCACAAGCTGGTCGGAAGAAAACCAGAGCTAATGAAGCGGATTTAATAGATTTTCTCTCTTTCTATTCGCGTATTTACCGGCAGAGTTCGGGCGGATTTCAATGGGTGGTCACGGGGTTTTGGGGAACGAGCCTGACTCTATTGACTACTCGGTTCACGAAGCCTGGAATGAGGCCACCAATGTCTACCTGCTGGTTATTCTGGTCAGCTTCGGCCTGCTGATCTACGCCAGAAAGTAAGGACCAGGATCAGTTCTCGCTTCGTGCCGTCTCTCAAAATATTAGAATTCACGACATGCTCCATTGCAAAATTGCTTATTGTAAAGTTTCTTTAGTTACAGGGGGACACGTAGCATTACTCTTTTTATAATAATAATAATTTGTACGGTCATCTGGATAATTCGGCAGTCATATAATCATCCAAACGTAATGTGTTTTTAATCGCATGTACATTTTAATTATTGGTCTAAACTACTATCTGAAATATTCTGTCTAAACAATATGGCTTAAAACTATTGGGGCCGATGCATATTCATTGTCGCGCTTTCAAATCTGTCTGTGGTCACTTCAGAAACAAAAGGAAGATCATG
Organism: Micropterus salmoides; assembly: GCF_014851395.1. Taxonomy (NCBI): domain Eukaryota; kingdom Metazoa; phylum Chordata; class Actinopteri; order Centrarchiformes; family Centrarchidae; genus Micropterus; species Micropterus salmoides. Next base: position 9,725,804 of record NW_024044237.1, read on the forward strand.
CGTATCTTCACTCTGCCTCCCACCGTTGGCAGCAGCCCGGAGCCCAACTTCTACGATAGCCTGCAGAAGGTCCGCCTGCGGCAGCAGCTGGAGATGTACTCTCTTGGTGAGCATTGATGTAGCTTTACACTGAATAAAAACGAACAGCCTGGATCTGGACTTTTTTTCATCGCACTACCACCCACTGGAGAGAACATGGACAGAGAGGGCCAGTTTGATCAATTTGGTGTCAGTAGGGGACACATAATTGTTGACAATACGGTCATTGTACTGTTTTCCCAATTTGGAGACTTTTTAAATGCTACAACATCAAGTCTAGCTTCACGCGTCCATTTCAAGGTTTATAATTCAAAATGTATCTCTCATCCTGCCCTACTCTAGAAAAAAGGGACATAATAACAGTTATTGTTCCAGGTAAGCATGTAAACACCTCATAACTGACAAATGCTTCTGAGGTTTTAGTGTAAGGAACAAAACCTTGATCAGTCTAAATAGGCACCTGTGTTTCATGTGGACATTCTGGGTAATCTTGGTTCCCCTATCTTCTGTCTTGTCTTTTAGCCCGGAAGTTTGAGCAGCAGCAGGGCCAGACAGACAGCGTGCAGCTCTCCATGGAATGAGAGCAGGAGGGAACTCGTCCCTTTCTGTCAGACAAAACACTCCTGCATCTTCAGGGCCTCTGTACGTGGATAGGAATGGACTTGGATGGCTGTCATGATCAAAGATCGTTCAAAAGCCGATTCTCCTATCCTGGTTGTTTCTGTTTGGTTTCTTGAATGAGAAGTGTCTTCATGTACCTTCTGTTGTCTCTTCTTCGTCTGTTATGCATGGAGTAGATACAGCTGGAAGTATGGAGAAAACAAGGGCAGAGGGGAGTGTGGCTTCTTGGAGGTCTGCTGTATGGCGTCCCTTAGTGACTGTTAATTTGGATAGAGGAATGATAAATGTGTAACTGCAGTGTATGTCACTGAGATACTTTCAGTGTATTGTGAGATTAAAAAAAAATCGCCCATGAAGAATTTCTTGGACAGAACAAGGTCCTTCAAATTTAAAATAGGTTCTAGTTGGTTTTAATTTTTTATTTTTTTTACTTGTCAAATGTGAAAATAAAAGCACATAAACCCACAGCTGAGTTAGCAAATGGCATGATTATCAGATCCGTTAACTTGAGTTAAACAGACCGACACTTCATCTGGGGTTTTATTTGACTTTGTGGCACAGCTTCAAAATAATACATTTTCATCCAATTGTGCCTTTTTATGGAAAAAGGAGAAGTTCACCTAAATTACAAAAAAAACATTTTCTCACTTACCACAAGTGATATCTACTCATGTAGATAAATGTTTTACCCACCATTAATCCTCAGAACATGATGTGGCACATGTAATTCAGGTGAAAACTGTTGACAGTTTGTGGATTGTCCACAAAGGGGAAATTGTTTCTGGAAAGAAATATTGCTGTGCTGGTTCAAGGGATACAGACAGAAATATCTCATTACTGCATCAATTGCCATTAAGTTTTCTACAGACATTCATGACCCAACAAGATGAATCCTAATGACTTTATTGATGTTCACATTTGTGGTTTTGAGTGAAATATCTCATCAGATGGATTGCCATGAAATCTGGTGATGATTGAGATGAATTGTAGTAAATTTGACAATCCCGACTTCTCCTTTTAGCGCCACAAACTGGTCAAAAGTCCTTCACTCAAATGTGTTTTGCTAGCGATTTCACTTATTTGACCTTAGTTGTATAGAATGATGTGTGCAGATGAGGGGGCTTGTACTCAAGTTTCTCTTTGAAGCAGGAGACATCTGGTAGCCAGTAGATAAGCTTTAGAAATTAATGTTTGCATATTCATTGATTCTTGATTTTTTTTTTATGAGTTAGGGGAGTGGATGTAATTTTAACAAGTTCTAAGTAGTTTACTGGAACTTTTCGTGTGTGGTGGTGGGGGGGACATTTCAGACACAAATTATTCTAAGCAGATCATTTTTATTTGTCTTTAAACATGCCTGGCGGAGATCTTACTTTGGTTTATGCCATTCCCATCAGCCTCAGCTGTACAATGTGTTTAGTTCTAATTAACAAATGCTAGCATGATAACACAGTTAACATTCTAATGTTAGCTTTTATTTGTGACCATGATAGTGCTTTGCGTCAAATGCTATGTCCAAGTACAGCCTCACAGAGAAGCTAGTGTGGCTGTGGACTCTTGTTTAAGGAATGTTTTGGATGATTCGAGTACAAATGAAATCCCCTTCACAGGTATAGGACAGATATCAGAGACTGAAATCCTGAACCAGGAGAGGTAATTACAGTGAACAGACAACGTTTAAAACCATTACCACTCCTTCATCAATGCAAAGTCTCGCTCCTTTCATAATATGTGAGAAGCTCTCAGAGATCACCAAACAAGGAGCAAATATTATTTTTAGCGAAACATCACACAAACTGCTTTGTTAGTCAGGGACCAACCGAAATGTTCCCTGTTTCATCCAGAGCTGGGAGGTTAAAGAGTAACAACATGTCCACTGAGAACAGAAACAGCTGAGCTCAAGCATACATTAGATAAACCTGGTCATAAAATGGTGACAGAAACTACACAGACATAGTGGGTAATTATCATTACAGTAAAACAGATGTTGGACAAGGAACACATTTTGTTTTCTAAATACAGAACAAACAATTGGAATAAAAAAAAAAAAAAAAAAAACTCACTTATTTGAGTGAGTTAGTTTCTGTAGTGGTACACATTCAAATTGGATTTCTTTGCGAGCCAGCCATCAGTGATGAATTTAAAGTATTTACAAGTTGGTACTGACATTACATCAGACAGCTTCAGCAGTGTAAACATGGCCGTTGTGTGTGCACCTCTTTGGAAAGGTTTTATTTCCTATACGAGATTGTTCAAGCTTGGCACCAGAATGGCACCAAAATATACAAAATGCTCTAAGCATAAAATGAATTGTACAAAGCAGGTTCCTGCCTTAACTCATGTAAGACGGTTACCAGAGCAATAACGAGTATAAAAACATATAAGAACATGTTTTGAAACGAAATATAAAAACACAATTATATACACACACACAAAACAAAAAACAGGCAGCCAAGTCAGGAAACAGCATTAAGATAACCTGTGTTCATTCACACAGCACAGCAAGCGGATTCTGCATAAGTTAAAAACAGTTCAAGTGGCTGGAGCAAGCAAGATGCTCATCTACAATGCAATGCGCTTTATTGAGTAACAAACCCTTAGTGTGGGCTTCGAGGGCAGACGTCCACATCGTCAACAGAGAGAGTGCTGGTATACTGAGACGTCCAGTCCCTGAGGAAGAGCTCCTCTGCTTGGCTCTGCAGAGTCTCTTGGCCTTTCTTAACCTCAGAGCCGGTCTGGTTCACCACCAAGCCCACGCCGGCTGTCTGGGTGAAGTAGTTCTCGGACCAGTTGGATGTCCCTGTGAACACAGAAACAGTCACATCAATTAGATTCAGTGACTGTTGCAGGCACTAACAACATTAACATCAAACATTTTGAGAAGTAACCTCTCACCACCACGAGCTCCATTAAAGAAAATATCTACTAAATGCTAAAAACGCTAGGAAGCAATGATGTAAGCTGCGTGGATATGGATACAATTTTTTCCCCACAGAGAGGAGGAAAGAGTTAATTACTTTGTTCAGAATTGTTTTATGGGTGTACAAAATGAGAGGATTAACACTAACCAGCTAAAATCCTGAACTATCAAAAGCAGACTGAAGCAAAATGTTGTTACAGCCTATCCAGGGGTGGATGCTGTATTCAGATCATTAAGTTAAATAAAAGCAGTAATACAACAATGTAAAGAATACTAAAGTTAGGTAAACCTATATAAAATCAACTTGTTCAAAAAATTTGAATAAAATAGATTTTTAGAAAATTCTGGTGACAAAGTTGAAAAACATCTACTTCACTGGCAGTAGAAAGAAGAAGAAAATATAACTTCAAGGACTCAATTCCAGCCCAAAACAAGTTGATAAGATGGAAATATTTCCTCTCTAAATGAAGCCAATTATATGTTGTGAATAAAAAAAACAGAAGTATTAAGTAGCATATAATGAAAACACCTCGATGTATCTCAAAACTGTACCTGAAAGAGTAAATATATTTATATTCCACCTCTGAGCTCGTCAGTGAAAACGTAGTGAGTGGTAATAGCGTACCTATATAGACCACTCTGTCTGTAACCATGTACTTGGCATGATTGACTCGTGCAAAAGGAATCTTCATCTGCTCCGCTGTTGAAGGCACTGTAAAGATTTTCTGCACAGAAACGAAACACAACAGGAGGTTAGGGTGTATCACCGTTCTGTTCAGGCCGCCATGTCTTCGTCATTGTGCAGAAAATTAAATCTCCCAGCGTACCACATTAATGTCACATTTCAGTGGAGGCCTGTTGAGCACCAGCAGGGACTGCAGGAAGGTAAACATGGAGGAAGGCGAGTGCTTCCAGCAGCTAACCAGGAGTCTCACCTGTACCTCTCTGTAGCAGGCTGCAGCACGCAGGGCCGAGTCAATGGCCGGCCAGAACCTGAGTGAGTGAGAGAGGCAAACCAGGGACACACAGCCAAGCAGAGGAAAAGTTAATATTTAATACATTCCTGTGTTTGTATTCACTAGTGTACAGTGTGATTTACACTTCATGAAGAAAGTCAGTGTTTGGACCAAACTAAAAGCATCACAGCTTTCTTCCAGTTGGGCAAGTTTCCAGCATTTTTAATCAGGGCCCAGTGATGTGACTGTTGTGAATCAACTTTTTAACAATCTATATCTATTTGCAAGACGTCATGCATTGTATGTTACTGTAATATCTGTATACAATCACGTGACTTGCATAACTTAAGTCAACACAGAGAGTCACAGAGATTTAACACATTATTTTGGATTTTGAATATGTAACAATGCAGCGGTAAATAGTGGCGTGACTCTGGTGCGTTGATTGGCCCGTCACCTGATAGGCTCTGTGAACTCAGACTGGGGAAGATAGTCCATGACCGAGATGTAAATAAATTTCTTGGCGTCGTCGATGACAGACAGGATGGTGGAGAGGTCGTCTGAGCGGCCGCGGGCTGAGATCAACGGAGGGGCGCTCTGCAGGAAAACAGAGGAGGTAAGAAAAATGAATAAGAATCACAGGAGCAGCCAGAGAGGAAGAGCACAGACACTCCCCATTGTATCTAGAATGTCATAAATACTCTTGTATGATATTTAAAAAGTGATGTCTGATTATTTTAATGGACTTTTACTAATTTGTTGTATTGATGATCTTAATGCCATTTATCCTCTTCCACTCTGACAAGAACGCAATTCCACTTAAATAAATAATAAATCTAGTAATATATCTGTATTGCCCTTTAAAAAACATGGTAATCCATTTAAAAAAACAAACTCATTTAAAATATAAAGGCAGTTTTTTAAAACATCCCTCTGCTTATAGAGCAGTTTGGAACTTACAGACAGGTAGACTTGAGCAGGGACTCCATTGAACTTCAGGTGCAGGGGATCCTGGGAGCTGGACAGGGCAGAGAGGCGTGCAGGCCAGTACGGTGGCAGGGAGCCGTTGTTCGCGTCGCCAATGCTCCAGTACACCCCAAAGATCCGAAAGGCATCCTGAGCCAGGCAGCTGCAGTCCTCCACTGACAGGCCGACCTCCTTCACCTTGATTTCAACAAAGTACACAGGACGCATTCAGTCTGTCACCACTTATGCCTGCGTTTGTATGCAAGCAGTGGTGTGAGCGTCTGGGGCCCTGCTCCAGGAAGCAGGTTTAATGAGTCATCTGAATGAATTTCCTGAATCCAACCTGGAACCCCCTCTGATCTGGCAGCAGCACAATTACAGTATGTTGCCCTAGATTATTTTACTCAATACATATATCAGCAAAATGTATCACGGCTATTTATCCGCCTTGTGGAACAACATTTGCATTTTAACAATCAAAATTGACAAAAATATTTGCATTCACTTTCACTTAATAATAACCACTAACAATAAGTTACTTTAAGATGCAATTAATCTACAGAATACAATTTACTTGCGTTTAATGTAAACATCAATAATAGGCAGGCACTCTAAAGTCTAGGCATCTTAATCAGCTGTGATATTAATATAATACTAATAACAATAATAATAATAATATTTATATTAATATCACAGCTGCTTAAGTTTACTACACAAACAATTGTGCAGCCCTCCCTGAAAGTTTTACCTGACTTAGAGAGCGCCAGTCCATGTTAGCGCTACCCAAGTACAAGTGCTTTTGATCGACCACCCACAGCTTGGTGTGGACAATGCCTCCAGTTACAGCCTTGAGGTCTACCTCTCTGACTTCTGCACCTGAAAAACAGAAACCTGCACGATGAGAAATCATGGCTGTTTTCTATTTTGGTTTGAAAGAACAATTAGCACAACAACAGAGGCTGTTCTCCATGTTGTCAGGACGTGATGTACCTGCTGCAGCCAATTCTGCCGTATCTTGAGTTGAGGCCTGGGGGGCGTTGACGGCAATCTGGAGTTTCACACCTTTGGATTCAAGCTGTTTAAGCTGCTTAAAGACCTTTCGTCCCTGAAAAATATGTGGCGATAAGATCGTGCACATTAGATCTTCAAAGGATTCATCTACAATCACTGGATACGCTGCATCATAAGGCCAGGGCATGGCGCTGAACTAACCTGAGAGTCAGAGGAGCCAGAGAACTCCAAATCGCTGCCTCGTAGAGTGAAGTAGAAAGCAGCGATATGGACCGAGCTGTTGGCCTTGTGCAGCAGATGAAGCCAGCTGTCTGCGATGCTTTGTCTGGACGAGGGAGAAGACTGGTAGAGGCCCACAGGGATGCTCTCCACCAGATGCACTCTGAACAATGGAGGGGGAAACTAAAGCTACAACCACTTGCACACCAAACAGAACCCTTGATCATCTCAGGTTAGGAGAGCTGATCGAATAGAGCCTGCAAAACATTTCTGTAGCTGCCCATATGTCAGCTTCAAAAAACAGCAAAATTAACACAAAGTTTGGTGCAATCATGCTCAGATAACTGTTAATGAGAAGGTGAAAAAAATAAAAAAAAATAAAAAGTTGTTTCTTTCAGAATGTTTTTGTCATGATAAGGTTTGGTCTGACTGGAGAGTTTAACACTTTGTTGATCATTTCTTACCGACAATCAGTGCTGCAAGGCTCTGGTACTAATCCAAAGCCCTCCAGCAGGTTCAGTTCCAGCTGAGCTGTGAGCTGAGCCACAGACATGGGAAGCCCGTAGTGCCAAACATGCTGGCCAAAACCCCCTAGAAGCAGCAAGGTAGTGGGCAGGAAGCAGAAGAGGGCAAAACCAGAGCATCCTGAGCTCTACAAAACAAGAGGACAAGTAAAAGTTACGATCACTGCTTTGACAAGAGACTGGGACGCAGCGTAGTATCGTGTTGCATGCCACAGCTGCTGCTGCAGGGTGTGGCGAAATTCCTTTGTGTATGACCGACTCTGACGATCAAGAAAACAGTGCGACTGATATCAACAGACTTTTTTAGGCAAGTAGAGCGACATAACTCACCTTAGTTACCTTGACTGACTTGGCTTTAGCAGGCTCCTCTGGTGCTACAGGAGAGGCCGATTCTTCAGTTCCAGCTATTTCCTCTGGAAGATCTGAAAACGCAGACTGGCTTATAAGTGGCTCGCGATACTCCTTCACCTCCCCTGAATCGGGGCCCTCAGACTTTCCACCTGCCAAATCATCCTCGCATTCAACATCTGATGAAGACCTGCTGTCCTTTAATTCAAGTATGTTCATCTGCGCTGTCTCCCACGGTGGCTCTTCATTCATGATAGCATCATCTTGGCTAACCTCAGTTGCGTGAACAACGTCTGCAGACTTTGACTTCATAGTATCTCCAGAGGCAGTGAGGGTAATCCTGCTTTGAACCTCATCAACATCGTCTTCCTGTGGCTTTTCACTGACGGAGCCCTCGTGTGGAAGGTGAGATAAGGTGCCTTCTGCTGTGGTGTCAGATTCCATTTCAAACCTTTTACTCTCGTCTTCGTCTGATAAACGTAGCGCGGATCTGTGCTCTGGTCTGAGCGCAGGCCTGGGGCTGACAGTCATGGAAGGGCACGGCACAAACTCAGACAAACTCCAGCTCTTGGGTACAGTATTTAGGGAACTATGGGCTGTTCCAGGGACTTGTTCTGTGTTGGTGAACGGTGACGGAGCGTCGAAGCCAACTTTGGGGACGCGGATCGACGGCAGGGGTAGTGCCGTTTCTCTGACATCGGGTAACTTGGACTTGGAAACCTCTACACTTCCAACCCCAGCTTTCTCGTGGGGCTGAGCTACATGGACAGGGGTATCTTTCTTGGGAACAGGCAGCTCTGTGTTCTGGCTCGCACCGATGGGTCGTTTATGGAAAGTAGGAATTCTGGAAACGGGTTTCCCACCTTTGCGGTTCATGTCTTCTTTTTCCTCAAGCTCTTTTTTTGCAGCCCTGTCGGCAGCCGAGAGACGTTCCAGCACAATGCTGCAATGCTTCAGTTCCTGAGGAAGACAGAAATTCATTAGAAAAATCTGTCTATGAAAGTAATTTCTCCATATGCACATAAGTTTTAACCCTGTGACTCTGAAATGACATTTGCCTTAGTTGTACATTACACCAAAAATACCTTTAAGCTAGCAGTTAAACAGCCATTTTCAAACTCAATAACCTGTAGTCTTTTGTTCCTTGCCTTGATACTGTTTAACAACAACACTATAACACTGTACATTAACTCGAGAGGCGTCTGCAGAGCTGTAATTGCTAGAGTGACCACACCTATTCAAATGAGCGCTCCTATCTGATTCTCCTCAGCATGGCTACCGCAGACTGTTTAATGTTTAATGTTGTCAGGGATGTTTATGAACCTGACATGCGTGTTACCATGGCTTCAGCATCATTTAACTTTGCATCCTGATGGAACAACAAACAGTCAACTTGCTTTACACCAGATGTTCAATGGCAACCATCTTTCAGTGTTCCAAAATAGATACCCGGGATGGTTCATTAGGGCGTGACAAGTCCACAGGTCACATTTCTGTGGCTGCTGCATTCATTCAACAAGATGTATTATAGTCCTCCCACAAACAATGAATACTGACATCTACCGCCGTTTACAAACAGTTTTTACCTTTTATTGACTGTGAAATCCATTTTAATAAGTGAGTCTGTTTGTATAGTTTTTATTTTACTGTCCAACAGCATAGGCCGTCACAATTTTTTTTCATGTCACAGCCGGGAAACCCCAGGTGTAATGCATGCTGGCTCACAGCTCACTGAGACACTTGAATAGAACTGAGCCATTTAATGATATTAGTAAGACCTGGGCGTTGCCTGCTATGACAAGTCAAAATGTATGCCGTGAAATAGACGGATGCATGCAAATATCTTTTTTCATTATTTTCAAAAGAACAACTAATAAATCTACCTACCTACCTATATGATAAAAACAAATTAGCCTAAATATAATCCCCACAAATATTGATAGTGGCCTCATAAGTGCAGTACTGGTTTAGTTTTTCGGTTTATATGTAAATATCTAACTCATAGGCCCAAAACATAAATCAGCTTTACTTCTCTACAAGCAGTCTAAAGGAGATTAAGACACTTCCGCACTAGCCTGCCAATATTTCCTGGTGATGATTACATGCTGCTTCACATAGACAAAGGTTATTTCTCACCACATGAAAAACGAGTAGTAGAATCAAGGGTTGTGCCACACCCAGGGATCCTGCTGTAGGTAGCTCAGCAGTCCAGGCCTATACAAAAGCTGCATGTGTGTTTGTTTGGGTTTTCTGTAGGGTGATTTACAGACTAACCATTACACCGGCCTCCTCAGCAGTTTCCTCCTTCAGCTCAGCAGGACTTTGATGTCTCTCCATCACTTGGCTCTGGACAGTCTCAGAGTCTGACTCATCTGACTCCTGGCAGGACAAGGTCGGTTATATGCACAGTTAACAAGGAAGAAACAGCACTGAAGTAATAATGCATCAGTTATACTTTCCACAATCTAACAATGGGCGTCGTGTATCGGTTGCATCTTCATCTACACCATGCCAATTGCAAAAGTAAAAATAAATAATAGAGGCAAAAACGTTTTGTCATCTTCCTCACATAGAAACGTCGTCGGCGTGGAGAAAAAAGTACTTACCATGATGCAGTGAATTTCTAGGTGGTAAGTTTTGGCTGGGCGCAGGGGTTCACACTCACTGTGAGCTCTGAACGCTTATGCTAACAAGCTAAACAAATATTATAAACGTCGCAAGTCGCAATGGCAGTAAATATACCACAGTTTAAGGCGGGCTGGTTTCTAGATAATCCTTCCTTGAGTATTTTTGTCCTGTTAGCCAGCTAACGTCGCTGCCTTTGACGTTAGCGAGCACGCTACGTGGCCGACTGTGAAGTTTTCAGCGGTGGAGGAAGAGGAGGCGGAAAAGCTGAGTAATAGAAATACCCACCTCGTATGAAGTACTACCGTGCAGGCGGGTCGACCTTCTCGGTACCTCATTTGCCTCTCTGGTGTTAATGGACTTTCTGGACCGCAGTACCATCGGCATCTTCCAGTCCAGTAATACACAAGCACCTTCTTCACACGAGATTAACGGACGGAACGGGACGCGACGTTAATCAGCAGTTAGCGTTAACTAACGTTTTCTTGATTTCCAGAGCCTACTGTGGCAAACGGCTAATTGAGCTTTGGTACACACAAAGTGCATTAGACAGCTGCTATTTATGAAAACACATGAGTCAGTGAGCTATAAACAACAAGAACGTTTACTCTAAATGCGCCGTGCTTATCAAGAACATAAGTAAACAACAAATTGAAGAAACCGCGATTTCCTGTAGTCACTGATTGGCGGTTGCACTCAAAGGATTGGCTCCGCCTATCAGACGTTAATGCAGCCCACACAACACGGAAACGAGTGATTAACATCGTCCGTAGCGCACTCTGGACTCCGATGTTCACTTTAAATAAGGTCTGTTATTATAGTTCAATTATTATTGACACCTGAAACATGGGCTGGTGTTGTGAGCAAGTAAAGTGTAATATCGCGACAGCTCAGTAGTCTACGTTAATTTTAGTGTACAAAGTTAGTTTCGGTTAACGTTAGCTTAGCCGCTGTTGAGCAGCCTGAACGGAACCTGACCTGTTGTTTATGTTCAAAGGTAAACACACACAGCTAACTGGGTGACGGAGTTTCAAAGGGTAACATTTGCTGAAAAATACTCGGGGAATGAAAACATGTAAAATTACAGTACAAATAGTCCTATAAATACTACACGACCGAAGAGAAATGTTCATGTTTTTGAGAATGTTTACGTGCTTTTGTATTGATTAGTTAAAGCCACCATAATGTGACTGTAATGGGGCTGTATTTTGTCAATGGCTAAATTACGGGTAATTTTAGAATATTTTAAGACAAAAAAATGTTTGCCTAGTAGTGGGAACTATGGAGAAATCATACAAGGTAGATTTATATTTATTCATTATTTTACAACATAGGGTTGTTCTGCTCTTTATGCTACCCCCCAAAAAACAAACATTATGTAAAAAAAACAACTATATATAGTAGATGGATGAATGATAATAGGTCATAGAAATATAGCTAGAGCTATGATCTCTTAGGTTAATATAAATGTTATATCACATACAGTCCCCTCCAAAAGTATTGGAACGGTAAGGCAAATTCCTGTGTTTTTGTTGTTCACTGAAGACATTTGGGTTTAAGATCAAAAGATGAGTATGAGACAAGAGTTCAGAATTTCAGCTCTCATTTCCTGGTATTCACATCTAGATGTGTTAAACAACTTAGGACATATCAGCGTTTGTATTAGACCACAGCATTGAGCAAAAGTTATGGAACAAATAATCTTAAAGTAAATAACATTTAATATTTGGTGGCATAACCCTTGCTTGCAGTAACTGCCTCAAGCCTGCGACCCATCGACATCACCAAACTGTTGCAGTCTTCATTTGTGATGCTATTCCATTCTTTTACCACAGCTTCTTTCACTTCTTGTTTGTTTCGGGGGGTTTCTCCCTTCAGTCTCCTCTTAAGGAGGTGAAATGCATGCTCTATTGAGTTAAGGTCAGCTGATTGACTTGGCCAGTCTAAAACCTTCCACTTTTTTCCCCTGATGAAGTCCTTTGTTTTGTTGGCAGTGTGTAAACTTCCTCCCGATTAGTTTCAATGCATTTCTCTGTAAATTGACAGACAAAATGTTTCTGTCCACTTCTGAATTCATTTTGCTGCTACCATCATCAGTTACATCATCAATAAATATTAATGAGCCTGTTCCAGAAGCAGCCATGCACGCCCAAGCCATGACATTACCTCCACTATGCTTCACAGATGAGCTTGTATGCTTCGGATCATAAGCAGTTCCTTTCTTTCTCCACACTTTGGCCTTTCCATCACTTTGCTAGAGATTAATCTTGGTCTCATCAGTCCATAAGATTGTGTTGCAGAACTTTTGTGCCTCATCTCTGTACTTCTTTGCAAATTTCAATCTGGCCTTCCGATTCTTCCTGCTGATGAGTGGTTTGAATCTTGTGGTGTGGCCTCTATATTTCTGCTCTCTGAGTCTTCTTCCAACAGTGGATTGTGATACCTTCACCCCTGCTCTGTGGAGGTCGTGATGTCACTTACTGATGTTTTGGGGGTTTTCTTCACAGCTCTCACGATATTTCTGTCATCAACTACTGTTGTTTTCCTTGGTGACCTGTTGGACGTCTGTTGCTCAGTACACCAGTAGTTTTTCTTTTTCAGGAAATTCCAAATTGTTGTGCTTGCTATGCCCAATGTTTGTCCAATGGCTCTGGTCGATTTTCCTTCTTTTCTCAGCTTGACAGTGGCTTGCTTTTCTCCCATAGACAGCTCTCTGGGCTTCATGTTGGTTTATGAACCAAGCATGAAAACTTAGACTAGTCATGCAGAGCTATTTAATTTTTGGACAGTCAACCTAAAAGGCAACACCTGGGCAACAAGAAACATCTGTCAGTCACATGTTCCAATAGTTTTGCTCACTTGAAAAATGGCTGGGTTCAAACAAACGGTTTGTCCTGATTTGTTTAACAAATCTAGATGTGAATACCAGGAAATGAGAGCTGAAATTCTGAACTCTTGTCTCATACTCATCTTTTGATCTTAAACCCAAATGTCTTCAGTGAACAAAAGAAAAAAGGAATTTGCCTTACCGTTCCAATACTTTTGGAGGGGACTGTATGTATAACTATTAACACTTTAAGTAACCAAATAGGAATCGGTGTTATTTTTGGCAAATCCAGTAAATTAAACAGCAGACAGATACTTTATGTTGTTGATGCAAAGATCAGATAAAAACACAAACATGTTGACAAATGTGGTGTCACGGTATGCATGTCCAACCATACGAGTGAAGATATACAGTTTTCCGTTTCTTGCTCACTGTTCTGTTCATGGCCTGCTGACCTCTCGTGATGACGTTTCTGTCTTTAGGTCTCCCATGTATGTCCTTCAGGCTGAGAGGAGAAGGTCTGGCACTTCCTCTGTGATGGTGGTGGACAGTTAGTCAGTCCTGTCAGTACTCCCAATGGAAGCTCCAGTCACAGCTGCCCCTCCTCCCAACTCCTCCACCCTGCCTACCCCGGCCCCCCTGCGTCCGGCCGTGGCCCCCTCGGTCCAACTTAGCTTTACTGTCCTCTACACCACTCTGTACTCTGCACTGTTCCTGGTGGTGTACATCCAGCTCTGGCTTCTCTACCTCTACAGACACAAACGATGGAGCTACCAGAGTGTCTTTCTGTACCTCTGCCTGCTCTGGGCTGCCCTCCGCACCACCCTGTTCTCATTTTACTTCTGTAACGCTTTGGAGGCCAACCACCTACCTGTTGCAATCTATTGGCTGCTCTACTGCTTCCCTGTCTGTCTGCAGTTCTTCACGCTCAGCCTCATTAACCTGTATTTCACTCAGGTAAGAATGTGGAGAACAGGACAGGGGTTATTTATTTGTAGCCTGGTCACACCAGCTGTAATGTGGAGGGAAATACTGAGAGAAATTAATAAAAAAGAATTGGTCTGATGCCAGCATAGTGATAAACACACTTGTCATAATTTAAAAAAATATATTAATCACAAACCAAGGCCACCTCGCATGCCGAGCAGGGGAATTCCTTTCAGTAGCTGTCTGCCAAACAGCATTTAGAGTTAGTAAAAGCTTTACAGATGTTTAGTAAACATTTCTTTTGCTTTTAGTTTCATTCTTAATGTCTGCTGTTTACTCAGTTGCTTATTTCTCTCTTGCACCACAGGTGTTACTCAAAGTGAGAGAGATTTGTATCTCAGGAGTGGACAGAGGACTGTAAGTTTCACTCTACAGTAAAGAATAAGCCATTTTTGCACTTGGAACAATTCTATGTGAGGCTTTTGTTCTGAACCCTGATTATCCTGATTAAGCCTCGGAAACACCATATGACTACTAACCCATTTGTCACTCTGGCCTCCATGTCTTCCACAGGTGGCCGGCACGGTGCATGTACGGTGCATTGAGCGCCATCTTCCTCTGCGTCAACGTGGTTTGTGCGGCCCTCGGGGACAGAGGCGTCGGCGGTGGGTCACGGGAGTGGACCTGGAAACTGGTCCTGATACGAGTTCTAGTCAACGACTCACTCTTCATCCTGGAGGCGGTGTTTCTGGCCACCGTGCTGTTGCTCCTGACCAAACACTCGCGCTCCGCCAGCCCCTACCTGATCAGCAAGGTGGGCAAAGTTATAATGTTAAAAGCAACACAAGATAAAGGGGTGCTCAGTCCATTTTACACATCAAGATTAGTTTACTCCTAGTGATTAGTCCTATTCAGCCTGTGAAGACTGTTGTATAATGTCTTCTGTGGCTCTGGGTTGTCTAAAAGTCAGGACATCGCTGCATCTATTGTGACCGAGTCCCCCAATTCTATGGAAGTGCTGTACAAATCACTGGTGTACCGCTTTAAACATAAACCCCTTCTTACCCTCCTCTGTAATTCAGATGGTACTCCATACTAACAGTGCCTTCTTTTTACCTGACCAGGGGACCACAGTGTGCCGGACAGCAGCACTGGGAGCAGCAGTAATCTTGCTGTTTGCCAGTCGAGCCTGCTACAACCTGGCAGTCCTCATCCTGTCTCAGAGCTACCCGGTGGAGTCATTCAACTTTGACTGGTACAACGTCTCTGACCAGGTAAGCATCTAATGTTTGAGTTGAGGCCCTCTGAACCAGTGTAACACACTCTACGGCCTGGTTCAAGTTGGCTGTTATGTTTTATTGTTAAGTTTGATAGCCAGGCCTGTAAAAATGCCAAAACAAAACTAGATAACTCTGCATGTTTATTTGTAGGCTGACTTGCGTAGTGAACTAGGCGACAGGGGCTACCTGGCCTTTGGCATCATCCTCTTCATATGGGAGCTGCTCCCAACCAGTCTGCTCATCCTCATCTTCAGAGTTCGCCGGCCTGCTCAAGAGGTAGTTAGTACAGTCCTGCTCACCATTATTGGCACGCATGAAGTTTAAGTACATAATGTGGAACTTGTGATTGATACAAAAGAGCAAATGATAAACAACAATTAAAAACAATAAACAATGGGAGGAAAAAATAGAAAACCTTAAAGCTTGCTGTGTCACTGGTATTGGCACCCTTTGCTGTAAATCAGTATGGAAACACATTGTGACTCACCTGTGGTAAATCACAAATGAGAATCACCTGTGATAAATTGTCTGTGCCCATGAATTAGCCAATGAATGATAACTTCCGTGTTTTAAAAAGCCATCTGTTATCCCCTGTTCCTTTATCACAATGGTGAAGACAAAGGAGCTGTCTGAGGACATCAGAAGTGCGATAATTAGCAAACACAAGACCTATAAAGGGCATCTCCAAAGACCTTGGTATCCCTGTTTCAACAGTGCATAATTAGTTATTAAAAAGTTTTCCAAGCATGGAACTGTCAAGAACCTCCCTGGATGTGGGGGGAAGAGAAAAATCCATGTGAGAAGTCTGCGAAGGTTGGTGCGAATGGTGGACAAAACACCACGTCAAACATCCAAAGACCTGAAGGCCAACCTGGAACAGTCTGGGGTCATGGTTTCAACAAGTACCATATGCTGCACACTAAACCAAACAAGGCTTCATGGGCGAAGGCCAAGGAAGACACCATTGCTGAGGAAAAGACTATTTTCTTTACTTTAATTACATTGGACCTCCAATTAAAAGATCCTGATGATATCAATTTGGTACATTTCTATTTATTTCTGAAGATATTGTAGAGGTTATGCAAAAAATGAAGGGGTGCCAATAATGGTGAGCATCTGACATGGTACATCTGACAGAAGCTGGACAAAACGTCAACTAAAGAAAGACATTTAGAAATGAAACATGAGGGACAGGATGTGCATTGCTGAAGCAGTGTTTTTTTTCTAATTGTCACAGAGTAGCAGCCTGGCCGTCAACAACAGGGTCCTACCTCGTCCATATTTCTTCGATGACCCTCAAGGCAGCGAAGATGATGCACCTGTCCCATGGGTACGCAGTTCACATCCGCACTCAAGGTACTCATTCAAACCATGTTAGACTCATTAGGAGAGCGGAGATCATTAGTCAATTAATGAATTAGTCAAACAGAAAGCTGTTCATCAACTTTTGATATTGGATTAATCACTGAAAATGTTTTTTTAAAGAGAAAAAATCTCATTTCCTAGTTCCAGCTTCTCCAGTGTGATAATGTACTGCTTCCTTTATTTGATATAGGGTTGTAAGTAACAATGATTTCAGTTGTTGATGAACCTGGAGACTATCTTCACAATTAATCGATTAATTGTTTGGCTAATAAAATGACAAAATATAGTGAAAAATGGCCATCACAGTTTCTTGCAGCTGAAACCAACATGTTTAAATGACTTGTTTTATTTGCCTACAGTTAAAATACTCAAAGGTATTCACTTTACTAAGATAAATTTCGAGAGAACACTGCACAGGAGGAACAGCTGCCATCTGTTCCTCATCTTCTCATTCTGTTTCAGCTGGTACGGATCAGAGACCGCTCCCCTCCTGTTCGCCAGCAATCCTCCAGACCAGAGCCACCAGCACCACTCGTTCTACTCCACCCCCCAGACCTGACCCTGACCCCTTACCGCCATCAGGGCCACTGTGTACTCGATGACATTCATCTCAAGGACAAACCACACACAGCTACTGGCCGGGAGTGACCCCCCTGTGTCAGCAGTTATTTTGCACTGAAAACCTCAGGAAATCATCACCAAACAGTGAATATGCACCTTGTAGTTTAGTTTTTGAACAGAGAATATATTTAAATCTCTCTTAGCTCAAAGGGAACAAACTTGGTGGGAAAAGCCCAGACAGATGTCAGTGATCTCCTTATAAAGGTTAAGCTGAGATTTAGAAACAATTTGTTAGTTTGTTTTAAATAAGTCATATTGTGGATAAAACAAGGCAAACTAGCTCTTACAATTCCTAAAAATGGCACATTTATCTTCGTTAGCATTCCTTTATTAAATTAATATACGTACTAATACTGCCGTGTAGTCCATAAGCTCACAGCATTTGATAACCCTGTGTAACCATTGAAGATACTACTTTGCAGTTTTGTGAAAAAGGTAACTTTTCTCATACACTGTTTCAAGTGTATAGGGCATTGACTAAAATACAAAGATCACCTATCTCTTGTGGCATTTAGTGTACAGTTTTCATCAAGACTAGTGATGTCTTGCAGGTGCTGCAGGATTTATTTTTCTGTCTGCTATTGAGTTGATTTTTTATTCTTAATCCCTTCCTGTATACTAAGTTTAACTTATTTTATTCAGTTCCATCTTTTAATTGTAGCTCAAAATGAAGTGTTATTCTCCTTTTTATGTCTTTACTGGAATAAGGCTTACTGTGGTTTTGACTTTACCATGACTGACATTTACTATGTAAATAACAAATCAATAAAAAACTTCAGGTTTGTGATTTCTGCATAATTTCCATGGAAGTTTCACAGAAAGAGCAATGTAATTTGGTACTAATTATATGGAAAATAATTTGATGGTACACTGGTCAGCTGAAACAAAAAAATTATAATTGTTAATGTGTAAAAGAAAGTATATAGTATAAGAGTATATTGGGAATAAAGTTGCCAATAATAAATTAAAGCTTTTCTTTCAAGGAAATTCCTATTTTCCCGATAATTAGAAATGACAGATTCTGTTAGATGAAGCATTACTGCATTACTTAACAGCAATAATATTACAGAGCAGACATGAGCTTCACTGAGATGGGTAATTTGTCGTTTCATATTTTTGCCAAATGATTAAGAGATGAAATTACTGGAAACCAGAGGCTGAATCTAAAATATGTAAGAACACTTCATATAAACCCTCTGATGAGATGTTGACCGAACAGATTTAACTTTTCCTTCACAGTAATCATCTTGTGACCACTCAGATTCATAATAGGAACCCCCTGAGCCACTTGGCGTCAGTTTGTGAAAATACAAATCAATAGACATGTTATGCCCCTGCCTTTCAGTCGAACAGTTTATTCTGCATTATGTACAGATCATCCTATTAAAACTCTTTATACAGTATGTACACATTCAATAAATCATTGTGTTACAGCGTCTGCAGTGGCAACAGAAGAGTGATGAATGTTAAAGAAAAAGAAAGCCAAAAGCGTTTATCATCTTCCCTTGATTGAAGTCACTGGATCCGACCCCGATCCAGGTGCTTTGTAACATGTTGATGTGGTGAATGCGACCACCGTTATACTGAAGAAAGCTGAATTAAACAAAAAATCTAAGTGATGGCAAAGACCTCACCGACAGTAAAAACTACCAAACACAAATCTCTCAAGTCTCTCTCACGTTGACCAAAATGACTGGATTTGAATTCCTTTTTCCACCTGATTACACCTACAAACCTGCAGCTGCGTTATTGCAGTAGTCATTGGGGGGGTGTGGGGGCAAAACAAAAGACAAAGTCGTGCTATTGCTTTCTGACACAAACAGTCCAGATAAGCGGTAAAGATCATTGCGACTCCCAGTAGCGCGAGTCCAACTCGACACAGTTAGAAACCTGAGCCTGTGGAAGGCGAGAGCCACGAGGACGAGAGGCAATGAGGACCCAAAGCAACGGTCAATCAGCTCAGAGTTCCTGTTGGTCCAGAGCAATATGTCTGAGTCAGAACGCGGGTCAATTGTCTGGAGGGGGTGAGGACGATGCTGACGACGATGTTGCGGTCTCTAGCTTGCGAAGGCGGCGGCGCCTCAGCTCTGCGGCGTTGGGTTCTCCATCCTCGTCCCCCACAGACACTGCTCCTTCGTCCATCTTTTCTTTGCTTTCTGTGTCCAAGGCAGGAGAAGTAGAGTCAGGTAGCTGAGAGGAGACTGTAGCTCCCTCGACCCGCTCAGCTGGAAACAGAAAAAATATATATATCAAGTCAGGGTCCAAGGTTTTTTGTTTAATCATCTTGGGTGTTGATGTGAAGTGTCAGTTTACTTACAGCTGGGAGAGTCCTTCTCCTGGCTGGCACTGTCCGTGCTGCCGCCAGCTGCAGGAGATGAAGCAGCGTTGTTTGTCCCACTGGCTTCTCCAGCGCTGCCCCCAGCCCGAGGAGGACTGTGGAGAACACAGCAGCAGAAGGATAATGAAGCATACGCTTAATTCAACATGAGTAGGCTAGCTACTTCTAACAACCAATTCAAGCTTTATTTGTCAAAAGAATAAAATAAAGCACACGCGACTTCAACTAGAGAAGGCTCGGTTACTTGAGTGTGGCCACCGTGCTGAGGTAGTGGTGGATGTTGAGCATGGCGGCGTCCAGCAGGGTGTGGATGTTCTGGAGACACTGGAGCCTGGCCTCGAGGCCCCTTCGGCCTTCTGCCTCCAGCTCCCTCAGCTCCTCCTCTGACAGCCGGGACAGAGACGGAGGAGGCGGAGGCATTGATGACACTGGAGGGGAGGAGAGGCAACACTCAGAATGTAAGTGGAACTTAAAATGTGGAACTATTAAAAGTGTTGCTCCGTGTGAAACTCTGTGTAACTTGATTTGAAAAGTGCTCTACAAATACTGTTCATCTTTATTATCAGTCAATCTGAGAGGGAGTTACTGCAGCTGAATGTCTTCACTGTAGTTTACTGTATCATATTGGGGTTAACTTACTGATGGCTGCTTGTTAGATACAACTGTAAATGCTGCATTTTGACAAATAAATAAAGTGGGAAATGGGACTTTCACACAGTGTGACCGGATAGTTGATGTTACGATAATGCACAGCACTTCCTTAAACAAAGGCTGATAGAAGAAGTAAGATGTTAACAATAGGACTCATCCACATAAATCTAAAATTGCACATTTCCCTATTATTTCTAATATAGCGGCATGACAGCAGCGTTCAAAATTACCACCGACCACTTGCCAAAACTATAAATTTAAAAGAAATCTACGTTGGCAAATAAAATAAATGAGGTCAGTGAGTTTGTGGCAGAAGAGAGTACTCGACAAATAAGACCTGCTTGTATGTGGTGGAACTAATTTTGTGAGAAAACAGAATTGATTGAAGACCAGCATTTTTATGGAAAGTTAAGTTAAGTGACTCAGACATTCAGATGTATTTATTCGAGACAGAGAAGAAATGCAGCGAGAGGTCGAGGCTGCCGCTGCAGTCACCGCTGTGCAAGAGGATATGGCCCCCGGGGACCTTCCACAACCCGGGCTGCCGAGAACAAACGGCTAATGATGGTGCTTTTGCTTAAATTGCTCTCCAATGCCAACAGAAGTCGAATCATTCTGCTGCAATGAATTTCAGCGCGGTCAGTTTTTGTTGGATGATGTCGCCAACGCCAACCCCGAGAGCCAGAGTGTGCGTTATTATGCGTGAAAGTTTTGCTCTTCAATTCAACTTAAGTATGCTGGAGACCTTCTTCGGCATCCCGAAGATGAAGTGGAAAAGACGAGTGAGTATTTTTGTTACCTAACGCTATGTTTTGGCCAACAAAGTTATAGCTAGCGTTACAAGTTAGCAGGCTGGGGTGATCATGGACTAATGTTGTACTATTGAGGGACAGTCAAGAGAAACTGTGTGAGCTTTAAGCCTCATTTAAACCACAGAAATAGCAAGATTAGTAGGTTGGATGCTGGTAACAGTTTTTTTTAATGGTGCTTTTTGTGGAACTTCCCACTGCAGCTCTAGCTCAGCAAGTGTTAACTTACTTGTTATAAAGAAGCCTGTTCTACCGGTGTATGTGTGTGTGTGTTGCTCCTGCATGTAAATGTACCTGATAGACATGCCCTGATGATAACGATATAGCTTCATGTGAAAATATGCAGAAGTTAATATCCTTGGCAACGTTGTGTAACTTTGATTAGTACCCAGCAGCTAGCTTGATCAGAGCGGGTGTCAGAAGCTCGCATGCAATGCATCCTGGTACATGTAGACACTGCCTGCATAGCTGCACCTGCAGGAGAACTCTGCTTCCTCGGTCAATATACCACACAAAGGAATGCATTGCTTCAACTGACTACATTTACCATCAACACTGACTGGACAGCCACATAAAAGGTGCGGAATCTTCCCTTTAATTTTGGACCCTTCTTGCCAGAACTAGCTGGGGGGGGAAGAGGTTAACGTTGTGCTCACCCCGTCTTTCTACTTATTTTCTATAGAGTGTCAAGTCACCAAGCTTATGTTCATTTTAATCTGAAAGACAGTTCAGAGTGTTTGTGCTTACCAAATGGAGGAGGAGGTGGCATGGGGAGCCATGGGGCAGTGGGGAAGGGAGGAGGGGGGAAGGAGAAGGGGAAGCCCGGGATTGCTGATCCCGGAGCAGCAGCAGCAGCTGCAGCAGCTGCAGCAGCGTCTGTAGTTGATGAGGTGGGCTGGCTGGTACCTGAAAAAACAAACATTTTGGGTAGACATCGCGCTATGCCAGAGTAGAAAATTAAATGAACCAATACAGGTACAGATACTGTAACATTGGTACTGGTGAAATATACTCAACAAGGAATTGTTAAACCTTTCAAATACTTTGAGATTGTTTTTTCCCCTTTTGTGGTGTGGAAAATTGGCGTGGGTAATTTGTTGCAGGAGAGCATGAGGTATCCTTACCAGCTGCCTGTGTGGCCTCTGTGCTGCTTCGTGGTGCATCACTAGCACCAGGAGCTGCAGCTGGTGCAGCAGGAGGAGGCACTGCAGGGAAGGGCCCCCAGAAGGGGAAGATGCCAGGAGGGAACCCAGGTAACATTCCTGGGGCTACTGGAGAGGAAACGGAACAAAAGAGATGTATTTACCAGATGCTGCTTAAACACATTTAATATGCTCTGCAAAGTGGTCAACATGACTCATAAGACTACTTGTTAACTAAACCGAGTCCATTTCATATAATGACCACATTGTACCAAGACTTCTGGACTAGTATGTCAAAACTTAAAGTCACTATGGATAACGAATGTAAACATTTTCTCAAAGTGAAAAAGCCCCCATAACATACATCTAAAAAGGTACATTAAGCCGGTCAAACAAGTACTGGTACAGGTGAAATATTACTCTCAGGTATTGGAATGTGCAGTATTGCATAAGTTGCCTCAAAGGCATTTCTCAGCTCTGCTTTACTCTTGTACAGTGGCTTTTTACAGCTGAGGGCACCCACATGTGGGTGTAGGTTGGCTTCATGTAGTGGTGAGAAGAAGACAACAAAGACAGGTTGTAATCATGTGTACTGGATTTGTCTCTCACCGTTGGCAGGTGGGGCTGCTGGGGCGTTGGCGGGGGCTGCAGGAGCAGGGGGGCGGGACCTGAACGGGGGCTGGAGTCTGATTGTTATTAGATGCACGCAGAACGTCCATGCGACAGGTAGGGCAGGTCTGCTGCCTCTGGAACCAGGAGCGCAGGCAGCTGTGGGGAGGAAGGGAGGGTAATCCAACATTATTTCAAGTACTACAAGAACAAACAAATAGGAGGGCTGAACGATTTTGGGGAAAAAATCGAATTGCAATTTTTCTGCCAGATATTGCGATCACGATTCGTTTTGAGATTTTTTTTATTTTATTTTTTTATGTTTAGCTTAAGTTTAATATTCACTGCCAGTCTATTTTTGACGGAAGCAGCGTCAAGCACCGCAGAGCAGATGAACCGGACAGGAAGTCAGACACAGAACGGCATAGAGAATCTGGTGGAATTTCAAAATAAAACACCCTGTGCATACGCCCGATCGTATCATATCAACAATAAACACAGTTAAAACAGACAAAAAGAAACAATTTAACTACGTAGCCTACCTAATCATGGTAGAAGCACAAAAATCAATAACAGCTGAACAAATTAACAAAATTTGAAACAAGTCATTAAATTTAGGCAGGCAAAACGCTCAAATGCATTCTTAAATGCTCCATGTAGGATATGTAGCCTGCGGAGAGCGTCACAAAACCGGCTCACGAGGAGCTGTTCTCCGTAGTTGAAGCACACAAAATGGCACCAGGCAAACAGATACAGGCAGCGGCTGTGCTATCCTACATGTTTTCCTCCAGTTTCATTTGTAGTTGTAAAATGTACACGCCCTGTGCCCGCTCTGACTGGTGAGCAGGACCCTAACAAGAGGCGCATGGCGCTTCTGTCTGGCGACCAAGTCTGTCACACAAAGATGACAACGGCATGAATCTGTTACTGCATGACTGTTAAAAAACGGGTCAGATGCGCTGTATAATTAACCTACATTTTTAATCGTCCTTACTTAAGCCCTAACAAATAGCAACCACACCAAGCAACAATAAAGTCTTATTTTAAATCATGTTTAATTTGATACATTGACTTGTTCATTGTTTAAATACAGGAACTTCCTGTAGATGATACATCTGATCTCTGTACATTGTTTTGTTTGTTTGCAGTCTAGTTATTGTTCCTGTTGAGTCAGCTGACTCAGGGACTTACCTGGAATGGAAAATGTGATTACAAGGTAGTTTCTTGGCTCCGGTGACCATTTCCTCTCGACAAATGATACAGACATTGTCAGAGGCCTGCAGATCTTCAGGAGTAGCATCAGGATATCTAAACACAGGCAAAAATGTGAAGAGAAAAGCGATTCTAGTGACATTAATTTGCACATATGCCATAGTCCATGTCATGAAATGAGAATTAAAATCCAATCTGACCATATTTTGCCTAACTAAATAATATATAAATTAATATGAAATGTGCTCTGGGAAATCATTGTTTTTACAAATGCAATACCGTGCAATCGGGAGACATTACTCACAGTGTATTCATGTTGCGGATGGCTCTCCGAGACATTATAGCATCCGTTACAGCTTTCTTGAACTGCCTGAAAGAACAAGAAAAAGAACTCAAAACATGCCTTAAACATAACTCCTGAATATCCAGTGACCAATACTAATAAAATAATTAGACGTGTGAGAACTCCGCCTTACAACAACAGAAAGTATTGTAGAGGGAGTAACAAAAACATAATAACACAAACACAGACGCACACAGCTGCTCACCTCATAGCCAGATACATGGGGCGAATGGCAAACAGGGGGAAGGTGTGGACCTTAATCATGATGGTCATGAAGGCAATGTACAGGAGCACTTTGATGAAACCTGGAACAAAAGCTATTATTTGAGTCTGGCTGCCACTGTATTGTCACTGTAACTACACACACAGTATCTGCGTTTACATGGACCATAATATTCCACTAATAATTGGAATAAAAGCCCAGTCAGAATAAAATCCCTCATGTGGAAGATGCTGGCTCGATCTAAAGGAATTTGCAATCGGGTTGAGAGGGGTGGTGTAAACCTTTGATAATCCAGGAAAATGTTAGCACCTAATAACCATGTCAACGTTTAATCCGGTCGTTTGTCTCTGGTCAGAATAAATACATTCTTTCTGCGCATGTTTGCACCACCATAACTTTTTTTGTTTGAGGCCACGCTGCATTATCAGCTGAATCCAGTACCTGTGAAGAGCTCAGTGTAGAGCATATAGACGGCCTTGTTGTCCCAGGGATTTTCACTCTGCAGGTCGATAGTGTGCAGAAGGTACTTAATGAAGGTCGTCAGCACCATGGTCAGCAGGATGGCATACTGAGGGACAGAGAGCAGATTTGAAAACGTGTGTCCGCTGTTGTGCGTATACGTGTAAATTAGAAAGTGTTATTCGTTGCAACCATGTGGGCACATAAGAAAACAATACAAAACGAATAAAAGCAAGAGGTTGTGTTTAAGCAATGCAGGGTTTGCCTTTTCCATTTTATTATTACCATTATTAACATTTTCTCTGCAGTCTTTAGCTGCAACGTATTCCTTGTGGGTAATTACGCACCGTTAAAGTACGTCCACTAAAGTGCTTGTTTTTGGCGCCGACAGAGTAAGAAAGAGTAAGATCCTTTTTGTTTAACCAGCAACAGTGATCTATTCAAAGCCAGTTATTACTGTGTGACTTTGGTGTTTAAATAACACCAAAAATCACACAGTAAAACAGACAAACTGACCTGCCGTAGACCAGCAACTCCCGTGTTCTGCGAGGTAAAATTACTGTTTTTATCAATGGAGTGTGTTGGCTTTGAGCGATGTTTCTGGTTACAACAAAAAGGATCTTACTCTTTAAAAAAGGTCTGTCTCTGTAGGGATCCTTTTCCAAATCCAAAAAATGTTGTTCCAAATAGTCAGACATAAAAAACATAGGAAAATAGTGTCCAGGTTGAAAAATACCCACTAAGCTTTTAAAATGACCAAAGATGGGGTAAAAAAATAAAAATAAAGCATTTTTACTGTTAAAAACACAGGGCTCAAATTCTGCTTCAACTTGTGTTGCAAACCTCAAATCCAAAAACAAGCTGGACTGAGGCTCCTCGGGTAATGATGCTGTGACACGCATGGTTGACAAACAGGAAGTCCATGACAGCCAGCAGTCCCATGAGAGCTGCAGGAAATAAAGAACATTCAATTACACTTCAGTGAGGGGGTTGCAGTAACTACCTATAGAAGCCCGGTTTTGGATCCTAGTTTTTGCCCCAAATACACTTTCACTTCTTTTCTACGTTTTCTGGAGGATATATATTTTAAAACTTTAATAACTCCTGGGCCTGATTCTGGAAACCAAACTGAACTGAATTTAAATACAGTAGGTTGGATATAATCAGAGGGTCACTTGGATTGCTACAAACTTTAGAAAATTTTGATATAGTCCGTTAACATCAACCATTCTGGTGCTCTCTGATGCACCTGGCCTCATGTGCAGACAGCAATGATTTGCATAGTTTCATGTAGCCTTAAGACAAGTTTCACAAGTAGAATCAATAGAACAGAAAGAAGTCAAAGATTTAAAAAAAATGCTACCACAGAAGGGTGGGAAGAATGACGTGGCTGATAAGAGGTACTTACATAATACTCTCAAGTGAAAAATACAAGATATGTTTGGACTCCGCTCCATCTGACAGAAAAAAAAGATTTGAAAGTCGCAGTTAAAAAAACATTATTTACACGTTACTTATGACATGCACACTCATATACACCTACTTAATCATTGAATCATAAACTGTGAACCTGAATGAAACCTGTAACATGTTCCTGCTCCTGACTGCAGTCCAGTAATAACTGTCTGGTAAAGCTTATTGCACTGACAACATCCTCTCCATCTCCATCCAAGCAATATTTTTCCATTTCAATCAAATAGTTTATGTTGGAAATCAAAGAATAGTACAGTAAAAGGTCTTCACACTAAATCTGAAACTGAAAATGTCAAATGACAATGTTTGTTCAACTCTGGTATGCAACCTTGGCCACACACCATCTGTCCTATCCTTTGTCCCATGTTTCCTTTCTACCTTTAAACCATGTCCTATATGGACAGTATTCTATGTACTAAAGTAAGACGAGGAAGCTGTTTCTCTCTCATCACTCACAAAGTCCACCCGGTCCTCAGCCAGCCAGTGGAAGCACTTAAGGAAGAGCAGGAGGGTGAAGAGGGCGACAAAGCGAGGGGAGAAGTCATCCCTAAACACAGTGAATGCCAGGCATGTCTCTGTCACTGCGTACCAGGAGCGCTCGATGAGATGCTGATGGCACAGAGGAAAGACACGTGAACGCACATAAACAAAGAGGCTCATTAGATACATTGTCATTTACAACTGAGCCCATCGATATAAACAGAACTCTACCTCCATTTCTGCAGCCCTTAGCTGTCCGAAAAAGACCTTCCGCATGAACTTTCCCAGCAGAAACACCAAAACAAAGGCCTGGATGTACAACACCTGATGGCAGAAAAGCTAATATGTCACAATGCCGCTGCTATGGCTTAAATTAAAAGAGATTTCATATGGGAAAAATATTCAAAATTATTCAAACCAAACTCAAGATCTGACTTCACTTCAGCACTGCTCTTACCGCCATGCTGGGGCTGCTCTTGGTGAGGTAGACCACAGTTGGGTAGAACTGGTGTTTGAGCAAGTAAGCATGTGCCACCACAGCCCCAGTCAGTGCCAGACTGGTGGCTGTCACCAAGGCTGCTCGTACCATTTTGGACGCCGCTACAGATACTAGGGGGTGGGGGAGGGGGACAGATGAAGGGAGAAAAGAAGAAGGTTGTTGAATTAAAAAGCTGGGTGATGTAGCAGAGCAATAGGCAAGTAAAGGGCAGCACTTTGCTGGAAAGTGATCTTTTGGTCAGATATCTCTCTGCTATGTTCATTTTACTCAGGCGGATATGTCTGAGTAAAAGTGTGAAGTTCCCCTGAATAAATAAAGGTTAAAAATATATAAACAAACAACATTTTTTTTTTTATACGTACAGCAATACAACTACATTTTTTAAACGATCTATTAACATCCATTTAAAATATGTGGGTGCAGAACCTTGACTGCCTGTCACTCATCCATAATGAGATATCTACTCTGCAAACTACATGGTCATAAATAATAGCTTCTGAAAAAAATCATTCCACCCCATCCACCCAGGCCAAACTCTTTTTGGAGGTTAAAGCATACTGATAGTCGGGAGGTTTATGGAGGCTCAGGATACAGCCACGCTGATTCTTTGTTTGTATTCCTCTATGTTTGTTTGTAATTGATGTTTAAAAAAGGAGTGTCTGTTTGCTGTAAGCAGCTAACAACGTCCTTGTCTCCCTCAAAGTTTTTGGCACAGATTGCAGCGCTATCACTAAATGAGACATGCATTTCAGGGTTATCATCTGTTTAGAATCCAACCACATCTCAAGGTTTTTTGTTACCGCTCATGTTGCTGCTTTCCAACAAGCAGGTTATGCATTAACTGAGTTAAAGGATGCTAAAAGACAACACCAAACCCAGCTACAGCCTGTTCTCCCTGCTTCCATCTGGCAAGAGAAGTTTCTGCTGTAGTCTCACCAATACAATTTGGCATTTTTAAAAAATGAAACTGTTTGGACAATTTCTAGACCTACACAGCTTAGTCCATGTAGGTATCATGTCCCATATCTCAGACAGCACCGATGTTTGTTACTGATTGGGGTAGAATATTTGTGGTGGCCAGGATGGGTTTTACTTTACCGCTGCCCTGTGTTTCAAATGAACAGTGTCAGGATTTCCTCCAGGGTTTATCATAAACCACACTTGTTCTCAGGTGTTAACTACACATGGTTCAGTAACAAAGAGCCTTTAGGGCTGTTTGAGTAAGTTCACCGGTCAACATGTCTCAACTCTTACAAATAACCCTTTAAAATTAGCATCCTGATGAGCACATTCAGTAATGAGACTTCAAGGGAAAATATATCTTTGTACAATATTTTGCTAAAGTGACCATTTTTGCTAAAGTGACCATTTTTGCTAAAATAACTGGCAAAGGCTAAAATTGATGCAGCATTAACTTTCAATAAACCTCCAAGTCGCTGAAGTATTAAGTGGATCCGGTTAGTTATTTTTCTTAGGCCAGATAACAGAACACAATGCATCATAATGGTTAACTGTTCAAAATGAAACCAGTGCTTGTTTGGTTTTATTTCCTCCTGCATAAATGCTAAGCAGTAAAGTGCACTTGGTTAGCATTGTGTGCACTTCCACTAATTGAGGCTACAGCACCTATCCCTCCTATTTCTCACATTAAAAGCAACCCAATAAACTGGCCAACCTATTTTCTCCGCTTATGTTCAGTAAACGCCAACATATGCCTTCCTGGAAAATCCATTTCAGCTAACGCAGCTCGCTCAACATTCAAGCTAATGTGGTAAAATTAAGTCTCGAACAGAACCTTGTGAGAGATTTCCAGGAAAGAGAGAAACTTAAGCAAGTGAGCTAGTTACATACTTCTCGAAAAGCTGAATATATATATATTTGTTCTAAGTAGTAGCGTTACTTTACTCCAGACACTATCTGACTGTCAGAGACAGGTAACCATAATTAGGTTAGTTAGCTGGAGGTGGCTAACGCTAGCTAGCTAGCTGCTAACGTTACAGCTGTCAGTACTCTGCAGGACTCACCGACTCAATGTCTGCTGAAGCCTTGCTCCTTGGTTAATTTACGGATGCCTGCTAAAATCTCTTTATTCTTACCAGCTACTCCATGTCGATCGTTCCACACTACCCTCTCTATAATATTTATTATCCTCGCCCCTATTCGTCTGGCTACGTGTTTATCTTTGGCTTGCTTCTTGGGAGCCACCTCACATCCGGCTGCTAAGGTAATCTGACGCAAGAGTAATTTCAGGCATCACTGACATGGTAACTATTTTCTGTTACTTGGTGTCAAAATCTGTTAGAAAGGGACTTTTTCTTTAAAATCTAGCAAAGACTTAATATTTGCCTTCTTTTCTCTGTTGTTTTTGTGAATGTGGTTGCATTTGTAAATGTTCGGTGACCCACCTTTAAGACATTTACGGTAATACTAACGTGGACCAATGGGAAGTAGTCTGTTGTTTGATAGATTATGTATATACCATTGGATTTAATATCTGCTGGGTTAAGGTTTTATCAGTTTTTCACAAGGCCGGTTTCCAGGGGCCAGGGTATTTATTAAACCATCAGTATGCCTTAATTTAGCAAATCTAGAAGAAAATGTGAATAGAAACGTTGACATTCTTGAAGATGTTTCACCTATCAACAGGCTTCTTCAGTTAACCCGAGCTCCGTATGTGACTTTCTGAAACACACACTTGTCACATTATCATTATGCTTGGATTAGGATAACATCTTAATTAAAATAAGTAAAAAAGAAAACATCCATTTGAATGAATTTCACATCACAACCAATAACATTTTACTTTTATTGGTTGAATATCATAAAGAACACTATTATTGTGAGCCACATTAGATTTATTGACACCACTGTCCTTTTTTTGCTATGGTGCTTTTATGGGTTTACCATGGCAACTGAAGACTTTTTTCAGTAGGATCACTGTTATTAGATGTTAAAAATCAAACAGCTAGTCAAACAAGATGTGTTGGAAATCTATAATCAGCATTTCATTAACAGAATCAATCTCTTGTGTACATCTGTACACATGCATGGCCATTGTTGTTACTGTCCATCCATCTTGAACATGTTTCACGTATGATAGGATATAATTTCTGCTCGTTTGCATCCTGCCAAAAATCGCTAAACCATAAAAGAGCAGACAGACCATATGAACAATCATTGTTACCAAATAACATGTTTATTTCATTGAGCTAATGAAGTCAATTAACATAATGCCTTGGTACCCCCGCCAAAATTTAATATGCCTTCAAAAAAAAAAAAAAAAAAATTCCATGAGTGCACAATATTGTTAATACAGTGAGTATTGAAAATACAGTCACTCTTCCTTGAACTCGAGAGTACAAACAAGAATCAATAATGATGATGTCCATTGTCTGATTATATCATAAATGACTACTTCTATTGCAATAGATGTAACATTCACAATGTTGTTAGCTTATGGCATGTTAAACTTGTTCAGTGATTGATCTCCCATATCGAAAACGATCAGGTTGGCATACGTAACCTTCTCTTAAAGGCAGTAGCTCAGTGTTCATTTCTAGCAGTACAGACTATAAAAAGAAAGCATGTTATATCTGAGCCTAATGGTAAACATTATCGTGTCTATATCTTAATTGTAAATATCTGACATTGAGACAACAATGTACGAAAAGTGTTCAGTAAAATTCCAATTTGTCTGTCTGACGTAAGGCAGAGTAGTGAAACTGTTCTGCTTCGTTAAAAACTACACATACAGAGAAATAAAAACATTTAAGAAAACAAAACTTGATGCAAAAATTAGATTCAAACTTGACAATGGAGCCCTCACTTCTTGCAGGTGTTGTTGCATTGTCGAGCAGTAGTTTGTCCGTGTCGTTACTGCTACTTGGGCATTCCTTGTTCCTCTCTTCCTCCACGCATTTGCTTTTAACGTTACTCTGTTTCAACAACTGAATCCGGCTGCTGCTGTTGCTGAATTTCCAGCCAGAGTTCAACATCCCTTCCCAAAGTTAAGTGTAAACAGTTCAGCCTTTAAGACCACCTTAAATTATAAATCACTGGAGGGGGGAGTAAAGAATGTTAAAAAGAAAAACAAAAAGTAAGACCTCCCAAGCTCCAACAAGTCCCATCATTAGGACACGGAGGAGATTGGGTTGAGAGGTGAACCCATTTGTGTTAGCACCTTGTCCAGCCACTGGAGGGGCCCATGCAGGTGCACCTCAATCCAGCAGGGGGTGCTAGTGACGTCCTGTCGGTGATACTCTGCTCCCCAGCCCTATGGAGGAGGCAGAAAGAGTTAACAGTGATGCAGACACTGCTGATGTTTGCCTCTTGTTAAAAGAAAGGATGAGAAATGTCTAACTGTGCCTGCTTTATGTTCTCCCCTGTCTTCTATTTACTTACCTTGACAAAGCTCATCCTAATGGTACACATCTTGGTAAGCTCATAGACCGCCTCAAAGCCGTGGTTGACTGACTGGGCCAGAAGCTGAGCAAACTCCTGGTTGTTGAAAATCTTGAGGCTACATCCGCTTGGGATCTTGCAGACAGTAGTGGGATGGAAGCCGTGGTGGTAATTACAGTTACGGCTCTGGACAAAAATACTAGTGTCACTGAGGCACTCTGCGTACACCTCCCCTCCCACATAGTACAGGTGCACTCCTGGTTAACAGAGACAAGACAACAGACTGTCAGGACATTTAAACCACAGTGCAGCAGGAACAAAATTTATACCAAAACACCTCTTCTGCTGCGTGGGACTGTTCGCCGTACCTTTGCCGATGTGTCTGCGGGTGTTCTCGATTGTCGAGTTGCGGTTGACGTTGGACAGCAGCCCGAGGCAGAAGCGGTTCTTGTTGTTCGAAGGGTCAGTGAAGCCATCTACCAGCACACTGGTTGACGAGGCATGGTAAGCCTCACCTACACGATTGTTGAGTTCATAGTAGACGATAGAGCACCAGTGGCTCGGTTCCTCATACTCCACTGGTTGCACATCTGGGAAATTGCGCAACAGGTCAGGCAAAACCAGGTGAGCCATAAAGTTAGCTGAAGACATCTTCCCACACACAAAAATAATTTAGAAGGCATAAGACATTGATTAAAGCAATAAATAATAAAACAATATGTTTTCAGTTACAAAGTTGTACTGTGAGGAGTCTCACTGCTGTATATAAATCTGTCACTATGTCTCTATTACTAGTGCCCAAATGTCTTCAATTCCCATTATGACAAAAACAGAAATTCTTCAAAATTCTAACTAACTGAACATAAAAATCATACAGCATACTGGTATATTAACAATTACAAAAGCCCTTTGGGACAGGACTCATTAATCAGGGATCAACTGGATGTGTGTGACCTCTGATATATAGCAATTGTAAGTCACTTTGGATAAAAGCGTCAGCTAAATGACTAAATGTAAATGTGTAGGTCATGAGCCTTCAGAGCGAAGCGATAACAATACATTTCCCAGCCGTTCACATATCAAATCAGTTCTATGGAGGCAGTCCACCCCGCAGTCTGGATAGAAATCTTACTAGTTTACATTACACAGGTCTAGCTAGTCTGGCCTTGGAAGCGGTATTTCCGAACAGCATTTATTTTCTTCTTTGTAAATACAGGCTTCCAATTAGGACTGAATGTTGGATTCAAACACATCTAAAACTGCGGTTAAGACTGGGCAATAAATGTGATGAGGACATTCTTATCCCTACAAACTTTTAGACATGGACCGCGTGTTCTTACAGACAAAGGCACATAGCAAAAAAAAAAGAAAAGAAAAAAAGAAAATAGATGGCTCTCTCGCTCATTTCAACAACACAAAAAGCTGTTCCTTGCTTTCCTCTGGCCTGGAAAAGGGTCCACTGCAGTACAAGTTTTGTGCCTTCCACCACAGCATCCTTAAACAAAGCTCCCCAGCGGTAACTATTGTGTGTGCTGCATTTGCTTTATGCTTACTGTATGTGTGTGTTTGCTTGTGAGGCCGTGTACAAAATGAAGACAAACCTCCCCTGTGGACAATAAAGACTATCTATGCATTGTCAAGTGGAGTGCATTTCATTCAGTTGCACAAATAAATGTCGAGACAGAGTAGAAACTTTTTACTGCAATTTTCTAGGGCTGCCCCTTTATAGTCGACTAAACTGTTTAAGAGTCAATCATCTTGTCATTAGTGGGTCAAACACCATTCGGGAGCTGCACCCTGTCAGATGAAGGATCAGCTCTAATTAGCGGTCTTATTGGCTGGCTCTACACACCTACCACAGGAGCTTTGGACAGCCGGGAGGCCAGTTTGATGGCAGGAAATGCAGTACTGAGGTGATTTACAGGACTACTAGTCTAATCGCGTTCTCAGCGGTGTGTAACGTTAACTGCTATGCCACGTCTTGGATTTTCATAAGACTTCAAACAGTATGTCTGTGAAGGTTTTCAGTCATCTAGGTCATAGTTATCCAAAGAAGGTTAAAGTGAACGTAACGTTCTTTTGGATTCAAACAGTATCTGTATTTCTTTTAGTCAGTCTAAATGTGTGCACCCCTCACCTCCTCTGGCCATGTTCTGCGGCACCACGCTGCTGCTCGTTTCCATGGACTGGCTCTCCTGGCCCAGCTGCTCGTCAGGGGGCATGTAGGCTGGGGGTGGGGTGTCAGCTGAGACATTAAGAGAGCAGTTAGAGAGGATGAGACCAGTTGTTGCTGCAGGCAAATAATCGCACACACACATTCATCACAGGATCTGTACCCCGGAAATGGTGTCAGATTTCACATATCCCTCACTTGCTAACCCACATGCTAACCCATTCCCGACAGAGATGCAATATGAGCTTTCCAAGCACACAGAAAAAACAATGCGAAAAACCTCCAGTTAAACTGCAGTGAGGAAATGTCGACGATTATGATGCTTCTGAGTGTAGACTACGACGATTAGGGCTTTTCAGCACAAATGGGAGCTCAAATCCTAAATTGCCATTAAAAACTTTTTCCTGCCCGACTGCCTGCAGCCATCTGATGCGTCAGCAGATCTGGACTGGAGCAGAATAGAGCACTAGTCACCAGACACACACATCAGCAGTAACATCCGCACACACACTGAAATGAGAGAATAATCCAAATTGTCAAATGTCATTTCTCCAGTATACCAAGGCTACTGAAAAGGACAGAAAGGAATGTCTCCTTTGGGTGATATTTCTTCACATTACATGCATCTGATATAATGGGACAGAAAGGCTGCCTGGTCCACTTAGTTAGTGCCCTTACAGCAGCCAGCAGCCCTGGCTCTGGTGGACACTGCTTAGCTGGCATTTCCTTTGTTCTCATTTAGGCGTGTAGCGTGATTTGGATGAACGTAATAACTTGACCTGGTTAGAGTACTGTAAAGAACAGCACTCAGTGCATAGTGAAGAAGTGCATGGGTTTTAAACTTGTAGTAGGTATAAAGATGGAACTGTATGATATTCGGGTAAACCCTAGACTAGTTTTGTAAATGAAACAAATATTAAAATAGATTAATCTGAGCTTTGGTAAATGTCTGCTGTCGCTTGATTGTAAACACCCCAATATAAAATGTTCCTACTAGCGTTTATTAACAGCTAGCCTCTTGTTGGCCATGTGACAGAAAAATACAATAATTAGGCATCTTGCCTAGGGTCAGGTACACGAGTATATTTGGCATACCTGGGAGCTGGAATGGACTGGAGGGCCCCGAGCTGGCAGGAGAGTTTGGGTAAGTACCACTGCTGGCTGGAGAAGGAGGATACGGAGAGTTGGGAGAGATGGGAAAAGAACCGCCTCCACCTCCTCCGCTGCTGCTTCCGCCCCCGCTGTGAGGCTGCTGGAAGGACTCCGGAAAGGTGGCGTTCAGGGGCATGTGCGGCTCATTGTGGGTGAGATTGCGGAATTGTACCAGCAGACTGTGCTGTGGGTTGAACTCACTATGCCGCGGTACCAGGACAGGAGGGAGCACTGGATGGTGGAACAAAGAAGGCAGGGGAGGAAAATGAGTTAAATTAAGGACAGTCAGGGGAAGAAAGGTCTTTTCTCATCATTTAGAAAGCTAACGGTCATTATATGCAAGGAGCTCATGTCTACTGCACACATCTTTAACCTGAAAACCTTTTGATGTATGGTTTTTACCGTGCTTAAAGGTTTTTCCTTGTTAATAATGTATCCTTTTCCATTATCAACACGGAAATGCAGCCAATGTTTGAAAGAGAAGCCTCGATGCGCACACTCCCGGAAAAGTAGCTGTGGTGCACACCCACATATAACACGAGGGCTGCAACTACCAATTATTTTCTCGTGTCATCATTTGACCCATAAAATGGCAGAAAATGAAAGTGAAAATTTCCCTGAAGTCTTATTTCATTCAACCAACAATAAAAAAAACAAAAACAAAGTTATTACATTTAAAAAACACAGACCAAGATCAAATCGGAGAAGCTAAAACCAGACACTGGAGTTTTTGCTTGATGAATTACTTAATGAATCAATTAATTTTCCATCGATTTACTGATAGGTTAATTCTTTGGCTCTACAACACACAAACAAATCACTGTAGGGCCAAAATATGTTAATATGTGTGACAGTGTTGTAGCCTTTTTGGATATGGTGTTCTTGATATTAATATGATAGACATGGTATTTTTATTACTTTTGTTTCCCCAGCCTTGATTTTCCATCTCCTGACTTTAAACGTCATGACTCCAAGGCTGTCACTCCAAAGCTTTGCTTTAAACGATATGACACGCAGTCTCTCCTGACCGACATGTGATCCATATCCTTCAACTGGTCAATACAGAGCTGGGAATCCCAAGTCAACCCAGCGTCAGAAAGGCTGTCCCCTCAGTGTCATCTATCAGTGGATGTGACTGACAGAGAGGTGGGGGTAGTAGTGATGAGAAAGTGCTGTGGAGTTTAGTCTGAGTGGTTTATGCATTTAGCAAGCTACTCTTTGGTGCCACACCCTATCTGGAGTGCTTGAGGCATATAATCTAATAAGACTCCAAAAGAGCTAGTGATATTGATTTTCTGTGAAATGGAGGGGGTGGGTAGAACAGGCCTGTGTGATGACAGCCTCCTGACCTTTGTGGATTTGTTTTCCAGCTCCACAGTTTATGCAGAGCTCTAGCTAAGAGATGTGCAGAGCTCCACTCGGGTCTAATCTGTCTCATATTTGCTGTTATCCAGTAATTTACCCTCCCCACCGTTTCAGTTATGCGTTACAAACAGATTGGCAAGTTATCCATTTAAATACGACAAATAACGTTGAACATTAAACTTTCCGTATAACATCCCCCCCCAGTCAGGTCGATGTTCTTTGACTAAGCTATTCGGGGACAACATGAGTACCTACCAGGACTCTCCACTCGCTTGTAGTGATATGGGTTGATGCAGACCTCCTTCTGTTTGGAGCCAAACGGGTACTCGCACACCTCCAGGGGCTTGAGCTCGTGGTGGGACTGCAGGTCTGGCCAGCGCCACACTCTGCAGTAGATTACGTGAGGCAGACCTTTCCTGTGGGAAACCTGTAGCCGGCCGTCCAGTGATCTTGGAATGGTAACGCACTTGCTGGGCTGCCCGGGGCAGCTCAGAGCTTTCTCCAGGTCCTCCATGGCGCCTTTCTTCTTCTTCAGCTTTTTCACGAGCGCATCCACTGCCTTTTCTGCCCATTTCTCCTCCTCGTCTCCCTGCTTCCAGCCAAGCAGGCGTTTGACTGCTGGACTTGTGAAGGAGAAGAGACTGGACATGGAGGTCATGCTGGAGGCTGTAGTGTAGGTAGAAAAGGGAGGATTCGCTCCAGGGGGGACCAAGGTGGTCTACAAGTCCCCTGCTGAGGATATCCAACTAGCGTTAGTTGCCTAAGTGTGTGGTCAACAAGAGAAACCACTTCAGTGTGTGTGAATGTGTCAGAGTATGAGAGGCCAACAGAGATGAGGGGTGGGGTAGTGGAGAGGGGACTTTAGCCTTGTCTGACCAAGGACAGGAAGCAGGGGAGGGAGGGAGTCAGCAAGCAGGACGCAGCTGCTGCTGCTCAGGAAGGGCCCTGCAGCAAGCTGTCCGAAGCTGGGTCACCACCACTGATGGAGGGAGGGAGGGAGGGGGAGGGGGGGCTGCAGGAGCTGGGATCAGGACCTCTGTCGAACTGATGTGGTGCAGCAGGTCTCACCAGTACAAGTTGACAGGCTAAATAAGGAAGTGACTTCTTCTCAACAACAATAACTCCCAGCTCCTCTCTGGATTGACTTCTCCAACCAGTGCACAGTGAGTATTCTACTCCACCAGCCTCCTGCAAAACAATAAAGAGAGCAGATACATGTAAAGATCAGCAATACACCCAGATGTTCTGAATTATATGGATATAGATAAACAAGCAAGCATCCCTAACATTTGTAAATCACATCACAATTAATATTCATTTATGAATAAAGTTTGAACCTCAGCACAATGTGACAAACTGTTCTCACTCAACAGGATGATCAAATCAAAAAGTCATTTGTTCCCTTTTAGATTCGACACATAATTCCCATAAAGAGACGAAGTCTTACTGAAACTTTGACACAATCATCTGTTAGGTGTTGTATGTAGAACTTGCAGACAGTCACGCATATGAAAATGGCCCCCAATCAACATGTTAAGCTGGTCTACCAGACAGCAAGGTTTATACACTAGAAAATGTGAGGATGACAGCAGAGGTGTGGACAGCACCTGTTACATTAAAAAAAAAAAATCAAGGTCTAGTTAGGTTAAAAAAGCAGCACAGCTGATTGTAAATACTGTCGTGGTAAAAGAAGCAACCTATTGCCTAGCTTGTCTATCACCAGACAGGAGAATAAAATGACTAATCTTGCCTTAAATAAAAATTTGAAGTCAAATTAGTAACAAGGAAAATAATGAAAACATATGTTTTACAAAACTGTTTCTCTAATTTAATATATTTTGCCATTATTGATATGATTTAAATTATCTCAGTAATTTATGCATT
This sequence comes from Micropterus salmoides, assembly GCF_014851395.1. Taxonomy (NCBI): domain Eukaryota; kingdom Metazoa; phylum Chordata; class Actinopteri; order Centrarchiformes; family Centrarchidae; genus Micropterus; species Micropterus salmoides. Next base: position 9,764,266 of record NW_024044237.1, read on the forward strand.
GCACAACCACAAAAAAACATAATACTGAATCACCACCTTAAAAATGTATGAACTATTGCATCTTGTTTTCATTGAGGGTCCCTATAAACTACTGTTTCCATCATCTCCTAATGAAACTCAGTGTTTCAAACAGTCTTCCTGATGTACGACTATACTAATGGAACAAACCACGCTGTGATATGTAACACTTTTGTCCATATCATGCAGCCGCAGCAAGCAGACAGACATACACATGTACCCTGCAGCAGCAGCTGTTTGGGGGCTTGTGAAACCGGCCTTTAGTCAAAAAGGATGTGACCACAATGAGCCGCTTCCTCCCTCATCCCATCTCTGCCCCGATCCCTCCCTTCCAGCACACAGCTGTCCAACAGCACTGCACCCACTTCCACAGCTCATTGTTCTACATACACATGAAAGCGGGGGGGGGATGTAGGCATACACACAAAAAATACTGCCTTTACTGTCATTCACCAGACTACATTCCAGCATCTGTTTCCACATAGCCTGATCAGTCAGAGATCTGGATGCAGCCCCTTTTAGACTGGTTCAACAGTGATTCATCAGTTCACTGTAGAGGGTGAGCAATGGCAAGGGACAGATTTCAACATAAGGACATGTTCAATCTCCCTGAAACAAGTAGAAACATTTCGTTTGAGTAACATGTTGCAGGCGTAACTTACCTGAATGGACAACTGCAAGTGCTGATTTGCATCTGAATTACTAACCCTTCAGATAAAGCTGATCATCTGTGCAAACTGATAACAATTCACACTGATAGCCTTCTGTGCTTTCACCATCAAAGGCTAGAAATCAAATCAATCTCGACTTAGTATACATTTTACAAAGTCACATTGTGAAAGGGGGGTTGGGGGCTGAAGCCCCTAATTTACTGATACACAGCCTAAATGACCGGTGCCCTTAATTAAAAATGGTTAGTGGTTTGTCCTACAGAAATCATCAGCAGTTCCTCCTCTGATTGTATACTGTGATATCAACAGTATGATACATTTTGTATGAGGAAAAATGCAGTCCCAAGAAAATTCCAAATTGACACATGGTACAACCACTGCTATATTATTTATATGCTAACTATTGTCCAAAAGAAGTTTTTTGCACAATGTTCATACATTTTAACAGTTCAAAGCACAAGGTACTTTCCGTTTAAGAAAACATGCCAGGACTGTTTTGGAAACAGCTCTTTCCAAAAGCACAAACCCCTCCATAGAAAGAGGGAAAGAAGAAACCTGGAGCTGGTAAGCAATATTGGCCAGCATAAGTAGCTGTTTATCACAGTTTGGTCTCTTCCGAGTTAAACTAATGAGTCATTCTCGCTTTAACAAGGCCTACATAAACACGCAACATGGCATAACTCAAGAATACTTACTTGGTTGACCGTGTGAAATCTGTCTGAAATGTTTGACGTGTATGAAGTACAGGGAATAGACATTATGGAAGGTATTCGGTAACGTTAGCCGTTAGCACGCCAGAGAAACAGAGAAAAGTGACTCAGAAAGACGCATCTAAAGTTACACAAATCCCAAACTGTTGTAAAAATAGCTTTTAGTGTTGCTGTAATTTAACTGTACCTCGAAAATATGCAGAGTCATATATAATAGATTATTTCAGTGGCATTAGCTCACACTGGCATGTAGCAAGCTAATGTAACTAACAGTTAAATTACCCTCGAGTTATTGCTAATAGCTTAGCTTGCGTTAACGCTAACAGAACTTGTTTAATGTTAGCTTAAATTTATATTCCGATACCTCATATGAACTCTCACTATCTAGTTTACTGTTTAACGCTTTAGGACATTGTTTCCTCTTTAACTTTTACTTTCTGAGCCCAGGTTTTCTAACTCTTAACGATTAGCCTAAGCTACTTCACCCTTCCTCCATTCCAGAAACTTTTCCAACTTCTCTCACAGGCTAAGCTATGCTAGCTGTTAGCCCAGCCCTCAGAGGGAAAGTGGCGAACCTCTGCCCAGCGTACCCTGCTGATGTATCTCACTGGAGTTCACTTCTTCTCTTTCAGTAACAAAAAGTTAACGATCGTTTACACACATACCTTCTAACAATGCACGCAAGCCATGGCGATGAGTGTTGTTGTAACGTTTACGCGGTAGTTCCTACTTTCTTAGAGATTTTCTCTCGTTTTTCCACCGCTTCTTCCCTCCGTCTCTCCATGCCATGTCCTCCAGATCCTGGACACAAGTAGACTGGAGAGGCGGAGTGCATATTACTCCGCTTTCCTGACAAACTAGTGCTTTCTTTGGCGATTGAGGTGAGGAGGATTTGGTAACTTTGCCTAAAACATACTACTACAACACAAGCTAAAACAGCTGTTTTATATCCAAAAGCTGGACATGCAATGGCTAACTTTTCTAAGTGTTCATTTGCTTCCCTTACGGTTAGACAATTAAGAGGACTTTTCCGACTGAACAAACGTTTTCCACTTTTGACAGTTATTACGGTCATAAACGTTAATTGCAACATCAGCAGCTGGACTTGTAACAAACCAAACACCAGCACTGATCTTAACACGTTTTTCGTGTTTCGGTGTATGAAGTTGGAATTCTTACGGTGGTCGTGCTGCGGCTCTGGGACGTCTCACAAGTTGCTGGCTCCACTGAGTCTGGAGTGCTGTGGTTTGTTGTGCATTGTTGTCCTTTGTAGTCAGTTGTTCGATGCTTTAGCAGTCCCCCGAGTTGTTAATCCGTTTAACTTTAATTAAACACTCTAATAATTCTTATTTCCCACCCGCATCCGTAGACGAACCGCTACTCCTTAGCAGGACAATTTGGGAGTGCGGATTCTTCTTTCACTTTTAAGGGTCCAAATGAACTGCAGTGTCGATGTTCAACCACTAGTGGGCAACCTACACCCACCTTTGGGCTGTTATTTATATATATATTTATATTTATATATTTACATTTACTGGCACATTAATAAAACATGATTCTCTTGATGCCTTCCTTGAAGTGTTTCCTCTCCCATCTCATGCAGAGATGTAACATTAGTGGTAAAGGGTATTCTATTTCAAGTTCACATGGTTTATTTTAAATGTAATTTATTTTCATAAGATATTGCTCTATACTATAAATTAAACATTTTATGTACAAGCAATATAGTTTGTGAGATGTACAGTATCTCACAAAAGTGACTACACCCCTCACATTTTTGTAAATATTTGATTATATTTTTCCATGTGACAACACTGAAGAAATGACACTTTGCTACAATGTAAAGTAGTGAGTGTAAAGCTTGTATAACAGTGTAAATTTGCTGTCCCTTCAAAATAACACATCACAAAGCCATTAATGTCTAAACCGCTGTCAACAAAAGTGAGTACACCCCTAAGTGAAAATGTTCAAATTGGGCCCAATTAGCCATTTTCCCTCCCCGGTGTCATGTGACTCATTAGTGTTACAAGGTCTCAGGTGTGAATGGGGAGCAGGTGTGTTAAATTTGGTGTTATCGCTCTCACACTCCCTCATACTGGTCACTAGAAGTTCAATATGGCGCCTCATGGCAAAGAACTCTCTGAGGATCTGAAAAAAAGAATGGTTGCTCTACATAAAGATGGCCTAGGCTATAAGAAGATTGCCCAGACCCTGAAACTGAGCTGCAGCATGGTGGCCAAGACCATACAGCGGTTCAACAGGACAAGTTCCACTCAGAACGCCTCGCCATGTTTGACCTAAGAAGTTGAGTGCACATGCTCAGCGTCATATCCAGAGGTTGTCTTTGGGAAACAGGCGTATGAGTGCTGCCAGCATTACTGCAGAGGTTGAAGGGGTGGGGGGTCAGCCTGTCAGTGCTCAGACCAGCAACCAGCTGAGGAGTACAAAGACAAGTGTGTCTTGCCTACAGTCAAGCATGGTGGTGGGAGTGTCCTGGTCTGGGGCTGCATGAGTGCTGCCGGCACTGAGGAGATACAGTTCATTGAAGGAATCATGAATGCCAACATGTACTGTGACATACTGAAGCAGAGCATGATCCCCTCCTTTCAGAGACTGGGTCGCAGGGCAGTATTCCAACATGGTAACGACCCCAAACACACCTCCAAGACGACCACTGCCTCGCTAAAGAAGCTGAGGGTAAAGGCGATGGACTGGCCAAGCATGTTTCCAGACCTACACCCTATTGAGCATCTGTGGGGCGTCCTCAATCGGAAGTTGGAGGAACGCAAGGTCTCTGACATCCACCAGCTCTGTGATGTCGTCATGGAGAAGTGGAAGAGGACTCCAGTGGCAACCTGTGAAGCTCTGGTGAACTATTGCCCAAGAGGGTTAAGGCAGTGCTGGAAAATAATGGTGGCCACACAATATTGACACTTTGGGCCCAATTTGAACACTTTCACTTAAGGGTAGACTCACTTTTGTTGCCAGCAGTTTAGACATTAATAGGTGTGTGAGGTTTTATTTTGAGGGAACAGCAAATTTACAGTTATACAAGCTGTACACTCCCTACTTTATATTGTAGCAAAGTGTCATTTCTTCAGTGTTGTCACATAAGATATAATCAAATATTTACAAAAATGTGAGGGGTATTCTCACTTTTGTGAGATCCTGTAAGGTGCCCATAAAATCTTATACTATTGTGCCGACTTTAGTTTGTGGCTGTACAAACTAAAAGGTACGTTAACTGCATGACAGGCTGAGTTTGATGGAAAAAACTATGCTTTTCTGTTTGTGAATGTACGTGAATATTAACACTGAATATCTGTGACTTTTATTAGGTTAACTGGACGACACAGTCCAAGGTCATCAGACTATCAATTATTACAGGAAAAGTTACACAACATAATTTGGGTACTTGTTTATTTTGAAGCTGGATTCACTGCATTCAAGCAAAACCCAGATGGCTACATGCTGCAAGAAACATAATATCCTGTTAATAATAATCATCAATATTGTCTCAGTAAGAGGAATCCTTCACTGGTACATGTGCTTTATTCATTAGTCATGAGAGCCAGGCATCTGTTAACCCTATAATCACACTCACACCAGGTCAATGTTTGGTCCAGGCATGAGGAGCGGGAAAAGCTCTGCCAATCTCCAAAATCTTTCTATTACTATCCCCAATTACAGTAGCTTCTGAAAGTAGACAGACATTTTATGCTCAAATATAACCAGCAGAACTGATTGGATGCTATTCTTACATAACATCAGAAAAGAGGTTGTGACAACACCAATGGCACAGTATTGCCGCAGTGCAGCTCAGTTTAGTGATCTAATTAAATATTCACAATGAACAGTGACGTAGTGATGGTGAGCCGATACTGGAAATTGCACTCATGTATACTCATGTCTCCTGATGCAAAAAATCCAGACCATGGTATCAAGTATTCAAATATTTTCCTCATGTATGAACACAAATCAATTACTATTTCTACTACCTTATCCCTCCTAATGGAAAAATATACAGTGAACAAATATGCAAAGACAACTTTTATTTACAGGAGTCCAAGCTGCAAATGAAGCACATATCATCTGGTAAAGCTGTTGAGTCTCTATAGGTGCAAACATGTACAGAAAGAAATTAACTCTCCCCAAAATCTACCACCCTTCATGTTCATGGTATACAGGTGCACAAAAAGTCTAGTTTTGTGACCACCACGGTAAAAAAGGACAGATGAGCGTTTACAGAGGATCCGTTTTTCTGCCCGTATCTAACAAAAAAGCTGGTAGTAACTGTTACGTGTAACAACTTTCAAATGTCTTGCTGCAAACCAACCACATTTGAATGCACAGAAAGAACTACATCACATTGTTGTATGGAGTGGTAACCAAAGTATTAAGCATATTGAGTAATCTACAACTTCAGTTATAACAATCCTATTTTTTTTACATTGTTACAGTCCGTATCATTACACATTCTGAGATCCTTATGAAGTAATAAACTCTAACAAATCATGACATAATTACATTATCCAACAAATTTGGTAGTTTTGACTATATTCAACTTTGTAAATAATCAGTGTGGACTGCAGATCACCTGATTTGATTGACTGGTGATCAACAGGTAAATTATCAGTGTGCAAGGAGGTCTGATTTGCAGTGTCAGAGTGCTGTTAGGAGACACATTTTAAATAAAATGTATTACGTTTGGATGTACTTGGAGTATCTTTGTGTCACACTTTTCTTTGACAGTTTAGTCATCGTGTCTATCACGGCCTGTTAATTACACAAGTCTTCCCCTACTTGAAAAACACATATGAAATTAGTCACTTCCCGTTCACAGAGGATTTTTCACAGCAGAGATATAACAGGCAGAGTGTTCACAATGCTAATGAGTAACACGTGAACGGGCAGGAAGTTGAATCACTGCATTTAAAACACAGAGCAGTAAAATTACTATTTAGTTGTGGGAAATTTATGACAGATTATCAACAGCCCATTCCTACATCTTGAAGCAACTAGTGAGAGCGGCGCTTCCAAAACCGAGTCAGGCGGTGGACCACTGAGGATGACCTGCAGAGTGCTCCAGCAGGAGTGTAAAAGGTTTTTTATTTTAATGCTGCCTGCTGCTGGTTGTATGATGCTGGTTTAAAATGAACCTGCATGGTGATCAGTTATTTTAAAATGCGTCAATTCCTTGAATCAATTCTTTATACACTGTATGTGCACTGTATCTGCTGCACTGCTAGTGTCTTTTCTAGTTAGTTAGTTTCTAGTTACTTTCATGTGCTATTTGCACATCATTTTGGCTTTGTTTTAAACTCAGTTGAAAGCAACAAATAACACCACCCCCCCAGCTAAAATTTAACATTGTGCAGTCTGCCTTTAAGGACATAAATACATTCAACACAAACTGAGGAGGTTTATTGGTTGACATGTGATTTTGGGAATCATATAAATGAGCAAACATGATGACTACAATACTTTACAAAAATGATTACTGTACAGTGTAAATAGGCTTTGGTGAATTAGTTAACAGCATTTTTTTTTTTTACCAGTGTCAATTTTAAGTATGGATTCTTAAAAAGGGACTCAAACCCCTGAACAACAGTGGGGTCATGTACAACAAACTGAGCTGTGACAGATCACACAGAAACACACAGTGCAGTGTAAATAGAGTTAGCCCCATCTCTTGTCTTGCCATACAGCCATGTAGTACCTCTAGTTAAAGTGATGTTTCACTTTTGTTGAACATCCCAAGCTCCTAGTAGAGAGCTGAGATCTGTAGATTGTTTTGTGTATTTGTAATTTGTATTGTGGTGCAAGTTTAACTTTGACTTGGTTTAGGAGCTGCCTGTACTAAAGTCACCAATTCATTTAGTTTGTTCAAACATTCTGCCAGTGTGAATCATCTTTAAAAACAAAGTGACTTGCAGCAACAGCTAACAAGACTGATTAAGGTGATGGTTCTGTGAAATAATGCTACTTAAAATTGTACCAATCCCAGCTGTACACTAGGTCAGTGAGTGCATGTGATGGCAATACATTTTTCTATATTTCATTTTTTCTCTTAACAGGGAATGTTAAGGGTTTTTTTATACAGAAAATGACTGAATGAATTAATCAGAATTCATGTATTCGCAGCAACACATAATATTCAAATGTGCTCAAAACAATACTATTCTTAAATTACACACTCAAATATTAAGAAGTAAAATCTCTGCAAGTCACCCGTGTCTCGTCTACACACTTCAACAGTAGTGCACATTTTCCTCTTCACATAAGTGAATCATTTCAGTGAATCTCTTCTAAGAGTGGAGAGCTTTTACAAATCCACACATTGGAATGCACTCAGTAAACTACTTTTGATTCAAACTGATTAAATAATCGATGTGAAACACTACTGTCCTAAACTTTGCTCAGGATATAAAAATGCTATGCACAAGAACTAGAATAATGCTTACAGCAGCATCGGATCAACTATAGGGACATGACAAAGTTTATCCAACATGAGTCATGTTTGCATGTAATTTTTCTTTTTACATCCAGACTCCAGTTTGCGTGTCATTTATCTTTTCACAATGTCCACAAAATATTGCTTTCATTGTTAGCAGTGAGCAGTCACAGTGGGATGTGTGAATGTTCTTAGTTCAGAGCTACTTTTTCTGCAACCAATCAGAAACCAGTAGATTTTTGTTTTTAGTTAAGATTGTCTCCTGTTATGTTCCACCTGTTGTATATTCACATTAACAGCTTAATCATTTTGCTTTCCAGCAGACATATGTGGATTTAGATCAAGAATAATGGTCAGAATAAGCACTACCAATCGTGCTGATTGCAGCTCCTTAAATGTTGTGGGAACCTGGCAATCTATGACAAAGGCCAGTTTAGATACTATATTTGTTGGGATAAAGAAAGAGGCTCATTTGCCTTCTGTTTCCCGTCTGCTCTGCCAAACCATTATCTATGCTAATTGTATATAAATGATGTCGAGCTGCTGCCCATAATCAATAATATAGAAAGTGTGTGTGTGTGTAGTTGTTGGTTTTTGACAAAAAATCTAAACATCAAGAAAAAAAGAAAAAGTTTAAAACCTACAATAGACCAGTAGGTGTGTGCTTAATCATGTTGTTTATAAAACTGTCACTTATGGAAATGTGTATATTTAGAAACAACACCACTGAGCATATTACTGCAAAAGGTCAGTAATTGTTTTCATGCTTGGGCTTCTTTATTCTTATTTTTCTGGACAAGAGGCTGTTAGCCCTGAGAGGTGGACACATATAATCAGGTAGGAAAGCTGTTTTGAGCCTAGATGGAGTTCAATGAATGTCTCAGTGGTATCCTATGAGTTGAACAATTATATCAGAAAATGCACAAATTACAGTTGCAGTTTTAAATTTGACAGGTCCCATATTGGCCATGCTGAAAAAAAAAAGACCCTCACTTATGATGTGAATGCGGACATTATTATACCAATTAATCAAAACGGTTTAGATTAATGTTTAGCAACCTTTACATAGACCTCAGTTCCTTTTTTGCCATCATGCAATAACTTTATAAAACTGAAGATGAGAGACACTGATGTCTGAGTGAGGATTTTTTCTGTAGCATGGATGTTTTATTCTGTGTTTGTCTCACACCAAAAGAAATGTAGGACCAAGTGACCAAGGTACTGGCCTCATAACTGCGGTTGGTCCCCGGGTACTGCACAGAGGGCTGTCTACTGCTGCTACACAGGACAGTTCAAATGCATAGGAAAAATTGTCAACTGGAATTTAATAAGTTACCCTCCCATCTCCCCACAACCGGTGATATATGTCCATTTCCAGCAGTGAGTATAATATGCAGCTCCTAAAGCAGCCATCTGCTTTTCCTATAAAGTTTCCCTTCAGCGTAGCTCAGCAGCTTCTGTATGGTCACTTGGGCACTGTGCGTTGAAAATAAGCACTTACTGAACAATGTGTCAAATGGTAATGGATGGTAACAGTTTAAGTTACGATGCATAAAATGGTCAGCTAATTTGGCAAATGAAGGCACTGAAAAACGAGTATTTGATAAAAACATCCCCACACTACTGTAGTGTAGAAACACATATTCCTGCAGCATCAGAGTCTCATGTTACAGACTATGAAGAGCAAGTAAGTACATTTCCATGTCATGAGGCAAAAAGCTGGTGAGCTTTGACATGAAGAGTGCACACAACGTCCCCTTTGGTGCTGGACACTATCTGTCCTGGTTGTCCAACCTGAGGCCACAGTCCGTGGCATCCTCAGAGGGAGTGTCTAGGACAGGATTGACAAACCCTTCGAATTCAGTGTCTGCATTGTCCTCTGGATGGTTACTCACAAAATCATTCTCCCACTCCAGCGCGTTGGAGTCCTCGGAGGCCGAGGTCGGGCCGCTGTTCATCTGCTTGCTGCCAGGCCTCAGGGCTGCGCGCAGGATGTCCTCCTCCGTCCGAGACCTCTCCCAGGCTGGAAGCGCACGATTGATTCCTACGATGCAAGGACATGAGCTTTCATTCTGACGGCAGAAGTCACTGAAGTCAAAAACTGCTGCAGGCAGTGATCTGGTGATTCTGAGAGAATCCATGAAACCTGTTCCTAGACTGTCTAAACAAAATTTAAATGTTAACATATTACATGTTATTGTATTTTTAGTTTTTTTATGGAACCTAACTTAGATGCTATATATGTATGGATCAGATCTTTAAAAAAAAAAATTTTTTTTAGATAGGGACAGCTGGAGGGAGAGAGAGAGAGACAGAGAGAGAGAGAGAGAGAGACATAGATTCACATTCAGCAAAGGGCCCCAGGCTGGAATTGAACCCAGGCGGCTGAGATGAAGACTCAGCCTTAGTACATGATCCACACTCTCTACCAGGTGAGCTACCGGGGCACCGAAAGGTTTCCAATTTCAGCAAAAATGTAAACTCTCACCTTCCTCGTCTTCCCACTCTAGATCCAGTGAGGTCCCGTCATCGTTGGTGGAGCGGGTCTTGGTGGTGAAATCCCAGCTGTACTCTGTGTTGGGAGTCACCACATTGGTGTCAGAGGGCAGTCCTGGAAACAGTCAATTATTACAACAGAGTGCATGTAACTCTTACACCTTTTCAACTGACTGTACACATCCACCTGTAATTAGTATAATTAAGGCTAGAAGGTTCACTTACTGGTGCTCCTGAAAGCCTCGGACTGGGCTTTTACACTATGGAGGTAGATGTCAAAATCCTCCCCAGAGGCTTGTCTGGAACAGGCCCATGATAACAATCAACACAACAATAACAGAACTGTTTTTCACAAAAATCAGTGTGCCTGAACAGCACCTCCCACTAAATGTTTTTAGCTGTTCTACCTTCCAGCACAGTGTAAATTAGTTAGGCAGTAGTGCTTTGTAGTGAGTTGTTGGTTAATACCAATTATTAAATGACAGATTTTGCTGCTACCAACCAGGGGCTTTTCCAGGCTCTTGAAACATTGGGGGCTTAGCCCAGCACAGATATCTTTCATGTTTTAACCCCCCCATCCCCCATTGCCGCCTACCCAACGTACATCTATAAAGCTACAGTAAATTATGTACCTACATTTATTATGAATTTTATAATTACTATTGATAATAATTAACACTGATATTAAAATGGGGGGTCTGGGGGTCCTCCCCCTGAAAAATTTGGGCTTTAAACTCTTAATTTTCTGCATTCTGGTGAATTTATTTGCACCAATTTATTGAGGAAATGTCTCAGATGACAATTCAAAATAAGAATATAGTGTAATATAATGCAGTAAGGCTGTCAGATATGTTTCTCCTGTAGATCAACTTTCTCATTTCATTTAATCCCAGCTGAGTGTACATACATGCAGGCATACCTGAAGTAGCCTAAAGTGTTTTCAAATGTGCATATGGCACCTTTTTACCTCAATGATAAATTAGCTTAATTAATCTGAATTCAGTTAAGAATTATTTATTGATGAAGAATTCGATAGGCCCCACCCCGAAGATTTTGAGCATTAAACACTTAATTTCCTGAATTCTGGAGACATCTTCTGTACCAATTTATGGTGAAAATGTCTTTATCTTTATAAAGGGAAGGACAAAATTTAGTTGGCAGATGACAATTCAGAATATAAAAATATATTAGAATCAGTAACTTATTATTTTTTTAGCTCATATCTATATATCGGTTATTTTCACGCATTTAGCGAATTATTATTTTTTTGGCCCACAACACAAGAAACAGCTCGAGCAGAGGGGGAGGGAGTGGGTGCTGTAAGAGATGTGATTGCGCCGGCCCAATGTCAGTATAGGCCTGATGCTTTATGGGCCGATAGTTGGCCCATTTTTAAAAAACAGTTTGGCCTATATAAATAAATAATTTGACTTGCAGCCTACTCGATGAGACGAGCGCACTGCTGTTCATCAGAGGAAGAAAACCGAAACTGAAACCACTTGTGATCAGACAGAAATATCACCACAATTCCACACAAATGTTCACTTGAGCACCTCTGATTAAGTGCAGCTCACAGCCGCTTTAGAGGGAATGAAGCATCCTGGAGCAGAGAGACAGTCAAACAGAGCAAAGTGTCTCTGAGGGAGTGGGAGAGAGACAGCAGGACATAGAGCGACAGGTGTCTGCGTTGCTGGTCAGGTGTGTCATGAGTAACGGTGGGGGGTCACGTTATTTGAAGCCCTGAAAAAATAACCTGGCAACGCCGATGCCACCAACTGAGGTGGATGATAGACTCTCGTAATGTCGCACCCTTTGAAATACACAAAGCATTACTGTCTACTAAGTATGTCTACTAAAACCTATGAAAACCTCATGACCGCAGCTTGTCCTCAGCTGAACAACTACCCTGTTGTTTAATGAACTTAAGTGACTCACTTTCTTTGCTGAGTTTCACTGCCGGAGCCATCTGCTTTCCCCCGTTTCTTCTGGGCAGACAGCTGCTAACAATAAAACCATAGATCAAGTAAATAGAAACAGACTATATTAATGATTAAGAAAAAAAAAAACTAGTTCACAGTTTTGGCGCTATCAGGGAAACATGTGAGCAAATAACTACAACAAAACAAAGCAGCACCTGAGGAGCAGTGGAATGTGGCTTAAAACAAGAGTCCCATTTTCATTATATCACTATGAAAGGCCGTTTTCCTGCAGCAGGCCTTTCCCTGAAACAGTATTGGCAGTAGACCAAATGCTCCTACAATACTGTTATATTTCTAAAAGGACGATTAAGAATGCTACCAACATATTGTCAGGTAAATGAAGCCCTGAAACAGACAACAATTCTCCTGACTGGATAACAAGGACAGGTTAATGAGGACAAAAAGTATCACTGTGTTCCTTTAAGATGCAGAAGGCGGAGGACTGGAAATGCTGGGTAGCCACTGCAGGGCCAGTAGGTTAGAGAAGTTATTTTAGCCAAGCAGTAAGTCAAACTGGCAGAAGGGAGCGCTCAGTGCCGCCTCACCTCCTTCAATTTTCGTTCACGTGCCAACCTGGCGGCCTCACGCTGGGCGGCATTTCTAGCCTCCTCTTCTAGCCTCAACTTCTCCTCTTGTGCCTCTAACTGAAGCAGAAATAACAAAATGAAACAAACACAAAACACAGAACAGAAAATTACAAAACAGAAAAAACAATGCAGCAAATTAAAAATAAGCAAAAATAGGTCTATAAACGTAAAACGGGATCACGGGGGCTGTTCTTACACAGACAGACCACTCTATAGATGACCTTTTAAATGGTGTCTCACCTCCACTTGTAGTTTCTGGTCTATCAGGATCTGCTTGTCTGAGAGTGCAGTGTAGCGGTGCTCTTTGAGGTGCTTGATCTCATCTTCACTGATGGGCCTAATAAAAGAACAAGAGAACAGACTTGAAGGTAAAACTGTTCTTTCAAAATCTTTTTGGTCAAAGAAAATGCAAGATGTTTTGCCCTTACCTCGGGCAGGGCTGTGGGCTCTCAGCCTGCAATACAGCAAACACAACATTTTACTATTCAGCAATGTGAAATGCATCTTCCTCACTGCGCTGTTTGACTTAAGTGGTACTAGTCTGAGACTCTGCAAACTGTAATTGAGTTACTCCCTGACTGCTGTGTTTTCCATCCATCACTGGATGATGGCTATCAGGGGAAAGTCTGACAGAAGTCTAAAAGTAAAAAGTATCCTGGGAGTACCATCGTAATGCAGCTTTTAATCAGACTACACGTCTTATAAAACACGTCTATTACAATTTCATTGGTTCCAATAATAGAGAAAGCTCATTAACAGTGTTTTCCTCAAACAGAGCTGTAATGATTACTATATTAATCGATTAGTAGTAAACTATTAAATTAATCAGCAACTATTTTGATAATCGATTAATCGGCTTTAACGTCCATATTCTCTGATTTCAGCGCCTACAATGTGAATATTTTCTGGTTTCTTTACTCCTCTCTGACAGTAAACTGAATATATTTGACATTTGATGATGTCACCTTGGGCTTTGAGAACTGATCGACATTTTTCACAATCTTCTGGACCTAACAACTAATCGATTACTGGAGAAAATAACTGACAGATTAAATCGATAATGAAAATAACCATTAGTTGCAGCCCTATCCTCAAACTTATTTAGGTTCTGATAACTCTTATACATGAACAGGTCATCAGCACATGATCAGAAGGTTGATCAGACTTACCTCATCACTCTCAACCAGATTTTCAAACTGCAAAATTAAATGTCACAATTAGATAAAACATATTACTGAACAGGCATCATTAAAAAAAGATACTAGCAATACTATCAAATGTACGACTCATACCTCTATTGTATAATGTTCCCCTGTGGTACTGCTTCGGAAGTATTTGGACCTGTATGAATAATTAAGACAGCATGATGACACTGGCAACAATCTGAGCCTTTGAATCACCTTTGAACCTGATGTGTTCCTTTAGACCCTTCAAAAGCAGCACTTTATCTGATATCGAATGGTTCTGATCATAGTAACTCATCTGGTGATGAGGATTTTATTGTTGTCCCGAGTGTTGACTCAAATAATTCAGAGGCAGAAGCACAGTGTACACAGTCATGTTGCAACAGCCACAGGACTGTGACTTGTGATCATTAAAATATTTTATTTTTATTTCACTTTGTGATTTATATGTGTGAGTGTGCCACAAAATCACGATTTTATTACCCTAGTGTACAGCTGCTGGTCATATAATTAGAATGTCATCAAAAAGTTGATTTATTTCAGTAATTCCATTCAAAAAGTGAAACTTGTATAATGTATACATTAATTCCACTCAGACTGATATATTTCAAGTGTTTCCTTTTAATTTTGATGATTATAACTGACAACTAATGAAAACCCCAAAATCAGGATCTCAGAAAATTAGAATATTGTGAAAAGGTTCAATATTGAAGACACCTGGTGCCACACTCAAATCAGCTAATTAACTCAAAACACCTGCAAAGGCCTTTAAATGGTCTCTCAGTCTAGTTCTGTAGGCTACACAATCATGGGGAAGACCGCTGACTTGACAGCTGTCCAAAAGACGACCATTTACACCTTGCACAAGGAGGGCAAGACACCAAAGGTCATTGCTAAAGATGCTGGCTGTTCACAGAGCTCTGTGTCCAAGCACATTAATAGAGAGGCGAAGGGAAGGAAAAGATGTGGTAGAAAAAAAAAAGTGTACAAGCAATAGGGATAACCGCACCCTGGAGAGGATTGTGAAACAAAACCCATTCAAAAATGTTGGGGAGATTCACAAAGTGGACTGCAGCTGGAGTCAGTGCTTCAAGAACCACCACGCACAGACGTATGCAAGACACGGGTTTCAGCTGTCGCATTCCTTGTGTCAAGCCACTCTTGAACAAGACACAGTGTCAGAAGCGTCTCGCCTGGGCTAAAGACAAAAAGGACTGGACTGCTGCTGAGTGGTCCAAAGTTATGTTCTCTGATGAAAGTAAATTTTGCATTTCCTTTGGAAATCAAGGTCCCAGAGTCTGGAGGAAGAGAGGAGAGGCCCAGAATCCATGTTGCTTGAAGTCCAGTGTAAAGTTTCCACAGTCAGTGATGGTTTGGGGTGCCATGTCATCTGCTGGTGTTGGTCCACTGTGTTTTCTGAGGTCCAAGGTCAACGCAGCCGTCTACCAGGAAGTTTTAGAGCACTTCATGCTTCCTGCTGCTGACCAACTTTATGGAGATGCAGATTTCATTTTCCAACAGGACTTGGCACCTGCACACAGTGCCAAAGCTACCAGTACCTGGTTTAAGGACCATGGTATCCCTGTTCTTATTTGGCCAGCAAACTCGCCTGACCTTAACCCTATAGAAAATTTATGGGGTATTGTGAAAAGGAAGATGCGATAAGCCAGACCCAACAATGCAGAAGAGCTGAAGGCCACTATCAGAGTAACCTGGGCTCTCATAACACCTGAGCAGTGCCACAGAATGATCGACTCCATGCCACGCCGCATTGCTGCAGTAATTCAGGTAAAAGGAGACCCAACTAAGTATTGAGTGCTGTGCATGCTCAAACTTTTCATGTTCATACTTTTCAGTTGGCCAACATTTCTAAAAATCCTTTTTTTGTATTGGTCTCATGTAATATTCAAATTTTCAGAGATACTGAATTTGGGATTTTCATTAGTTGTCAGTTTTAATCATCACAATTAAATGAAATAAACATTTGAAATATATCAGCCTGTGTGTAATAAATGAATATAATATCAGAGTTTCACTTTTTGAATGGAATTACTGAAATAAATAAACTTTTTGATGATATTCTAATTATATGACCAGCACCTGTATATGGCAGTTTATTGTTAAAACATGACCTAATGGGCGCAAAGTGGATGTTCACATATTTATAATGGAGGTTTCCAAATTACCAATCCCACAATAACACCTTATAACCAACCCTGCATCTGTTCCGATATGTAACCATATGGAAGTGATGTTATGAGTGTGAAACAGCTTGCTGCTGTATGAGAGAAAGCCTTTTGTGATCTTAACAGAACACAACGTGAAGTCAGACTAAAAAACATCAATTATTAACCTTAAATTTGATGACACAACGGCCTGCGCGCAAGACACTGAGACCCAGTATATGCACCAGGGCTGACAGACATAACGTTACTGAACTGCAATAACCAAATATTAGTGTACGATCATTGTCTTCTTAAGCAGCCCTAGCCCGCTCTTCCACTGATGCTAGTGTGCTTATTTAATTATCACTAACGTAGCTAAACTAACATTACATGTGCAGACTGTTGACAATAGGGGTGGGGTCTTCATTCCTGGTGGCACTAGCTGGCTGCAGGGTAGACCCCACAGAGACCCTCCTATTTCGTACCCCGTGAGTTAGCTTCCTGGCTGGCCTTTAACGTTATCTCTCGGTTACAGCACCACTGCACGGCTAACACACAGAGCTGTCACAAGTCTAATGTTACACGTATCAGTTATCGGCTAACCAACTTATAGCTAACGTTAGCAGTAAACGGGTGCGCTGGTTCAGAGGATGCCTGTATGCTAGTTAGCTCACACAGCTAACTTAGTGCCCTGTTTCACCTACCCGCCTCCTCTCTGGATCCGGTTGGCTTCTCTCCTGAAGAGCCCAACACAGTATGCCCAGCAGTTGCCCATCGCATTGTCAAATATTCCTATTATCTAGCTGCCTAGCTAGTAACCTCCTGACAGCTGTAGGTGCTTCAGTGTAGGTAGCTACATCTCCTAGTCCAGTCCTGCTGCTCCAGCCACTTCCTCATCCTCCTTCCTCTCCGGTTGATGACAGAGCAGACAGAAACGTTCAACACCACCGCCTACTGTCGTTTTGTTGGAACTTGTAGTTCATAAATAAGACCAGGTTTAGTCGGAAGGATAATTGGATCATCTTCATTTTGCTTAGTGATTGCACAGCACAGATGGAGGTACATTTCAACTATCACATAATTTATGTATATTTACTAGAATCAATTACACCTGTAGGACATATAGAGTCAGCAATAGAGGTGTAGTAGGAACATTTATGTCATTAATGTGGTGTAGGCAACCAAATATCCAATAATTAAACATTTTCACTCCCCAGCTGGCTTGGAGGCATGATTACACTCTTGTTTTAAAAACATTATTTTCTTTTCTTTCTTCTTTGTTACTCTATGTCCTCAGTGGTGAAGAGGTAGGCATGGATCTCATCTTCAGCAGGGGTGTTGTCCACATTGCGGACTCTCGCTTTCTGGGCAACAGGCATGCATCTGGGCATGAGCTTTCTCCCACTCTGAAAGAAAATGGGCTACAGTTTAAGCATTGCTCCTCGGTTTGTTTTATTGTTTTACTTTTACTGTAAATTCAGTTGTGATTGTATAAGGATACACCGTGAGCTTCTGTTAATATGTAAACTGATAGTGAATTGTGATGTTTACTAGTGGTCATACAAAATTCAAAGAATAGCATAAAACACTGTTTGAAGCAATTTGTGAGCAAATGACTTACTATTTTCTTGGAGTCAGCCAGGGATCTCTCCATGTACCTCCTCATCCTTTCCTTCTGTTTCTCGCTCTGCTCTCTCAGCTTTTCTTCACGCTGCCTGCGACGTGATGTAAGAAGAGAGGGACTTCTCAAATAACATGTATTTTTTATTAAGTAAATATCTTGAAGGAAAAACATCCTGTCGTGCAAAGCATTCCAGGAGTTTTGTTGTGTGTCAAATTGCCAAAGGTTATGACATTGCCATTTGACATTACCGTCAGAAGATGGTTGAATTTGTGGCACTATTGATTTTTTTTTTTCTTGCAATCCAGAGAAAATTAGCAAAGTATAGTCACTAAGACGTACCGGCTCCTCCTCTCACTGTCCTTGATCTTCTTCATCATCTCTAAGCTTTCTTCAGGGATGCCCTCAAGGCCCTGCAGCAGTAAAGACATACGATTCTCTATATTGGCCAGCTTCTCCAAGGTGCTGAGGTTGGTCATCCTGTCATCCACGCAGCAGCGATGGACCTCTGCCACCTTCTCACCCAGAGCGTCCAACATAATGTCCTGTGAGCAAGAGGAGGAAGTGGGATGGATAGAAGAGGAAAAAATGAGATGGGACGAGATATCTACTGCTCAAAGCTACTCATGCCAACTTCCTGGGTGTTGTAGTCACTCTGCTCTTGGATTAAAATGTAGTCAAACACATGCAGCTCTCTTACCTGGTCTTCTGTCTTCAATGAGACATGGAGCTGAACCTTCTGTTTGAGCTTGGTGCCTCTTGCCTTCTCTTTGTCGATTCTCTGGTTCATGTCGTTTAGCTCAAGCATTAGCTGCTCTTCATCCTTTTCACTTCAGACAGGAATGATTCAGCATTCGACAGATGTGGGAAAGAGGAGGGGATGAGGGAGTAAATAGTGTACAGGGAAAAAAACGGTCTGAAATTCCAAGGAAAAACATTAAGGAAGACGAGCAGATTGAAGGAATATATTTTGGCACATGTAGAGTTCAGGAGAGAACAAGTCTGCTCATTTTAAGAAAGACAGGCCTAATACTAAAACCATTCATTCACAGAGCATCACCCTTTGACCCATAACTCTTACATCTTCTTCCTGGTTGTCTCCATGGACTGTCGGAGCTCTTCCAGTGTCTCCTCCACCCTTGTAGAGTTCTGAATCAGGGACAAGTTCTGCTCTGTAAGCTCTGTCACCAGATCCAGTAGCTGTTTGGGATCAGTGAAGTACAGCTCTGGCTCATCCTGCGAGGGAGACAAACAAGGTGGACAAGATTTTAAAAAATGCTGAAGATGTAAAAAGATGTTTAGTCAACTAGGTTTTCAGTTTTGGAAAACTGACCTCAAATTCTGAGCTGTCACTATCCAGTTTAGCATGTGTCATCCTGAAAGAAAGAGTTTGGGTCAGGAGAACGTTTTTGCAGCATAAGAACAGGATTTCAAATGAATTTACTGCAAGATGTCTTAAAAAAATTTCACAAGGGCATACTTCAACAGGATAAAAATAAACAGGAAGTCATGGACACATTAGATAAATACAGGGCGAGCAGTAAAAAGGTCCTCAGTGTTGGGATGGAGGTGGGTGTGTCGGTGTTTCCTTACAGCGTGTCGCTGGGGGCTGAGGACAGCCTGGTCTCTCTGATGGAAGGCAGCTCTCGACCTGGACTGGAAACCTTGCCCTCCAAACCTGTGCACATGTTATCATTCAAATCACACTATTAGCAAGATCCATACTTGCTGTAACAAGGTGCTCATTGAACAAACTTTGAGTTTGAATAAAAAACAACAATATCAGGTCATTAGCCAGTATTACCCAGGTCCTCATCATCTTTATTATGTTGATTCACAAAGTACTTGCCGTTTCTCATAGCTGACTCCTCAGGCTCCCCGTTCTGCTTCTCCTGACAGTCTCCGTCAGACAGTACTTTAGCTTTCAAAGTCTTCTGGGTCTCCTGCCACTCTGGAGGAGACAACTTGAACAGAAGCTTCTTGTATCTCTTGTAGTCTATAAGGATCTCTTCAAACCTGGCGATCTCACTATGAAAGAAGAAAGAGTAGATTCAAATCAACATGGCATAACAAATTATATTCACCCTTATTTATAGTTCCTCTCAGTGCACCTTTTGGGTAAACACTGTGGTGCACTAAAACATGGGTAGTGTGCACAGTCATTCATTATCAGAGTGACACCTTTTTATGGTCCCTATTTCAGCAGTCAGTTTCTTGATCTCAGCATTCTTCTCCTGTTTGAACTTGGCCTCCCGTTCGAAACTGACAACAGAGACAAGACAACCATTTCAACTTAACTTTTTAAACGTCATATTCATGTCCTCTTTAGGGCAAAAATTCTTTAATTTTTTGACACAATGTCAAAAATAGCCAGCATGTCATATATTAATACTTCTTACAATGCTCTGGCCTCCACAGACTTCTTCTCGTTCTCCCTGAGGAACTCTTCAAAGTTGAGGTTGTCTCTCTCAATGATCTTTTCAAGCCGTTTCAGCTGTCCCTCCTCTTTTGCAATTGCCTTGTCCATCTTCATAATCTCAGACCTCTTTGTCATCAGAGATAGCTGAGGAAGGGAGAGTTATGGCAAAGTCAGACATGTATTGGCAGGGAAAAAAGAAGATACTCATTGAACAAAACAACCACCATACAGCACTTTTTATAATACTGCAAATAATTAATACTTAAAACGTATAAATCCCTCGATCATTTTCCTTTTTCCATAATGCATTTATTTTGGTTTGTTGCTTAGCTGAGTTAGTTTTGGATAATATAAGTGATGCTCACTTCGTGTAGCCTGTGACTTCATGTCCATGTCACTCTGTTTCTACAGTTGTATTCCTTTCGATGAGCTAATCAGGTGAATGTAAACATTTTAATTTTTGATATGAGAAAGCAAACCTGGTATATTAGGCTGACGTTAGTCTTTTAAAAAGGGTATTTAGCAGCAGTTTGGTCAGAGATTGCGGAGTTAAGTAGCTACTTAACATAACATAAACTAATTTATCAGACATCACATAGCTCCCTCTGGAGCCACAAAAGGCTAAATACAACTTATCACATTTGCAGTAGTGCTTTACAACACCTGTAAACATTCTTGGATGTGTAAAACCAGTGGAGTTCCTATAAAAATGAAAGAATTTTTATGGAACTTAAATCCTAAATCAGTGGAGGACTCCTTTAATTTAGCTGGCAAAACATGGTCCAGATCTGGTCAGTCATGCCTGTCTACAGGAATATTTGATGTAGTGGGGAAACTATAAAATATCATCAATATCCAAATGACATTGAGGCTGGATGTGCTCTTTCAGAAGAACAGATCATGTTTCAGATATTAAAAAAAAACAAACCTAGCTGTGTTTTCACTTTTTATTTTTAAAAATAGATGATGGGTGTGGTTCAACACCGACAGAAAGCACCAGTCACAGCAGACTGAGAAACTGAGTTCCATCCTGACGGTTGACACGGCTCCACCTTTACTGAGATCCTAGCAACTCCTGAAATCGTTTACCTCCAACACTGCCTTCTGCCGTTCCATGGAGATTAATTCATGTTTGCTGTCTTTTGTAACGTTTTCTGGGAATAGAGGACAGACAATAGTTAACAGTCAGATTAGAGCTTTTAGCCATGGTATGCAACACACATAGGGGTTTTAAAAGCTATAGTAATTCTCTCACCTCGTTTCATCATGGCCATCTTCAGTTCCTGTCTGCCCGGTGTTTGTTTAGAAAGAACTGTCCTACTCTTGATTTGTTTTAGGTTCCTCTTCTTATCCTTTTCTTCCTCTTCCTCCGCCTCCTCCCCCTCCCCCTTTTTTGCCAGCTCTTTCTTCAGATTGGCCATCATTCGTGCAGCGTGGGTCGTTTTCTCATCAATTGGCAAAGCCAGGAATTTACGCATCTCCTGTGCATGGAGGAGAACAGCAGCAGGACTTGAACATGGCAATCGTCGACACACTGTGTCAAGCAAAAAGCATGCAATGTATGAAAAATAACTTATTTGTACGTACACAGCTGTAATCAAACACCAACCTCTTTTCGGTCTCCTCTTTCGTTGATACTCAGTAGAAAAATACTATTACTGTCTGGCACTTTGAATGGGCTCTGTCGAGTCTCCCTCCTCCTCCTCAAGTCTACACACAATGTAATAAAGCTGTTATGCATATAGTTTTTAACAGTTTCATTGTTTCCATTCTTTTTATTTCACAAATCTGTCACTTTGCCGCTGTACCTGGTTTATGTGATTTGGCAGCACTCTCTGAAACAACAATGCTGCCTGAAGAAATCTCTGGTCCTTCTGTTGAAAGCACATTGTTGATGATGGTACAAATTCATCATCAATCACTGACTGTATTTATATGTTGTCTTATGTGTAAAGCAGGGCAACAGAGCAAATATTTACTGGGCTTTGGTGACGACATCTCTGAGGTTACTTCTGTCATCTTGCGCCGCACTGCCTCACCGTTTAATTTGGCTGCAGGTTACAGAAAGAATACAAATGAAACCCTTTTTATGGATGACAAACAGCAAGAACCCAAATACTTAATTTTAAGATTATTTAAGTAATACAAAGCAAACCAGAAATACATTTCTAAACCCCATATGACCCAGACCTCAGCCTGAACTCCTTGGGTAGTAGGATGCTGGCTACTTTGCCGGACTCTTTGTCAAAGCTCCTCAGCTTTTGAAGTTGTGCCTGCTTTTTACTTCAGCATCAAGACATAATTCTACAGTGAGCATTTTATATCGTTTACAACCTACATTTATGCTTGGCAAACCAGCTGTTTTCATGTTTAATATTATATAGTGAAGCTTCCATGTCTAATTATCTGCCTTGCTGTGCGTCTGATGGTGGGTACTTGAAGGCAACATGGCACATACACAATGTACAGAGAGTAAGAAATGGGAGTTGACAGGGACCCACAGGGCTCATTTCTGTCACTGAGGCACACTGGAGTTTGGTCATTTGGCGTTTTGGTGGTTTATATATATATATATACATTTGTGTTTTTTTTAAGTAGCTCCTTTGTATGCTTATTCTGTTTTGAAAAGCAACTTAGTTTTGATTTTTCACAAAAGATAGGCCTATCTGGTTAATGTGATAAGATGCAACTTTAGCGTCAGTTTAGAAAAAAATAAAATATTTTACTGAGTGCTTTACGATCCTTAAAATGAGCTTCTGTGCAGTTATCCTAGCAACATATCACGACTGGATTAACATTTTATCCTGCAGTAGGCTAAACTGTAAACGTTAGCTTTCCAAACTAGCTACAGGTTAGCCCCAGTTTGTGCCTCTCATGATACAGAGTCCAGCTACTGTAGCTTACAGGTTAGCATAAAGAAAATTGTTTCACTCACTTCTTCACTTTGACGTCAATACAACCTATCGTCTGGTACTTCTGTTCATACACAGAACTAACACAACACAACAAAATGTTTTTCTCTTCTTGCTGCGCTGTTCTGTTTGCTTGCTGTTGTCTTGGTAATGTTGCCTTCACGGTCTCCCTGTAATGCTCTCTTAGCTTGTGTGTATTGTAAAGTCTGCCCTGCACATGACTTTAGCTGTTTATCAATGAAGTCATTGCATTAAAATATTTTACAACGTCTAACACTGCTGTCACTACTCTCTTTAAATCACCATGGTGATGGTGCCTCGATTTTGCGGGGACGATATGTGAAACAATAAACACAAAGTCGTTAATTGGTTATAAATGCCAGGGGAAAATAATACGTCAGACTAAATTAACAGGAGTTACAGGATAGGGTCTTCAGGCTTGCTCATCAGTTCTGTGAGTCACTCATATTAATTCTCCACTAGATGGCACAGACGGATCACAGTCTGTTTTAGGCAGGGACTCGACGTTTCCTAACTGTGTTGGATTGCTTTCTGAAGTATAGAAACGCAAATTCCAGGACTAAGAGAATCTATTGAAAGGCATGTTAGTGTTTGAGTAAATAAGGCATCAGTGATAATGTCTTCCTAAATTAAGCTGACTTGGCTGCCAACACTTCTTTTAGTTCATTGTGTGTACCAGTAAATATACTTAGAACCTGATACTGTACATACCTCCTCCCACGCATATACACATGACCCTGCACATCTCAGCTCAACAAAGCAGCCCACACACTACACTTGCTTGTAGGAAATCCCAGTGTCAGTTTGTCAGGTTAAAGAAATGCAAACACACGGGGGAGTGTTGGCTCTGGCAACAGAAAAGGGCACTTTGTGTGAGAAAGAGGAATGGCCTTTTATTCATACTTGAAGGAACAGTTTTCTAAAGATTTGAACAGTTTGATGCTTGTCAGGGGTGAAAAGGAAACCTAAAGGACACACTAACAAAATTTGCTTTACATTTCCAACGTTCCATAAATCTTTGTCACGTCTTCACAAAATACATGGCACGACTATTCTAAAGTTTAATTAGAACAATATTTCTGAAGCCGGTTCTTTAGTACAATTGCCCAGAAAGTTGTTTTGCACACAGTGTCACTGTCTTACAAGATAACATTGGTTACTGTAGTATGAAGATACTGTAAAGGCAGCTGGTTTCTTGCAGAGTTGCATGGGTTGTTTGAGCATTGCAGATTGCCTCCGCCTCCTCCGCTTTGTAGGCCGAAGACGGTTGATATTTGGTATTATATAAGAGATGAACATTCAGCCTCCTATGCATAATGACATAGACAGCTTTTCTTTAAACATAATTAACCCTTGCACCGTCAATGAACACAAAATAAAAAATATGCACATCCATATATTGCCAGATAAATACACACTCAAACAAATTCACAAACAAAGGCATTTCATGAGCAACATATTCATTTTGGGTCTGCTGATAATAAATGTGAGATGGACAGGTCCTTCAAAGCTAATTCGCTCCTTCATGTCTTGCAGTGAGTTTAGGTGGCAAAAAACAGCACTGACCTTCTGTCAGGAAATTAACAGTAGAGCAAAGTTGGAGCTGCCAGCCTGCCAGTTTGCAGCTGTTGAGGCGGCTGTAAGATGCAGACTGAGCTCAGGTCCATTTCACTGTGCTGCAGGACTCCAAACCGAGACAGCATTTTATAAAGTCAGGCTGTTTTACATGTTTGTGGAACTTTGTTCTCTAAACTCTATTGCTTTCTTCCCAGAACCAACTATTTAGAGACCTGACAAAAGGGCAGGTCTGAGAGAAACAGGCTTAATTACAAATCTGTCTGCTATTTCAGCACCACGGACAGTGCAATGGATTTATCAATACACAGAAGAGTTAAGGCTTCTGATTTCAGAGCCATGGTCGGGGCCAGAGTCTAACTTGCACAAACCTCAGTCAGATAAAGGATCAATGAGTCAGGCAGACTAGCTAACTTATTCAACTAAACAACCCCTTTGCCCCTACACTCTCTCTGCTTCTAGGGGATAGCAGGTTAAAAAGGGGGATTCATTTTGGTAATTTTGTTAGAAAGGGGGATGGCATCCTCATCCCCCTCAAATCGCCTACTGAATACAGTAGGTAAGTTATACAGATACTGTTTTCACAAGTTAATTCAAGACATGACAGTCGAGCATGGGTAAAAGAAGCTTGTGTATATATTAATAAAGCAGTGCTGAAGATGAATTAGAGTTTAAGAGTCTGATAGCTTGGGGGGAAAAGCTGCTCTGCAGTCTGGTGGTGTGGCAGCAGAAACTTCTATATCTCTTCACAGAAGGCAGCAGGGTGAACAGGCCGTGGCTGGGTGGGTACTGTCCTTTTGTATCCTGGGGGCTCTGTGTAGGCACCTCACCTCACCTCACCTCACCTCACCAATGTCACTGGTGCTCGGGAGATGGGTACCAATCAATGATGATGATAGAATCATTTACCACAAAATTTCAATTAATCTGTGTTTTTAAAAAACAAACAAACATATTATTCTAAGTTGTCAGCTAAACAAGCATCAAACATGTTTCTGGACACAAAGGGCTGTGACACGTATTCAGCTCAAATGCCGTAAAGATTCTTTACAGACACTATGCAATAAAAAGGCACATCGATATACATGAAGAACCCAACAGAGAGTCTTTGTAAGTTGACAGAAAAATTTTTGTTTTTGCCTTTTACATCAGGACCGTTATTAAGAAAAGTTTGATTTGCTGATTCTGACATACATGTACTAACAAAATCTGACAGCTCAAAGTGAACTATGCTATGTTGTTTATTATGTCAATGCCAGTTGAGTTCCCTTCCTACTGAGCACTTTTGAACAAAAGCTGCAGACAGGCATATTTTTTGATGCAAGGCTTCACCGACCCTGCACCAGATCACACTTGATTTGTTTGGTTTGAGAGAATTTTCTCTATTGACTGAGTTGGTGACGTAAATAGTCAGTTGTATTATTTTAGATCAAACAAGTGTCTCAGGTCCTGTTGAGAATACCAACATGTCACTAAACTAATAACATATGATTTATAAAATATTGTGGAAATATAATTACCCCCTTTGCTTGTGCAGCAACTGCAGTTTGACTTCTGACAACGTGCCATTTCTCCACACAGCAAGCAGACGCACATCTGTTTCAGTGCTTATCTGATTTTATTAGCAATGCAAAAACTCTAATAGCATGTTAACAGCCACTTACAGCACCTTACTGGTCCAGTACTGTGAACTGTGTTGTCACCTAATTTTGTCTTGTAACAAAGAACTGCAATTCAGAGACAAGTTGAAGATCTCTGTATATGTGTCATGGCTTTTCCTCAACTGGAAGAATGATCTTATCAATTAAAAAATGGTTTCTGAAGTCCAAGGAAAAAAACTTTCAAATAATAACCATGTCAGTTATAATAAATATATAATAAATATTTCAAGAAAATTCAAGGATCGTGATTGGCAAAGCCTCAAACTTTAATGAACATGCTCAATTAATTATATATGGTATTATGATGATCCTTTCCTGTTCTCAAAGACAATCTATTTAATTGAATGAATTATTGCACTGTGAATTGGGAATTTGGAAATACATTTTCTAAATATAGGACACTCAGAGCATGTCAAATGCCAGTTTACACTGAATAATTATTTACTGGGAAATGAGTGAATCTTCAGCTCGACATAAAGCACAGAAATTGAGAAATTATCCAAATCCTCCGAATGGCTGTCTATCAGCGGAGCCAGCTCAGTTTATACTTACTTTTCAGGCAAAGAAGGTCGAAGAATATTAATATTGTGACTTTCCTGTGCTCATAAAAATATATTCAATGAGCAGTCTTTAAAGAGGACATAGTCTAAATTTAAATGAATATGAACAAAATGGTTAGCACTGTCGCCTCACAACAAGAAGGTCGTCGGTTCAAATCCTGGTTGCCCTGGCCTTTCTGTGTGGAGTTTGCATGTTCTTCCCGTGTCTGTGTGGGTTCTCTCCAGGTGCTCCGGCTTCCTCCCACCATCCAAAGACATGCAGACTAGGTTGATTGGTGATTGATACAGATCAGGCTGGAATAAAAAGAGGAGAGAAGAATGTAGTTGAGCAAAAGAACAACAACATTTTTTTAATAGTATTGAGAGCTATCACAAATGTACAGTTTGATTAATATCTTTTGTTGACTGCCCCTGTTTAAACAGTAACACAGTGAAATGGACTGGATGGACAATTTTTATTCTACTAAATTTTTAGAGCCGGTGACACCGCCACCTAAAATGAACTGAAAACGTACTAGTTAGTGGTGGGGGGCCCGATAGTAAGAGTTTAATTATCTTGATATTATGACCTGGTGATCATTGATCCCTGATCAGTGTTTGCTGTGACTAGAGACAACAAAGACAAAACAAATAACATTTCCCACTGACAATTCAGAAACAGAAAAGTAACCACACACTTATTTGCATATTTGTATAGATTCTGGTTATGAATTTGGAGTCCAGTTCTTTATGTGTTTGTCAGTCAATATTGTTTGTACATTGAACTAAATCAAATGAGTATGTGTAATGTCGAAGAGGTGGATCACAGTGACAGAGCGTTATTGCCTAAATCTGCAGGTCAACATTTCGTACAGTAGCAGGAGGCAGTGTGTGTGCACAATCTTCCTAATCGTATAGGTATTTTTCTTATTTGGTGAAAACGGAAATGAAAGGATAGTTTATATTGGCCTTGAATTTGTCAGGTGGTCAAATTCAAAATTAACACAGCGTTGCAGTTATGTGATTTCTTTTTACTTCAACAATTTGGATATATGCTCATTCGCTGTTTTGCTGGGACTTGATGGAGGGTTGATCTCTGTGATTTCATTGGACAGACTGCTTCAGGACATGTTAGCTTGGCGCAGGGATGAAAGCTAACTCTGGGTCAGTTTATATAGTCATTTGGCCTGATGGGCTTCAACGAATAAAACTGCTTTGGTGTTTTTTATCCTTTTATGGAGTTTGTGTTGGAGTCTGTGGTGTTCTGGGAGCCAGTCATTTTATGGTGTTAGTGGAAATTTTCATATATTTTAAAAAGCCAGTTTTAACATTTGAATGGCTTCTGTAGCTTAAAATATGCAGAAGTAGTAGTCAACCGAAAAACACATGGAAGAATGCATAACCTAAAGAGGCTGAGAGTTGAAATTACTTACTTCATTATTACTAGAATGGCTGGAAGTTAAACTGTTACACTGTAAAAGCTGGAAGATGAATTGGCTGAAAAAAATTAACTGGTGCTTGGTATTGATATCAGACAGATGCACTGAATTGAACACTTTGGAACAAAAAAGTAATTGGCAAAGAATTTGTTAAGTTTTGCTATGTTTGTCCCTGCAAAGAAAGCAAAACTGTGTGTGTATGTTAATTTATTAATGTGTGTCCGTATGTGTCAGTATTTCTGTTCCTATATGTTTGTGTGAGACAGAGGTGGAGTTGAATTGTGAATTAAGGATTAGGATTTGAAGAGTTCTCCCATTTTTAAAAAAAGCTTAATCTTTTAAAATAAAAGGTAGTACATAGCTGAACCATAGCACACATGTCCTTAAAAAGCAGAACATTTTGATATTTAGCAGAATAGAGTTTGTTGAAGAGGAGACAGAAAGACAGAGAGAGGTCCATTTGAATTCTGAATTAAACCTGAAACTACATCAACAGTTCAAAAGGACAGAGGTACCAACTGCAAAAAAAATAGGTCAGTATCAATCCACCAATCAGAACAGAGCAGCAAACTGCTTTGATGTTTAATTAGCTAATCAACATCATCTGTGTGTAACTTTATGTGGGTAAAGTGTGAGACAGAGAGAGAGCCTTGTAAAAGTTCCTGTCAAAGAAGATCCCAGATTCGTGTTGGTGAAATGACATCACTATCAGCACCGAAAGGCATTTCTGAACATGAAGATATGTAATTTGTGTATTAAAGTGAGCATTACAGCAATTTTAGCACTCTGCTTTCCTCCAGAAATTTCATTGGAGAGAGAAAAACATCGGAGTTGCGGGACACTGTTGTCACTAAGGGAGCTCACCAAGCCAAATATATAAGTCTGTTGGATTCCATAGTTTCAGGTTCAGAACCAGCACAAATGTTCCTACCTTTTGGCCTAAAATAATGTCTGAACAATGGAAATTGATAAATGTTTAATAATGGTCAAAATCGGTGATTCTGGGCAACAGGAAAAGTACCCAAATGCAGAGAGAGGAGGCAGCAGGATGATGGGATGTAGCTTACAGGCAGGAAGGCAGATCAGTTAGCAGGTCGGGGCAGCCAACAACAAAGAGGTAACAGACAGATACAGGCCTTAACTAGAATGCAAAAACCAACAAGGCAACTAGGAATAAACTGGCAAGGAACAAAGGAAGTAAACTGGTATAAATTGTGAGCGGCTGATGAGGGAATGAGTTACAGGCAAGCAGGAACCTCTGAAAAGTGAAGCTAATGGGGAAGTGAAGTTTGCACCACGGACTTACATTGTAAAATAATCTTTGTAAAAAGCTTAATATTTTAAAATGTATGAAAGGTAGGAACTGAATACACCCCAAATGTCCTAACAATTTTGATTGTTGAATATTTTCTGTAGTTGAAAGTATGCAGATGTAGTAGTGGTCCAATAATAATAACTTTTAATGATTAGTGTCTGTCAGTTTGTTTTGGAGTCATTTTGCCCCCTAGTGACTACATAAATCAATGTATGCAACTTTAAGACCAAACTAAAAATAAATCGCCTCATTTTTTTAAAGACGTCTTTCCATGAAGTTTAGGAAAGGTAAAAGCTTTCATGAACTGGCTGTGGGTTGAATCATTATTGAATCATATGACTCAGAGAAAAGTCACAGATTATCTCTTTAACGTGCTGCTGACGAGGCCTGCCGTGCAAATATCACACCTTCAGCTTCAATCCATCAATGAATATTGCATTTCTTCTTAGTCCTTTAAGCCCTAATGGATTAATACATTCTTGTTTATATTTCCATTTGCAAATGTGGGTACTTGTCGGTGGGAATGTACAACTGAATATTTGGGGGATACGTCCATGCCTGTCGGCTTTGATCCCAGCAGAATTAATCCTCATATAATTAAAAACTCGTTAGCAGACAGATGCCTGGTCTGGTCTGGAGAAAATGCTGTCTGCATTTGGATACTCTGGTGACGGAAAAGATTTGGCTGGTGAAATGAAATAGACAACTACTTTTCTTGAGGCACATGTGAAGGTATTTCATTCTGTGACCTACACTATATACTGTTGTCTCTGCCTGATGTACAATTCCTTCCTATTAGCGTCTTGAATTTAGTAGGTTTAACTACAAATGTTATCCATGAATACATGGATTGTATCCCAGCAAAGTTAATAGCCACTGAGATTGCTGAGAATTATGGGATCCTCCTCTTGGACTAAACCGCTAATGACGAAGGATAATGATCTCTTTCACCTTGGCCTACATATTTACTTCATTTAAACCCAGTGATCGTCCCAAATCTGGAATCATTTACTCTGGGAGGATAATAATAGTCTTGTGCTTTCATCAACATTTTGATATTTGTTTTTCTTCCAGTGGGATTAAAGAGATAATGTGATTGACTTTGATAATGTGGTGCTGCAAAAAGTGGCCCTCTGGACATTTAACTTAATTTACCACCCACTGTGTCAATGGCTCATCCAGAGTTAAAGTTCTGTTACCACAGGATAGGGTAAAGGAGGGTAACAAACTTACATTTGGGAAGCTACTTAGGGTTCAGGGTCTTGTACAAGGAAGCTTTCACATGTGGAGCCGGGGATCAAACAATCAACCCTACAATTAATAATTCAGTGTGTGACCTCAGCTAAAGCCGCTCCCACTTTCAGCGGCAAAGACCTGTGCTAACCTCTAGTTTGCAACGGCTGTACATCAGATGGCGTGTTACTGGCCGTCCTCTCTCAAATGTATGGACTGGTGCTGAAGGTCCTCAGTGTAAAAGAGGTTTTATAACAAAGACTGTCTCATCACTGAGGTGTAAAAATAGATTAGGATTTAATCAGAAGACAATTGCATGCAAATCAGTCTCCCTTGACGTGCTCTGCCACTCCAGGGGCAGAAAGTGAAGGAGATTTGGGTTAGATTCCTTTTGGCAGCCATTTTGCTCCTCTGAGATTATGTGTTGTCAGAAACAGTAACGTGAAAGGGGCACCTTCTGTTTGTGTGTGTGTGTGTGGGCATTATTACTCGACCATTGTAAATGAAGCTGACATGATGATCAGGCCGCATGCCATGATCCAACAGTGGCAAAAATACTGACCCACAATAGCTCATAGCAGATGTGTTTGTACTCCAGGGCATATTTCAAATAGGGACCTTTATTGTAAAATACTGGAAACATGAGCATGTTTAGCCATTTCCAAACCCATCAGCCAATTTTTATCATCAAAATATCCATACACTCTTGAGTGGAACACGATTAATCTAAAATGATAGCCAACCTCCCAACAAATGAAATAGTGGACACCATTTAGTCTAGACCGAAGTTACCTAAATAAAAGCATTTCTAATGCTTTAATTAAGATTTTGTAGTAACAATGGATCAAATCATTATATGTAATATGAAAGGAGTCACTAGTGACAAACCCACAGAGAATTATCTTCTGACTGTGTAATTCCCCTCAGCTTTACAGAGTATTTTAGCTCATTGTTTTGGTTTTATGAGCCACAACGTTACTATTTTGGTTGTTTTTCGTTGTTCCCATCAGCATTGTTTCCAGCAGCAGCACTCAGTGATTCTTAAGCTATGAGCAGGGGCGTAGGAGCGACTTTGAACCTGGGGGGGGACGCTGAAATGCTAGGGGGGTTCAGGGGCATGACCCCCCGTTTTTTTTTTTTTTTTTTTTTTTTTTTAAATAAAGCACTTGCTTATTTCTAATGACTTTTGAAAATAGAATGTACTTTTAAGTGTGGCTGAAAGAGGGTCTTTGTAGTGACAGAAGATGGAGAATAGACTGGAGAGGGAGAGGGTCAGAGAGACGGAGTATAATATAACTAGAACAAAACCGACTACATACCATGAAAAACATGGAACAGCTGCTAGTTAATGTAGCCACAGTACAAATGTATTTAGTTATCCTAATGTTCCACTTGTGAGCTGTCCTGACTCTCCCTGTAACAAATGTTTGTGAACACAGAACTGTCTTCAATGCACACTGATGACATGCCGTTGGTCTAACAAAGTATTTTTACTACGTGAGTAGTGAATAGTAGCCTACTATGTCTAGTGGCTATCCATACAACTTACAAGCTCGTCCTCCTCAGTTCTTTCTACTCCTGCTCCTGTGACCTCTGTCCTCTAATACTGCAGGATGCTCGTCTCTGTGTGACAATTGACCACTCTCCAAACAAAGCATTTGTTGGGGGCCTTTAAAATACTAGTAACACTTAACTCTCCTATAGTAAAGAAATCAACTCAGCTGAGCCCTTGAATACAATAAATAAATTACGCCATATTATCATGAATCTTACCACAAACTGCTGCTTTGGCCTGTGCTGGCTTTGACTCTGTTCTGCTCTTGCCCTCATCTCTGCTGGCTGTCTCATGTTCACCATGTCAGCGCTAGTACTGGTGCCGCTGGTCAGTGGTGGGTGGAGTACTCAAAATCTTAACTCAAGAAAAAGTACAATTACTCCCATAAAAAGTTAGAGGAAAAAATTACAAACCTACTCAAGTAAAAGTGTAATAATATATTTCATCTGCTGTTCATATGGTTGGAAACAGCTGCAACTTGGTTATTTCTAGGGAATGCAATTTGCTTTGCTGGTTGATTATCTTTAGCTATTTCTGTTTAAAACAATTATTTTCCTTTTTAAATCTCCATGAAGGTGTTGATAAGATCACTTTAGAATATCAGCTTGCTGCAGACACTGTTGTTGCATGTGTCTTTTTTTATGGACATGTAGCCAACCAAACCACTTGCTTTGCAGTAGCACAGGAAGCCAATACAATCTGATTATTCCTAAAGCATCTAAATAATCTTCACAACGCAAACAATTATTGTGGCAGTAACACAGGAGCAGCTCGTTGTTGAAGCAGGTAAACCTACATACAGAGGAAGCTGTGCGTCATGCCTAAAGGCCAACAGGTTTTATACACTCATGTTTTATCTCTCCCTGCATCTCAAAAATGATTATTTCCTGAATAAATAACAGCTGGTAGCTGTGAGTGAAGCCAAGTTTTACCGGCAACATTCTGTTCATGGACTCACCGCCGGACATCACTATAAAACAAATGGTAACCAAAGTGGGGAAAAAAAACAGACTAATATCCATCAAAAGAAAGCGATGCTCTTTTCAACAACAGGATACTGTTAATATATCAGAATCAATCGATCATCTAACTTGTTACAGTGTGAAGTCTACTTTTGCTCTGCAGAGAGTAAATACGTGTTTAAGTATTAAAGTATTTATTCGCCGGCTTGTTAAAGAGCAACGCAGGCTGCTTTCCAACACGGCTACCAGTGCCATGGTGTGCGCTGGATTTCAGTTATATTATTAGAACAATAAAGCCTTAAACTGAAAAAACATTTGCCTGATTTTCTAAATGTTTGCATCTGCCCAGCTCTGTGACAAGCGCCGGACCAGCGCTTTACTGCGTAACTGCGCGCACCCTGGATCATTTCGGTTAATGAAGCAAATGCAGATTACAGAAGTTATGAAGGTATGAATGGAAATTGTAGCGTTCTAAAAAAAAAGTAGATTAGTAGATTATTGGCTTCAGAAAATACTGTAGTAAAGAGTAAAAGTACAGTTTTACAAAAGGAACGTGAAAAGGTGCCAATTACTTTTATTGTTTTTGCAAATTTGCATAATTTGTAACAAGTTACTACCCACCTGCAGCAGGAGTCCTCACTGCTGTCTTCAGGTAGGCTATAAGTAACAGCAGCACAAAAGAAACGTAATATTGAGGCACTTTGCTGCACCTGCCTCTGCAAACTCTTTTTTGTTTTCTCCCTTTTCAGCACCACCTTTGCCTTCTATTGCATGTTTTCTATAGGCCTACATGATTTTTGTCACGTTTCAAACGTTTAATCATGTCTGATGCGGAGTGTGTGATTGATTAATTGATTGATTAGTCATTCAAACCACCTGGCTATGAGCCAACTCCGAAATCGCCGGAAAAAAGTAGGGGGACAAAACTTAGATTTTGAAATGTGGGGGGGACATGTCTAGTGGCTCCTGCGCTTATATGCTAACCCCAGCGCCAATGAAACACAGCCAAAGTTAGCAACTCATCAAATGGTGAACACAGCGCAGGATTTAGCAGCGAAACGGCAAAATATTTCCCTCGTGAGTTGGTGAAGGCAAAACATAGAGCTGAAAGGAGAGTGAACATATTTTACATCATGACTCCAAATGAATGCAATTTGCTCTGTGTCTTCTGAATATGTAAATAAGCAACAGTTTGCTGACATGTGTAGCCCCCCCCCCCCAGTGGTTAAATTTGAAATTTATTTACTACACTTTTGCATAAGTCAAATTCAAGTAACACATTACAAGGTAAAAAAAATCTTGAATAGTTACTAGTTAATAGTTACTATTTGCCAATTAATGAATAGCTAATGTTCCCTAATAACTCAAAGACCGCTGTATATTATAGACATAGACATGTTTAGTATTTTTACTTTGAAAGTGAGGAGTGAAGTTTGTCAGGCTGAATCAAAAATAAAACATTCACATCAAAAATAGTACAATGTTTTGTTTTCCCCCAAGTTATTCCCAGGAGTTGGGTACTCATCAGATATCTGACACATAGGGAAAGATATTGTGAGACCATAATTCATTAGCGCCTTGCGAGGAGCATAGAAATCTTTGGGGAAAACATGTCCATTCATGTACAACATAATTGCGACATTACCCTGAACAGGGACGGAGAAGAAATGGTAAACAGACCTGCACACACTGTTGAGATTAACTTTGGACGTCATGGCACACAGTAAATGAGGCATAGAAGAGTAAATGGATAGTAAATGAATAAATGTTTTGGCTGCAGGAGGAACAATTTATATTTTGAAACAACACAAGGTTTCCTGTGTGAAAGTCTACTGCCATGTCTGGATATGCCAATTCAAAAGATTTTAATCTACTGTTTACAACTTTTTTACAACTACTACTTCTCAAATGTGAAGGGATTCCACAAAACATCATTACAATCCAGATGCCTGTAATGTTCTGGCCTATATCTCAGTGTTGGAAATCTGGCTATTGGTCCAGGACCTCTCCTGAGAGACTCCTCTGAGAGTGAGGGTCTATTTCCAGTGTGTCTATTTATACGATGCTTGCCTCAATAGAGAGGCGAAATGAAGCAAGATCTTCCCAGCAATCAGGCCAGGAAGGGCTCTAATGGATCACTGTGAGTTATTGTGAACATATCCCATCATTGAAACAGTTAGTGAAATTAATACAATCAATACAACATTAAATGGTTTGTATGGAAGTGTGTGGTGGTGGGTCATCATTCTTTTACTTAATCTAAGAATTAAACATATTACATATTTAGGTTTTCTACTTTTAGAATAGAGGCACTCCAAATGAACCACTATGAAAAATAACTAAGTTGCTTTTAAAGTCTCTCATTCAAAACAGTTTTCATATATGAAGATGTTGAATCATCATGACTTTGGTCTAAATTTTGTTTGCAGCAATAACAATCTAACGTTGTTGTCAACCCCTTCATAAGGAAAACATCACAGACACAGGTGCTGGCTTAAAGTTTAAACTTGCACATTAGAGGAAGGATCTCTTCACAGCAGTTGAATTCATTAGGCTAATCTTCTGGGTTGGAGCGCCCCTCCTGCCACCCCACACCGCCTGCTGAAGTCTCTAACGGCTGGATAATATGTCTCCTCCAGGCTACTGCTGCTAAATGTCTGGAGGGCACTGGAACAGTCTGCTTTGTGTTTCTAATCCAACACGTTCTCACTCCCAGAGAATGGGTTGTTATAATCACAAGATCTGTTAAAGTATAAATGTCCTTGTAATCTGTTCAATCTGGAAGGACACTGCATATTAAGCTTTATATATACATAGCAGCAGCTATCTCTGTGATCTAGTACCATTGTTAAACAACAGGTACAATTGATTGCATATAAAACACAGTTCCACCTCTTCTTTCTGTTGTCATTAATGCCAAAATCTAGATCTCACTAGCTGTATTTGCTTAAAATCATACCTCAGTGTAAATTCGGTCTATGTTATGTTTTTAAACTTTTTGGACGAGCCTATAAAAACACAGCCCCAGGACTTTGTTGCCTGCAGAGATTAAGATGATGACACAGTTGCCATATAGTGACATGTGAAGTTTGTCCTTGTGTGTGCGCACTTGGTGTGTGTCAGTGATATCAAGGTTGTCTGGTGTCACCCTGTTTCTGTTGCAATTATCATGCCTCAGCAAAATGGCTCAGTAAAATGTTATGGATGCATCTGCTGCTGCTGGTGGGGGGCACAGGCTGCTGTGAAGACTGAGGAAGCAGAGCAGGAGCAGAAGCAGGAGCAGGAGCAAACTGGGTCCGTGTTTTCAGCATGTCCTCACCCAGGAAACAAAGCCTCATCCCACAGACAGGATTGGTTCTTTTCTGGCTGCACAGAGAATAAAATGCCATTAATGGATTCAAACCAATAACAGGGTGTTTATTTTTTAGCAAAAAAGAATAAAAAGAAATGGAAATCAGGCGGTTTCCATAGTATGATTAGTAAACTGACTTTCACCAGTTCTTTACTTTATGATTTTGCTTTAAAAACTTTATCCAATGCAGTAATTTATTTATGAAAACCACACCAGCATATTTCCATGTGCAGACACACACACACACACACACACACACAAACACACACCATTTGCTGCAGGGCAAACATCCCACCAACATTTATGCCTCTTCTTGCATCTCCCACCAGCCACGTCCCCTGCAGACGGATTGAAAATCATCACCAGAAATTATCTATAAATGTGTGAACGCCTCATTTCCGCCTGTGTTTTGTAGAAAAAAAAAAAAAAAAAGCCAACCGCCTACAACAGCTGTGCTCCTCTGCATGCTGGATAGTGTATGTTCCTTGTGTTTGTTTTGGTGCTAAGATTAAATAAATCAATTACAGCGTTATTTTCAGAAAAGTTTCATTAAGCATATTACACAATTAAAACAAGCATTTTTTTGAGCACTTTTTCCTCCAAATGAATATGGTGTTGAAGAAGTATCTCCACACTGGTATACAGTCTTACAGCAAATAATTCTTTAAAAAGTTTGAATGCAGTTTTGAATTGCAGTTTGAATTATTATTATATGTCAGATGGGTTCAAGCGGGATCCATCATTTTAATTTAAGATGTAATATGATCATTCAATAAGCTACAAACTAGACAAGCTTCACAGACAAGTAGGGATATTCATCTTTATGTTTTGCCAGAAAGTGTTGTTATCTCTTCATAGAGTCTTTGTTTCATCATTGAAGGAATAATTTGACATTTTATCGTTGGACAGATGCCCTTATGTTGAGTGATTCTGCCATAAGGGCTTGTTGTTTTTGGGGCTTGGAACCCAATCTCTGAGTGTGGGGATGATGATGACATCTCCCCGCTGACCTGTTGTCCTGGCTCCCCCTTGCCGTAGCATATTTGTTGTACCTCATCAGTCTCTAGTTGTGATAGGAGCTGCCGATTGCAGATGTTATAACACTGAGCTAGAAGTTGTTGCTTTGTCAGTGTTGATGATGAGTTTCGAAGCATCCATATACCCCACAGTCTCTGCATGTAACCCCTCTCACCGGGATTGCTTGTATAGTAGCATTGCATCAGATCCATATTTTCTGCTCTATTCCATGAATGTCTTGCTCCAGTAGCCCATTTGGCATCAGGTTGCCCTGGTTCCGTAGCACCTGACGCAGACCTTGTTGACCCAGGCGAAGTCTGAGCCGGTATGGCTCTTGTATTTGCGGTTTCACTGATGCCTGAGGTAGGCAAGTAGCATTTAGGACCTTGCATATATATATTGTGACGCCCTGTGGAGTCAGGAGTGCGTGTGGGCTATCTCTCTCTCTTCCTTGTAGAGGAAGAGCTGATTGTGGTAACTCTGGGCACCTGGGCTAATTGCCCTGTAGGCTATTTGTAACTCTGTCTTTTAATTCTGCTGAGGTTGCTGCTGGGCTGAGGCCGAACAGACATCTCTGCTAACTTGCCATCATCTGTTTCACTCCACAGGTTCCACATTCGCCTTGGTTTCTGGATATGTTGTTTAGTTGACAGTTATTATTTCTTGCACATTACAACACCCTCACACACATTTTACATGCATCCATCATCCTGACCTGACTGAAACCACTGATGTTCATACCCCATACTTGTTCACCTTTACTTTGGCACCAGCCTTAATTTGGTTAATTTTGGTTTACTAAACATATTTTGTTAAACTTTTACCATGGTGTGTCTCCCTTTTGTTGTGGTATATATATATATATACACACTTTTTTTTTTTTTCTCCCTGCTGATTCCAGCTTTTATGCTAAGCTAACTGCCTTCTGACTCCAGCCTTGTGCTAAACACACAGACATTATAGGGTATCAATCTTCTTTCACTCTCAGAAGCAAAGCCAATGATTCGCAAAACGTTGATCTATTGCCAAAATGCACTTTCCAGTCATCTGTAGTACACACAGCAATATTTCCTATGGCATCAGCAGCATTTTCCCGCAGATATGCCTTTTACGCTGTAGCTGTACCAAAAGCATGGAACCCTATGTGTTGGAGTAGGTGTATTTACACTCTTCAAATAATTGAGTAAAGACAGGCTGATCTTACTGTTCAGCATATTGTACACAGAAACAGAAAGAAGGAATGCACGATGTTCACTTCAGATGGAAAAAAATGGCACTATTACCCAAAAACCAAACTATCCCTTTAAATGAAGACAAGTGCCTATACTTATACTAGCTGGGACATCAGACAAAACAGAGCTGTGGGACATTAAGACAATCTAGTAGACAACTCTTATTATGGATGCTTTATTGATTCGACTGAAGACAGAAGGGAAATAAACAAAATAGAGATAAAGTTCTACCTTTCATGAAGCAGTTTTGAGGTGATACTGAAAAATGAGGATGAGCTCATTGACCACCTCTTTGGTTGGTTTCCAGGTGCTCGAAAGCCCAGACCTTAACTTCACAGAATTGTCTAGAAAGAGGGAAATTTACCACCTATACATTATAGGGCACTCAAGTGCTGTCAAGTACTTGCATGTAATAGGTGGGCAGGCTTACCGAAGGAGATGAGAGGCCACTGGGGCATTGCAGAGCATAAACGACTCTAAATCAGATTCACAAGTGGATAATGGTTCAGGATGATGCCTTCTTTGCCTCTGGATGAACAACATGTTTCATGATTGTGGGCAGGAGTAGCACTGAAGAAAAAGTGTTTCATAAGACTTAAGATATTGTGTCACTGTTTCCTGAAAACTTCTCAGAAAATATCACGCTCTTGGAGGACTCAGTGCCTTGAGATCACACTTTCCATCTTTTTGGCATATGGAGAGCCTTCAGACCAGGTACAAATACCTGAAATATGAGTAGAGGACAAGTGTTCATTTGGCAAACGTACTCCGGTTATAGCATCGACGTCAAGACTTTCATCTGTCGTAGTTACATGTGTTCCCATTGTTTCCAAGTCTTAATAAAAGGTTGTAACTGGCCAACAGCAATGTGGGCTGTGAGAACCCTGAAGGAATGGATATGTCAATATTTTCTTCCTTCTGAACATGGATGAGTGGAATTTGATGTTATTTTTATGGACTTGTTTGTCAGTGATGGTGTTTTGC
This sequence comes from Micropterus salmoides, assembly GCF_014851395.1. Taxonomy (NCBI): domain Eukaryota; kingdom Metazoa; phylum Chordata; class Actinopteri; order Centrarchiformes; family Centrarchidae; genus Micropterus; species Micropterus salmoides. The sequence goes on from NW_024044237.1 coordinate 9,804,367, forward strand.
TTTTTCTTCATGCCGTTTGAACCTGAGGGGAGATTCTCCTTTTGGCTCCACCTCCGCATCTACAGGGAGGTCATAAGTCATGATCAGCTACAAAACATCATTCTTGTCTTCTAGCTGAAGGAGAGTCTTCCTGCTTGTGTTTTTGCTAAGCACTCTTAAAAGTGAGCTGGGTTTTCCAACTGCTGAGTGAGGCATGAAGTGCAACCTTGGTGGATAAATGTGCCCTTGATGGACGTGAGCCAAAATTTAACATGGGACAAATGGATTACCCAGCAATTTGGAGGTTTGGTTTGATAAATTTTCAGAGGCAGAGCTGCTCCAAAGGCATTGGATGATTGAAACTGCACATTTGTTGTTAATTTCCATAAATGACATTTCATTCCCCACTGCAAGATTAATATAATTCAAACCCGGTCTGAATATGCAGTTTAAGTTATGACTAGTTGTAGAAAAACATGCCCCTGTAGAAGAAGACTCTGTAACGGTCAGCCACAATGCTGACACAAGAATCAAAGGTTTCAGAGCTAAATGCAGACATGGGAGCAGAGTAGATACATTTTTGACATTTACTAGAACAAACAGGTGAGATGAGGTGGCAGTCCATATTACCGCAACATAAATCCAGACACAAAGACAAAAGTCCAGAATCCAAATAAACAGTATAAATCCAGGAAAAATGTGGAGGTGAAGCAGTCCAACTGAATACACCAGCAGTGGTGACAAACAGGTGAAACACATCAGACAATCAGTGAAATAGAAACAGGAAGTAAAGCACTACAACGACATCAAGGACAGAACAAATTTAAAGTAAAACAGGAAACGGAACAAATGAACAAATGACATAAGGAAAATACAATAGAGACCACACTGATACAGAAAGTGAAATACAAAAGACACAAGAGGGAGGACTTACCAACATAACCACAAGAAAAACCAAACACCAAAAAAAACCCAAACCGTGTCAGACTCTCCTTTATTTGCATTCATGGATGCCTTTACATATAGGGTTGAATGCATCAGCAACTCAACTTTCACAAGTAGTGTTTTTTGAAAAAGTATGATCCTTGGTGACAAAACTGTAGAGATTTGGCTGGTTAGGGTTAGGGTTAGGCAAACTCAAAGGTTTATAAAGAATGGGCCTGGATTTTACATTTGATAGGTGGCAAACTCAAACAATGGAGTTGCATTGAAAACAGCAACAGCAATTTATTTAAAATTGACTCCACTGCCAGAAACACTGGCACTGAACTGTTGATGACTGAAATGAGACTACTAAGAGTTTAAGGACTTGTTAGCGTCTCTGTGAGGCTTAGACACAGCACTACTTTGAGCTAAATGCTAATGTCAGCATGCTAACATGCTCACAATGCTATCATGCTGCTGTTTAGTATATATTATAATACTGACCAGGTTTAGCAATTTAATTTAGTGTTTGCATGCTAACATTGCTTATTAACACTTAAAACAAAGCATAAAGAACGCTGATGGGAATGTCATAAGTTTTGCGGGTATTTGGTCAGAAATCAAAGTATTTTGATTGTTGGATGAAAAGTCAGGGGTTAACTAAAGTTATTAGAATTTATCCTCTAGGGAGCTTGAATATCTGTGGCATACACTGGATAGATGCCTGATGCCAAAGCAGATCAGATTCATAATTGAAATGAGCAAAAAGCCAGAGAATGTAGTGGAAGATTTAGCAGCTAAAGAGCCACATATTTCCCCCAAGAATTAGTGGACACCCAAAACATCTGTGTAAATACACAACTGTTTGTTAGCAACATAAACCATACATGACTTTATAGTGTGAAAAAACATGAATAGTGGGTGCACAGTTTGTTCTGCTGCCCTCAGTGGCCAAAAAACCCCAGTTAACAACGCTGTGATGTTCTAAACTTGGAGCATCTACCTATCAAACTTGGGGGGTTGCACAAGGCACTGATGTCAGTTTTAACACTGGGATGCTACAGGTCTACATTTTTGACTCAATGACATGTTTTGTGGTAGCTGTAATCCGGACCAAAGGGGATTTAATGTGGACTGAAAAGGGAAGTCCATTAGTCTGGTCCTTGCTACTTGAGGTAGAGAGGGAGAGGGTTGAAGAGGCTGTGGTTTCTTTCTGCCTAAACAGTTAAAGTAAATTAAGAATGAGAAACATATGACTCTTTTTGTGCTTTGCATATATTTCCATTAGGTTTTCTTTAACTTTTTTGTTTTAAAAGCTGCAAATTCCTGTTGTGTATGTGTATATGTGCTGACATTTTAATTTGTAATCTGTGCATGGTTAAGCTGAAATGCATGTTAAAGAAATGAACTACTGTTGAAGAAAAGCAGTGGCATAAGCTCTGCTCTTTGGTGTCTCTTTTCCAGTCTGTCTCTCTCCCTCTGCATTTGTTTGGTGTTGAAGATGTCACATTGGGCTTTTTTTTTTTTTTTATGTGTGTGTGTGTGTGTGTGTGTGTGTGTGTGATGTGATTTCCCGACAGCTTGACTCGTGGTTCTGACTCATTAGCTTCCTGCACAGCCACAATGATCCCCATCAATCGTAACCCTCAAAGCAAAAGAGCTGCTTTTTCCCTACCTGGCCATTCTGGCTCTCTGCTCAATAACACAGCCTAGAAACAGTGAGGCTGTGCTCATTGCAGGGAAATAAATAACACCAACATTTTCATGGACGCTCATTCATTTATTCCATTCAAGCTATGTCAGGCAGGAATAGAAATTTTAGTATCTTGTTAGTATATTTTAGTATTCTGTTTAGTGTGGGATTTGAGCCATGTGGTTTTACAAAGATCCAACAAGTAAAGGCAAGAGAGGCATTGGCATGCTGATCAGTGGCCAGGGGCTTTTATTGTGATACTGAGCAAGTAGGAAATGGGATAGCTTTTACCTTACATTTTAACTTACCTGCTCCAACAAGACTGACTTTTAATTGGCTGAAATATCTAAGCTTCTTAAGGCTCACCGCTTCCACCTGGCAGAAGTTAACTTAACCTAACTTAGCTTAGCTTAGTTTAACTGAATTTAGCTGAACTTAATGTAATTCAATGCATTTATATTAACGATGGATCAAATGACGTCATGTGTAAAGTCAAAAATGTCACAGTAACAACCCGCAGAGAGAATTATCACCAACTTTGCAGTTCCCATCAGCTCTTGTTTTGTTTTTATAGCCTGCAACTACTTTTGGTTCACTGTCGATGCTATTATCTGTCTCTCCAGCAGCACCACTTCGTTAGCACATAGTTTTTCAGTTGTCTGTCTTACGCATGTCTGATATAACATATACTCTTCTATTTGAATTAAACCTGCTGTCTACACAGACCACAGCAAACGCACTAGAGTCCTTCTCCCGCTGACCGTATGAAAGCATGTGTGTCTTGGTTTGTACAAAGCTGGGTGTCATAGAAACAGATGAGATAAGATATCGTTTCAATATGGGGATACTGCTGCACATTGTCAGACAGTCACTCCTGGAAGGCATTCATAGCGTTGCACTCGATTTTTCACATGAAATGTGAAAATAGTTGTGTCAAGATTGAAAAAAGAGAGCTAGAGAGAAAAGAGAGAGAAATCCTTTCTCACCTCTACACACCTGGCCAATCCCAGCTTGAAGTGGGTGTGAATGTCGAATTGTTGATTTCTTAAAGTTACAGAAATAGTCATGCTGATGATGAATTCGATGACAATGAGGTGAAGCATAGTCTCGGTTCTTGCACCTTTAACTTAAAGCCGAGGCAGGCAATTAATTTCAGAAGCATTCTTTGTTGTATTTGTTGAAATTCTCTTCACACCCTGAAAGCAATCAATAAATTACATGTTCTGACACAGAAATGAAAAACATCCAGTAACTGTGGCTGTAGTCAAATATTTAAGTAAAAGAAGCCACAAAGCGACACTAAAAATATCCCTGTCCTGCATCTAAATGCTGAAAGTAAAAAAGGATTACCAGTGAAAGAAAAGGAAGTAGGCCTATTTATTCTAACAAATGTAATTGATTTAGTTATTGATGCATTAATAGGTAAGTGGTATTTAAATGCAGTAAATCTAAAGTCTGCATTCACTGTTCAGATCAGAGAAAATTGTTCAATTTCATCATGTGTTTTGCATGCACACTCTTTATATATAATTAGTAGCCTAATTAGAGTCATAAGATACTTTTGAGATACTTTGGATGTTACTATCTAATTAAAATCAAATCCTCAAAAAAGTGCCTTTGTTCTCGAGTATTATTTGGCTTATTTGACTGCTAGTTCTAAAAATTGGCATCTGCAAAGTTAATGAGATCTCGCTGTAACTGCCACACAGTAAAGACAGCAGTCTTTCATGTGTGCTGAGCTCCAGCTAACAAGCTCTGCTGCAGCAGCTGTAGGTGTGTGTGTTGCCAGGTTGGGACTCTCTGAAGGCTGTCATCGGGCCCCGCGTGGATCCTGCAGGAGGTAATGTAATGACCCTCTCTTGCCATGGCCCCCAACCCCTCACAACCAGCCGTCACAGAGCTGTGCCTCACGTCTTCTACCTTCCTCCTTCACACGCACGCACGCACACGCTCACTCATGCGCTCACACTGATAAAGAACTAGGTTATCATAGCAGTTATTTCTGCTGCAGGGCATTTAGCTTACAAAGCAGAAGAACCTGTTTCAAGGCATCTCAGACCAAACTGTATCAGAGACATACACACACACACTAAAGCCACCAAAGAACAGAATTTAAATTAAAAAACCTCTTACAACTCTTTAGTGCTCCATACACAGCACACGTGTCTTTTATGTTAACACAATAATACATAATGTACTGTAATTTAAACGCAGGACAGACTCACGGGGAAAGGTCAACATGGCATGATAAGTCTGGGGTAACTTTTCCTAAAACTGAACTTCTGACATTTCAAGGCATTTGACTTCTGTTGAATGAATATCATTACAACGTTTTTGTACAGTATACTGAAAGTGCTTCCATTAAAAGAGCAAATTATAATCAAATGTCTAAAAAAGAAAAGAAACAAGAGAAAAAAAATCATTTGGACAAAAGCCTGCCCCCACAAAGAGCACGCATATTACTCATCCCCCACAGAGCCGCCTTGCTCTAGTGTATTGTGGGAGGACTGGGGTGGGCGGCTGTGCAGGGGATTGGGAGATGCATTCTAAGACTACACCACATGACTTCAGCTTGCATGTAACGAATCAGCATAATGTTTCCTCACCTTCAGACTAAGTGGCTTCTGTTTCAGCCCAGTCTCTCTCTCTCTCTTGGTATGTGTGTGTATATACTGTATGCACTTCAAAACTAATCAGGAAAGCCAGTGTGGTGGAACCCAGACATCTTGTTTATCCTCTGAGATTTACCCCACACTTCACCTTCAGAGACACACACACACACACACACACACACACACACACACACACACGGAGTGAAGGTCTTGTGCTTGTCCCAGGTGCAGAGAAATCTGTGTAGCAGCATGTGGCTTGTCCCAGTTCCTCTACAGTACCTGTGTGCTTTTGTGTGTGTGTGTGTGTGTGTGTGTGTGCGCGTGTGTGTTATTGCGTATTGCGACAAGACTGACCCATTTGAATCTTAATACAAGCGCTCACCAATGCATTCCTGAAACTAGTTCAACATGTAGGCTAAGCTGTGTGTAACACTGTCACAAAGCAGCGGGAGTGATGGACATTGATGGATGCCGGGGTCAAAGGGCATCCAGGGAGCACATCCAGCAAAATAAGTCTTTAAACCAAAAAGTTGAATGAAAAAGTGTTCTTTTAGGCTATGTGTGATTTTGCAAAGCAGGGCGAGGTCATGCTGTCAGGAAACACCAAATGCTGAGATGGGTGTGGGGAGAGGAACCCATCCACACATTCTGGTCCTCCCTTTCCTGAGGTTTTAACAGAGTGGGAAGTCAGAGATGTGATGAAGTCATTTCCAAGCAGTGCACGTTAAACTGTGTCCTGACCAAAGCAGGTGTGTGTGTGTGTGTGAGAGAGAGAGAGAGAGAGAGAGAGGGGGGGGGGGGAGAAGGAGAAAGCAAACAGAGGAGAGAGGGAGGGAGAGAAAGAGGGTGAGACAGAGAAGCCAAAACAGAGAGATAGGGTGAAGGAGAGAGAGGATTGTTTCTTTCACTGGATGCCACCAGCAGCAGCAGCAGCAGCATCTCGGAACCGGACGAGAGGTGACTTGGGCTGGGGGGAGAAGGTGTGTGCGCGCGCGCGTCTGTGTGCGTGTACTGCGCGTCTGGCGGAGAGACTGCAGGAGCAGGAGAGACGCTCAACTTGCTGCCTCTCTGCGCCGCTCTGTCCTCTGTGTCGCCGCGCCTCCCGACTCCTTCTCTCCGGGACACAAGCATCTGGCGTGGGGACATGTGAAGAGGTTTGAAGTATGGCATGCAAAGATGGTTTCTGCCAAGAAGAAGGAGACGGTGACAGCGATGCGCCCCGCTTTTATTCGGACCCTGTTCTACTTTTTCTGTTTGGCGACTTGGTGAGTCCCACAGTGTTTCTGTCCGCGGTACTGAAACCTCCTGCTCGACTCCTAAAACGACACTAATGAGGTTTCTCTCTCTCTCTATTTTTTTTTTTTTTACCACTGAAGTTATGGTATCCTGATTCTTTTTTTTTCTTTCTAGTGTAAAGAAAATATCTGGACAGACAAGAAAGGATGAACGGATCTATCCGGAGAATTTTACTCGGATTTTAGACCGTCTACTGGACGGCTATGACAACAGGCTGCGACCTGGATTCGGGGGTATGTAGAAACGTATTTTTTGGGCACTATCAAGCATTTTTCACATGAGAACTACCAAACACACCACACTATACACAAATATTTTATTTCTTCCAATTAAAAGGGGGAAGAGGGAACTTAATCTTTTATTTTACTTTTTTGCGCAATAGGAAGTTCAAACACACGATTAAATTCAATAAGGTAGCTGTAACATTACTATTGAACACCAAATACCCCCTATAAGTGAAGTCCAGTCAGTTTAACCTATAGTTATACTTTGAAACACTCTAAATCTTCCTAATAAAAAGGGAAGAGGAGTGATGTTTTTATGCCCTAAGAGGTTAAAACATAAAGTGCAATATGGTCAGCATCAAAGACATCCCATAAGTCAAGTCAGTTTAATTTGTAAATCAAAAATCACAAACATTCCTCAAAAGGTTTTACATACAAGCATTGGGCCCTTAAACTCAAACCTTAGGATACACAGGGAAGAAAGCTCAGGGAAAACAACAGAGGAGGGATGCCTCTTTCAGGACATGCAATGGATGCCTTGCACACCTCTCAATGGGAACATTGAAGCAGATTTTTCTGTCCATCTCCCTGTGCGGGAAACATGCACAGTATAGAACATGTTGCTTCATGGTCAAGGGTTTCACAACACATGCCACTAGTGACCAGTGTTTCAGACTTTATCCTGTTGGCCTTCTGCAGTCCAAAGAGGGGCCTCTGAGCTTGCACATTTAAGAGAATGCAGTTATGTAACCATGTGTATGTTGTGGGCCAAATGCTTAATGCAGAGAACAAGTGCTAAAAGTAAGGGTTTGGGTTTCTGTACATCATATCTGAAAGCACAACATGCTAGTGTTATTCTGGAAGAGACATCTCTTTGGTTTACTGTGCAAAAGCAGCCTGTCAACAGAAATGTGCAGATAGCCAGGCACACTGTAGCTTATTCCTGCACTCATAAACGTCTCTCTCGACAATCTTCCACTGAGAAAAAAACAACAACAAACTGTGTTATGGTTTTACATCGTCTAAGCTATTTCTTTCACTTTCATTATGCAAAGGCACCGCAGCAGCTCTGGATGAGATAAGCTATTACATGCCTTTTGGGTTTGGTGCTGTAGGCCTGTAGTATTTATACAAGTGTGAAAAAAGACTGGTGTCTCTCCAAGGCTGGAGTCTGACATGGAAGGATTTATAAAACACCAAACATTAAATGTGACACCTGTTTCATTGCCTCAATAGGTCCTGTGACTGAGGTCAAGACCGACATTTATGTGACAAGTTTTGGGCCTGTCTCAGATGTTGAAATGGTATGTAAACAGACTTTAAATGCAGATAAACAGTTAAATGTTGATTTATGAATTTTTTGTATTAATACTGTTAATGCTAACATGCACCCTAAATTCGCACAACTTTGTTCCACATCTGGTCACTGCAGAAGTTACAGGCAAGAACCATATTTGAAGATAATGGCTTCCATGCTATAGGGGAAGATGCATTCAAGCAAAGCCTGGCTTCTTTATATTTGGGTGGAAAACTAGATGTTTTTCTTTGCAGTCTTTCTTTACAGCAGATAATCATGAAGCAATATCACCCCAACTACCAACCTTATATGTCTTTTCATGAATTTATCACTTTTCCTGTCTTAGGAGTACACAATGGACGTGTTCTTTCGACAGACATGGGTGGACCGTAGGTTGATGTATGAGGGCCCGATAGAGATTTTGAGGCTGAACAACCTGATGGTGACTAATGTGTGGACACCAGACACCTTCTTCAGGAATGGCAAGAAGTCAGTCGCTCACAACATGACAGCCCCCAACAAGCTGTTCCGCATCATGAAGAATGGCACCATTCTGTACACCATGAGGTACTGTAGCATACGCCATCGCTGTATACTTTCTATTAGCGTTAAACACCTGATGGACAAAGAAAACTTGATACTATGTCCTATTTCCTACTATTTATGCTCAGTGTGTTTGGGGGAATGGACTTTTCACATTATTTGTATATAGTATAAAGTATATTCTATATTTTGGGGTTTGTACTAATTTAAAAAGTTAGAGAAGAGAGAAGACAGACTTTATTTGATTTAAAACAATAAGGCAGATTTGCTGTGAGATCACACCCAGTGGCCCACAGTGCAAACAGTAAAGAGCTGTGTGGAGGCTGCCAAATTCAATATAGCAGTCAAATAATTGCTAAATCACTAACCTTTTCGCTAACACTGTGTCACATCACTGACATACATTCATATCAGAAGAATCGACTCTCTGTGATTTCTCCATAGAGCATGCTGACATTTAGCACACTAAGATATGTTAACTACAAGCCTGTCTCCATCAGGAATGGTGTGAGGTGAAACCCCACCTTCCTATGCTTAACAGAGCTAAGTTGATGGTAACTTACAGTGTTTACCAAAACGCTGGTGATGCTGTCACTAATACTTGCGCACATTCTTGATGTGCATGTGTGTGTGTGTCTATGTGTTTGTGGATCTCTTCTCTTTACTGCAACAGGTTGACTATTAGTGCTGAGTGTCCCATGAAGCTTGTGGACTTCCCCATGGATGGACATGCGTGCCCCCTCAAGTTTGGAAGCTGTAAGTCCTGTGTGTGTGTGTGTGTGTGTGTGTGTGTGTGTGTGTGTGTGTGTGTGGGTGAATTAGACAGATAGATGAAGAGGAAGAAACAGAGATGGAAAGGGTCTGGGTCAGTACACAATGAATATCTGACACACATGTCAGGCTCCTTTAATTGTGCACTGGTGAAGAATGTAACCAACCAGATGTTTTTCTGATTTGCTCTGACAGTACTGGGGGCCAGTAATACATCTACAGTGTGTTGCCCTAAATAGATCCAACAACACAAAAGGCTGTTGAAGCCTGACCTCTGACCCTCTACAGAATCCCATAAATGTAGCAGTCATTTCATATAGGAGTGACACGCAGGAGAGTGTAAAATGACAGCTTTTTGTGTTGGTACATGGGTAATATTTTACATCAATGAACCATTACTGTATGTACCCCTTTGTATCTGAGTCATTATTATGGCTGTAAACAAATAAACCCATTGCTCTGCAGACTGGCAGCATCTAACGGCCTCCACACTGCATTTTACATTTTGTGCCCCCCGATGTTGTTTCATCTGAGGCCCTGAAATAGTTTACATCACTAAACAGAAGGCATCGCAGTTTGCAAGTAATACACAGCAGGTAGTTTCAGCAGTTTTGACTGAGTTTTATTTCCTCTTTTATTCTCAAAAGCTGAGATCTTTTTTTCCATCTTATTCCAACTGGAGTGACTTCAGTGAGGTGGGGCAAGGACAAAATATCAGGATTCTTAAATTAATAATTTGACCTATTCAGTTCCTTGCAAGGTTCATATGAGAAGATTGATACCACTTTTTGTCTGTAGGGTAAACATGAAGCTGCAGGCGGTTAGCTTCGCTTAGCTAAATCTCCCTACCACCACGTCTAAAAGGCAGTAATTTATTTTAATGTTAAATCTTGTTTGTTTAACAAACTGTAGCATCTAGCTGTTTCCATCTGCTCTTTTAACACCAATGGCAGAGATAACCATTCACCCCAATTCTTGTCTCACTTTTTTTTAGCTGCCAGGTTTTCATGATGAAATCTGAGAAAGATATATTCATATTTACAAATGCAACATGGAAGTGCCTTTTAAATAATGTTCTTAAGAGTTTAGGAATTTTGATTTATTTGACATGACAAAAATACATATACTGCAACAAAAATGTTGCACAATAAATATATAGGATAACTTAGGAAGGTAAAGAAGTCTGTCACAAATCAAACATTTACCCTGGTTTATTATCAAAAATAAATAAAAAGCTCTATCACATCACTGCTCTCTCCCTGGTGCTGAAATGGATTCTGGGCTGAAAAGGATTGCTGAGGAGTTGAGCACTTTGTGAGACAAAGTGACTGAATGCTAATACTAAATAATGAAGTATTTCATTCTTCATTGTGAACAATGAAGCCCTGGCTCAGCATCAGTGTTTATATTGGGCCTACCAGTCAGCAGAAATTACTTATCACAAATAAAGGAGTTTCTCAAATAGAGCAGCTCCGTCTTATCAGAGAAGAGCAGCAATTTGAAGATTACATCTGCGAGAGAAAAGAAAGGAAAAGACAATGCGTTTGCCTTTACATTCCCCCAATCCACCGTCAATTGACATTGTGATGTGACATTGTGATGTGACATTGCAGAGGACAAATTCACATTTTTCCTTTAGTGTCATCCGTCTCCCCCTCCTCATCCTCCTCCTTTCACCATCCTGCTCTGCTGCTGCTAGCCTCCAGCTAGGAGGAAGCGAGCATGGATCTGATGTGGCCTGAAGCGAAGGAAAGGTCAGAATCCCTTCCTCTGCCTCAGGACAGCTCAGACCTATGCAGCTATTTTCCATAGCTGGTGTGTGTGTGCTAATTTTCTCTCTGTCTGCCCTGTCTTCATTTTTTCTCCATCTCTCTTTCTCTCTCCCTCTCTCCATCTTCTTTTCTGTTTCTCCATCTGGACTTGTGTGCACAGGCATTGCGTTCCACTCCATGACACACCAGAGTCATTTCATTTTGGCAGCACAGTTGGTATCCTGCCGATGTGGAGTCCCATAGGGAGAGGCAGGCACAGACAACTGGCATTTTGCTGTGCGTCCACACAGGCTGGCCAGCCTCACCAGGATACATACAGCAAAACACTCTGATGAAGCAATATTAGGGAACAAAGGGAAGGAGTAAAGTGATTTAAAGTATCCCTATGTCAGACACCACGGGCAATTTATTTCAACTTTTTAACTTTTGCTTGGAGACCTGATGTCAGTATGATACATTAGTGAGTGTAATATGACAGATGGGACCTTGGTGAACTTTGACTCCAACCATATTGCTTTGGTTTCAGTGAATCTACTGTAGAAACACAGTGGATTTGATGTTGTCATGTATTTGTATTATCAAATATCAGATATAAGCAAGTCACTGCCACTTCAATGACATATGATGAAATATCCTCCTTATTTTTCCAGCAGAATAGTACATTAACTACTCTAGAGTTTCTTCCTACAGTTGAATAGAAGTGAGGGGTCAATGTGCCTCACTGGTAGCCCTAACAAATGAATTAGTCAGTGGAGAAACAATAAATAGTAATAAATTAACTTCAAAACATTCACATTCAAGGATACCAAATATGTCTGTGGCAGCATTTTAACTCACAAGCTGCTCTAATCAATATTCATATATTAACAATTGAAGTAATGATTATGTTTAATTGTAAAAGTGTCACTAGTAGTGATGAACCCATTGACAATTATGTCCCAACTCTGCAGTTCCCCTCAGCCCTACCCACCAGCCCTAACCCGAATGAGCAAGCTCATTTCCAGCTGTAGCAGGCAGCTGTTTTCAATGATAAACCCACAGTACGCTACCTGCCCAGCACCAAAAAAGCATACATGTGAAGTTAGCGAACCAGCTGGTGAACATCGTGTAGCATGTAGCAGCTAAAGAGCCAGCTATTTTCCTCAGGGGTCTATGGAGACCAAACCAGAGCTAAAAGAGAGTGAATGTTGGACTTGCGTTCATCAGATTCCCAGAAACACAAATCCAAAAGAATGCTAATGCTGCTCCATGTCTGCTTGATGTATGAAGTTTATTAATCTTTAAACATCAAGTTTGTAAAATGTTAACTTTACAGCTTGTTGCGCTGCCCAAAGTGCCCAAAACATAATGCAGACATAAGTGAAAATGTACATATCTTAAAAGATAGATTGATAATAGAAAGAAAGACAAATGTCTTATTCAGTCATCATACTGTAGTTCCTGGTTTATTCCACTTTTACAGTATAAATAATGTAGAAAAGTTAGCACTTGCATTTAAGTCTAGGCTTATAAAGAGTAACAAAAGTGGCAGAAGTAAAAAGTATATACAAAAAAGTCATTGGACTATCATCAGTACAACTTCTAGATCAAACAATCAATAATAGCCAGTCAGGGGAAAGGTGGTAAGAGGCAGAAGTTGTAATTGACATTGTAAAATTATATCAGTATACATGTATGTACATGGACAAAGACAGATCTGGTTTACAATCCCCTTTTCAAAATCTCTGCTGCTATATATCCCCTTTTCAAAATCTCTGCTGCTATATAAACACATTACGTAGATGCAGAGAATCTTTCCTAAACTGTATTTTTTCTACTGCACTGTTCACAACGTAGTGACTCACATCAAGGTGGCTTTGCTGTCTGCCCACAGATGCCTATCCTAAAACAGAGATGATCTATACTTGGACCAAAGGGCCTCAGCATTCAGTGGAGGTCCCTCCTGAGTCCTCCAGCCTCGTTCAGTATGATCTCATCGGCCAGACGGTCTCCAGTGAAACGATTAAATCCATCACAGGTGAGCCTCCTTTCACCATTTTGAGTTATCAGCTGAATTATACTCGATGCTTTAAATGAAAATGGCTGCAGGGATTGGTGTTGTGAAGAACAGAGTGTTCAGCTGTCTGTGTGTATTGTACTATGTCAAATCTGGTAGACTTGTTGCCAGGTCCACACTGTATTTTCCACATGAATGACAGGACGGATACTGCGCAAATGAAGCACAGGTGGTAGATATTGGAAAGATATCTGGAGCTTTAACTACAGCCTTTTGAAATTAAACACTGTAAACATCATGAGTTGAGGCATTTCAGTTCGTATAAATAATGAAGGATCCAAAAAAAAAAAGAAATAAGCAGCAGAAAGTTGCAACAGGTGGCATGAATCCATTTGGATAAAAATGGATGGAGTTACTAAAACATTACGAGAAAATGATCAAATAGAAAGAAATGTGACATTGGTCTAAGGCTGCATTAAATGGAATCTGTCAGCCTGCAACTTTAAATTCTTTGCTAATCAAACTAATTCATTTCTGTTGATCCTCCAGGTGAATATGTGGTGATGACGGTCTACTTCCACTTGAAACGTAAAATGGGCTACTTCATGATTCAGACGTATATCCCCTGCATAATGACAGTAATCCTCTCCCAAGTGTCCTTCTGGATAAATAAAGAATCGGTCCCGGCACGCACAGTCTTCGGTATGTAGACCTCACACATCCCTCATCCTGCACGGCCTTTCTGCTCTCTGTTTATTTATTTGATGCGTGCACGCCAACAGAGCCGTCAGAGCTGGAGTAACTCTCTACTCTGCACAACAAGGAGATGTTACAGTGTGAGGTGATTATGGGGAATAAAGAGGTGCTGTTTTTTTTTTAATCTTAAGATTGAACATGAAATGCAAATTCACTACTATTAGTTTTAAAACTGGTTTGAAATGCAAGAATGAACAGCTGAGAGCATAAGGGAAAATTATGTTGATGCATCTTCTAAGCAAAGATGCCTCAAGCAAAGACAAAAAAGGTTTTGGCTGAAATAATGGATGATACAAAATCTTCTCAAGATGTTATATAAATATCCCTGTAAATGGGCTGAAACTGAATAAATCCTTGATGGGGAAAGATACCCTGTGAGTATTAAAAGTAGTTGTTTTAGCCATATTTGATTTTTAATTTTATATAAAGATTACCATCTAATCAAGGTCTATGATGAAATTATGGTTTGTTCCTCACTAATCTTTTTTATCAGAATATTAAATAAATGTATTTTTATCAAGTATGACTCATCAGAGCATTTTGCTCCGTCTTACCCAGATGTGAATTTTTCAAATTTATATACCAGTCAGAAAAATATTTTCTACATATTGCTCCACACTAATGAATGATTCCACACACATCTCCTGACTGCATCATCAAAAATGCTTTGTTGTATACCATTGTCAAAAAAACATTAGTTACCTAATAATCTTTTGTTGTGTTGTGTTCCTAAACAAAAGGTAAGTCAGATGGAAATGAACAAATGATAGCCTGCATGTACTTTACTTGCATTTGTTGGGTACAGGCTAAAGTGTACCCGTTTTCCCCCATCTTAACCCACTCCATTGTTTTTATTACCTAGTTAATTTAGCTTCAAACCAGGTATTTTCAGTTTCCAGATGTAGTGTTACTCAATGCCATTGTTACAGTTAAAATAAGTCACAACTGTTCTTTTGCTTATGAAGAGTTTGATATTAAATTAGCTGGCATTTTATTACAAGTTCACAGGTTGTTGCATTATCCATCATTTCAGTTTTTGGCCACTGACCCAGTTTTTCTCCTTGGTTCCCCTGGTACAACGTTTGGGTCCCTGTCCTAGAATAGAGTGATTAGTGTGTGTCGAACGAGAGGCAGGTTGACAGACAGAACTGCTAAAACTAGACCAGTGTTGCTAGATGGTGTTGTTTTATTATTAAGGGATGTCTCACTCTGGTAGTTTGTAGACCACTATCCTCCACTTAAGTTGATGGAAAGCCATTCAGTGATAATGGCACTAACACTTGTCCTCCATTTTAAAAGTAGCTCTAAAAGAGAATATGTTTAGAATAATTTTCAAGAGGTAATTTATCCTCTTAACTATCCCCGTAACTTATCCCCATGGCAGTGATAGTGTCAGTGGTGATTAATAATTCTTTGAATCGCTATGTGACTTGTCGACTGTTCATGATGCCAGAAATATGTTACAAAATGAAAGTATTGTGTTAATGAAAAAGAAGTCTAATGGCGCCTACATTACCCACAATGCAACTTTTGGGTGTGTTATGCTAGAAGGGGCTACTGAAGCCTCAAGTCACTAGCCTTAAGAGGAGATGAGATTTTTTCACGTATGCAGAAGTACCCCTCAAGACCTGTAAACAGACTTTGAAGTGTAAGATTGAAGCACTTCCCCTTTAATTATAATAACAGGGCTGTTGTTGGCTGGCAGCGACATTCAGTTAAACTATGACAGCATGCTGAATCACTATTGGTGAACAAACAACCAACCTCATTAATGGTTTTGCTGCTGGTGACACGCACGCACACACACACTGCAGTGTCCCCTGCAGTATGTATTTGTTCTGTTGACTGGACAGTTTTTTGTGTTTTTGCTAAGCAGACTCACTAGGGGATAAGTGTTGCTCTCCTGCAGTGACCAATGTATCCGACAGTCCAGCTGCACATCCCCCGCCTGCCTGCCCAAACTGTTCAGAATGACAGAGGCATCACAGCAGCACAAGTATTGTTGTATCAGAGGAGCCTCTGAGGCGGCGGATTTCTGACGTTATCCGCTGTCTGAATGTGTGTGTGTGGGAGCGGTGTGTGAGGTTGGGGTTGGGAGTGAGGAGGGTGGTTGTTGTTTGGATATCTCCTCTTCCTCTATGACTTCAATATAATTGTAAAGATTATTTTATACAATTTTATAATTGCATTGCACTATTTATTCCTATCCACTATAATTTCCACAGTAGGTGGACTTTTTCAGCTATATAGTTGGGAACAAGAAAATAAACACATGAAATAAGACATGAACGCTTTTACATATGCAGAGTTCCAGTATATCTATCAACCATCTCAGTTTTTGCTTATCTTGAGAACAGTTTTATATTAGAGGTTAATATCCTCAGTCTGTGGCCTCAAGCCGCAGTTCACTTATCAAAGTCATCCAGCTTTTGATTGACAGGTAATTATAGGGCGGTCGCATCCGGGCTCAGGGGGTGAATTTATGTTGGGCAAGGACTAACGTAATGGGGATTTTCTCCAAATCACATTATTGCTATTTGTTAATAATAGCAAGGACGAGTGGCTTATACTATAACCTTTTGTTATTATAGGAGCCACACGTGACCTTGCGTGGCCAGATCGTTGTGTCTCGTTTTATTACTGAGTGAAGGAGGAACATGTGACATTCAGTCTAGAGGTGAACTCCCATTACTTACATTGTTTCCACAGTCGCAGTTACTGCGATGGAGCAGGGTGTATACTTAAGCCAGCTGTAAGCTCTTGGTGGCGGATGTGTAGTTACAAACATTTGGAAATAGAGTTTGTCTGCATGCTGAAATAACCCTATTGGTCGAGTTTTTTGGTATGAAACCTCACCGCACTTAAGGAAAATTTCTTGCCATAAGTAGCCTAGTTAGCTCAGCTGACCTTCCGAGTGTTTGGGGAAGCTTCTTTTTCAGGCATAGAGAACCGAGTTATTTAAAGTTGCGCTAATAAATATTTTTATATCAACAATGGATCAAATAACTGTATGTAATGTAGTCTGGCTCACTGGAAGTAGGCTCAGGGAATAAGCTTGCCATTGGGAGGCTACTTCAGTCAGAATTCTCCTCCCCTTCCTCTATCTGATTGGTATAAAGAAATACAAACAAGCTAGCTTTTTTCCTCCTGTGCCCCGTGGTGTAAGTACCAACCGTGCAACAGGTGTAATGCACCGGGGCTCAGCTGATTACAAGGGCCCATTTGACATACTGTGTCAACTACTTGGGGTTGATTTGTTACTGTAGGCTTGCTAAAGCTATTTCGGTTGTTTGATGGTCCGATTTAGCAGGTTTGAGTTAATTAGTTGATTTGCTTTTGGCACTTCGGCTGCTGTCAGTGGTGCTGATCAAAGGCTGCAGGTTTGCAATTGTGTGGAGTCGTTGTGTATCTGTACACCTGTGTGTACACAAACATGCTTTTTGGGGCGATGGGAACAAGAAAAATATTTGTAACGGGGCCAATCACAATTATGTTACGCTGATGCCTGTACCACAGTGAGAATAGGTTTAGCCCAACCTTTCTCCACTGTAGGCACAGCACTAAAACCAAGTGTGGAGATAGGTCTGGCTATAGGAGATTATTATTATTATAGGAGATTGTATTGATGAACCCACAGAGAATTGAAAGTCTTTTATTTTTGGGGTGTCATGGCCCACAACTTTACTGTTTTGGTTCACTGTCATCCTCTTTACCTTTTGCCTCACTTTCAGCTCACTGTTCACTCACATTTTAGCTCTGTTTTGGTCTCCACTAACTCCTGACGGAAAGACCTGCCTATTTAGCTGCTAGATATCCACTTTCTTCCCCAACTAGATGCTACCTGTGTCTGTCTGTTTGGCGCTCAGTCGGCAGCTGTTTTCAGGTAAAAAGGTTTAATAAATCGACTGTACGCTACCTGCCAAACATCAAACAACAGTCAGACAAAGTGAGTAACTAGCTAGCGAACACAGTGGATCATTTAGCAGCTAAGGGTCAGATATTTTCCTCAGGAGCTGGTAGAGACCAAAATAGCTGAAAGGAGAGTGAATACTGGACTTAAAATTTGCCAGGTAACAAGAAACACAACTCCAAATGAATGTTGCCTCGTGTCTGCTGGATATGTAGATAATGTAATGTAAATGTGTTTGCAGCTTGTTGCAGTTTCCCCAATGTGCCATAATTAATTAATGAATTAATTAAAAACTGTTGTTCCTTTTGTACATGTCTCTAATTTCAGAGAGCCAAATATATGTGGTTCATTATGTCCCTGCATTCAGTTAATGAAATAAGCTGATGCAGACCAACATAATGTACATGGGTTATTGAACACTGCAAATGTAAATATCATGTTTCATTCTGACCTAAAATGATATGTTGCTTGATACATGCTGAACCATGGAGAAAACAGCAGTTTCATGAATAGATGTTTAGTCTTAATTTTAAATTATTTTATTACAAATTTATGTTACAATCTTTTCACTAAGTGGAACTGCAGTGACCTCCAACACAAATATTCTTATATCATGCTTGCTATATGTTTCATATTATTCTATATTTTGATACCATTGCAGGAATCACCACTGTCCTGACCATGACGACACTCAGTATCAGCGCTCGCCACTCCCTCCCCAAGGTCTCCTACGCCACTGCAATGGACTGGTTCATCGCTGTCTGCTTCGCCTTCGTCTTCTCTGCCCTCATTGAGTTCGCTGCTGTAAACTACTTCACCAACGCACAGATCGAGCGGGCCAAAAAGAAGCCGGCCAAATGTCCCCCGGTGCCCCAAACCACGCCTGTCAAGGTCAAGGACACAGAGGAAGCGCTGCAGGTGATTTCTGTTTCCCTCAAAGTGGCCGTGGCAAATAGTCTGATAGCACTTAACTTCAAGGAGCACTTACACAGCATGTCCCTTATTATGTGCTTACTCTATCTGGCCTTTAGCCTAGACCTTTGAATGGCCAGGAGTGGGTCTGCCTGAGGATTGTCAGCTGTGCTCCTGCTTATAAGGGCTGAGAGGATCTGAAATGTAGTAAAAACAGGAGAAATCTGATCCCAGCATGTGAGTTTAGACTTTCAAATACCACCAGAACCTGCTTGTATCTGGCTGTTGATTTGAATTGAAAGCCAATTTGCTGCCTCTGGCTTAAAGAAGAAAAACAGCTAAACACAGATGTTTACAGGCTAATCACGAGGTCTTTCTCAATGATGGTGTTTGCTGTGGAACCGATATTTTTATATTCTACCTGAATTGACATAATCTCTTATTACTGTATCACTAGTTGAAACTAATTACATTGACACCATGGTAGAAGACATATGGACTGAATCAGAATTCATGAATGTGCCATGAAGCTATTTTCAGATTTGTTTAATGTGTTACAAACTAGTATAACTGCTGCAATATATTTATGGTGGTGTATAAACGCTGCTTTACAGATGTGATGGCAGTGAAAAGAGGCGAGAAGTGCATATTTCTTAGATTTTCTTCTGAAGAGACGACATTAAATACATACAACTACTGTAAGTGATCATTGAAGCTGACATAACCCATGCATATGCCAGTTTTACACTAACTACTTTAGGTTGCCCCCTCCAGTCCAAATCCCAGTGTGGCGTAATCATGCCTGAATGCAGTATAGTGACAACAGCACTTCAGTGGATTAGAAGGTTGCTACGGCAACACAGCCCGGGTACATCTGTATAGGTTTCAAAAGACTCTGGCACCGGGGGAGGGGGGGATTTATACTCTATTCCTCGAGAGCAGGTCCTGTTGGTGCTTCCAAAGGGCTTGACATAAGGGTCAGGGTGTGATGAGGGTTTCAGCTCTCGAGCCTTTTACCTCTTCCAGGATGAAAAGCAAACACACTTCCTCTGCTACACATGGGACACAATCACACTGGATCCTTTCGGGGTGGGGGGGTTGGATTATTCCTGCAAATGCCTTAGTACAAGCGTCACGCTCTCCCTGCTTGAAAACATCAACTCTCAAAGGATAAGCTCCTTTGACGCTACACTGCATTACTGCCCCGATGAAGTGCTACCTTCTTTCTGTCTTAAGCTTGTGTGAAATGAGTGAAATCCTTGGTAAGTGACATCTGTATTGGACACTCTGTATCATCTGCTTCCAGATGTTGGCCATCTGTGTCAGGGGGACTGTAATCAGATCAATATGACAAGGTTTATGTTGCCCGGCCCGCTTTTCAGAAAGGAAAAGCAAGTGCGCTTTACCTTTGCCTGCAAACGTCTTCAAATGTGAAGCAGACAGGAGGAATGTGAACAGTATTCTCACTACAAATCCTTGTGTTGTTTTCTTTAAAATGTAGGTCCACATTGTAACAAAACAGCTTTACTTTTATGACTCACTCAGACCAGAACTTTAGCTTGATATGCATTATATTACCACTAAATAGCTATCATGGTTTAATGTGTTAAATATTTAGGGCAGATATTATAAATAGGTCATATTATGCTCATGTGCGTTTATTCAGGGGTTGTACCAGAACAGGTTTACATGGTTTCATTTTCAAAAAAAACTTTTTTTGTCTTTACATATTGCTGCAGCCCTACTTTGCGTTGAACGCTTTGTTTTAGAGGGATGTATCTCACTTCTACAAGATCTTTGTTGGGAGTTGCACATGCGCAGTTCCTAGTTAAGGACTACTAGTCAGTCAGAAGCAGAGAACGACAGGCCCTGAAAAGCCGGTAAACACGGCTTCAGTTCAGCTGTATCTCCCCTTACCAGTTTAGCAACATGGACTGGAGCAAGAATTTCAGAGTGGTGAGTTATTAATCTGTAACAAATGTATCTTTCATCCATAAAGTTTTAACTGAGCTCTGTCTCTACATCACAGTAACAACTTTATGTCCATCGGCTGGCTGGAGGGTAGCTAGTGTTGAGAGAAGGAGAGGCAGCAGGCGGATGTCTTGTCACTGTGTGCTGCAGCTCAGTGTGTTTTTCCACCAGTGTTTTTGAGAGCGTGTCGGATTTACGTTTACATTTACATTACATTTATTCATTTAGCTGCTGCTTTTATCCAAAGCGGCTTACAATTGCTGTGTATGTCAGAGTTTGCACGCCTCTGGAGCAACTAGGCGTCTTATCCAATGTACCATTGGTTCAGGTTCTACTGCAGAACATTCACATTACAGATGTTAAGGAGCATACATTTTATTAACCTCCATCATAGAAGTATTTTTAAGAAATTGTCGGTATACTTCTATTTAATAATTATCATTGTTATTTTTCTTATCTTTCAGAATCCTGATACCAATGGTAACCTAAGAAAGCGGATTAATTATATTTCCCAACAAGAGTCCAGGAGTCACCAGAAAGCCCAGTCCACCACCAACATTTCGGGAGTAGGAAGAGCGAGGCCGCTACGACCTTTAGCCACTGGTGCCAATGGCAGCTCCTCCACCCTCTCCCGCTCCAGCCCCAAATCTGAGAGCCTGCTTAGTGTAGCCTCCTCCTCTGCCCAGCTGGTGAAGAGTACGCCCCAGGCTGCAGCTTCCACACCAGATGTAATGGCGGGGACGCCGTGCAAGGAGAACACCACCGCCCCGTCTCTGCAGCATCTGCTGGGGCCCAAGCTGGAGCGCATCCAGATGATGGGGAACAAACTGGAGATAAAGCAGACGCCATGCTCCCAGCCCACCACGGCTGGTATGGGTGGAACCAGCAAAATTGACAAGTATGCCCGGATCCTGTTCCCAGTGTCCTTTGGGGCTTTTAATATGGTCTACTGGGTGGTTTACTTGTCCAAGGAAACAGCAGTGGCTAAAGGTGGGTAGACTTTGCTCTGGCAACATGAGTGAAGACTTATTTCTTTTAACAGATGGGAAGCAAACAAGGATTATGGGAGTTACAAACAAAAAGGAAATTATTGTTCTTGCCAAACAGATAAACAGAATGTGCTCACCAAGCACTTCCATATCCTGGAGAACACACTCAGAATATATATATATTTTTTTCTTCCTAAGGTCCTTGAACAGAAAGCATGGGAACAAATCAGCCAAATTAGAAATATCTGACTCAACAGAAGAAAGAACACCTGCACACAGGAATATGCTACCGTCCTCTTTATACCGTGCTACGTCTGACTGTGAAGGTCTTCATTGGCTTCAACTGCCTCATGATCCTTTTGGCCCTGAGTCAAGATAAAGCATGGGATTTTTTCATTTTCCTATTTTTGTACCCTGCATCTGGCAAGATGTTGGGATGTGTGTACCATCCTGAAATGAACAGAACCAACACTATGTATATATATATATATATATATATATATATATATATATATATACGTATAATGGTTACAGAGTACTTCAATTTAAATATAAAGACTTGTTGCTTTGGTGCCAGCAGGCTAGATAATCCCAGTGAAATCATTTGAGAGAACAAAGGGATTCTGGTGGTGGTTTCCAGGGGGAAAACTATAATTCCTGGTCAAATGACAGGCAGCCAAACTAAAATGAAACTGAGTTTTTGTCCTATTGAAAGTAATCAAACCAGGCTGAGTGGAGCTTTGGACCTGATCAGCCCTGAAAAGCCTCTCTTGTACAGTACCTACTTACAAAGCATCTTTCTTATATAAAATGGATTAACTAATCTGGAAATACTGAAGATGAAATTTGGTTATTACTCGGGCTGAAAGTAGTAAAGTTAATCCATTCTTCTTTACTTCCATAAAGGGTTGGCAAATAGTAGACAAAGATTGTGCAAGTGATTAAAATACAGTCATGGCATGAACAAATAGATGGAGCTGAAAAAAAGTAATTCGTCATAGATCACTGCAGCAATAAAATAAAATAAGGAATGTGACTGAACTGTTCAACAGCTGCTCCAGGGGAGAGACACAGGAGCTGACTGCTGTCATCCACCTCCTTGACTGAGAATTAGGCTGCTGTTAATTGTGCCAGCTAGAGTTAGAGTGATGGAATTTACTGTACACTATATTACCAGCAAGAAAAAATCCTAATAAAAGCCTGAGTGCGGCACTGCAGGCCTGCTCTTTCTGTTTGGATCCTGTTATATATAATAAATAGATCAATGTTTTTTTTGCATTCTTGCTGAGAGTTACATGTGAAGATCGATACCACTCTCAGATTGTCATCAAACTCTTGGAAAGAAGCGCAAAGTATTTCCCACCACATTAAACTTTACTTGTTTTTTGTTGTTGTTTTTTTAAATCCTACAGAACTCTGTAGATACAAAAGATGTGACGTGGCATACAGTCAGACACATTTCTGCCTTGAATCAAACTTTTTTCCACCCGATGCATCCAGTACTGTCCTCCTTATGAAAATATAGCCCAGAAAATCTTTGACCATATCAAAATGATGTTCTCCTGTGTGATCAGGCCCTTGTGCAGTTTCACACTCTGGTGCCCTCAGAGGAAATGAAAGATACTGCTGATAATCTAATCTTTGAATGTGTGAAGGACATCATTACCTAAATATCACACAACAATGACGTCCACAAATCTTCG
The DNA here is from genome assembly GCF_014851395.1 of Micropterus salmoides. NCBI lineage: Eukaryota > Metazoa > Chordata > Actinopteri > Centrarchiformes > Centrarchidae > Micropterus > Micropterus salmoides. Next base: position 9,827,715 of record NW_024044237.1, read on the forward strand.
TTGTCTCCTGTTATTGACTGGTAGAGGTGAAATAGGGGATTTATTGTCATTGAGTACTTTCTCTGGACAAAGTAATATTGTCAGTGATTACATACTGTATATAAGTGAATACATCTGACTAGAAACCATCACAGAATTATGGTAAATAATTGGAGTCTGTGGCACCTCAACAGATTAATATCACATTTAAATATACAGTAGTGTGAGCAGGTTATATGAAAATCTTCCCTCCACAATGTATCTGTATTCCCTCATCAAGAAGAAGCAGGATCTTGAAACATCTATTTACAAGATCATTCGCAAGTTATTACCCTTACATTTTGATAAAGGAGGCACAAAAACCCTGCTTGACTAATAGAATACATTTCCAGTTTGGCCTAATTTTCCTCTCTCATTATTCAGTGGAGACCGTTTGTAGCAGTTGAAGGTTAAACATTCGGTGGATGAGTTCAGCTCCTCTGTATCCATCTGCAGACAGAGATGTCATATGTGGGGATGCATGATGTACTAGGTGCCTAGTTTCTTGCTCTAATAGCCATATCATCCATGTAGTCGTGGTCGTTGGCCCTCATCAATCGGGTTAGTCCAACAGGCGTTATGATGCCGCCACAGCGACAACAAACGCGAAGGCTGATGGACAGATCAAGATGCCTGCCGCCACTCACCTCGCCTGAACGCAGTCATGTGTGAAATTGATTTAGCCGTTGTTACCTCCCCGATGGCCTCACTCTCACTCGCTCTCTGTCTCTCACAACAGTGTACAAAATATATCTCATCATAAAAACACAGATCATCCCTGTACTAATGAGGACCTTGTCAAGAACAGATTGATTTTCAGTGTTTATGTGGCGTGATTCTACTGCTCTAAATGTGTGCGTGATTGATGGAGCTGCCAATGTTTGTTTTTTTGGGGGGGTGGGGGGGTGTTCTAGGTGACAGACAGAGAGTTAAATATGCTCCACACGCTTTCTCTGCCATTTTGAAAGCTGACACAGTGCAGCTTTGTGGAAAGTTCAACCACATCCTGAGACCACCTCTCTTTCAATCATTGTCATTTCAGCTGTTTAAATAGTTCAACAGCATCAAAATAGCCTAATTAAAAACTAGAAAGTGCAGATGGCTGGGTAAAATGGGGCATTCATTGTAGTGTTACAGTGCCTTTTGAAGTAAGTCATGGCATAATGCTCCCTCTAGTGGCTCAACCCCTATTTATTTTGAACACATTCCTATGTGCTCTGCTTTTCATTTTGAAACAGGCAAGAGTCGGATGCCAAAGTAGAGAAAGTTATCCTGCCATTCAGGTATATTAATTAACACGATGATGAAAGTTTAATTCTACCTGTGTGGCTGACTGCCTACCTGAAATGTTGATTTCCTATAGGCTCTGACTAATAAAGAACACTGCAGGCTCAGGACACTTTTTCTATTGCATTGCACAGGATTGGGCCTCCTGAAAAGTCACCAAATTATAACAGCGAAACAAAACTGAAGCAGAGAATGAGAGGCTTCCAACTGTCATTATCCTATTCTATCCTATCCTATTAGCCCTATTTACTTAATATGAACTAAAGATTCGCACTGGCAAACGTGTGTTCAGAATTTCAAAACAGACTGAGGAGATGACATTTACAGTTTTTTCTTTTCTTTTACTCAAGGTTTACAAGCTAGTTTCACTTCAGTATTGTTTAAATTCTTTGCTGACAAAGCAAATCCACATAGGGTTTAAGGACACAAAAATGTACTGGATGTAAGGGTGATCTGACTCGCCTTGTTTTAGGAAATATACAGTAACTCCTCATCTTCATAAAACCTGTGTATTTTTAGATACAGTGGCAAAACCATTTCCCCTGAAATCCTGTACTGTAAGTGACATTAAGTGACATAAAATATATTATGCTTAAAAGGCTATATTGTGTACACTATCCTTTCCAATCAATAGAATATCCATCCAATAATAATCCAAAAATCTAATGCACTCAATCAATCAGTGTTATGTTTTTAAATTCTTGAACTAATAATTGATTTTCTAATGATAAATGGTCTACATAACTCAATTTAGTTGTACAAAGTGAGAACAGGAGGAACTACACATGGGAGTTACAAAACACAATTTCACTCTATAACCTGTTATATTGTGACAATAAACCTACGTAACTGAGGGTGGTGAGTGATAACTCTTAAACACAAGGCTGGTGCTGACTTATCTGTATGTTGGTTGGGATATACTGTCCATGGTATCACACTGTACAGAAAGCATTTCATGTCTAACATCTTGAGGGAGATGAACCACCAGAGGGAACAACATGCTGTGTGGCTTCAGATGGTCAGAATCAGATGGGTCTCAGTACAACATGCTCAAACAGGCTGATTTGCACTTGTTATCAGTAATTCCCTAAGTGGAAGATAGATGGATAGCATTTTAATGTGTTAAAGAGTTCTTGTGCTCTGAGAGTGGGGGATTCAGGATCTGCACCATAAGGAGGAATACTTTCATTTCATGAGCCTAATCATTCTTTTCAGTTCAAGAGCCTCTCTCGAGAGATTAGCCCAGTAACAATGTAGGTCTACCCTCCATATTATTATTCTTATCACTCATCAGTCTGCAATCTTGCCAGTTAGGCGGATCACTGATTTACAGTGGGGACTCTTGATGTAAACACAGACGTTTTAGCAACAAAAACAATACAATAATGGGCCTCAGCTTTCCTCCCAAATTTGGTCATAAAATGATATGTACTGTATTACTGTGTTTTGGAAAAGCTGGAAGACACTTAACCCTGTACTCATTGCATGCTGGGGTGTGTTCTGATTATACCTTTCCCTTACAGATTGTGCAATTATCACATTTACACTTTCACAGTTTTGCACCATGTGTAAAAATATTTGGAGAAATTATTTCAATTTAATATTCTTTCTGGCACACTTTTCATGCACTGGGAATATCTGTATGGTTTCATGTGTAATAAGACCTCACTTAACCCAGTTTATGAATGCCATAGGCCAAGATAATTAGTGTGTAGCCCCTTGATAGTTAGTAGGATAATACATTCTAATTTGTATTAAACTTTATAGCACAGATGCAGGTCATTTAGGGGGTTATTAATCTTTAGGGTGAACAATGAAGCCATGATTCCCTGTGTTTGTTGTGGAACAACATTTACACAACTAAACTGAAGAGCCTAAAAGTTCTCCTCTTTTCTGCTGGTGCATGTTTGTGGAGTGCTTTCTGGAGTGATCTTGATGAAACCCTCAATAATAATACTCAATAGCAGGTGCACCAATTAAAGCAATATTTACAGTATTAGATAAGCCACACAAAGACAGCAATAATGTAAACTAAAGCATAGAACATGATCAACATACAGTACACTATCTTAAATTGCTTACATAAACAAAAACTTCACCAAAGGACTCGCTACAATGCTTTTCCATTATGTAAGAATTTGATCATGTGTTTAATTAATTAAAGTGTTTATCTTAAACACTAACAGACCTTCGAGCTGTATTAATATTATAACAAATGTGGAGATCCTCAGATTTTCTGCCACACTTCCTGAATGAAATGGATTTGAAATGAAAATTGTGTATTATGTTCTTATTTATGCCACATTGAAGTTATCTATAAGGTGACAACAGCTATGGTACAAACTGTACACATTATTTGAACTTGAACTGTTTGTTATTTCCTCAAGTTGTTAAAATCAATATTCTGATAAAAGTATTTTTTTGAACTAATGTTTTATTTATTAGTCCTTATCCAGCGCAGTTTTGAAAAAACACAATTAAACATGTTAGACAAATCCCTGCTTCATGTCATAACTTAATTTGGTAAACTGGCAACAAATACACTGTGCTTAATATTAAAGTCATTTTCTTGTGTCAGTTAAAGTTGGCGATTAGCTGAGAAAATTGTACTGGACATTTACCAGGTGTATGACAAACTTTTTTGCTTTTAAGCCACTACATACATTTATTTTTTGTCCATGGGTGCATGTTAGCAAACAGTTGCTTATTTTCACATATAGAAGCAGCATTAGCATTCAGAGTTGTGTGTCAGTCTAATTGGCAAATAGACCAATATTCATTCTCCCCTTTTCACTTTTTTGATCTCCACCAACTACTGAGGAAATGCCCCATGGTGTTTACCAGCAAGTCGCTAACTTTGACTATCTACTGTTTGGTGGGGGCAGCTAGCATAAAGTTAGCTGGTTCCACACCTCTAAATCACTGCTAACATGTTCAGTTTGTTCAGTAATTAAAATTGTGATTATCAAAGTAGTGTACTGTTGGTTTATCAGAGGTTTTAGGTCTGAAAACAGCTGTCGGCTTCATCTGGAAACAAGGAGCTGTAAAGTGAACCAAAACAGTACATTATGAGTATTTTCTTTTCATGCCACTTATACTTCTACTCCACTACATCTCAGAGGGAAATACTGTACTTTTTACTTCACTATATTTATCTGACGGCTTCAGTTCCTTGTTACTTTACAAAGTAAGATTTTTACAAACAAAACATAAACTTTTAAAAATATGATGTTTTTTTATAACAACCCAACCGTTTATATAAGTACATCTAGTACATTAGTTGATTGCCATAACTTTAATTGGCTATTTCGATCGTTTAGGCCTTTTTAATGTAAAAACATTTCAAACATTTTTTAATCATTTTGAGGTTTGGACTGACAAAGCAAGTATTGTGAATGTTCCACAATTGGCTCTGAGTAGTTGTGACAAAATTTCTCACTATTTTCAGAAACATTAATGCATGAGTAATACTAATCTAATGATATAATGTACATTATAATAGTATAACAGTCACAGGAGACATGTTTCTAGCTGCTTTGAGTAACTTTACTTTTAATACATTTTCCTGATTATACTTAAATACTTTTACTTAAGTAACATTTTCAATGCAGTACTTTTACTTGTAACAAAGTATTTTTACAGTGAGGTATTAGTAGCCTACTTTACCTTAAGTAAAGGATCTGAATACTTCATCCACCACTGGACACGTGAGATATAAATATATATAAATGTTACTGCTGGAAGCTCCCTGTCATGATTTAGTGATTACATTAAACTATTCGCTGGCTAAGAACAACTGTCAGATAAGCTGCTTGCTTCATTTAGCTAAAAGCATGCAGGCTAGATAGAGGGCTAATCTGCTAAGCTTGCATAGACAAAAACAAGTGCAGATATTGACTGAATTAACAGGAAATACATGTAAAAAAAATGTATTGCCTGACAGGTGGTGTAAGCATTAACAGGAAAGGCAGCACCAGACTAAGGCAACCTGATCTATTCTAAAATTTAGAGGTTTGACATTAAAGGGGCTATGTATGTACAATATGTACACACAGATAACGTGGCCACTTACAACTCATATGTCGTTTGCCTCTTCCTCAGCATTACAGCTCATCAACAATGGTCTCTTTATTTTATTTATGTATCAAAGTATTAAGAGAGAGACCAAAATTCAAAATAGAGATAAAAATGTTACTACAAAATAACAAAGTAGATAACAAGACCTGTCGATAGACAAAGCTGTAAGTGTCTCCTTCCCCTTTCTGTGGACACAAGGAAGGGAAGGATCCAACAGCAGCTGGTAAGTTAGGGCGCCAGTTTTGTATCACAGCTCATCATATGTAAGGCTGGTGACTACCATTGGCATCCTCCCGTAAAGAGCAAGGAAAAAAATGCATAATGAGATAATAAGATAATGATCTACCTAGCTTAAATATCTTCCTCTTGACAAATGGTAATGTTAATTATAGTTCATCTTAAAGGGGAAGTACATATTGGATTCAACAAGTAGTCTGTGGTAATTGTATTATTGTGTTATGTTGTTTTAGTAAGATGATGTAGAAGTCACCCTCTTGATCTCTTTATCAGGAGCTACTATAATTTAATGTAGAGCACATTCAGCCTGTCAGTATGAATATGGTAGGCTTTAGTCTGTCTCCATTCTCATGAGAAAAGTAAACAGCATTATGAGTCTGAATGGGTAGTAACTGTATGCTTAATAAAATATTAAGCATTTATTACATTTATAAAAATTAATGACTCATATTTCACAAAATATTTCATGGACTGGAATGTATAAGCAAAAATACACTTATTTCAAAAGGCTGCAGATGAAACTGGCAAAGTGAGAAAGGAATTACATTCAACAATTTTTAATTCACTTTACTGAAAATATACCATTAGCCTCTTCAAACTTCTTTTGTCAGTTTCACGTTCTTAATCCATTCCCAATGTTTCAACTCACATCAGAGTTTGTTATACAGTAACAACTGAACTGTGTGTCTTTGAAAATAACTCGCCCATTCTGGGATTATGTTATGTAAGGGTAATGTACAACGAGCCGCTCATTATTTAAGCAGGAGCTCACAACAGTCCGTGGTAACTGGTATGTGATTACATCTGGGGGTGTTGCGTCGGGCCACAGCCCAGCCTGGTTGCAGCTACTTTTCCAGGCAGAAACAGACAATACAAGCTGTATATTGTACAGCGTCAAAAACTGTAATAAATGAAATGAAAAGGACACAAAAGACATAAACTTGTTTAGACATGTGACCCCGGGAGAAAAATGGGGGATAGAATTAAAAACATGAATTTCCCGTAAAAATCAGGACCCCTAGGGTCTTTGTTTACTTCCGTACGACAGCTTGCTGTGTGTGAGACGTTGTGTTATTATTATTTCTTTTCTCTTATCTCTTTTAAAACACACATTTATCAGAAGGCATATCCTGATTTTATCTTAGTTGCCTGTTTTATTTTACGATGTTTATTTTCTCTTGTTTAAAGTACATCTGTTTTACCTACTTTTGAATTCCATTTCTTTTTCATTTGTATATTGTATCTTGCATTGTCCTCATATATCTTTATAGTGGTGTTGCGTACCCTTTTTTCTCCCTGTTTATCTTTTGTAAAGCACTTTGTACTTTTGTTTGATAAGTGCTATATAAATAAAGTTAATATTATTATTATTATCATTATTATTAATAAGTGTGGGGCACTGGTCTTGGTCTCATCAAAAGCCAATCATCAAAAGTGCTCAGAGGACTAGTAATTTGAACAGTGGGTATTTAACATACAGCTATGTCTAATTGATGGTTTTTGATTTTTTTTGCAATAATAGAGCTCTATGGGACAGAGGAAAAAGTTATATACTTGAAAAGTAGGATCAGTTCGTTGTTGGTTCTGTTTTTTTCATGGGATTTGTTGACAGTAAGAATGATAAAGAACATCCTTGGCCTAATCCTCAAACTTAAATATATTCCAACAATGATTTCTAAATGGTAAATATTGTAACTGTAACAGAATCACACCGGCACAGTAAAAGTCCCATAAGATATCAATCATTTGTCCCTGTGGACATGCCTTACACGCATACCAAATTTTGACTGACACACTTGGGCTAAACCTTTGGGAGAGAGACGCAGTGTCCGGATTAGAGAACTCACGGTGTTGCGGACGGCTGGAAATTTCCACCCAACATGTTTCGGACAGGTAAGAAGATGTCATTTCTAATTAAACAAACACACATATGATAAGATAGTAAAAGAATAATATTGATCATTATATATTGTATATTTATTATTTATAAGCGTTTATACACCCTTTTAATCAATGAGTGCTTATGTGTTGCATGTGGCAGTTCAAAATGGCTGTGTGCAACTAAAAACTAAAATCCATAACTTTATCTTATAATGTAACGTTACATTTCAGAATTTTATATCACATTGGTATATCGTTATAGCTAGAAATACTGCTCATGTAAAACATGTGGAGGATATATTTACCGTAAATAAACACAACTCTGCTAATTTGCTGAATTACTGTACACATTTAATTAATACCAAAAAAACACCAAAAATCAACAGAATGAACATGAATAACAATAACCAATTAACACATAACAATCTTATAATTCTAATAACAATTTATTACAAAGTGATACACATTATAGTATTGTGTGTGTAAATGTTATGTGATATGAATAATAATAATGATATTTTAATATTATATTATTTTAATTAAACAGGCTATTTGTTATATGTGTGTGGATAAACTATTTTACATTTAATCACTGTGTAAATTTTAATTGATTGCTTATATACATTCCATCTATTTACACAGTGACACCACATTTGTGACACTGCCACTTTCCATCAGGGACAGCATCTGCATCCACACACGCATAATGTGGCCCACAGAAGTCACACTCCAGTCACTCATCCACCTCTGCGTTTGACCCCGGTGGCAAGATGTTTCTGTAGATTGCAGGTTGCAGGTGTTGATTTTTTTGCTGCCTTTTGTTGTCTGGCCTTTTTCGCTCCCCTCTTCTTCTCTTTCTTTGCTTGTTCTGCCTTCCTTTTTATCTTCTTTTTCATTTTTATTTCTTCTTCTTTTTTCTTCTACGTCAAGCCTGTCGAAATGTGCCACATATTCATCGCTGGTGATGACCCTGGCTTGTAGTCCCCCCCCCCCCCCCTCCTCATGGCTCATGGTAACAGTGGAGAAGGTGGGCACAGCGAAGGGGCTGCCACTGGAGGAGGTGGGAGCACCAGTGCAGGAAGAGGTGGACACATCAGCTGCAGCACTGCAACACTCCCTTCATGGGGTTGAAAATGCTGATGTCCAGTGGCTGCAGCATGTGGGTTTTGTGTGGGGGTAGGAGTAGAATCTCTATTTGGTTTTCGCTGCAGACGTCAATGATTTGACGGCCACAGTGGGTTTCATACGGTCCATTATTAGGACCAGAGGGCGTTCAGGAGGGGCATACTTGTTGAAATGGTCCAACCATTTCAGAAACAGCTCTCATGTCATGTATCCTTTGTCTGTGTTGCCGTAAAGGCTATTTTTTGGCCCACCTAAGACATACGGCACACTGGGAAGGCAGTGGGGGAAAATAATGATGACAGTGACACTATCACCAGCTGCACTAGCAGCTACGTGCACAGTCATGTGCTCTCTGGCGGTCGTCTGCAGCCGGTAGATGTGGCGCTTTCCCTTCTGGCACATGACTTTCTCCTTCGATATTGGCTCATCTCCAAAGCCCGTGACTATTGTGAGTTCTTATACTTATAGCTTTAAGTGTTTTGAAAGCATTATTTTTGTTTCCTTTTAACAAAGAGGCCACACACCAGGGAGAGGGGGAAAAGAAGAATTTAATTATTTAACTTCACTGTATATAGCTTTTTGTTAATGTTCATGTTTTTAATGTTAATGTTCATTTCAGTTGTTATTAAAATAAGTTCCTTTTATAAAATTAAGTCTAGATTCATTTTTATTGGGTCCTCCCATATGGAATTAATTATGATTAACGTTATTAGTTTCTTGGCTTACAAGTAACTTAAACATAACTTAATGGCTTGAAATGTTATTACAGTGTTTGATATCCCTAACGTTAACCAGATAACTTCTCCACCGCACACCGGAAGCCGCTCCAGTGCGTCACAACAATAAAATAAATACTGCTTTCAAAAATGCATCTTTTAATGACCGTTTCTGCTGCAGCAACAGAAAGTCCCACTGAAATCAAGTCCTGATCTCAGCAGCTGATCTTCTGTTTAGTGACTGAGCAGTTTACACGCCAGTACTGCAACACCCCGGGACAAACTGACACTGTATACAAAGAAAGGAATAACGTCATGCATTACATTTGTCAAATTTACAGTGGGGGTCAATAATTATTATAATAATTATTAATTAACGATTTTATAGTAGACGGCTTTTCACGTTTCAACGTTTATATATTTTCCCCTAACTCAACATCTCTCCCTTACCCTTTTTAAGGGAGTTTCACCTCACGCATTGACAGGAGAACCTTTTAACGTTACTCTTCTTTAAAAAGTATGAAATAGTCCGGTGTTGTCTAATCTTGCGCACTCGGCAGCAACACGTTCTCCAGCTGGGTACGTCGCCATGAGCGATGCATCGATTGCAAAGTCAGGGCACATCTGGAATGTGAACGCGGCCGTTGTGTATAATAAATGTGCTACTCTCAGAGACATTAAAAATTAATCAAATTGTCCAAAGCAAACTGTATAGAAAACGTTACAGCTCATTGCGTGAAGTTAACACGGCTTTAATGGGAAGCTAGCTCGCTAAGACGAGTCTTCATCATCCACAGAGCAACAACGTTACGCGCCTCCTCTTCAGATACTTCGGTGTTTCCAGGAGAGCTCAGATTTACAGACGCCGTAGTTAACAAAATTTTTGGCTGAGTGAAGACTGAAGTGCTGCCACACTCTGGAGGTTTTAGGTAGTGAAGGTGTTACTGCAGCACTAATGTTGTTTTAGTAACTTTACTCTTCACATCACTTTAGTCCATTAAGCTGACGGTGTCGTTACGGCCCGATGACGTCATGAACGAATCGATTATTAAATTAGTTGGCAACAAATTTAATAATCGATTTTTGTCGACTACGTCGATTAGTTGTTGCATCCCTACAAGGCGGTGCTTCCACCTGCCTGATGGAGCATGTCGGTGCCCAGCCCACGGGTCGCAAGTGGCTTTCCTCCACCTGCGACCGCGGTAGGGGCATCGGAGTGGCTACACTTCATGGCCACCAGAGCGCCTCATCAGCAGTCCCGACCACTCTCAGAGCGCCACCCTGAGTGGCTCGTCTCCTGTTCCATGGACAGATGGATGGACAGCCTGATCTGCAGCGGCCACAGGCTGCAGTTCGCCTTCCCCCCCTCCCCCCTTCGCCGGGATATTGGAGACAGTTCTAACCTCTCCAGGTCGCCGCTCTCCAGGCGGAGCTTCAGGAGCTCCTAGAGAAGCAGGCTATCTCCAGAGTACCTCTCAGGGGTTCCCCGCTATTTCCTGGTCAGGAAAAAGACGGGGAGGATGAGACCCATTTTGAACCTGTCACATTTCAACAAAGCGATTATGGATAGACCTTTTCACATGTTAACGGGAAAGCAGGTGCTGGAGTGTGTGAGCCAGGGGGACTGGCTGACCTCCATCGACTTGAAGGACACCTATTTTCACGTTCCCGTCATCCCAGCACACAGGAAGTTCCTGCGCTTCTCTTTCTGGGGCATCTAGTATCAGTACAACCGCCTGCTGTTCAGTTACTCTCTGGCTCTGCGCACCTTCTCCAAGTGTGTCCAGATGGCCTTGGAGCCGCTGCGGTGGGCGGGCATCAGAGTCTTGTTTTATCTAGACGACCTGCTGCTGCTGGCACGGTCCCGGGACGAGGCGTTGGTGCAGACAGCCAAGCTTGTTGCACACCTGTCTCGCCTGTGTTTCACGGTGAACTGGAAGAAAAGCGCTCCTTTTCTCTCCCAGACGCTCACATACCTGGGCGTAGTGCTAGATTCCTCCCTCCAGCGAGCGCGGCTTTCCCAGGAGCACGTGGGCGCTCTGACATCCTGTTTTTCATTTCACAAATCTGGTCTCCTTATGTGAGGACACCTGGTAGGGATGTAGCTATGCGCACTCCCGAGCCTCTCTCCAACTACAGTGACACTGCAGCTAAAGACCAGCAGTCCACTAACACCACATCAAGCGGTTCCCAACTCAACACAAACTCAAACATAAGACTAAAAACAACACTAAAGTTGTGCTGAAGCTGTCAGACCAAATGAGCTTTAGATGATGTCGGGTAAAAACAGTCACATCAGAAAGGCTGGAGTCACAGAGTCACATTACCTCGCTGGCGAACACCGAGCAGTTGCTAACATTATCCGGTGCAAAGTTGTATCGCTTTCCACATAATTTCAACAGCTAACATGACCTGTATTACTATCCCGTGTACCACCAGTATCATGTTTGTAAGTTTTAATTTAGCCAGCAAGAAATGATGTAAAGGTACAAAGCAAATGTGGAGTGATTTGTTTATGTTAGCCTACAATGATGTAAGGCAGGGCAGTCAGCTAACCTTACATCAGCTTCTTCGTAACATTCAATATAGATTTATTGTCATTTTACCGATACTAAGGTACACAGCTTCTCCACCTCTCAGTCGCATAACTAACATGACATACATAATATACAATAATACAACATAACGACAACATAGACAACAACACAGAGGAAGACCCATCCACTAATGTTACAATAATGTTACTTACTGTGGTCTGTTATAAAGTGTGACAACAATCTCATTATAATATTCAGTCTAGCTCACTAACCGTTTCGTTATCATTCAATACATTTAGCTGTGTTGACATTGCTGAGCCTCCGGTAAAAGACACACAAATAACGCTGGTTACTGTAAAAGCAGACAGGCGAGCCAACGCCATTGTATCACATCCGCTAAATGCGGTCAGTGTAACGTTATCATGGAACCAGCATGGATTAGTTCAATGTCAAGAGTTTCCAGCATGTTGTGTGAAGCTGTCTACCTGTCTCTTTCTAGCACCTGTCACACTGCCTTATTTTCCAGGAGTATTTTGCCAATATGTCGGCTTGCTGCGCTGGATGAAAGGTACAGAACCGGTGTTGATCTGCCTCTGAGCTGGAAACGTTGAAGTAACAGAGCCTGAACATCTGGAGAAAAGCCACAGTCGGCATGCCGGTGTTCCTGCATTTATTGCAGGATCTCTGTATGAAAGCGGTTGTGTTTCGGATAATGCTCGCTCATGAGTTCAAGCATGCGTTTAGTCTCTTCCAGCACAGGTGTAGAAACTAAACAGGTGGGAACTAAACTGTACTTAATGATTGACTGTAGTACTGTTAACCAAACAACTAAAGAAGGTCTTTATGCAAATACAAATGTGTTTTGTAGAGAAAGTGAAGTGACCCATAAAATCATAAGATGGGATAGATATTAATAAGCCCCTCATGGTCATTGGATCATCAGAGATGGATGATGAAGACCACTAAGTAAATTCAAAATACATGCATGCAGAAGATTAACTGTGCTTACTGATTTCTAAGCACAGAACAGAATGAATGTGTGTTAAACTTTCTATGCCATCTAGTGGCTGTTTGGACTGTACAGCAGCAACTGGAAAAATACATTTCACCTCTGTACTGATGGACAGAACAGAGCAACTGTCATGTGCTACTTCATGTATTGGTTACTGTTACGACAACTAATCATCATCATCATAGAAACCTTAACATGCTGTATAAACAGTAAATGTTGGAGAATTCAGATCAGTAGCCATTGCTGTAGAAATACTTAAGTCATGGGTCCAAGTTATCCAAATTATTATTTGGATGTTTGATATCATTTAATAATAATGTTCAGTTGTATGAGTCAAGTTTCAAACATTTTATGGATCTGATATTTCCTGATTTAAAATCAGGAAACGTTTGTAACTTTAGATCATGTTTTATCTGAGCAAATCTTTTTATTATTATTTATCACTGATGCATTGAAGAGTTTCATAAAATCATTTCAATGCACTGGTCTAATTCTTTAGTGACCCAGGAATTCCCAGAAATAAAGCAAAGGACATGACCTGATATCCTGATACCCTGATACCCTGTTCATACTGTTAGAATAAGTACAATTCTTGACACCAGATTTTCAAGTGTAAGCCTCTGAAGGAAGAGAAAATTATACTGTCACAACTATGACATTGTAAGCCTTTTTCCTCAGTGTATTTTAGTTTGTATCATGCCAATCATTTTCTGCCCCCCAAATTAACAATGAATTATTGTGCATTGTGGTTGAGCCCACAACATGTTACTTCATGTACTGGGTCACTGAAAGATCTGCTGGCCCTCATCTCTTCATGAATGACGATACTGTTCAATTATATTCTTGTAAAAAGGTTTGGGTATTCACACCAAACAATACTGCAGTTTTCAGCATTGTACTATTTTAATGAGACTATATAAAACTGCTCACCAGATCCTACATATTTTTTTCTATTGCTATTCCCGTTATGTATTGTGATCGTGAGATGTTTTCCAGCATGTGACAGCGTGCTGTAGAAACCAGGTGTGAGAGCCCACGGTTTAGCTCGCTGCTGTTTGTACACTGGCTCGGCAGGCAGCTAAATTTAGCCGTGGATAAAAAGGGAATTATTGTAGAAACTGAAGCTGAAGATGGCAGATGCAATACGACAAGGATGACTGTTGAATTGCACTCGGTTTAGTTCCCTTGGTAACCTGAGGGAAATTAGCAACAGTGAGTGCAGAAAACTCCTGTTACATAAATAGCATTGGCAAGGTCCTGGAAGTGACCTTTTAATTTTTACAAGCTAAATGTGTCTGTGATTCATCCATGGAGTTATGTAAGATACAAGAAGAGGAAAAAAATAGGATGCAAAGATGTAGCTTTAGCGTTTTGTAACAGATTACCTGACATCCGATAACATGAACTCGCCCAGGGCTCAGAGCAGAGGTGTTTCTGCACTGCACCTGTCAATCAAACACTGTTCATGAAGTGTGGCAATTTAACTCTTCTGTATGTGGTATGTTTTTATGGTTTATTGATTCACAATGGCTGTGACTTTCCATGCTTAAGTCCCAGACCTTCTTTTTATTTAGTCAATAATACGCCACAAAAAAGAGACACCACATTTTTTACATACTGAGACTGAGTGCACAGAGGTTTACAGGACATTTATTTACCTTTATTCACTTAGGATTAAGTGTTTGTTCAACTAAAAGGTGTCATTTCTGAAGTTTTTCGTTGTGGATTTCAAAACAAAAGTCCTTTTATTTATATTTTAATTCTTTTTCACCTTTCTGTCCTGTCTTGTGAAGCACAGGTTATATGGAAAACCCAAAGTACTAGAACAATCAATAAATGAATAAATGAATAAATCTTGAAATATGCAAGAATGACTGAATGAATAAAAGAATAAATAAATGCGGAAATATAAGCAAGAAAGAACAAATAAAGAATAAATCCATAAATTTGCTTTTGCCTTTCCCTTACGAGACCTATTGCCATTGCTTTTTCCTTACGAGACAATTACGATTTCCTATTTCTTTTGCCTTTTCTTTATGAGACCAACCTGTCAATCAACTTGTGTTGGTCCGCCCACTAAGTCATCGATATTTCTGATACCAACGTTTCCTGCTCTAGGATCAATACTCATATAAAAGGATCAATATCTAAACTCAGTAATTTGGAGCGAGTGAGTGTTTTATCATAAGTATCTTACTGTTACCAGGATGGTCTAATTATAGGCTACTCGGTTGATAGGAACTACTTTTCCTTCCGCCTGTCAAAGTCATGCTTGCGCTAAGGCTCTGTGACAGAGCTTCACTGTTGAGCCACTGCAGCCCTTTACATTTCCCGCGATTGAATACTGACTCTGGCTGACTGTAAAAACACATCTGGCTGTATTTTAGCTGTGAAGGTAATTATGTTGCTCTGTGTGATGTGTGTGCAAAGACAGTGAAATACTTTAGTAACACTGCAAACTTCGAAAAAACCCTGAGATTAAGTCAAAATAATATGATGATGTTATGAAGCGGCAGTTCTGAGCAGGAGATTTTCACTATAATTAAAGAATATGAGAGTAGTTTGATGTCTTGTCATTATGCAGCTATTATTTTGAATTGGTAAGGCCACAGCCTACTCCTTATTTCTCTCATAAATACAGAAACGGGAGACGGAGGTCACATTAAATTAGTAATAAAATATGTAAAAAGTCTCGGTATCGGCAATACCAGCCTGGGTATTACTTGGTATTGGATCGCATAAGAATTAAGTGGTATCGCACATCAGTAGCGCACATTACTGCGTGTATTATGATGATCGACTGTATAAAAAAATCGACAGTGTCTTTGACGCCACCTGTTGATTTCTGATCAGCTGTTTCAAAGGAGCTGACGTGCCTGATTTCTGAAACCATGCACCTATGGCATACAAGCGAATATGCTACTCTGTGTTGCTAGCATGGAAGTAGCTAATTGGCTAAAAAAACTCAAGTTGGCAAGTGGACGTTGGTGGTTGGTAGCTGGTGGCCATATCCTTACCAGCTTAACGTTACACTTGAGGTAAGTTAACCTGAAACTATACAACAAAACTTGAAATAACAATTTATCTTTTATTGAGATTAAACAACACAAGGTTAAAAATACATAATATATCTCAAACGAACAATCTGAAGCAAATCAGTGAACCTGAATTTAGATTTTCACATAGGCTAACTATAGTTACCAGTCGTTTATTTAGTTGTGATTTGATTATAACATTACTTGTCACAACGTTAATAAATTAGCGCTAGATTACATACAGTGGGTACGGAAAGTATTCAGACCCCTTTAAATTTTTCACTCTGTTTCATTGCAGCCATTTTCCAAAAATCAAAAAAGTTCATTTTATTTCTCAGTAATGTACACTCAGCACCCCATCTTGACAGAAAAAAAAACAGAAATGTAGAAATTTTTGCAAATTTATTAAAAAAGAAAAACTGAAATATCACATGGTCATAAGTATTCAGACCCTTTGCTCAGTATTTAGTAGAAGCACCCTTTTGATCTAATACAGCCATGAGTCGTTTTGGGAAAGATGCAACAAGTTTTTCACATCTGGATTTGGGTATCCTCTGCCATTCCTCCTTGCAGATCCTCTCCAGTTCTGTCAGGTTGGATGGTAAACGTTGGTGGACAGCCATTTTCAGGTCTCTCCAGAGATGCTCAATTGGGTTTAAGTCAGGGCTCTGGCTGGGCCATTCAAGAACAGCCACGGAGTTGTTGTGAAGCCACTCCTTCGTTATTTTAGCGGTGTGCTTAGGGTCATTGTCTTGTTGGAAGGTAAACCTTCGGCCCAGTCTGAGGTCCAGAGCACTCTGGAAAAGGTTTTCGTCCAGGATATCCCTGTACCTGGCCGCATTCATCTTTCCCTCGATTGCAACCAGTCGTCCTGTCCCTGCAGCTGAAAAACACCCCCACAGCATGATGCTGCCACCACCGTGCTTCACTGTTGCTTCTCTTTGTTGCAATGAAACAAAGAGTGAAAAATTTAAAGGGGTCTGAATACTTTCCGTACCCACTGTATGATGGTAGCTATTTAGCTTGCAAAGCATTAGACATTCCATGGCCATTTTAAAAATATATATTGTTTATGATTCACATTGCAATAAATTCCATATATATTTGCACTCCTTCTGTCTTTACTACTGACTGAAATGTTAGATTTCACATTCTGGACAAGGACAAAGGACAAGCTTATCAGACAACAAAGATAAAACATCAAACATTAAAACTGAACTCTTGCTTAGAGAGATAAATGAAAATATTTCACATAAAATATTGCCGATTATGCAGTATATTTCTTTGTGTGCAGTATTTCCACTTTCTACCTTATACTTGAAGACAAAATAAGGACCTTTACACCCAGACCCAGAGCCTGAAGTTTGAGGAGTGCCATGTCTTTTTCTCTGTCTAGTTTAAACATAAAAGAATGAGCACACACCCAAACCAACCTGTGTGTGCTGAAACAAAGAATGACCTACATACCGAGTAATTATGAATCCAACTAGGTGGTATCATAAATTGTGACTTTGCAAACTGATCGAATGCACCTGTGGTAAATAGGTTCATCTACACCATGTAAGCCACACATGACCTTCTCAGCGGTCGCAATAAATTACACCTCCTAGGGGGCTTCAAAACAATTCAGTGTGCAGCTAATTCTTTGTTTTCCACAAATTTGAACTTGTCAGTGAATGTCACATTTGTCTCTTAAAGGAATGTTATTTGCTGATTTTATTTGGACATCAGCTTTTCATTTTTAACTTTCTAGCATATAAGCAAAATTTACATATCTTTACTTATAAATACCATCTTAATATTTTCATTTACAGCTGTTAACTGTCATTTTGTTAAAAGTTTAGATCACATTATTTCCAGTTAACATAGTAAGCTGATGATTGAAGAATGTGAGTTTTTATATATTGTGGAGTAAAAGTTAAAACAAAAGGAGCAAGGTGCACAAGCTGGAAGCTGTGACTTTAATATCAGGTAGAGGTTGAATGAGGTGCTCCACATCTGGATGGATTCTGCAATCAGCTCCCCTGGCACCTCAAAATACAAAATGGGTAAAAATTATTGACAAAGTGCACGCACAAGCAGTTTCCTCTGAGATCACCTCAGCATGATAACCTCTCTAGCATGTCACAGTTACCAACGTTACTCGATGCAGGTACAGCTTTATAACAACAGATGGCATAGTTGTCCCATTTAGAAGGACTTAATTTAATGAATTTATTTAACTTTCTTACGCAATACACTATTTACTCAGATGTGAAATATTAATCTTTGCCGTTATTTAGTCAAATATGCAACAATAATCTTTGCTGACTGGCAATGTGCAATAATGTATGCCGGAGGCACCACTTTAACACTCAATTTTGGTCTTAATGTATATTTATCATTTAGCTCTTATTTTATGTGTTACTGAACTGGTACACAGTGTTTCGCCACACATAGACTTTACTTTGGCAGGCCGCCCAGGTTAATGGTGATCAATTTTAGGATTTTGCAGAGAAACACAGAGAGAGTTGTTATCTATTACGTAACAAGATGTGTACACAGTGGATATTTACAAGCACAGAGCAAGTAAAGCCACAGTGAACACACCGGTGCTGATGTCATTCTTTAGCTACCACGTTGGTTTAGTTCTGATGGGCAACTTCGTCAACAGTCCTCCTCCCCTGCTGCCTCCTGGGAGGAGATATGGAAGTTTCAGCTGCCACACCACCAGACTGCAGAGCAGCTTTCCCCCCAAGCTCTTGAGCTCAAATTCATCCTCGGCACTGTTCCATTGAATATACAGGCATGTGACTGGCAAAGGACAAAAAAGCAGGAAAATATAGAGACCCCCCAACACCCCAATTAAACTGGCAGCGGCAGGACCCATGACAATAACTTATTTGGGGGATGTGCTGCAGTGGGAATCAAAGACAAGTGTCTAATCCACTGCGCCATTGCAACCTCTCAACAGCTAAATGTGCAACATGCAACATAAAATAATTGAGTTTATAACTAAATAATATAATATAATAATAATATTACCTTTCAAATTAGTTCAGTAGAAGTTAATAGGTTATTTTTAATGAATAACAGACAGCAACAAAGGTTGTCATCTGTGTAAGACCTGGTGGTGGTTATATTATTCAGATCAAACAGCTGATCAGTCTCTGTCTGTTGATAAACTGTAGGAAAAAGACATTTCAACTCTGGCAGGTGTGGGTGTGAGATGTGAACCGCAACAGTTACAGGATCGCGCCAGTTACACAGAAGCCGTTGCCATGGTTACCAAGCGGAGCACTTGTTTGCCTGTCTGTTGATGAGGAGCGCAGACCGACCCCGCGGATCAAAGTCATGTGAAACGGCCTTATATAAACCCTGTCACAACAATTCACATTGACGTTGGACGGAGTTGTGCAGCGGTGTTCATGATACTAACCATTCAATACACAGACTGGTCCGCTGTCAATGTGTTTGCGGGAGAGAGAGATAATAATAAATATATTGAATATATTAAATAACTGCTGCAAAATATTTCTCCTCATGCCATGAAGTGAGGACAACCAGTGGAACCTCAGACTGATAAATAATTATACAGATTTTCAAATTATTATTATTGTGATTGTTTCATATTTTACTAATTGTTTTGTTTTTACATTTGATACTGATTTCTTTTTATTTTATAATTATTTTTTAATCAATTAATTATTTTTTTTAAATAGTTTGTCTATTAATATACACACACACACATTACTGTTTCATTTATTTATTTTATTGAAATTTGTTTTTATACATTTTTATTTTTTAACACACACACACACACACACACACACACGCTTACCGTTTTATTTATTTTAATATATATATATATTTTCTTTTTAACACACACACAAGCACACGCTTACTGTTTTATTTATTTTATTTTTCATATATATATTTTATAAACACACGCTTACTGCTTTGTTTATTTATTTTATTTTTAATATATTTTTATTTTTTTAAAACACACACACACACACGCGCTGTTTTATTTATTTTATTTAATTTTTTTAACACACAAGCACACGCTTACTGTTTTATTTATTTTATTTTTAATATATATTTTTTAATCACACACACACACACACGCTTACTGTTTTATTTATTTAATTTAAATTTTTAATATTTCTTAAAGGAGCGAGTGAGAGGAGGTGCTGAGCGAATATGCGCTGCGTGCAGCTCTGCAATCAAATACAAGTTTTCCCATCTTAAATAGTAAAATAAATAAATAACGGAAATCAATATGTGGCGGTGAGTGCTGATAATGTGGTGGGTCGCCACAAATAAATGAATTTATGGGAAATACTGTACTGGATATCACTCACCATATTAGCCAGTAAACACAAACCCAGTAATAAATAAACAGAACGGAAGTTGACTTCGTGCCGGGCACATCACCTTGGCAACGCATCCGATGAAAGCAAGCAATATTCTCCTCACTCACTACAGTGGGCTGTCATAGGAGTTAAAGTTGCTCTTTGTAGAACAGAAAATGCAGTATTTCCCTCTTCTCAGGGTTAACAAACTCAGCAGCAACTCCTGCGGAGCTGAGAGGCTGACAGACAGCATGACCTGTTTATAATATTGTTAGGTCTCCATATAGGGGTACAGCTTAGGTTACATTCATCTGAAAATACAAACACACCGAACAACATTGATAATTAATAGATAATAAATAATCACCTTCTTATCAAATGGGCAAAAACTTTCCTCTTCCATGTACATTTAGTGATTTGGCTGTCACTCCCCCTCCCAAAAAAAAATTAAAAGAATGTTATCATGTCCCCATAATCCCCAGACCTGCTGCAATGGCACATGCAGTGAGTGGGTCTCAATCCCAGGTTTCCCACGGAAAAGTCAAGAGCATTAACCACTGTACTATGGTGGCAATGCTAAGTTCCCTGAGTGGAATTAACAGAGTGAGGCTACCTTGAAACGTTGAAACGACAAACACTTCTATGAGAGATTAGTTGGACTTAGTGGGCAGGCCAAAACACACTGATTGACAGGTTGGGCTCGCAAAGTAGAGGCAAAAGCAATAGGTCTCGTTAGGGAAAGACAGTGACAATAGGTCTCATAAGGGAAAGGCAATGGCTTCTATGATTGTTTTGTCCCATTTTTCAAATGCATTATTAAAGGGACTATATGTAAGTGTTTCAATGAAATTAATCAAATTTTCATTGCCTTATTGTCAATGGGCTCGAAACTCACTTAGAAATGAAGCAAACGCCTGTTTTCTCCGTTGCTTGCATCAGCCACTATTCTGCTTTGAATGTGAGGTCTCTGGGTCGGATTCAGCCCTGAGCGCGCTCCCGAGCCTCTCTCAGACTACATCGACAACAAGGCAGCTAACGACATGCAGTCCACTAACACCATAAAACAACCAGCTCACAGCAAAACACAGGCTCCACGAAAGGATACAAAACAAAACTAAAGGTTTATGTTCTGAAGCCTATCAGACCAAACAGGTTCAGATGATGTCGAGTAAGAACAAAGTGATCATTAGCAAAGCTGGAGAAACACAGAGAAAGTCACGTTAGCTCCCCGGCTAACGCCGAGCAGTTGCTAATGTTATCCGGTGCAAAGTTATATAACGTTAGCTTTCCATTTTACTTCACCAACTAACGCGACCTGTGTACCGCTGTTGATTTAGCCTGCAAGAAAGGACGTAATGGTAAAAAGCAAATGTGGAGCGATTTGTTTATTAACGTTAGCCTATAGTGATGCAGCCAGCTAACGCTACAGTAGCTCGGACCTGCCGCTGTTTGCTTCGTAACATTCAGTTTATTTTTATTGTGGTTTTTATATACAGTCTATGGGTTTTACCAATAACGTTACTCAGGTGCACAGCTTCTCTCAGTCACTGTAATTGACCCACATAACATAAAACACTGCAACAAAACGGTCACAACAACACAGAGAAAGAGCCATCCACTATCACTAGTTATAGTAAAGTTACTTACTGCGGTCTAACTGTGAAGTGTGACACAATCGCATTATAATATTCAGTCCAGCTCACTAGATCCAATGTCTCTCAGAGCTTTCACAGTCAGCCCCCTCACACCCCTCATCCAATACATGTAGCTGTGCTGAAAGGCAGCAGGCGAGCTAACGATATAGCACATCAGCTAAATGCAGTAAATGTAACGTTACGTTACCGTGAACATGTAACGAGCAGGGATTAGTTCTGCATGCAGCTGATAAAACTATTACTGTAATGTTGCAGTGGGAGTTTTCCTGAGTTTCCAGCTCTGTCTGTTCTCCCTGTCAGATAGGCGCTGTCACGCTGCCTTTTTTCGGGAGTATTGTGCCGATATGCGGCTCGCTAAGCTGAATGAAAGGTACGGCGCCGGTGTTGATCTGCCTGAGACGGGAACGTTGAAGTAACAGAGCCTGAAAAGCCACAGTGCGTTTATTGTGGTATTTCTGTGTGAAAGTGGTTGTGTTTCGGATTATGCTCGCTCATGAGTTCAAGCGAGCACGCGTACGAGCACACACCTGGTTGCAATCTTAGAACCGCACCGCTAGTGGCCGCTGAAAACTACATAGTGCCCCTTTAAGTTTTGGCCCCCAAATTTCAATACCATATAGAATTATTGGTTCTAGTAGAAAGTGGAAAACTTTAAGCCAGATTTCAATTGGAATATAGATTTTAATGTTTCTTTTTATTGCATAGAAAGATCTCCTTGTTTTTTGTGTGTAACACAATGTCTTTATTGTTTCTGAAAGATCATTATCTTAGTCTTTGTTGTGTTTACTGTCAGGGCCCAGTTCTGACAAAATCTCTGCAGGAGATTAAGGTGCTGCAGCAAACCTTCTTTAGTAGGTGAAAGCAACACTAAGTCATCTGCATCCAGCAGACCTCTGATCCCTGTGCCGTTCAGGGTGAATTGGTTCGCCTATTCATTGATATATAGATTAAAGAGATCCCTGCCTCACTCCCCGGCCCAGGGAGAAGAACGCTCTTTGTTTGTTTCCAATCTTTATCTTCACTTTTTATATACATGTTCTAAATCAAATCATATGTTTTTCTTCCAATGCCACTTTCAAGTAGCCTATAGAAAAGGCCCTCGCGCCAGATGGAATCAAAGACTTCTTGGAAGTCAACAAACCGGCATATACCTTTCTTTTCTTAATGTTTAATTCTTGAGGGTAAATTGTGCGGCCATTTGGCAAAAAAACAATTTGGCATTTATGCAGAATATTGTGGTCATCAAGAAAGTTGACAAGTCGTTTATTATTCTGTATGAGTATGTGCTGTTAAACAGTTCAGAGTTAGAATGAGCCCTTTCCAGATAGATAGTGAGATAGATAGATAGATAGATAGTTAACGTTCTAGCTAACGGCAGGCTGTTGGTGAGCCAGGTTCTGGACAGTTTTAACGATAGTGCATAACGTTAACGGTTACTGGGCTGCAATAACGTTATTCTTTATTAAATGTCACATAATTACTTGATCGAGCGACCGCTTACCTGACGACCCATCTTGAGAGCATCGGTCGGTCGGTCGGTCCTTCCCCAGCGCTGCCCAGGCTCTGTCTGCAGAGGCTCTGCCCGCCTGTCAGCGCTGTGACACCGGCACTGGCAACTGGCAGTGAGTCTAACCCACCTATCCAAGAAGCGTCAGCTCTTATTTTGAAAAGGGCTTATTTAGGGGACGTGACATCACATTGAAGCAATACCCCTGATTGGCTGACTACACGTGTGGATCGTAGTCACACACTCTGCGGAAAGATAGTACCAAAATGATCTGTAGACGTGTGCAGAGGGATCTGTGAATGCCCTGTGATCTGCAAACACAGATTCAACACTCGCATGCTGAGCTTTGCACAGAATGTGTAAGAATGTCTTTTTACAGTGGTTTGAAAATTCAAGTTTGTTTGCACATTGTGAGGAGGGCATTTGTAGAATTTTTAATGGGAAAAACAGCGAAATTGTTGTGCCAAAATTATGAAAATAAATGCAGTACAATCTACAAACAAATAATGACCCTCATGCACAGACAAATCACAATGAATTCATTTAAATTCTGGTTGTCAAGAACAAGTCACTGATTTCTATTTGTGAATCATAAAGAGTTTGTTTGCGGATTTTAAATCTTTTTGTACATCTTGTTTTACATTTGCAGATCATGAGGAGTTTGTTTGCAGATTTTAAATCTATTTGAAGATCTTGTTTTGTGTTTACAAATTGTAATATGCATTTTTGACTCATAGTCTGTTCATTTTCAACGATTATGGCATTGTTCTGTTACCACAGCGAAACAATAGTGCCAAAATTCTGAAAACAAATGTGACACAATCTACAAACAGAACATGAAATTCACCTGCAAACAAATCACTTTACATTCATTCAAATTCTGGAGTACAAGTCACTGATTTCTATTTGTGTATCATGATGTGTTTATTTGTAGATTTTTAATCTTTTTGTATATCATGCTTTATATTTGTGGATCATGAAGAGTCTGTTTGAGGATTTTGTATCTATTTGTAGATTGTGTTATGTGTTTACAAGTTGTAAAATCTGTTTGTGACTTTTAGTCTGTCCATTTTCAATGTTTTTGGCACCGATTTACCTCCACACCACCGTGGTCTGAATGACGGCATCACCAACAGCTGTCAGTGTTCACTGTTGCTTTACCTGCTCCCTGTTGTGGTGGCAGCCCAGCTGACGGTGAGTGTCCTGGTTTTTTCTCCTTTTTATCAGTTTTTCTGCTTTTTTCCTTGGTTTTCTGTTCCCTGCCTGCCTCCCTGTGTTTTCTCCCCTGTGTGCTCTCTCTCCCTCTGCTCCTGAGCCCAGCCAACTACCTGCACCTGCATCCCATCAGCCACCTCGTCAGCCTGCCACACCTGCCAGTAATCACCTCATGACTGCCTGTATTTCAACCCCGGTTCTCCACACCATCCTCGCTTGATCGTCGTTGCTCCATACCCGGTGCCACCCCCACGTTCAGGCTCTCATGTTTCTTGTTTTTTCACATTTACCCTGTGCCTTGTCGCTGTCTTCCCTAACCTTGTCTCTCTGTCTGTTTCCCTCCCAGGTACACTCACTCTCGTCCTCCGTTCGGCTGGGCTCATCCACTGGCCCACTCCTCCTCGGACTTCCCTCATGGCGTCCTCCCTGTTCCCCCGCCTCTCCTCGCTTCCTCGGCCCCAGTGTTCCCCGGCTCCCTGGCCCCCTGTCTCCTTGGTTCCCCGTGCCAGTGCTTCCCTGACGTCCTCCTCTTCCTCCACTCCAGTCCCTCTCACCCTTTTTCCCTCAATAAACCTCCTTCCCTCAGAGTGCTGCATTTGCGTCCTCTCTGTCCACACACCACGCAATCCCATAACACTCCCTGCTTTACAATATCCACAGCGTTTCTTTCTGTGTGTTTCTCTGCAGATGTAGTGAATGTTGCATCTTCTTCACTCTCGTGAATAACTTCCACACACCTAGGATGTGTTTTAGCCTGTGTGTGTGTGTGTGGCTGTGACATGAGGATACGGTCTGTGCACACGTGAAACACGGTGCTGTGTGTTTGTAATGTTCAATGTCACCCACAGAAAATTGGATTTTTGACACTGCTGGGCCCTGGTCTATTTTAGTCCCTAGCTGATCAATCTGCGCATCTCTAGCTGTAGAAGATGAGTTCCAGTTCAATAAGCTGTTAAACAAGCTACCAAATAAGCTAGTTAATGTTTTAATAACACAGTGGGCTTATAGAAAAATAATCGGTTATCATAACTTTTTGTCATGATTAATTTATTAATGACTCAACATCATCTGTATTAAAGACAACAGAATCAGTTCATCCAATGTTTAAGATGCATAAAACAAAAAACATAAACTTAAAAAGCACTTTAATTGCCCTGTTTGCGTTTGTATTGTTTTACTACTTACACAATTGTTTTAAGTATAGTATCATTATATTAGCCTATTTGATGGTTTTTAAGGGGTATACCCCTCAGATAGGGGGGTCATATCCTCCTGCCCCCCCCGTGATTTACGCCTATGGACCAGAAGATTAAATTGTAGGACCTTCCATCCTTGTAGTGGTCCAGGGCTGCGTTCGAAAAGTCTTTTTTGCTTAGGAAGGTTCCTAACTGAGTGAAGTGAACCGGAAGTAGCCTATTTCAGTGGCACCCATGATAAGAGCTGTTCGAATTCTCTAAAAGCTAAGGAAAGGAGCCTCAATGCTTCCTTTCATATCTCCTTTGGCATAGGGTACATCTGACCATCCTTTACAAAAAGAATGGAGAGAATGCCGTCCCACAATTCCTTGCGGCGGCAACATTTAAAGCGGCGCACGTTCTCAAACTCAAATGATAAAATCCATCAACCACATTTTGGCTTTTTTGTAATCTAATTTGTAATCTAGGCTACTGTTTCAACACCGTTTTATGTTTTGGATTGTTGAATTAAGCCATTAAGTGTTTTCTACAATAAAAATAAATAAATCACCAACCATGACGAATAAAGGAGGTTGATCAGCATGTGTTACCATTGGCTATTGAGCCTTTTCTCTCTTATGCCATAAATTGCTAATATGAATAGATATTAAACTGTCAACAATAACTGAGACCCATGTCAGCTGTCTTGTAACGTGATCAAAGCGAGGATAATGTTGCAGCGTGTAGCCTCACGTTATGTACTGCAGCCTTCAGCAAATTAATACTTCAGTCACAGATGCTGACACCCTCGCCTTAATAAAGGCAAAGACCAAGCTGGATAACCTCTTCAGTAGGCGTTTCCCACACGCTGATTTATTTGTGGCGGCCTGCCACATTATCAATACTGATTTTCGATTGATTTTGTTATTTAAAATGGGTAAAATCGTAAATGATGACGGAGCGCTGCACAGCACATATATTCTCTCAGCATCTCCTCCCTCTCTCTCTCTCTCTCTCTCTCTCTCTCTCTCTCTGCACAGTTACTCTGTCATTCTGTGGGAAACACTGTATTTACATACAATTGGGATTCATGTTGATAAATACGCCTATGGGTGGGCAGGAGGGTGAGTGTGAGCAAGCATTCTCAATCTGACATCCCTGTCCATTATTTGGTGACTGGTAAGCTACCTTATCTGCCTTTTTGCTATCTTGTTTATTAAGTAATATATTCCACCGTGTTGTCCACCTTTAGATGGCCTGCAACAGCGACATGGGGCGTAGTGTCAAAGATGCGCTTTCTTCAGAACATTGTAGTTTCATCACGGTCTGGTCTAGCTCTGGTCTTTCTCGAAGTATTGTTTGTTTATATTTTCCTTTTGCAGTTTTGCTTTTGATAGCTGGGAGATATTCAGTGGTTTCAGAGTGTGTAGCCTAGAGATCATGATACAGCTTTTGATCTTCAAGCTTCTGTGTTCTGTGTTTAAAACAACACTACTGCTGTTATTGATGCCGTTGCTAGGTAACCACAGTCCAGTGTTAGCTTGTTAGCTATTAGCTTGAGTGTTTCAGTTGGGACTTGTTTTATAGAAATAAATGCAAAAACTTAGTAATTTCAGTGTCCAGTAGTTCTTGCTTGTTATTTGCTTGAGTCCCTCTATTCTCTTCTGTGTTTGTTTTTGTTTTCTCCTTGTTTGTTTCTCTTCAGCTTGATGCTCTGTTTCTGAGCTGAGTTTCTTTAGTTTGTTTAGCAGCAAGCCTTAAACATGACTTCTCATCAACAACAGAATTCAGAATTCCTTTATTATTTATTATTATTATTAAAATATTAATAATACATATTAATAATTATTAATAATAATTATTACATTTATTTATTATTTTATTCATTTATTGATTGTTCTGGCACTTTGGATTTTCCATAGCTATACAGGTGCAATTGTTTTACTGTTGACTGACACTGACTTGTCCTTTAAAAAGGGTGCTCAGTGCTGTCATATGTGCTTCGATGAAAGCTTTTTGCCAAAGCACATCAACAGTTTTTTAGTCCATTAGTTGAAAATGAAATTCATCAAAATGAACAAGACATGAGGTTTTTGAGTGCCACCTTTTTCCTGAATACGTTTTGGGGAAAACAAACACATTGTGCAAATATGTTGTTTGTTTTACCCTTTTACTCTGCTGTACGCACTTTATTTGAACATACTCAAAAAAATGTATTGCCTGTTTTGATGCACCCATACCTTTTTAGATGTTGTATGTTTTTGTCTCAATGCTTTTATGGTTTTTATACCCTGGTCCTGAAGGATGAAATCGCACAGTAATAAAACCTTCTCCCTTGAGAAGGTTTTATTAGATGTTTAACTAACCTTCTTGTCCAATGATGATTTTTATTACCTATTTGTTTTATTAGTGCTTACTCAGATTATTTTCTGTAGCATCTCCATAAACTGATACATAAACATAGATTAATTCTTGCACATTCAACAAATACAAAATTATTTTACACACCGAAAATACGCACACCCCATTCTCTTTTTTTGTCTTGGTTGAGTGGTTGAATGTTCTTCAAGAAATCCACTCGCAAAAATAGTTATAACTAACTATTAACAATGTGATAAAATAGGGAATATAAAAAAGAGGGAATTTTGTGTGAAGAAGACTATACCTTTGGAAGATACTCTCTTGATGTGTCTATCTCAGACTGCTGAAGCCTTGTATTATCTCAGATAGCAAAATTTTCAGTGTTCAGAGGTGCACCTGACAATTGTTTTAAGACAAACTTGCAACATGACCAGCATATCCTTTAATAGCTGCATTGCTTTTAGTTGTTGTTGTTTGTGCAAGAGGCACAGGCTCAGTCAAGCCCCCAGGAACATCACTGGACTGTGAGGTGATTATGGCATGGTGGCCAAAATTGCAGAATCACATGACAACACACTGGCCCCAAAAGGTACAAGGTGGTTTATTAGACATTATACAGCAAAAGGCTGCATAACAAAACGAAATTTATAGTTCGTTCATGCTACACACACAACATATAATCAAGTATTTTAAAATATAAAATAAAATACAACAATATTTACAGTTATTTATATACATATAAATACACCCACATGTATACTCGAACATTCCACAGTGCATTTTTTTAATTTGCTACCAGATGATAATATGAAAGTTTCATCTTCACATTAAAAAGTCTGACACTTGGGAAACAGAGTCATCTTGACTGCGTATGAGCACCAAGCATCATCAATGTAAAACACCAGTCCACCTCCTCAGCTTGGAACAACACTGCAGCAGTCTCTTCAGAATCAGAATCAGCTTTATTGCCAAGTAGTGTTTTACACATACGAGGAATTTGCTGTGGTGATAAGGTGCTACACGTAGACTAACATACAGCCAACATAAATAAATGTAGAAATATAATAAATATGGAATGGAAGAACAACATTACAGATATATACATGAGCATTATTCTGGGTCTGTGATGTGCAGAAGTAATGCAACGGAAGAGAATACTGTGTACATATAAATATATAAACTGACAACATAAAAATATACAACAACAAAGATCAACAATCAACAACAAATATGTGCGACGTGCCAGGTCTGTGCCCGACATGAGATGAAACAATATTTACATGTGTAGAGACATTTGTATCATTTGTAAGGGTGGAGTGTCAGTGGGGGACCCGGGTCTTGTTAATGAGGCTAGTTGCAGACGGGAAGAAACTGTTTTTGTGGTGAGAGGTTTTGGTCCTGATGGGCCGCAGCCTCCTGCCAGAGGGGAGAGTCTGAAACAGTTTGTGTCCGGGGTGGGACTGCAATCTTTCCTGCACGCCTCAGAGTCCTCGAGCCGTACAGGTCCAGAAGAGAAGGAAGATTGCAGCCAATCAGCCTTCTCTGCAGAGCGAATGATGCGCTGCAGCCTGCCCTTGTACCTGGCAGTGGCAGCAGTGTACCAGATGGTGATGGAGGAGGTGAGGATGGACTCAATGATGGCGGTGTAGAAGTGCACCCTCATTGTCTTTGGCAGGCTGAACTTCTTCAGCTGCCGCAGGAAGTACATCCTCTGCTGGGCCTTCTTGGTGAGGGAGGTGATGTTCAGCTCCCACTTGAGGTCCTGGGAGATGATGGTGCCCAGGAAGTGGAAGGAGTCCACAGTGGTGACTGGGGAGTCACACAGGATGATGGGTGAGGGTGGGGCTGTGCTCTTCCTGAAGTCCATGACCATCTCCACCGTCTTCAGAGCGTTGAGCTCCAGAAGACAGGTCACCAGATGGTCGATCTCCCACCTGTACGCGGACTCATCCCCACCTGAGATGAGCCCAATGAGGGTGGTGTCATCCGCAAACTTCAGGAGCTTAACAGACTTGTGACTGGAGGTGCAGCTGTTGGTGTACAGGGAGAAGAGCAGAGGTGAGAGAACGCAGCCTTGAGGGGATCCGGTGCTGATGGTCCTGGAATCAGAGACATGTTTTCTCATCTTCACGTGCTGCTTCCTGTCCGTCAGGATGTCAGTGATCCACCTGCAGGTGGAGTCAGGCACGCTCAGCTGAGAGAGCTTGTCCTGCAGCAGGGCCGGGATGATGGTGTTGAAAGGAGAGCTGAAATCCACAAACAGGATCCTCGCGTAGATTCCTGGGGAGTCCAGGTGCTGGAGGATGTAGTGAAGGGCCATGTTTACTGCATCATCTACAGACCTGTTGGGTATGTAGGCGACGGGTCTGTAGTCGTTTAGTCCTGTGGTCCTTGGTTTTTTGAGGACAGGGATGATGGTGGAGGTGTTGAAGCAGGCTGGCACATGGCAAGTCTCCAGTGAGGTGTTAAAAATGTCTGTGAACACCGGAGACAGCTGATCAGCACAGCGCTTCAGGGTGGATGGGGAAACAGAGTCCGGCCCAGGTGCTTTGCGGGGTTTCTGCCTTCTGAAAAGGCCGTTGACTTCCCTCTCTGTGCTGGAGAGAGGAGGGGAGGGGGTGGAGCTGGTCAGCTCTGAGGAGGGAGGGGAATAAGTGGTGAACCAAGGCTGAAGCTGAGCGGAGGAGTCACGGGGGATGGTGTCCGATTGACTCTCAAAGCGGCAGTAGAACTGGTTCAGC
This sequence comes from Micropterus salmoides, assembly GCF_014851395.1. NCBI lineage: Eukaryota > Metazoa > Chordata > Actinopteri > Centrarchiformes > Centrarchidae > Micropterus > Micropterus salmoides. The sequence goes on from NW_024044237.1 coordinate 9,858,628, forward strand.
TCATTTGCCAGGTGAGAATCGTTTATGGAGTGGGGGACTTTGGGTTTATAGTTTGTGATCTGTCTGAACCCCCTCCAGACAGAAGTGGCGTCGTTTGCAGAGAACTCATTCTTTAGTCTCTCTGAGTACAGTCGTACCAGGGTTTGTCATTGTTATAACTCACCCTGGTGCGTGTTGGTATACATGTGCCCTCACAGAAGCTGATGTAGGACGTCACAGCCTCTGTAAACTCATCCAGGTTGTTGGTAGCATTCTTGAAAACATCCCAGTCAGTGCAGTCCAAACATGCCTGGAGGTCCTCAACAGCTTCACTAGTCCACTTCTTTGATGTCCTCACTACAGGTTTACAGAGCTGTAGTTTTTGCCTGTAAGCGGGAATCAGATGGACCATCACGTGATCAGAGTGACCCAGTGGAGCGCGTGTGACAGCGTGATAGGCACTGCTAACTGTGGTGTAGCAGTGATCCAAAGTGTTCCCCTCTCTGGTTGGGCACTTTATAAACTGTCTGTATTTGGGGAGTTCTTGGCTGAGATTTCCCCTGTTAAAGTCACCGATAACAATAACAAGGGAGTCCGGGTTTGTTTGCTCCACACACAGTATCTGGTCAGCCGGCATGCGCTGTGCGTTGTGCACGTTTTTGTGTGGCGACATGTAAACACCGACCAGAGTGAATGAAGGGCATATCACGGGGGGGAGTAAAACGGTTTACAGTTTATGATAAAATATTAGAGATTAGGAGAACAGTGCTGCTGAATCACGTCGGTACACCAGCCATTGTGTAGTCTGGTCAACACAAGTCTCATTTTACATTTAGATTCACTCATTTGGCAGACGCTATTATCAAGAACAACATACAATCATTAACAGAGCATAAAATACAGCACGAGATCTACAACAGACAATAGATATTAATAAAAGTAGCATTAAATACTAGTAAGCGCTAATGGCACACATCGCATCAATGTAGTAAATACCTAGGGAAAGGAGTTAGAGTTAACAAAAAGTGCAATCAATACAAGATAATTGTAGGGGATAGGAGAAGAAGATCACTGGAAGTGCATGTTAGATGTTAGGAGTTAGAGGTGTTATAAAAGGAAGTATTCTCGGAAGAGATGAGTTTTCAAGAGCTTCTTGAAGTTAGAGAGGCTCCTCCAGAGCAGAATCAAGTCCAAGCTGGGCCAGCATGGCTCCTCTCCTGGCTCTCTTTCCCCTCCTCTGAGCAATCACCTCACCCGCCGACACACCTGGTCCAGTTATTTGGGCCGGGTGCATCATGGTCTGCTGCTCTTTAATCTAAAAACCCCGTCTTCATCTTCCAATGACTGTATTTATGTCAGAGGTAACACGTGTTTTGGCAATAAAGCCGGGAATAAACAAATAAAAAAAAAAATGTGTACAGAAGTTTGAAGGAGTTATCGGCTGCTGCTTGTACAAGCGCTGACTTGTTCCCATACACAATCATTTCAAAAGAGATGACTGTAAAACAATGAATTTATTTAAAACAAACACACCCATTAGCAGAATTTGAAATCCATTCAGTCCAGTGAAATTTGAAAAATCAGGATTTATCATTTATCTCATGTGTTTATCTATTCATGTGTTCGGTCAGCTCAGCCAGTCTCAACGAATGGAGCGCCATGTTGAAACGCGTTACCCAGTTATCTTAATAAATACAGTACATGGGTGTTGTACATGTTGACTTTTTTTGCACAACTAGTGTTGTTAGCTCCACCTTTGCTTTACTGCTGTGGCAGGATATTTTTCCGTTAGTCTGCTCCTCCATACACATCAATTGACTTGCTCAACATTTTCAGAAGCAGATATGGTGACATTACACTCAAAATATGAATATTTTATTAACATGTGGAATTGAGGTCACCTTAGAAGGAGTGCAGCAGCACCTCGGGGGAAGGTCCTGTAAGTCAAGTGAGGCTTTAGTAAACAAAGGGGGACATAATGGTTAATGTTAGTTCTGCAGGGAGGGCAGCTGTGCGTCAGCTGGTGTAATTTTACCATGTAAGTCTGAGTGTGTGCTGTGGATGAAGCCGATGCAATTGGACAAAGGATTTTTTTAGGATGACCTATCACTTTAAGAGTGTCAGAGCCCCTTGATGGGCTCCTCATCTTTTTTCTCTCACAACATCTTTCTTCTGCCATGCATGGCTTGTTGCCGAGGTAACAGGCCAGAGAATGGTTTAGCATTTCCAGCATCGCCTGGTGAATCGACTCGTGCTGACATGCAGCTGACAACAACATGCTGCATGACTGGCTCAGGTATTTTCTCCCCCAAATGTCAGCAGAGTCAACAGCCACCTGGTGCTACACTGTAATGTCAGGATCATATCAAAGGTGACGTACTTGATATTATGTTTAGGTGCTTCAAGTGATGACAAATATAGCAAACTGAGGCATATGTGTCGACATTACTTTGAGTTGTAAAGCAGAAAATCAACCCTGGTGATAAAAATGTCCTTTGTACGGTGATACAGTCACTTCTGGTTCAAAATCTAAGTGGAGTGAGTTACTGTGTTTCTCCAGCAGAGGACACTGTGTTAGTGTGCATGCCTGTGTGTAAATGTGTGTGTTTGCATGGTTATGTGTTAGTGTGCATGCGTGTGAGTCATATCACCCCACATGTCTGTTAAGCATTTTATTCTATTGTATTTGATTCTATTCTGCAGTCTCCATCCAGAAAGCAACTATGACTTATTGACTATATTTAGATGCACCTATTCATGTTGTAGGAAAATAATTCAATCAGTTTGTTTAAATGCACAGTAGTAGCAGAAGCACAATTTTCTGGTCAGGTCATTATTGAGCTGCTACAACACTGACTGAAAACAGTCATATCATGCCTGTCTGAATCTGCATTTGTATTACTCCCCTGGTATTTTGCTGTTTACAGGTAATCTGTCTGTTGGAAGCTAGGGGCTGTAAAAACAAACAAAGTGTTAATCAGCATATCTGTTACCAATGAAAGAACAGATTGGACTCACTCAGCCCTCCATTAATCATACTGATGAATTACTTTGCATATTGGATATATTTGGATTGCACTATTCAGATTTAGACTTTAATGACAGTATGTCAGTATAAATGTGTGATTTAACAGGCTTTCAAGATCTTTAAAATATTTACAATTAGCTTTCAACTTGTAATTATTTGCTCACCTTCCTCTACATGGACCTTGTCAATATGCGTCGTCACTCATTGTGCCCAAGTGGGACGCACTCAGGCCTGTGCAGGAGACTGAGTATGATGCAACATCTTGCAATAAACAATGTGCTGTAAGAGCATGTAACACAGAGGCTAGCAGGCAAGTAAAACCCCACGTTTAGAGAAACACCCAACATTCAGACACATGCAAGCACAGTTTAATACATTTTTGATTTTGTCCTCAGAGACCCTAGTTCCTCAGCTAGCTGTTTCCTACCTGCATGCTTTGTTGGACTTGATGATGGGCCTGAGGGTCACCGATATTAAGATGACCTGCCTCATCGATCACCTGTCACATGTATGGATTAGAAAAGAGATCAATGGGACAACCTTCTAGTCTGAAGTATGGCAAAGGGAGGCAGCTACTGCATGATAATGGCCTGATCCCGAGGTCCAGTGGTCTGTTTTGATTTGTGTTTGTGTGTGTGTGTGCATGTGTATGTGAGTACATGAGTACTCCCTTTCTTTGCTGCTGCCTAAATCAGGGTATGTGCTGGGTCATCAGTCACCAGGTCTCCTTAATGTTCTTTTGTCTGACGTTCCGCCACAGTTACCTGATATACACATAGACCGTATGTTGATACAGGACAAACATACACTTTTAATTTCTATGTTATTGACAGGTTGCTTAATATGGCTTCAAACACAATCTTTAATTTTTTTTTTCATGTTGGGCCCCACTAATCCCTGTGACACAAATCATTTTGAAATATGCACCATCGGAGAACAATGTAAACTGACATTAATGTATGTCTTGAAGACATATTTTCACACAGGTCCCACCTACAAATTACAACAGTAAATTACCCAAACTAAGTGACATGCAGTCAACATGGGATACTGGGAGTTTTCTTGAATCCACGGATAAAAGATATCCCGATGTTGCTTAAACATGACAAATTACTTTATCTGTAAGATTTCATGTGCATGTTTTCAGCCAAATTAAGCTCTGTATCACAGTAATTCAGAGAAACCAAACACCATAGGCTGACATTTGCCAAAGAATATGAATTTCTTGGATGTAGGAATGTATAGATAATAAAGACTACATCTATCAAATGTTTGTGCCATTCTTTCTTTTCTTCACTGGTTTGCTGTGTATTGGTTAAATTGATTGAAAATACAAATAAATATACACATTATTTCAATCCCACTTGTTTTGATCCCTGATTTAATTTAAGTTGCTTCATTAAGAAGAATTATTACACACAGAAAAAGTAGGACTTACATTTTCCACCACAAAGACATGCCCATTTGTCATCAGTATATGGTGCTAAAAGAACAGCTCCCAAAGGTTGATACAGAAGAAGTGGCGCAATTCAAAAGCATAGCAGTAATATTGAAACCATTGTGAAATATAATGATGTTTCTTATTTTGATTCAATTTATTTGTGAGTTTGTGATGTGAGGGTTACACGCTGTGTACAGCGTAACTACAATAAATTATTGTATATAACTATTTCTACCACAATACACTGTCCGAGCAACAGCAAAGTGTCGAGAGGGCCATCCTTTCTCTCTCACACACACACACACACACACACACACACACACACACACACACACACACACACACACACACACGTATGCAAAACAAAGAAAAAAACTTTTATCAAATCCAATTTATGTTTAGAGCGATTTTTAGATTTTGTGATACCGTACAGGAGAACAATATTAGCCATTTCTTTACATTTCAGCTACTGGTACAGCAGTGTTGAGAGTGATCATAGATATGCAAAACAAGTTTACCAAGAATATACAATTAAAAAATGAATCAGTTAATTAATTCTTCATTTGAAGTCAGTCATGCAATAAGAGAGATCACCTTGCCTTAAGGTGCTGCTAAACCCATTAATTAATCATTAATTAGTATTTCAGTGGAGAGTGTTATTGTCCTGTGGTCCAATAGCTATGTTAAAGGCTCTTCTATTCCAGTTAATATACAGGTCGAGATAAAATACCTGTGTTTTAGCTTATAAACCTGAAAATTAAAAGAAAATCAAGGCTGTGGTGAGTATTTACACACATGTAAAAGCATATGTCTTACCCAGAATGGTTGAACCCACACTCCATTTCCTGCCACTTCCATCACATAAATGCAACTAAGCCTCACTTCTTTTTTTTTGCACAATCAATAAACCTCTGTAAATTGCCTGTGAGCAGAAAACAACATTCAGTAACGTCCTCACATGCAAAGGTCTGCAGGAGGGCGCCTCAGTGCATACCAAACTATCTTTAGGACCCAGTGTGTCTCCTCCTGAGCCTTTGTAGTTTTTGTGTGGATATGAGGGAGGCTGAGATGTGCTTCTTTCTTATCACGATTCGCATCGAGCTTTTTACCAGCTGTGAGGGGGGGGGTGCTGGACAGGGTAATTTGAAGATAGAACCAGCTCCCATAACTGTTTGTTTGTATTTTTATTTTGTTTTTAAAAATATTCATTTAAATTCTTACCATCTCCTCCTTATCATTTTTTTTCATTTTCATTTTTGGGATACTATGAAAGCCAATGCATTTCGGATGCATTCCTGCTGCTGGCTGGGACTATGATTTATGAGCTTTGTTCCCATGACAGACTTGCACTCATTCAGTCTCATCAAAACAGGAGAGAGCTGTGATTTGTCTTTAACTTTCTTGCATCTTCGACGATTCCAGCTGCAGCAGGTACTTTCTGCACTTGAGGTGAGTCTGTGTTTTTTTCTCCCCCTGCCTCAAACACAAAGGAAACGTTTATACTATGATTATTTATTATCTGAGGAGATGCTGGAAAGCGTGGGAGAGGACCTTGATCTCTCTTCCACATTTTCTTTAATATTATTGGTTATTTTCTGATTTTTTTAATCGTCTAAATTGGGGATACAGGTTCAAATCGGTGCACTGACAATATTTTTGGTAACAGTAATGTTCAGTGAGTGGAGGCGTGGGACGTGTCAGTGAATACTAATTGCTATCACTTGCTGTCTCTGCTGCTTCTTCTTCCCCAACATCTTTTTTATTTTTTGCGTGCTAAAGGGAATCCCCAGAAATAGGTGATGGATATAATGATTGTATAGGTCACATTTAAATCCACTGGCATGTCAATCCGGTTAAACTGAGCCTCCATTCATTACAGCGGCTGCCCTGCTGCGTGTAGGTGTTGAAGCAGCCATGTGGAGCAGAGAGAGCGCTTCTCCACTTCTCATCTGCCTGCTGGCGCTCACAGCTCTCTGGAAAACCAGGTGAGTCTTTTTGGGAGACGCCTTGAAGCGACGATACGAGCTGCAGGCCGAGGATCACTCACTGTGTCTCTGGGGACGGACCGGAGGTCTCTATTTATCACGTTTTCTTCATGCATGGACTCATTTTCAGCGGGCACACAACACACTCCCTCAGGGGGAGAGGCAGTTTACCGATTTCAGTATTCTCGGTCTGACAGTAAAAGTAATCCCGAGGGCATGTGGGTAATTATCGAGCTAGGAAGTCCTGCCTTGTTAAAAAATGTAGCCAATTGCAGTTGAAAGTATATATTTCTGAAGTAGGCCTAAACAATTCTGGTTTCCAAAGTCATTTAATATCACAAATAGCTTGAATTTTATTATTTCATCTATGAAAGAAGACAAAATGAAAAAGAAACATAGGACTCTGTAACAGACTAATTGTTGTTTTAATAGCCTATTTCTATTTTTTTTTTCAAGGACAAAACAAGTATGAATAAATTATCTTTTTTAAATCTCTAAGAGTGTAGTTAGGTTTACACTGATATGTCTGAAAATGTGTCTTTTGCACCTTCATTTTCACTGAAGCCAGGCAGCCACTATAGACGCTGTTTTATCAGAGGACATCTCACATTATCACATGAGGTGTAAAGTTGTCTTTTGATACTGGGAGTGACAGTTTAGGTCATGTGAGTGCTCACCACAGAGGACAGTTGGCAAAAGAAAGAAGCAGCTAATGTCAGAGGCATGGGAGGCAATTTAGCCACTGAATCTCTTGTGAGGCTCCATTATGTCTTCTGCAATGTACAGATTCTAAAAAACCTATCTAGGACTGCCAAATTCTCCATTATCTAGTGGTGTTCGCTAAAGGCCTTTTTCACGGAAGACAGTTTGACATGTCACAGCAGTAAAAGCACAGGTGTAAATAATATGTTATGGCTGAATTGTGCTTAGCTGCTTCATTTTCTGGGTCCTGGTATTTTGGACCTAAATGCTGGCTCACTGTCACAAACTGGAACACTTGAATAGGACAGAGCCATCATTAATGTTATTAGTAACACTTGTGCTTTTTATAATTTGACGAGTCAAAATGTCTGCTGTGAAACAAAAGGAAGAACAGGAAAACCTCCTGTAAGCCTTGCCAAACCACACGATATGTGTGATATGTTTTTATAAAAACAGATACAAACACAGTATGTTGATATTCTTGAATCAGCTGAATTGGTTGCATTGGTTAAAATATATTTTTTTAGATTTAACTGTCAACAATTGTGGCTTTGCAGCCATTTTGCCACTGTTTTGTCAACACTTCTGTAGTTTTTTTCACCAAGCGATCATTAAAAATTCCTGATATTTCCATCCAGGAGTTCTGTACGCACAACATAATTAAAACATACAATGCATACAATTGATGTCAGAGTCTATAATGTTTATGTATGAGCTAAAATGTATTCAGAAATGTACAGTGTCAACAGCTATTTATTTTTTTACGTTAGTTACTAATTAACTACCAAGCTAGCCTTGAAAACTAGCAGGCTAATGTCAACACGAAACAATACACTTTAGTGATAAGATGTGGATTATGGTTAAGTTATATGTAGGTTTAATGATAAATGTGAATTTATCAATCCCTCCACGCAAGGTTTCCTACATATGCTCACGCAGGTTATGTGATGTTTTAATCGAACAGCTGTGCTCTTATTGATGCAATGCTATAACTGAGCTTAAAAATATGTTAGCTGTTCTGTACTGCAGCTATACTTGACAACATACTTAAAAATAAGAAATAAAAAGTATTATTCTATTCTGTTCTTCTATTAGCTTATAACTCCAGTAAGTAGGCTACATTAATCCAACACATTTCATCCATCCACATTTACTGATGGTAATTAAAAGAATGTGGTCCAAACAGATAATACCCAGATGTAAAAATTGATTAATATTGTATACATTCCCTTCCCCTTTTTAAAGTAATATGTAACCTGAGGCTCTTACACCAGAGCTGTCCACAGTGGTGATTATGTCGAACTTTAATGAGGGAACCTTATCTGAATTGATTTACCATGAATCTCTAGCTCTGATTACATTTGCATATTTAGTTGTGTTTTGGCTCCATGATCAGATGGCTCACAAATGTTCTGCCTTGAACTGGGTCATCCATGTGGAGGACAAACAGTGTGTATGTGTATGTGTGTGTGCATGTATGAAGTCACCCAGATAAGAGACTTCATACTTCAAGTCAAGTCATATGAGTCTAAGCACATTTTTAAAATGTAATTAGATTCCCGTTAGTTGAAGGGTCCCTCAGCTGGTCATTTTCTTATTGTGTGTCCGTCGACTAGGCCAGTGAATGCCGATGCCACATCTGATGCCTTTAAAACCAATATCACCCTGTTCACACGGATCCTGGACAGCCTGCTGGATGGATATGACAACCGTCTACGACCTGGTCTTGGGGGTAAGGATATGATCTACTATCATTGGATGTTCAGAACTTTATCATTTAATATCTGTGCATTTGAGTGTTTTGTGCCCCCATTTATTATGGTTGATGGCTCATTTGGAATGAGGACACTTCCTTTAACATCAGCTTTTGTAGTACGGAAAACCTTTGGCAGCAGTCCCCTCAAGAATAAACTGACAGACACACTCTGTGCACAAAACATTTAGGTTATATAACACTCACTCCTCTTCCTGGAAAGTAACAGCAGCCAAACTGGCCACACTTAACCCCACAGAGGTCTATATTCTTGCTTGAGTTTTTCCAGAAAATGCGTGCTGAATCTGTCGGATATTGTAGGGAATAAACTGTGGGTGCAGAACTACACTGCAGTTTATGACTTATGTTGTTTCAGTGTCCGTAAGGTTGTGCGGCATGGTTGTAATGTTACTTTAACTGTAGAGATATGGTTGAAGTGATGTAGTAACATGAAATAAACATGAAGTAAAATGTGACATAGAATTTTTATATTGTATTTTTATCTTTATTTCATCCATCGGCCCAGTCCTTCTTGGATTACTAGAGTAAAATGTGCCAGGATGGTTAGTGTTCTACCACTACACTACAGAAAAATCTTCCTGTTGGAAAATTTCCACAAAAAAATAGAATTACAAAATATAATAATACCGTGTAAAATATAAAATATATATAATTTAGCTATTAAAAAGTGATTTTCCCGAGGTTCTGAACAGTCAGATCAATTTTAAGCTACATAAGCATATGCATGATAGGCTTCAATATCTTTCATTTGTATGTCCTTGATGAGAATCACATCTCCTCCTGTGGCCTCATTGCGCTACAGTGCTTCCCTTTCCATCCTCACCTCTCCCATCATCCTCCATGTTTGGCATCTCATTTCCAGCTGGCCCCTTACCCCAAAGCTGAGCTCCTCCCACAGGATTTGGTGCCATTTGAAATTCAAATTCCTGGGGCCATCAGTCCAGGCCAGGAGCTGCCATATGGGGAACAGACCTCCTTTGGCAGTGCTCAGCCTGTACAACTGGACCTACTAGTGCTGCTAGCTTATTTCCTGTGTAGGAAAAGCATAAATGTTTGACCTATTACTACACTGTAGCGTAATGTACATATATTATTTACATATAGTATAGTATTTATAGGATTGAATCAATAAAGCTATATTGATTTTGAATGACAAGTTACATTAACTACATTACAAAACATCCAAACATAAATTAGACACTTTCATCTAAAGTGCCTTATGGCACTATGAGCACATTCACTCACCGGGCACTTTATTAGGTACACCTGTTCAACTGCTTGTCAACACAAATCGCTAGTCATCATTTAGGCATGTAGACGTGGTCAAGACAACTTGCTGAAGTTTAAACTGAGCATCAGAATGAGGAAGAAAGGGGATTTAAGTGACTTTGAACGTGGCATGGTTGTTGGATGGCCTGTTCTGAGTATTTCCAAAACTGCTGATCTGGGGTTTTCACGCACAACCATCTCTAGGGTTTTAAGAGATTGGTCCGAAAAAGAGAAAATATCCAGTGAGCGGCAGTTGTGTGGACAAAAATGCCTTGTTGATGTCAGAGGTCAGACTGGTTTTAGATGACAGAAAGACAACAGTAACTCAAATAACCGTTCGTTACGTCCAAGGTTTGCAGAATACCATCTCTGAATGCACAACACGTAGAACCTTGAATCAGATGGGCTACAGCAGCAGAAGCCAACCTGAGTACTGTTGCTGACCATGTCCATCCCTTTCTGACACAGTGTACCCATCTTCTGAGGGCTACTTCCAGCAGGATAATGCACCATGTCACAAAGCTTAAATCATCTCACACTGGTTTCTTGAACATGACAATGAATTCACTGTCCTCCAATAACCTCCACAGTCACCAGACCTCAGTCCAACAGAGCACCTTTGGAATGAGGTGGAACGGGAGATTTGCATCATGGATGCACAGCCAACAAATGTGCAGCAACTGTGTGATGCTATCATGTCAATATGGACCAAAGTCTCTGAGGAATGTTTCCAACACCTTGTTGAAAGTATGCCATGAAGAATTAAGGCAGTTCTGAAGGCAAAAAAGGGGGTCCAACCCGGCACTAGCAAGGTGTACCTAATAAAGTGGCCGGTGAGTGTATATAATAATGTGCCAATCAGATGGAATTTTCCATGCTGTAGACACATTAGATCTGGATGTCACATCTGTGGGAAAAACCTGTTAACGCTTCACTGGACCTTGGTTTTTAACGCATTCATTATAGCGGCTGAAAAAGCCTCATCACAGATGAGATTAGATGTTTTTTCCTGTGCGACATTTAAATCTATCCCAATGAGCACTCTGGTGTGTGTTATTGCAGTGAACAAGCGATGGGAGCTGAAACATCTTACAGCTTCCACTGATTATCAAACGATAAAGATGGAAAAGATGAATGTAGGGCAGAGGTTTTCAAGATGAACCCACTTGTTCCCTTGGGGCTTCTAGAAGGTTTCAGGGAGAGAATAAAACAAAACAACTGTAATCATTTCACTAATGAATGAATAACTGTGTGGGTTTAGGCTGCACATTTCTCTTAGATATATTTATAGAAAATACAATATAACCCCCACTATTTGATGGTTAAACAGGCCTATACAGTTTATAATGTAACTACTGTGGACTAAACTGTAACCTTAACTAGCTTAATCCAGCATTTATTTTTCATACTTGTGGACTGTTTCAAGTGTTGAAGCAATACCAAGCTATTTTAAAATGCAGCAATTGGTTTCTGTCACTTTCACTGAAATCAAGCCAGGCTACAGAGAGTGAATGCAGAAAGCACAGTAGCTCCCGCATCATCATCATTAGTGTGACTGCGAGGCAGCTCACTTCTGTTCATATTCACACTTCTGCTACTAATTTGTTTTCCAACCAAAAAACAAAGTCATCTAACTGTGACTTCACGCATAGAGCTATACATTACAGTATGTTTCAGCTTTAAAGCTGCACCAAGCAAGATTTTTAGGTGAAAAACCCAACTGAAGCTGTAAATTTGTCATAAGCACCAGAAAGAAATGTTGTTGATGGTTAAGGTTACCTCTTCAAGAGGAGGTGACAAATCAAATGTTCAGAGTAATATATAAACTCTCAAACACAAGTAAGCTTCTCACATGTCTTTGGATAAAGCATCCCCGATTATCTTGGTTCGTAAACATCCATTCATGCATCTGTTTAAAGAAGAGGTAAAAGTTGGATTCAGCTGTCACATGGAATCTTTAAAGCTGCACTTTTTTTATGAGAACATTGAGTCAAATATGACTATGAATATGTGTAATATGAAAGGTGTCGCTTGTAGTAATAAAAGATATTGGGTTCACGAGACAAGTGAACACATATACATGTATCTTGTCTTTCACTCTGTGGCCATTTATTGTTTCCGCTGGTACCCAAAATGTTGCCACTCAAAGTGGCGGTTGCATCTTCAGTGCAAATTTCACCCTGTCACTCCATCATGCCGATATTGTGAGACAGCTTTTCACCTCAACGAGAAATATTGTTTTAATATCACGAGATCTCGTGCCATGAGATAGTAGACAGGCAATAGTTTGCTAACACCTAACTGCTAACCAATCAATGCAGCTTTAAAACTATATTGTTTTCACAACACACTAGCTTAAAGCTGAAATGCAAACTTTTTCCTTTGTATAAGGTTTGACATTGATTTCACGGAGGACAATTTGACATGTCACACATTTTATTATTGTTTATTATTCATTGTGGTGCTCTGATCTTTTTACTGAGTTCTGGCTAAAAAGACATATTTCCTTTGTTAAATGGATATTGTTGAACATTTGGGTTGTATGTACTGTGGTTGATATTGTGGTGTGTTTTGGTCGGACAGGTTGATCCTGTAAATGATGATTTTGGTGCCAAGGTTACTATTGCTGCTCATGCAACTAGAAGAACCACAATGTCTGCTAAGTCAACTTAAAAGGCTAGCCATACCAATTACACAGACACAACACTTCACCTACAGTACAAGACATCAAATGAAAAGTTGTAATGAATCCATCCCACGTTCCAACGGTGGATTTTGCTGATGCTGTTTATTGGTGTCCAAACTAGCAAGAGTTAAGTTGACATTTGGATAGTTGCACAGCAGGATGCACAGTCCCCTAACACGGGCAGGTTTCGTCCGACCAATTAAACATGGTTCAGCAGGCCCATCTGTACCATTTGTATGATTCAGACTACATGAAAAGCACAAATTTATGACTTTTTTTTTATGTCCTCGTTCCTGTAAATAAGTGTCTTAACATCCTCAGGCATTGAATGCACTCTGGATATTTTTAAATAGTAAACTTGTATTTTCCCAGAGGGCTGTGCTTTTGTAGCTTTGCTACAGTGAGGATGCATCATTTGTACAAATATGTTTAGTTTTGCTTGTGAATTTGCTCCACTCACACAATGCAAAAGGACCAGAGCTGTCATACATGCTTCTGTTTATTGTTTATTCTTGGGGGGGTTTCTGATACAAGGTTGTGAATTTTTTTATGAAAGAATTTCCACACTATCAAAACATGATATATGTGTTGGCCAGTCAACCTTCATCAGACATTTCATATAACAAATGAAAATAAGCCTGCTATACCGTACATGTACATGCTTACAAAGAACAGCAACCAATCCCTCGGACCAAGCAAGGGGCGAGGGAAGAAAAAAACTTTTTTAAGGGCTATTCAGGTGAATTTCCTATAACACACCCAATAAACACGTAAAGATAATTATCTGGGTAATGTCACCAAACCCCATACAAGAGCAAAATATGATCAACAACATAAACAATAAATTAAAAACAATAAAAAAATAAAGCAAAAGAAGCTTCATAAAGGTCAAAGAGATCACTTCTCATTTGACTATATAGAATAAATAGAAAAGCATATATAAACAAGAATTATGTCAACAATGCCAAACGATAAAGCACTACTCTGAAACCTACAAAATATATAAAAAACTCTTCATAATGATGTAGTCAATCATTTTGTAAACATCCAAAATACAATAAGAAAACACTTGATGACTTCTATTTCTATTTTTTAAAGGAAAAGAATTGACAATGTTCTGGGAAGGACAAAGCAAACCACAAGACTTTTAGAAAAGACTTTGTATTTATTTAATTGCCCTGGTTGTTTTTTATTGTGTGTTATTACTGTTTTTTCTGCTGCACAATCAATTGCCCCTCTGGGGACAAATGAAATTCTACTTGATTTGATTTGAAAAACTTTTATACAAAACTCTTGATAGCCAGACTCTTGTTAAATACTAACACAGGATAAATAGAGACAGGCTTCTTATTCTCCTATACAGCAAAGATCACTTTTTCTGTATGTTGTGATTTTATTATAGGACATCTGCGAATAGAGTAATTTCAAAAAACAATAACTGACCTTTTTATTCACAGTTGTGGCATTAAGTGTTGGTTGTGCCTAAGTCAGTGCTCACTATACGGTACACAGAATTCTACTGTATATAGAGGACTAAATAATGTGTCAGACGTCACAATAAAAACAAAAATCAGATTCTGCTCATATCTGGTAGTGGTCTAAATGTACCTTTTTTTTCTATTTTGGCAATGCATGATGGTATTTTATCTCTTGGGTAGTGACTGTAGATTTTATACCACTTCTAACATTGCACTGTGAGTCCAGTATAAAATGTATGACAAACAATATAATGGACTATAATAGTAAACGATCTCAGACACAGCCATTGAGAAGTTCACTGTAATAAGTTGCAGCACCTCCCTAACGATAAAATGCACCAGATTGTATCTTTTTTACAAGAAAAGCAGTGCAGTACATCTGCACATATTTTAGTGAGATGTTTTTTTACTTGTGCCTCCACAATGAACATTTCACCTTAAATAAATCAAAGTGGAGACCTGTGTGAACCGCAGTAAAAACCTGATCATTTTAAATCCACCTGATTCATATACAAATGCCTTGTTTACATGAATAAATGCACCCCGCTGTTATGTTTTGCTAAATGTATTGCACCTATTACCCGGCAACATGTCACTTCCTTTTGATTTACATTACTTTATAAATAAGAAAGCATTTCCATAATATGCCTTGTTAGAGGGACGTATGGCAGCTTGCCTTGCCACGCATAAGGGCACTTTACTGAGGAGTAATGATGTCTTTAGATTGTATGTGAGATGCTGTTTGCTGTGTAGTACAGAGTGCAGAGTAAAACGTGAAAGCTTTTTGAATTGACCGAGCATGAGGGATCGAGCTTCAGTAATTATTGAAGGAGACAGAGTGTAGTGAAAGCAAATGGACCTGATGCAGCAGCACTGATGCAACAGTGCATTATCACTTGAATAGGAAGCATGAGGTTTTGCTCTTCCTATCTGTCATGTCAGGTTGAACATTTAGGATAAATTTGGCTCGTACAGGTCACGTTAGGTGAAGCAAGTCTGTACACAATATAGCTTCATCAACAGTTCAATCTGATATTCATGTATAGTTGGAAGGTGAAAAATAGCATCTTTTAATTGTATTGTGCTGAACTGTTGGTGCATGGTCAGAAGATGGTGTATTTACTCACATTTAGACATTCTATTGAAGTTACAGACAAAAAACGTTTTGCACAGTATAATGCTAAACCAAACACTCGTTGAGCAGTTACTTTGTCAGAAGTACACCAGAAAATCAACTGTATCTGTTTACAGTGCAGCCAGACAAACAAAAATAGTTTTCGACACAACAGCATGTCACAGTGAAGTTGGAGGAGTTGGAGGTGTGCAGCCTGTAGCCTGCAGCTCTTCATTTTCCTTTTTCTTCCATTATTCCCTGCAGAGTTTAAAACTGATCCTTAAGCACATACCAGATAACCACAAAGTCCCGAGTTTGATTCCATGGGACCTTTGTTGCTTGACGTACCTCTCTCTCTCGTCTTGTTTCCTGTCTTCTTTCATACTGTTACTGTGCGGAAAAAAAGAAAAGGCCTCCCCATGTTTCACACATTGAATGTTTTTAATGTGAAGCAGCAGCAGTAAGAAACGTTTTCATTAACAGTCACTTAAAACAGCTCTAATACAGTTGAGGACAAAGTCCATCATTCGTGCGTAAGAAGGTAATGTGATTGCTGCGCAGGAACTAATATAAGACATTATATACAATACATTGAATGGCTGTTAAGTAAAAAAAATGGCAACCATTAATCATTGGGTTTTATTTCATAAACATTAAGGAGCATTATTACTTTAAACTCATTACATTTTAAGTGCAATAAAACCCATAGAAAGACATCTCCTTACAACAATTAAAATAAAGCTTTTAACATTCAGTTAGATTTCCTTGCCTGTGCTAAAAATCGGTAAAACTAAATGTTCTGAGAGGTCAGAGAAAACAGTTTGTAGAAAACTATGTACAAAACAGAAAATCCCACATTCCCCACTTCAATGCCTTTTTAACTCTTCTTCTTCTGTTTTTATTCCTTTGGGTGTTTTGATGCCTCTAATTGTTGTCTCTTATCCAGACAGGATAACTGAGGTGAAGACAAACATCTACGTCACCAGCTTTGGACCAGTTTCAGACACAGACATGGTGAGAGCAGATCCTGGACATTTATTTTTTTATGTTTAATTATTCACCCACATCTTTCCTGTTGTATAAACACTTAGAGAACAAGGCCGCTCCAGAGGACAGCCTTGTACTTCCTGTTCATAACACACTTTAAAGATTTTATTTTTAGTTTAATTATGACTTTCCCTCCTTTCATAATTGCATCATATCTCTCTCTCTCCACACACAACCACAATGCTGAAGTGGGATGAGTTTTCCACACTGCAGCACGACGTCTATTCATCTGACAATTTTCATCTTATAAATTATTGAAAGTCCTCTTGTTATTCAAGTCACTCCTTTGTTTATCCTGGGCTTTCCTGTTTATCATTCTGAAACATGTGCCCGCCTTCACATCATATCACCAGTGTCCCTTCTATTGTTTCCTAGTGATTGATCTATTGATTTAACAATTATGATGTTGGAGTTCAATGCAGTGGCCTCTGAAAGATATGTAAACTAGAAGGCACTCAGTTTAATATAAACCACCACTCAAGCGGGACAGGTCTCAGACACAATACTGTGTTGTTAAGGCTAAAAAATAAAAATCACCTCATGGCGGAAATCCCAGATCCAGATCACCCACATCTGATCTGTCTGCTAAATTTTAGCCACATCATTCCTGATGTCTCTTTTTTTCTATCTTTTAAATCTTGCAATCAAACAGATGGGCAGAGAGACAAACAGCTGACAGGGCTGAAAACAGCATCTCCTTTCACTGACAAAGGTCATCACTGAGTACTGTAGCTACAGCCATTAGAGTTTATAACCTAAGGAGTAATCTACCAATATGTCAGATTCAAAAAATCCATGGGGTAACATCTTCTTAATGTATAATCAAGTTTGAAAAATTTGTATATTATTTATTCATTTTATTATTCATACACATTATGGAATAGCAAAATCGGACACAAGGCTGAAAAGATATGATCTATTTTAGGTTCTAGTCTTGCACAACGTGAAATATTCTCCTGTGACCTGATTGATTTATTCAGATACTGTAGAGCAATCCAGCTGATTGCTGAGGTGGCTGCTTTAGAGGATTAATAGCAGGTCTGCCAACAGCCAAAGCTGGAAAATGAAAGAAAAGTAATTAGTAGAAGAAGAAAAAGCAGGAAAAATACTGTGTTTAGCTTCAAAAGAGCATTAGCCAAACAAAGAGGGCAAAGGTATCTTTGATTACAGGTAAAAAAGCTTTATTGTCTTTGGCTACAGTTTTATCCATTGGAAAATATTAGGTGTGGTCTATGTAATAACACCATGCCTTAATTAAAGGGGACTTCAATTTATTGTAACAAGTCCTCCAACCTAAACGACAACATAGGTCATTTACCCATGCCTCCCAAAATGATACTTATGAGCCTTTCCTAAATTAGCGTCACTACCCATGGTGTTTGTCCATGCCTATCAAAACGACACATATGGTCGTTAAATACGTTACATAAGTCACATGATATTGGTGGTTAACATTGTGAAACTGTCGCAGTTTGGTTAGGTTTAGAAAAACATCATGATTTGGGTTAAAGTAAGTAAATTACGTAAGTCATGTGACGGAAGTCAGTAATGCTATTTAAGTTAAAGCTCAAAATAACTCAGCATTTATTTGGTTTCTTTCTTTCTACCTATTTATAATACGTCACCCGACTTTTGACTGTTGCTGCAACAATAAAAATAAATATGGGTCGTAATAATGTGCTGCACAAACAACCTATATTGTTGTTTTTCTGTGGCACTCAGCCTTAAGCCTATTTGTTAATACTGAAGACATAAATTTTAAAAACAGGTCACAAATATGTTGTTTCATGTAAAGAAAAGCTTAGTAAATCATTTAAAGAGGTGGTATTATGCTTTTTGGCCTTTTCTCTCTCCTTTATTGAGTAATATACCTTTTTTGTGCATGTAATAGCCCGAAGTCCAGCCCAACATCTCCCACAGAAAACTCCAGTCCATGTTGCCAACCTGGTTAGCCTACAGCTGAATCGAAGCTGTTTACCGTCTTCTCACGACCCGCCCTTCTCTGCTTCTGACTGGCTAGTAGTCCTTAACTAGGAACTGCACATGTGCAACTCCCAACAAAGATAATTTAAAGACAAGATGTATCACTCCATAGCTAAAATGAAGCGTTCAACACAGGGTGAAAAGAGGAGCTGTAAGCTGGGATTGGCTCCAGCCCCCTGCAACCCTGTACGCAGGATAAGCGGTTGACGATGGATGGATGGATGGATGTATCCTTAAACTAACCCTTAGGTTAGCCAGAATTTAAACAAAGGCAATTTGTCTGATCATCTGACTGCTTATATGTCCTGGATTGTTAGATTTGTTTCCATATTCTCAGATCTCATAAATTACTTTAGTGGGTTAAATGCTGTCATAACCAATAGCCAAAACTACAAAAACAAAACCCCAATTGTAATAAACCAGAATTATTATTTTGTTGTAAGAGATGCTATTCTCTAAGAAAAAGTTTTGATTTCAGTGGACATTTCAGTGTCCCAATCTAAATGTCAGAGGCCTTTCAAATGTGACAAGAAACTCTGGAGGAATTTATCTTGCGCTCCCTCTCACTTGCGTGTGAATCACACAAACATGCACACCCACTCTCACACGTACACACTTTTCACAGAGCAGTGGTTTCTGCTCTAAAACCTTCCTTGTGTTTGGTTTCTTTTGACAACAGAGGATTGTAGGTCAAGGGGTTGTCTTGGCCTGAGAGCCAGCTTAGGAAAACACAGCAGCTCAGAGAGCTGAGAGGAACATGGAGAGTGCTGTCCTCACCTTGATGGAGCTTTGACAAATAGAGAAAGTGGCCATACAGTGGCCAGTTTTAAAGTGGCAGATGAAGTCAGTCGTGAAGAAGATGCTGCTTGTAAGCTTCAATAAAACAGGGCAGTGGAAAGTGCCCTGTTTTATTGTACACAAGACTCACTTTCATATAGTGGAGAGTTGAAACAAAAATAGAATAAAAATACACTTTCATTAATTCACTTATTTATTCCCTCTACCCACAGGAGTATACCATAGATGTTTTCTTCCGGCAAAGCTGGAAGGATGAGAGGTTGAAATTTCATGGACCAATGAATATTTTGCCCCTCAACAACCTGATGGCAAGTAAAATCTGGACTCCGGACACCTTCTTCCACAATGGGAAAAAGTCTGTGGCTCATAACATGACCATGCCTAATAAACTGTTGAGGATCAAAGACGATGGGACACTGCTGTACACCATGAGGTAATTCCAGTCCCAGAAGCATGTCTGAAGAAAAGTCTCCACTTTGTATTTATGTGTAATGTGCTGAGATGGTTTTAAAGGAATAGTTCAACACGGTAATACACTTTTGGGTACTTGCTGAGAGTTAGATAAGAAGACTGGCAGTATCCTACTGTTGGCACGCTAAATATAAAGCTACTGCTAGCTTAATAGCCCCTCTGAAACCGGCATCTTGTATTGTTACAATTTGATTTTTGCATGGATTAAACAAACAAGATACAGAATCCTAATTAGTGAGCTTTAAAGGTGCTAGCAGGCAGATATTGTTACTTTTGGACAGAACCAGGCTAGCTGTCTCACCCTGTTTGTGTGCTAATGTACATATTAAGTGTACAGACATGAGAGTGGCACCAGTGGTTTCAGTTAACTCTCTGCAAGAAAACAAACAAGTTATATCCCAAATTGTTCAACTATCTCTTGTAGAGGAAGGACTTACTTTGATAAAGCATGTGATAGAAGTACGTCCATTAGCAATACAGAATCTCATTTGCTCAAATGTTTTTTCTTCATGCATCCTATTTTTTTGCAATTTAGCATCCTTTTTTCTACATGCATTTCAAGAAAATCAATTTGAATGAAAAACTATTGTTATTTTCACAGTGGTTGAATGTTGTTTCAGTCTGTATTAGTACAGTTGCATAAAATGCAGTTTCTTTCTAATCAATGAGCTATCCTATAATCTTACCATAGACACACACTGATTTCTGCTGGTCTCTGCAGTAGCCTTCCTTGTTTGCTCTGTTGATTACAGTTAAAATGAATTGTATTTTTCAAGGCATTACAGATGGGAAGCGTCTTGAATCATGCATGAAGCTTGTGAGGGTTTTTGTGGGGTATTTTTGTTTCTTTTTTGTGACCGTGCCTAATCTGTGCTGTTTACTTTTCATGCATTTGCAAAGTCTCCTTAATTTTCTGTGAATTGGATGCAGGTTAACTGTGCATGCAGAGTGCCCAATGCATCTGGAGGATTTCCCCATGGACTTTCATTCCTGTCCACTAAAATTTGGCAGCTGTGAGTAACTCTGATGATAGCGTCTTAGGGACCTTTAAAGCTGGGGTAGGCAATGTTGGAGAAACTAGCAAGAAAGCAACTCCCCTAAAACACATTTCCATATGCAGTGAGTGCAGGGGCAGAGTGCTGAGTGCAGGTAGGCAGGTACAGCCAGCCAGTAATTTTATTTGGACCAAATGAAATGACTGGCTTTGCTTATTACATTTTTGCGACAGCCACAGATACCAGATTGTTTTCATTTTGTGTCAGAGCATTTGATTTATTCAATGGAGTCGGGATGTAAAGAAAATTTCAAAAATACAAAAAAATATATATGTATTATGAAATAAATTGCCTACCCCAGCTTTAAGTAAAATGCTATTTTGTTTTTTATTTTTTCTCCTCATTGGTTCTTTGGCAAGTGAACAGCCTAAGAACCAAGTGAAGCTGGAAGGCAGTAGCCCTACAAATTTTAAAGTGGTCATGTTATGCTAATTTTCAGGTTCATCGTTTTATTTAGAAAGTGGTGAGTTATTAATTTGTAACAAAAGTATCTTTCATCCATAAAGTTATAACTGAGCTCTGTCTCTACATCACAGTAACAACTTTCTGTCCATTGACTGCCTGGAGGGTGACTAGTGTTTGGAAGGGAGAGGGGAGGCAGCAGGGAGACGTCTTGTCACTACATGCTGCAGCTCAGAGTGTTTTTCCACCACTGTTTTTGAGGGTGTGCCTGACTAGCCGCTAGGCGAGCACGTATTTCGCTTTGACGTCACAGAGAACAAAAGGAAAAGGCTGGACTACAAACAAGCTCTTTTCTAGCAGTTCAGAGAGGTGTTTTCTGTGGGAGATGGGAACTCCCTTTGGGGTGGACTTAGGGCTTTTTGACTTTGCAAACCTATTATATGCACAAAGGTGTACATAACTCAAAAAAAGCCAAAAAGCATAATATGACCTCTTTAACAAAATATGCAGCAATAAAATAGATAATATATAACTGACAGATAAAGGACTGAGTGGAAATGACACTAGGAAATATGGGGAAAAGGACTCTAAACTCATCCAAATATTTTATTTTATGAATCCGTTTTAATCAGTATTTTATTTCCATGGCTTCTTTACATTTGGATGACATTTTTTTGCTTTAAGCTGCCTTTAAGATATTGTTTTAAAACAAGGGATTACTAGTTTTCAGAGCATCAGTACATGGTGTGCCGTGTCTGAAATGCACTGACTTCTCACATTAAACAAATGCCCCGTTTACTTTCCATGCGTTTATGTGGTGAGCTACAGTATTTCCATTAATCTCTTTGCTTTGATGCTGATTTGTTACCCTGTTGTAAAAATACAACAATCTGTAGCGATCATGATTGGCATGGAAAAATCTGTTTTTCTGTTTCATCAGACATTCTTAGGTTAGCAGAAATGCTTTCAAACTTCATATTCAATGTATGCTGTGACTGATTGAAAAGGTCACATCATCAGTTTCTTGTTGGCGCTTTACAAATTTCATATTCACCCAGAGAGAGATTTTTCTCTCTCTACAGTATTCTTTTTTCTAGAAACTCAGCATCAAACACATTGTAGTGGGAGGCTTTTCATTTGGGTCACTGAAATAATTTCTCGAAAAATCATCAATGACTGCCCCAGATTTATACCCAATGGGTTTATCCTTTTCTCTTTTTTTTAAGATGCCTACACAATCTCAGAAGTGACTTATGCTTGGACTCGAAATGCCTCTGACTCTGTGGTGGTGGAAGGAGAAAGCTCCCGCCTGAACCAGTATGACTTGCTTGGACAAACGGTCGGACAAGAAACTATCAAGTCGAGTACAGGTAAGCTTTTGTGAAGGTCTAGTAGAAGTCTAGAGGGAATTAAATCCACCTCATGAGTCCTCCACCTCCTACTGACCTCTGTCCTCTGCTGTAGGTATTCCTCCAGCTTAGAAAATGTATTGGATTTGGTATTTTCAAATACTAAAGAAATCATGAAGTCACACTGCCTAAAATAAGTCCGGGTTTTGCTAGATAGTTACTAGCTGGCATGCAGCAAAATGTGAATAGTTGCTGTTTAAAATACACTTTGTTTGCACAAAAGTTGCGAACCAGCAATTGTGATTGTGTGCTTCAACCCGCTTAATTTTGGGGAATAAGGAACCTAAATATCTTCATTATCTCTGTTGCAAACTATTTCAGTGTGAAAATCAAACTGTGAAGAGTTTGTGCTTGTTTGGGTGGATGTTGAACTTGTCCACCTCCTACATGCTGCAGGAGGCGGCGGAGCATGCTGCGAAATGCTTGCTAAGTTTTGTCTTTTTGTTAGTCACTTTATTTGGCTTGAAAAATGCAGAGAAACATTTGTTCTTGCTTCCTCTGCATGACAAAGATTCAACAAAACAGGGATTTGGCAGTCATGCATCTTGAATTCCATACTTTGTTCTGTATTTTGTTAATCTGCATTTAGCATGGCCTGAAGACCCAAAAGCAGCATGGCAGGTGAGCTGCTGCTTCGACAAGCTTTTCTCCTTTATAAACCTTTCCTTTGGAGAACAAAGATGGGCAAACATTCAAATTCAGTGTAGTTTTCTTGGATGGATTTTATGATGCTGAACTAGACATAAGGGAGCACATCTGGCTGTCAGTGACACTAACAGAGGAGCGGCAGGAGGAAAGAAGAACTGCTGTGTTCTGATTTAAGTGTCTTACGTTGAAGCCCAAAGACACAGGAATGTCTCAACAAAAGTGCAGCGATGCGTGAAATGACAAATAAAATCTATGTTATATCTTGGCCCAGAAAGCGAATACCTCGTGTGCGTTGAAAATGTGGCATTTCACTCAAATGGACCTGCAGGAGTTATTAGCAAGTGAATTCAACAGTGATAAGCTCATTAGTGGGCATGATAATTAACTCTGGTTATGTGTAGAGTTTTTCAAACATGGACTTGAAGCTAAAAGCAGGCTCTAAAAAGTTTTGAATGTGTGTGTGGAAAGTGAAGCATAGTGAAAAATGTTTCCAATGTGTGGAAGCTGGCCCTGGAAGCCACTGTGTCAGAGTTTAGGCTGACGTCAGCAGCTCTGTCCTGCTTTATTAGAATTGGGTTTACGCTCCAGCAAACCCAGCCAAACTTGTTATCTGAGATAGCATTACATTCACTAAAAAAACTGCTACAAACCTTTTCCCTTGTTACGTTTAAAGTAAAACATACTAACAGTAAAGCAAAAACATCTAGCATCTGTTTTCAAGTTTGTAGCTAAGAAGCTAAACAGAAAAAAATAGCCTGATCATATGTTTTTCCATATGATGGTACGAAAAAGTTACATAGATGAGCATCATCAGCTGGTGAGAATGCTGACTTGTAGCTTCAGCCTTAAAGTCTTAAAGCATTATATAATGTATGGAGCCACCAAGAGCAGACTATAGACCTTTCGACAGGGTCCTGGTTAAACAATTCAGCTGGAGATGTAAATGATGTTTAAGCTACTTTTTAATGTACTGAAAAATGCTGCTGTAACCAAATCCACAAGCATGTTGTCCTGAAGCCTTGCTGGCTCTGTCAGGGGCCTGTACAGAAATAGAAATATGCTCTATCCAAGACAATCAGTTGTCACGTTTAATTTATTTATAAAACACTTGCAACAAGCACAAAGTGTTGTTTACAGAAGATAGAAAACAAAGAGCATACATACATAGCAAATCAGGCTATAGTATGAACAAAGAAGTAATGATGACTAGAAAGAGAACGCATTTCATGTAAACACGCAGAGGCCAAGAAACGGGGCCAGAACTTGTGTGTGTTGTGTTTCTGTGTGTGAAGATGAGAGAGACACCATTGCTGTCCAGGAAGTACACTGTAAGGAGACATAGCTTGAAAGCTAAGATCAAAAATGTGTGGCAAATAAATGGGGCTTAATTGAAATACTGAAGCACTGTGAGGCTAGCAGGCTTCTTCTTCTTGAGAGATGGGAAAAGGTTGGCAGCTGTTTTCCTTTGCATGCTGGGAGTGAAGAGGAATCTGACACCCAGTGACTGGAGATTAGATGATAGCAGCAAGCAAACCACTGGCTATGAATAACATTGTTAGAAATAAGAGTTTGTAATAAATGCTTTTACAGGGAGCCTAACTGCAGAGAGAATAAGTGATGTGTTCCTTTTTTCTGGTTTAGTTTTCTGGATATAAGGAAAGAAATAGAAATGCTTGAACCCTGGGATAATCATGACAGGCTTCTTTGAGGTGACTCTACAGCATTTGAAATAAGACAGCTGCTGAGGAGAAGAAATGTGTCATCTACCTTGTGTTGATTACTGTTAATTTGCCGTGTTGTCAGTTGAATTCTGTTGGGAACTATTCTGTCACGTAGCAAATATGGTTCTCCTCTCCATAAGGCTCCCTGCTGTGGCAATATATCGTAGCAGAATTAAACACTTAGCGCAGTGATAAATAACATGCAGGGACCATTGCAAATAATTCCCCAATGGTTATTAACTTAGAAATAAATGCCCTCTAGGGCGCACACAAGCAGAGCAGAACCAAAGCAGGTGGAGGCTGGGTGGAGTGGAGCAGCAGTAACAGCAGCAAGCACACGTCACCGTACAGAGTGAATGTGAATGTCTTTAAATAGGCCGCCAGATCAGTGCAGTGAGATGTGATGTCTGTGGTTGTGGTTGGTTAACCGTCAGTTGATGCAGCAGAGGATGATGCCTGACAATGTCATGTTATAAGCAGTTAATCTGCTACATAACTGTTTATCACTGAAGATGTTATCCCATTGTTATGAATAATAACAATAGCAATAAAAATAACAACAATAATGATAATAATAATGTGAGTGCACGGAGTTAGAATAACTGATGGAACTTGTCACTGGACCCTGAAGGACCTCAAAATACACCTGACAGATGAGCCAAATTCAACAGACACACAACTGATCACAGTTGTCATGGTAATGGTGCATGTTGCCATGGTAACATAAGCATAAACTAATCATAAAGCGCTTGTACAGCATATTTCAAAACAGAAGTCACCCAGCAAGCCTTAAAAAGAAACATGCAAGATACAGGGGCTTCAGAAGTGACAGCAGAGGAGGAGACAAGATGAAGTGGTTTATTTAAAGGGAGGGGAGAGAAGAAAAAAACATTGCTCTGTTCCACATATTATACTCACATATGCCATGGCAATGGCGGCACATGCAGAAGCAGAGCTTGAGATGATCACTGCTCACAGCATCTCCCGTTCAGATTACTAGACCAGCCGGACCAAATTTAACCACAAGTGGTGTGATCAAATCCGGAAGAGAGGAAAGTTAGCTGGCATAGTTGAAAAAAAAAATCTACTCAATCATATCAAACTGACTTCAGTACTGTTTTACTTAAATTCCACCAGCATGTCCACATTCCCAGGGGAAGCAATACCCTGGACCACGTTTACATTTCTGACAGCTACAAAGCCCTCCCGCCTTTTCCAGTTTGGTCTATTAGATTGTATTTCCCTGCTTCTCCTGGCTACCTACACCCAGCTGATTAAAAGGGTCAAACCATTAATAAACATGTGTAAAGATGAGGCTACAGCAGCCCTACAGGACATTTTTGAGATCACAGACTGGCACAGAGGCCACCAACCAGGAGAACCACATCAGCCTTGAGGAGTATACATCATCATGTAAAGCATACAACTCCGCCAGAGCGAGACTGAAAGCTGGCATCAAGAAGGCGAAGTGGAGAGACTAGAGAGAGACCTCAACAACACCAAAGATATGTGGCAGGCAATCAAAGACCTCACAGGCTACAAAAGCAGAAGCTTTTTTGTTTTGTGAGGCCACATTAACAGATGAACACATTTTATTCTCGCTTTGATCTCCTCAACAAGGAGTCAGCTGTAAAGTCTACTCCATCAGGACCGGCCACTGTCAGTATCCACAGCAGTGAGGAGAGAGTGAATATGAGTAAAGCTGCTGGACCTGATAACATCCCTGGCCGTGTACTAAAAACCTGCACCAATCAGCTAGTTGATGTCATTACTGACATTTTCAAATTCTCAGTGTCTCAGGAGAGGGTTCCCACCTGCTTCAAGACAGCCACCATCGTTCCTGTACCTAAAAAGTCTGCAGTGTCTAGTCTGAGCGACTACCGCCCCGTGGCACCCCATTCTGATGAAGTGCTTTGAGAAACTGGTTCTTCAGCACATGAAGAACATCCCAGCCAGCCTGGACCCTCACCAGTTTGCTTTCAGAACCAACAGGTCCACAGAGGATGCCATTTCCACTGCCCTCCACTCAGCCCTCACACACCTTGAGAAAAACAACACCTACATCAGAATGCTGTTTATGGATTTCAGCTCAGCATTCAACACAATCTCCCCCATGAAACTGATCAGCAAACTCAGCACTCTGGGTTTAAATACAACACTCTGCAACTGGATATTTTCTCACAAACAGACCCCAGTCAGTTTGGATTGGTGGACTCACCTCCTCCACTCTAGTGCTCAACACCGGAGCCCCCAAGGCTGTGTGCTCAGCCCCCTGTTCATGCTGTACACCCACGACTGCATCCCCCGACATGGAGAGAACTCAATGATGAAACATCATATTGAAGTTCAATGGTACCCATCTCCTGAGCATCAGTGATATTGGTACCTACACAGAGCCCAAAGGATACTAAAGGACAGTACCCACTCAGCCACAGCCTGTTCACCCTGCTGCCTTCTGGGAAGAGATATAGAAGTTTCAGCTGTCATGCCACCAGA
The DNA here is from genome assembly GCF_014851395.1 of Micropterus salmoides. Lineage (NCBI taxonomy): Eukaryota > Metazoa > Chordata > Actinopteri > Centrarchiformes > Centrarchidae > Micropterus > Micropterus salmoides. The sequence continues at coordinate 9,886,114 of NW_024044237.1, forward strand.
CTGCAGAGCAGTTTTATTCCCCAGGCTGAGAATCCTATAGTCATCACTGCACCATGTAAAATAGTTTTATGTTCTTGTGATTTGATTTTTCTCTAATCTTTTTTCTTGAGAAACAGTGGATAGTTGTACCTCTTCAGACCTCTGCTCACAGCTCTTACTGTATGCAACCAGTGACAAAGGCTTACTAGACACTGCTTCATTTTAGGGTTTTTTAGCCGGTTTTTAACGGTTTGGGAACCACCGTTTAAATAAGTATACTAGTCTTCCAGTCTAACCTGGCAGGTCCTCATAAGGGGAATGGCAGAAAAAATCTGGGCAGCCACTCGTCTGTAGAGTTCTGTTTGACACAACCTTGGTGACAATGGATAAAAAGGTCTGGGTCGTAAAAAGGAGCATGGCCTTGATGAGCTTTAAACCAGTTGAATCAAGAAATGATTTCTATAACTGTAAGCCAGGCTAAGAATGACTAGGTAATACCCCAAAATAATAACAGTAATGTTAAAATACAACCTGAAATAATGCCACCATTTAAGTCAAATTTTTAAACAGGTGTTACAGTAAGTGTTACAGAAGATCTGAAAGTAGCAATTCATTGAGTGACAGCACTGGTCTAATTTTAGCAATGCTCCTTGATAGTTGAGGAAGAGGAAGAGGAAGCTTTTGAAATCATAATAATGGTGAGGAATTTATTTTGTCTAAATGACATATACATAACATCCCTGCAAACCATCTTCCAAATATAACTTTACTTTTTTAGATCAGTGAATGTGTTTTTTCTAATTTAAATACACAACAATACACAACAAGAACCTGAAATTTGATTTGGAAAATGGTCATCATTAATCCAAAGAATATAATATAATTAATTAATTTTATAATTTTAGTACATAGGCTACAACCTACAACATGCAAGAACATAGGTATGGACCAGAGTGGAGGGTCTCCGTTTTCATGGTGGAAATATGAATTATGAGCATGGTGGCTTACATTTGATGATCGTGAAAGAGAGAAGTTCGTTCCTGGTGGAGGATATTGACCTTGGGGTTATCGCCTCCAGACTTTAGCTGTAAAGTCGAGGGAGAAGTGGGTGGTTTGCAAAGTATTGCCGTGGAGTTAGATGTCTTCTTTATATGCCTGAGCATGTACAGTGAGTCTTTTTTTCTCAAAAGCTGCTCCAATTTTCATACTTGGAACTTTTGTATGCTGAAGTTTCTAGGTATTTGAGGGTACTGTGGGTGAAAGCATAAAAAAAATGGTAACTCTAGACCTGCTTTCTAATCTCACAGTCAAAAACTGTGCAAATTTACTGAAATGACGTGTGATCTCCCTGTATAGCGTTAATAGCTCTATATCCTGATAATAGAGTAATTAAAGTGGTTTACTGAATCATCAGATCTAAAATTATCTCTGAATTCAAATGCAGGCAAAGTGAACGGGCTACAATTTTGTTCCAGTTTTAGATTGCATGCAGAAAAGGCATCTACCACAGAAAAACAGCCTTTATAACTATGTCCCTGTGCCAAGTGCCCCACCACTGCTCCCTATAGGCATCAATTACCTGTGTGGAGCATTTCTCCAGTGACTGTATTGCACTGTCAAGGGAATCCCCTCTTCAATTTCATTGAGTAAGAAAATCCTTTCATGCACTAAATGCTCCTATCTAGGTTAAGTGGTTTATGATGCCTTGGTAGAAGGCAGAATGCCTGCCAGTGATGGTTTCCCTTGTTTAACTAGTCACTCCACATTATCTGATTGGCTGACTTTAAATTAATCATTCATTACTAGCGTGTCAGTGTTTGGTGTAGCGTACTTGCAAACTAGGTCATTTGGCACGAATGAATGTGCTCTCAGGTTTTACAGGAATGGACATCTTGCACAAGCCTCTGAACATACCACACACACTGCTACAAAAATCCCACTATTCAGCCATTCGTTTATTTGTCACACAGTCATGTTCGACTTGGCACTTTAAAAGCACGTACATTACACATAAAAACACATGACTGAACAGAACTAAATGTAGTAATGTTTTACTTCACACAAGGTGTATATTATATGGTGTTCCAGTAGTAACATCATTGTAGCTACATTAACGTAGTATTTATATACTGAGTGGACATTATGAAGGCTAAATCTGAATAGCTAATTTTGTGCCCATGTGGAGGCAGTGGAAACAAGCTGTAAACACACTGACATATTAGCATAATTTAAGTTATATGACAAACCTTTTTAGCAATTGCCAATTTACTCACCCAGCAGACACAGAGCAACATTAAAACTGATTTGGATTTGTGTTTCTGGCGACTCAGCAAATGTAAGTCCAACATTCACTATCCTTTTAGCTCTGTTGTTGCTCTCCACCAACACATGAGAGAAATATCTGGCTCTTTAGAGGCTAAATGCTATGTTCACCAGCTATTGCTAACTTTGTCTGCTGGTAAATTTTGTGATTTTCACTTACTGTACATTTTGCAGAACAACGCTGCCTGCCACAGTCAAAAACAATGTTGATGTAAGTAGTGAGAGTGCACCAAAACTGTAAGGTTGCGGGCAGGAAACCCAAGCACTAAGCTGAAAGATGCTAAAACGACCTCTAGAGCTAAGGGAAATTGTGAAGTTGGTAGATAATTCTCTGACTTTGTCACTACGAGCGACCTCTTCCACATACAAGTGGCCGTGATCCATTGTTGATGTAAAATATTGGTTATAGCCGCTGTAAAGAAATAGTTTTTTGGTGATTGTCCCATTAAGGTCTACATTATCAATTAAAGCCTGTGTTAACCAATACATTTGATATTAACTTCGTAAAATAATTAGCTGACCTTGCAGCTGTACTGACTGGTGGATGATAATGTTTCTCTGTGTCTGTTGGATGTGTCTGACATAACAACTTCATAATCCTGCTATATAGTTGTGCCTGTGAGTTTGTCAGTTTGGTTTGGGTATTGTTTTGCTCTCTAGTGGCCAAAACATTGATCAATGTAACTATTTCTAAACTAAAATGTTATACTGTTAATTTTTTATTTTTTTTATTTTTTACAATTTTACACATTAAGATCAGTTTACATGTCATGGAGAGTCTATGAAACAGATGTATAATGTCTTCTGTGGTTCTTGAAGAGAGAATGATGCTGATGGTGTCATCAAGGTAATCTTGACATGGCTTTGGAGAATACACTTTATTTTAAAATATATTTTTGGGGCATTTTTTGCCTTTATTTTGATAGGACAGAGGATCGAGATGAAGTGAGTGAAAGATAGGGGGCGACACGCAGCAAAGGCCACAGGCTGGATTTAATTCTGGATTCCACTGCAGAAAGGACTCAGCCTTGAACATGGGGTGCGCACTCTACCAAGTGAGCTAACTGCGCCCGAGTGACTACACATTTTTAACAAAAAGTAACAAACTGAGGGGTATGGAAAACATGTTTTTACTATGGAGTTTAATTTTGAGAAGTGTAGGATTCAATTTAGCTTTACCCATACTAGGTTATCTCTCGGCCCCTGCCAAACAAATTTTGACCCCAAGTCCCCACGTTGCTGGAATGTCCCTTTAATCTATCTAGCCTTTCAGAAAAGGTATTTAGTAAACCATTCCCATTTAGTACACTTTTAGTTCATATGATATAGAGAGCATATTTATTTTTAAAAAGCCAACATTACCAGGTATCTCTTATTGATAAATCCCATTTGCAAAGCTTGTTGTGTCCTGTGTGAGAGTCAGTGCCCTCTGTCGAACAGACACTGTGCAGCGTTTCCTGAAGGATTGAGGTATTCCCATGGTGTACATCTGTAGGAAACATGACATGATTACGATCTTCATGCTATAATTACTATCTTCCCTCTCAGAGAAGCCATCACACGTATCTCTATAGAAAATGTAGCCACATCCAGTGAGTTTCAGTTCCTTGCTTGTACACCCTCCTCACAGACATCGGGGGTTGGCATGCAAATTAAATTACAGAAGATATAGAGCTCCATAGGGTATTGAGAGTGTGTGTGATGTGCGTATCTGTGCATGTGTGTTTTTAAGTGTATGGTGAAAGAGAAAGATCACATAACCGCTAGAAATGCAGGCAATACAACTACAGTGCTATAGAAAAAGAGGGAATAAAAAACCTTTTGGGATTAGTCCCCTCTCCTCCCTTCCCAATGCTGAAAAGGACTTTCCTCTTGCCAAGTGGCAGTGTGTATCAAGGCCTTCGTTTCAGAGTCGCAGTAAATGAGCTATGTTTCTCTGTTCTGTTGCCATGGGTAACACATATTTTTCTTCTCATGTCTAATCTTTGCTTCTCTTTGCGATATCTTCCATTTGGAAGGCCCGCCTGCTACTGCAGCACTGGCACTGGTTCACGGCCTTGTCAGCTATTAGGCTTTGCTCGATGGCTAGGAAATCACACTGCCTACTTTTCTATGTAGGGGTGGATTATTTGATCAAATATGTAGCTACTGTTAACAGTAGGCTGCCCTATCTATGGTTAAGACTGCTTTGGCATCTTAAAGCTGCATTCTCTACAGCCTTCACATAAAAATATAATGTTCTACATTATAAAAATTACATAGTGGGGTTGCAGTTGCATAGTAAATTTGACTGGAAGAGATAAATCATCTCTGATAGTTTTGATACGTAAAACACCACTTGCTGTGCAGTGGGAGTGGACAATAGGACCTCACTGACACCCGGCTTCTTTTTTCTAACCTGACTAGAAAGGTTTTTTTTCTGTATTTTTTCATGTTTGATCATTTTAAAATTCTCTGAATCATGAATTGTGTGTACATTGTGAAGTCGAAAAAAAAAGTGTTTGGTATGAAAAGTGAAGTCTTCTTCTGCCTTTAATTTTAACAGATCACTGTGTTTCAGGTAAATACGTGTGTGTTTGTAGCTTGATATTGTGTCCAAGCAAAAGTATTGTCTGCACAATCTATTTACTTTAGTGGTATAGTTAGCAGTGGAAAGGACCATAATACAGGGGAATTGGTCTTCCAAAAGTGGGGGGAAATAAAATGGAGCAGATTAGGAAATTATATATTTAGCAGTATTGTCAAAATAATTGTAAATCTTTAATCAAATTAAATCCTAATCATAGACATGCAACTTGGAGTAACAAGGTTTGAAAATGTCCTCTGAACTGGTTATAAACCAGATTTCAAGTTTGATAAAAACAAATACAACCTCCTCTGCATGATGTTATGCAGATGTTTTACTTTCTTAAAAGTCTCAGTGTATCTGTAAGGTTCATGCACGGGGGAAGGATGCAAGCATGCAAACAAATTTAGGTTATTGGTGTGTTATATTTACAAAGCAGAGATTACGGCAATGTCAAAAAAAAAATGGTAGTACAAGTGACCCTGATTCTTGTCTCCGCAGGTGAATACACAGTGATGACGGCTCATTTCCATCTGAAGAGGAAGATCGGCTACTTTGTCATCCAGACATACCTCCCGTGCATCATGACAGTCATTCTTTCCCAAGTGTCTTTCTGGTTAAATAGAGAATCAGTGCCAGCTAGGACTGTGTTTGGTAAGTGTCTGCCACCCTCTTTCACTTCTTCTGCTTTCATGCAAAGGTACATTTCAAATAACCCAGATCTTGATGGAATACCCCAATTCTCAATGACATTAATGAGATATAGGTCTAGTGTTATGAATAGTTCTTTATTTCAGCACAATGTGTGTTATGTATGTGTATAATATAAAACAATCATTTCCTAATGAACTTCATAATACCTGACTATCCAAGGAATTATTATTTTCCCTGTGTTTATTTCCAGGTGTAACCACCGTTCTCACGATGACAACACTGAGTATAAGCGCCAGGAACTCCCTTCCCAAGGTTGCCTACGCCACTGCCATGGACTGGTTCATCGCTGTCTGCTACGCCTTCGTCTTCTCCGCTTTGATTGAGTTTGCCACCGTCAATTACTTCACAAAGCGCGGCTGGGCTTGGGATGGAAAGAGTGTTGTGACTGACAAGGTAATGAGGAGAAAAACATATGTTTGTGACAGGCTCCATTTTCAAAAGGAATTCATTAGGATTGTAACTGTATGTTGAAGAAGGCAATGCTTAAAAAAAAATTGTTAGAGGCAGAGGGAAGCAGTGATAATGGCTGCTTTAACCTTACGAAGCTATAACTATTTATTTATTTCTTAACGCTAATTAGCCAATAAGTAAATCTAAATGACTAACTCTAGGCAAAATATCAATGATGAGTATAGATGCAGTGACATTGATGGAAAAAAAATTGATATGTCAGCAGAAATTGTTTCTAGTTTACCAAGACAGCATAAGTTTATATGACTAGTGTGAGTGGTCTGACAAGCTTTCTCTGTTTCTATAGAAGAACAACTACTCCCACAAGAAAGGTTCATACCTTCAAGTCTAATCTGTCTATCACTGTTTCTGTATTATAAGCCATGAGAACATAGGTACATGTATAACATGTAATCCCAATAGAGGAGATCGTAAATTTGAACAAGACCACTATTTAGCATTCCAGTATTCCCATTAGTTAAGTGCCATCAATGCACTCTTTTAACTGTGATGAGCCCCTAGGCATTTCACCCTTGAACTGCTGTAGGGGAGTAAATCAATGTCTAGCTATGTAACTGTGATAGTAAACGTGTCACACATAACTTACAATTGACAGGACAGACATGGATACAAAATTGTAACCAAGCAGAAAGCAAAGATAAGCTCTAAACAATTCTGCATGTAGAAAATATCACATCAAACAGATGTAGACAGATGTATTAATATAGAGCAAAAAGGGGGGCTTGGATTGAAGCAACGTAATTAAAATGTGAAAGAAATCACGAATCGTTCAGTGCTGACATTGAAGGTGCAATATTATTATTATTATTATATATAATATTAATGTGATGGAGGTTTTAACTCTATACTGTAGTAAATTAACAGTATTATAATCAGTGTTGGACAAGTTACTCAGAATTTGTAATATATTACTAGTTACTTATTACTCCTTAAAAAAGTAATAATATCACCAAAAGTAACTTGTTATTTTACTCATTACGTTACTATATTACTTTTGGCGGGTGGGGTGGGGGGGGGGGGGGGGGGGGGGGGTTAAGCAGTGTTCAGGAGAGAGAGAGAGAGTGAGAGGAGATGCTGCATGAATATGTGCTCCATAATACAGCTCCTCAATGAAGTAGCCTACGAATTGAAATACGCCTAGTAAAAAAAACAACAGAAAATCAATATGTTGCGGTCAACATTGATAATTATCCGATCATGTATGGGAAACACTTCACTACCACCCCTTCACCCCCAAACAAAGCAGTCTCTCCCGACTTTATCAGCAGCAAGGAGTATGATTTTTAGAAAGCAGGTAATGTTTCTTGACGCCACCGGCTGAAATAAAAAAATAAAGCAAATAAATCCCAACTTTTGAACAGCTGTTTTTCTGCACATGCAGCCTGTTTTTAAGAGCAGTATTCAGTAGTTTTACAAAACCTTACGTAGCTCCACTCTCTCCCGACGAGTCCAAGCATCAGTGACAGTAGTTGCCGGAGTTTCTTTCTGTAAGTTTTACATTGCTGTGCTGCTTCAGCAGATGCTTCAGTAAATGAAGTGCAGAATTGTTCACGGTTAAACGCTTTTTGCTGGTCGCACAGAGTTTACAACGGACAACAGTGTTCTTTGCATCTTAGACTGTGACACATGATTTGGCAGTAGCTACTTACAGCTGGGGAAAGAACGCCTCTCTCCCTTGTTCTCCTTTCTTCCTTCCGGACATGAACAACTGGAGGTCCGTTGCTGCTGAGCTGCTGCACAGTCACGCGTTCAAGATGGTGCGTTCAGTAATGACTAACGCAGCGTTACTTGGATTAGTAACTGTAATAATATTATTGTTTTAGAAAAGTACTTAATTACACTACTAGTTACTGGGAAATGTAATAATATTGCACTAACACGTTACTGCCCAACACCCATTTCTTTGAATCACTGAACTCTATGAAAGGCCTGCAACTGTGGCCCATATCTTACTGTGTGTCTCCCCTCCAAGGGAATTGTTATATTTTACCTAAGAGAACCAATACGGTGTCTTATAAAATGTTCTAACACATTTTACATTCTGTGTGACCTACTATATTCCCTACTTCTGCTTACTGTATGTATATGACTATCAGCCCACCTATAAGTTCTAAACATCCCTGAAAGTGTTGGAAGGCTGAAAAAATACACAAAACTATCAAAAAAAGTTACAGTGCACCCTTGTCAAATTGTTGATATATGTGGCCCTTGCTGGCCTTCATTCTGACATGGAAAAATGCGCTGATCCATTCATTACCAGACCCTATCCATTGCCACCTCACTCCTTCATTTACATGCATTTTAAACTCACGGAAATAAGGTGACAAGTGATGGGTTTCAGGGTTGTCCTGTCTTTTTAAGCTTTTACATCTAATCCTTGGGATCTCTCAACAGAAAAAAGAGAGGGCATCTGTCGTCAAGAAGAATAATGCCTACGCTGTAGCAGTGGCCAACTACGCGCCAAATATCACCAAGGACTCCAGCACACTTCCAACTATTGCCAAAGGTGGAGCTTCGGATCCCAACAAGGCCAAAGCAGACGGCAAAGCTCAAGAAAGCAAGAAGACGTTCAACAGCGTCAGCAAAATTGACAGGATGTCAAGGATTTTGTTTCCGGTTCTCTTCGGCTCCTTCAACCTGGTCTACTGGGCCACCTACTTAAACAGAGAACCCGTTATAAAGGATATGGTCCCCTCTAATTAGAGGCCAGTTTTAGTGGGTTCTGGTCTGGGGACTAAGAGACGAACCAAATACCTCCAGCAACTGTGTACACATACCTTTGCAGAGTGAAGTCCTGGATTGCAGTGTGATCCTCTATCTCCGCCTGTTTTCTACACTGTCTGCAGCACTTTTGAAAAGCCTGGCTTTTGTAAATGTGTATGTATATTTATATTCATGGTTTCATGGTGACATATTGTGTGATTACTTCGATTAGAGTGCATTTTTCCTTGAAAGTATGTTTCCGGTTACAGTATGTGGTCACTGTATATACAAGTCAAATGAAGAGTAGAGATTAACACTTTAACACATACGTTTTATTTAAGATTACTTCTGTGTTGAATTTAGCTGGTAATGCCCACTCTCTTGATATTACAGTATGTATTTTTCTTTTGAGTGAAAGGGACTAATTATGTCATATTTGTTACTTTCTTTGCCATCTACTGTAAGAGTGACCTAACTTTTTTCTTTGTCTAAGCCAATGCAAAAACACACTTGTATAATATTGTTATTAACTGTAACTACAGGTATGGGGCTGCAAACTGATCTCCAGAATTACCGAAACACGCCAAAAAATACAGAGGAAGCTACACTGGTGACTTTGTGTTCTTGTACGTTTAATACTGTGTAGTGCTGCCAACGTCAGGTTTCTATAATCTATAACTTAATAATTTAATACTATTGGAAGCATCTGACTTAATGATAGAATGAAAGTCTATAAAGTTCATCCATTATGAATCAGCACTTTGATAGTCAATAGAAACGTAATTAACTGAAATAACCTGCAACTTAACGTGCTTGTAAATTAATTGATCATGTCAGGGGGCAAAAGAAAACCAAACAAAGACATAGAGCAACATAATGATCATATTTGTTGTGTTATTGCCACCTTACAAATGTAAGTCTAGCATTCATTCTCCTTTTAGCTCTGTTTTGGTCTCCACCAGCTCACAAGGAAACTATCTGGGACTTTAGCCTTTTAGATGTTGAGTTTCTTCACTAGCCTGCTAAGTTGCTAACTTCGTCTGTCTGACATTTGGTGCTGGGCAGGTAGAGTCGGTTTGTCAGACAGTAAATCCAAAACCAAAACAACAAGTTAAAATAGACTAAAAAGCAGCAAGTTGAGGGATCAAAAACATTGCATGCATCAGTGCAGTGTCAATAATAAACATACAGTAACATAAATGGAATCTGTTGCTAAAAGTACATAAGAATTATTATGAGATGACAAATTAGAATAAGAAAAGCAAGAAAAATATCATTTTTTTTTCAAATCATTTTGTAAATCTTTATTTTATTTATTTATTTTAGCAAAGTTATGATCTAAATAATGTTACACACTAATTACTACTGTATGATTTAAATGCACACAAAGTCTTCAGATCATCATCATGGGTAAACTTGTTTAAATGTGTTTAAAATGTGTTTAATACAGCTTTTGATTGGCTTGTCTATGGTGGTAGTAACTCTGGAGGACGGTGTGGATTTGTTGGTGTAGACTAGAGCATTGTGGCGGTACTAATCAGCATGTCTGCCATTACAATTTTAGGTGATTATTCATATCAAGTGGCTATTTACAACACATTTCATGCCACATCTTGAAATAATTACAGATATGAAAGGGACAGGACTGCAAACACAGGGCTGTTTTGTGCCAATGTGAACTTCATTGAATTGTGTGTGGATGATAGTCACATCCCTCTGCCAGCAAATCTTTTGTGTAATAGACCTAAAGGGAGAGATACAGCCAGGATGTGGGACTAAATTAATATTTTTGATCATGAATTAGATTTGTAGTTTTATCTCATAGTCTTGGTTGATTGTTGTATACATTTGTACTTTGGACTAACTCAAAAGCCATATCCAGTCCAGTTCTGTAAAACAAACAAATTAACAGGGACAAACAATGATTGTACTTCATGGGCATACTGTAGAAGGCATAAACTTATTTTGACACAATCTCTGCCATAGATGCTGTGTATCAAGAAAACAACTCATGATCAGCCCCATATCAGTAGCCGTAAATCGTACTCTACTGTTTTGAGTGTAATGATTTTGCTTCACATCAATATTTTAACTTAATTTGATTGTTGAATCAAACTTTGCATGAAGATGAAATCTAGCATTTTGTTTTTATTTTTCACCAATCATGCCATCAGATATAAATGATTTTTAATTCATAGTTTCTCCAACATTCTGATAGAATCTTAAACATTCCAGATAAAATGATTGTTCACGAGGTGGATGCTTGATTCAGTGCACAGTTTCTAATAAAACGTATATCATTTCAATTCTTTATATCTAGTTTGTGCCGTGTTTTTTGAATTAGAGCCTGGCTGATATCGGATTTTTAAAGCTGATACCGATATTGATGTTGAGTTTTAAAATTATTATATTAGACTGGCCAATATTTGTTTCTATATTCACATACTTTATACAACTTTTAGCTGATAAATATGCAGACATCAATATATTTGTTAATATCAGCCATGGTATTAGTTCCAGCTTCTTCCTTGAAATACAAGTAACCCCATGCATTTATACATGACAGCCCAGGCAGATCATGGGACTATGAGTGAGGCAGCTCTGCCCTTCTTCAGCACGAGAGGATACTGTCAAGCAATGCTGCGATGCTGCCATGGACTATCATCACCAGTGTGTTGGTAAAACCCTCAAAAAAGCCCTGTGGCACTGAGCTGTAATGCAAAGCTCGCTGAAGTTTAATTTTCTGGCCTGATCTTTCCACCACTCAAGCGTGTGAGGTCTCCTCTGAGCTTTATCTCCTCAATCCACGGCCGACCCTGTTCACCCACTCAGAGGCCGTGGCCTGACAGAAATCAATACTGATGGATGTGAGGTGTCCACGGCATAGCAGAGCTGTGTACATGCATGTTTACAAATCTTCATAATTAAGGATCGCTTACCATTTATTCAAAGTGTCAGACTGGAGCAATCCAAAGGAGTGATAGACTGCTTTTCTCTACACAGCGGTGAAGTCAGTTTTAAGTTGGCCATTTGACAGACATTCACTCCAGAGCCAGGAGAATCTTCTTACTCACTTTCACCCAGTGTTGGCAGTAGGAGGACAGTTAGCTCACCTCCCAGACCTCTTTCTGACCGCAGGGGGTTGACTTAGGGTCAATTAATAACTGTTTAAATGACACAATATTGATGTTTTCTCTAGTACCTTTGTGCTGACTTGTCCATATTAGTGAAAATTGTTGTTGTTACTAAATTGGTTGCTTTATTTTACATAAATATTTTTGATAGAAAAAATTGGCAGTTTTTTCAATATCTTCCATGTAATTTAACCCGGTGACTCCAAATCAATACCAAACATTATTACTTCACAGGCCACATAGGACACTCTACATACTGGATCTTGTTCTACTGTAATGTGACCCAGTGTGCTACATGAGTGTTTAGTCATACTTTTCACTAATATGGCCAAGTCAACAGGAAGTTATTAAAAAAACATCATGGCAAAACATGGCAGGGAGGTGAGCTAACTGTCCTGTCTCCTACTGCCAAAACTGGGGTGAAACTGAGTAAGAAGACGCAGCTGGATTAAAACTAACTTCAACACGGTCGTTTCTCTACAGATTTCTATAAAGTTCAGTTCAACTCTTGAATGAAAATGAAATCTAATCTGTCTTGGACAGTGATGGAAAGATCAGACATCTAAATTAGATTTATTTGATCTCTTACTTACACGACATAGGAAATGTTAGTGGTATTTTTTGGTAAATGTTAGTTCACTGTGCAAAGCATATGAACTTACGAAAAAATTAAGTCCACTACCATCTCCATTGTCTTCAGAGCATTGAGCATGGCATGGGCATGGCATAATGTGGTGAAAACAGGACATGAGCCAGAATAGCTTTAACATCCTCTCCATGTTCAATGAAATGAAAAGTTTGTTGTGTGTGTGTACTTAAGCCATCAAAAAGAAGACAGACATGTGAATTTAGCAATTCAAAAATCACAGCAAAGTAGAATATGTGCCGTGTTGTAGTTTTTTGATTAGTACAACATGAACCTATGCTATCCATTCATTAATTTGGCAGATGCATTTAAAACAAGTCACAGAATTTTTAAGATGAAAAAATCAACCAAATAATAATAATACACACCAAGTCACCAAAACGGAAACTTTTATGATCATGTTCATTTATCTAATATGTATTTTATGTTTTCACATAGGCTAGTAGGCTATAGGTGTTATAACACATTCATATTTTCTTGCATCAAAAAACAAGCAGATTTCTGGTGGCCATATTTGTTTGTTTTAAGGAGTGAATTAGAAATGATGTTGATTGTGCAGAAGAAGCATAAGTGTTGTGTGGAGTATGTAAAGGCTGGCAGACTCTGTAGGTAGTGCTGTGGAATGACCTGTGTTTTTTTAAAGGCAGTCTTTAAGAAAAATTGATGCCTAGCTCTATGACTCAAATACAACCTGCAGTGCAAAAGTCTCTAAGAAAAAATATGACTACATGACAGGAAGAAACTGGGGCTAATAGAGGCTTATTATCTCTGGGTGCACAAAGAGGAGAAGCAGTAATCTATTCTTGTGCAAGAGGCAGTTTCGTTGTCATAGCAACTGATATCCATTTTTATCCTCCATCTGACAGGTCGAGTAGGCGGGACTTCCGACTATCCAAGCACTTTCAAAGACAATAGTATGTCAAGATAGTGCTCTTCCTGTGATGCTTTCAAATGCTGTTTCAAACGTTCATGTCTGTATATTACGCTATTATGTAGTCCCTAAGGCTAGTGACTCCCGTCTGAATAAATAGCCTGCAGCAATGTCTAGCCGTAGTAGCATTTAAAAAATACATGGAAAGAAATGTTTGACAGCTGTGCAGTTAGCTTTGCACGGCTAGTTAGCATTACAATAAACTTTCAACAGTGTAACTGTTTATCAATGATACTTCGAAGAAAATCACTGACGATTTGCTCGTTTCCTCTGACCTGCATAAAACAAAACGGAAGTTATTGTAGGGTATTATCTTGTTTCTTTAAATCATCTCTAGTTCGACAAATCAACAACATTTCCCACAAGTCTTTGCCGGTGAACTGTCACCCAAAATGTCAGCACCCTAGGAACTCATGCACCGGGGTGACTACACTATTTACTTGAAAGATTCGTATATTTTTTTCATATCGTCGTGACTGTTCACCAATGGTCCGCCAAAGTGGCAATGGCCTAGATAGTTTTAATGACATTATATATTCCTGGCTAACATCAGCTAACATGTATTTATCCTTCAGTCCTGCCAGGTAACGTTATCTCACTTGATAGCTGAAGGAAAACATGTCGTTTTCTCTGGTGAAACGGTGTTGTGAAACACCCCTTTTAGGACGTGTTTTACAGTTCAAAATGTACAAAAGGAAAATACAAAACTATAATACGACTTACACATTGTTAAGACATCGCTGGATGAAAAGACTGCCCTTGTTCTCCAGCAGCTTCAAGAGGATCAGCACACAAGCAGACAAGGTAATCATTCTTTCATTCATAATTCTGAATTTAGGTGAGAGTAGGCTACACCTAAACTGTCACTGACTCTCATGCCCCCCTAAATATCTTCCCCTAGGAGTAAAGTGGAATCAACACTGGGACACTACTTGTTACATCAACATACAGTCCCTACACCTGACCCCACGCATTACGTCAACGCGCATCTTTTAGACTATTATCTGTGTACATTGCACATATATATCTCGACATTGCAGTAGTTAGTTTTTTATACCTTCATTTATTTATTTTCTCTGTTTATTGTTATTCACCAATTTACCAAAGCAATTTCCCTGTATGTTCAATAAACCTGATTCTGACTCTATAAAGGGTAGAGAAATGCTGAGAAATGGCATATTTATAATGCTCTTCACTCCATTTATGGTTCTGTACCTGCCCCATTCAGTAGAAGACATCATAAGTGACATGTCATTGACATTTTGCTACTTCTTCAAGGTGAATGACAGCCATAGTAATTAACAGGCTTCTTTGCTTTTGCTTTTAAGGATACCATTGACCTGTCTAGGTTCCCTGTAGACAGAATCAGGAATTTTTGCATCATTGCTCATATTGATCATGGAAAAAGCACTTTGGCTGACAGGCTGTTGGAGATGACAGGTATGTTTGCTCCTCACACTGCACATCAGCTTCTGTTTGTCTTTGTTTTTGTGAAATCACTTATTTTTTTTCAGGTTTACGCAAGTGTCACACCACAACGATGGCTTAAAGAGAAAATGTTTAGGTGTGATCACATACTCTGTGATAATGTAATGTATTAGGGTCTACAGTAATTGGATTGCATTCTCCCAGCATTAATCTGGGACGTTGTGATCTGTCTGTGGCTGTTACTATACAAATAGATGTTAATGACATGACTATGAGAGTGTATGCATCTCTTACTCTCTCTCTCACACACACACACTATTATATCAGCTGTTCATAAAATTATTACAATTAACACAAAGTGTTACTAATGGATGCGTTGACAAACAGGTGCCATAGTGAAGACTGAGAAAAACAAACAGGTGTTGGACAAGCTTCAGGTGGAGCGAGAGAGAGGGATAACAGTGAAGGCCCAGACAGCATCTCTGTTTTACAACCACGAGGGACAGCAGTACCTCCTGAACCTTATCGACACACCGGTAAGTGCTCAGTTGAGTGTGATGTCAGGAAGGAGGAGGTTTTAAACAGGAATTAAGAAAGTGCTCCGCTTCTGCCTGGTCTTTCTGATATTCTGGATATTAAAACTTGTCTACAGTTCTTTTGTCATTGTCCTTTGTTTACATGCTGCACCACCATGTCTCTCAATTTTTGTATATCTCCGGTGCTTTCCCTCTCTGCAGGGTCATGTTGACTTCAGCTATGAAGTGTCTCGATCGATTTCTGCATGCCAAGGAGTCCTGTTGATCGTCGATGCCAATCAGGTACAAAACCAGATTTCTCAGTGAGTTATTGCGGACGTATTCGCTGCGTGTGATGCCGTCGTTAATGTTTTGTTGTCATGTGAAGGGGGTTCAAGCGCAAACGGTGGCCAACTTCTACTTGGCTTTTGAGGCTCAGCTGGCAATCATCCCTGTCATCAACAAGGTAAACTGGAGACCTACTTGTTTTCAGGTTTATCACATATTATCTTTCTACTCGACTGCTGATCAGCATGTCTTTCTGATTTAATATTTCTCCCTTAGATTGATTTGAAAAATGCTGATCCAGAGAGGGTGGAGTCACAGATTGAAAAGGTGTTTGATATTCCACGGGAAGAATGCATCAGGGTGAGCTGGAGCATGTAAGCAGCTTTTAGTTTTCACTTATGAGACATTTCTCTTTATTCCTCATCTCATCTCCATTTCAGATCTCAGCTAAACTTGGAACCAATGTTGAAAATGTTCTCCAAGCAATCGTGAACAGAATCCCACCGTAAGAAGGTTCATTTGGTTTCATTTCTCCCATGAAACGTGTTTGACACACAGAAGTGAAGCTTATTTTATCTCATCCTTGTATCCTCAGGCCTGTGGCAAGTACTCATGACCCATTTAAAGCCCTGGTGTTTGACTCCAATTTCGACCACTATAGAGGAGTGGTGGCCAACATCGCTGTGTTTGGAGGTCGGGTCAGAAAAGGGGACAAGATCGTGTCGGCACATCTTGGCAAAACCTACGAGGTCAACGAGCTGGGGCTTCTCAGGCCAGATGAGCACCCAACACAGAAGCTGTATGTGGTTCTTCATCATCTTGTGCCATTTCTACTGCTTGTTATCTCATCCAGTAGATTGATGGTGTAGAGCTGAAATTGTTGATCTACAATTCTATTTTGATAGATGAGCTTTTATGTCATTATTTAAGCAAAACCGCACATTCTCACTTGTGAAGAATTGTTGTTTGTTAGTCTTATTTGATACAAAAATTTGTATCTTTAGGTTTTGACGTGTTTGAAGTTGAACAAAACAAGTCATTTGATGACTTTTGATTTTGAATATGTATATTTGGGGGGGAAATAACGTTTTGTGACCTCATTACTGGGATGGCCTTTTCTCTTTTTTAAGGTGTTTTATGCAGCGATTGACTCAGTGGTCTTCTGATTAAATAATCTTTTTAGCATCTATGTAGATAAATAAACCAGCAGTAATGGAGTCGGTGTTTTCCTGCTGTGCTTTGACGCTTCTGTCACGCACTACTTTGTGCGAAGGTGTTGTTTTTAAATATGTTACTGATTGAAAAGAAAGAGAGTTTTTGCTGTGCTAGTTTCCCAGTAAAATTGAGCGCAGGTTTTAAATTCTGTCTATTTCAACAGACATATAAAATATCCAAAAGTTTGAAATTTGATAACAGACATTGCCACTGTATCGTCTTTGAATATTAATCCAGCCTACTTTGTAATAAGAACTTGTCCACACAGTTGATTAATACTGGATTGTTTTGTTAACATTTGCCCAACTGTCCACTAAGATGCTTGTTTACATTGCATTAGTGTAAATCTGCTCAACTGTTGTGTAGGTTTGCAGGCCAAGTGGGCTACATAGTAGCAGGGATGAAGGATGTGAAGGAGGCCCAGATTGGTGACACACTCTACCTCCAGGACCAGCCGGTGGAAGCTCTTCCAGGTTTTAAACCCGCCAAAGCCATGGTCTTTGCTGGTGAGAAATGTTCTGCAGTCGCTTCCTGCTGTCAAATAAAAATGTCTGTAAATTTGGCATAAGAACCAGGACTGAGGATGTGCATTATTGTACTTAGTACGTAACAGAACAGTAGCCTTAAATATTCCCCTGGACAGTCAAACATGAAACCCCTTCAGTGCATGTTGTGTTTCACTAGCTGGCTCAGTAAGTGCAGTCAGTGCTTTGCAAATAAACGAAAAAATACAACAACACTGCTCTCTTTTGTTTTTCTGTCCCTCAGGCATGTATCCAATGGACCAGTCAGAGTACCCGGGCCTTCGCAGCGCCATTGAGAGACTGACCCTGAATGACTCAAGCGTCACAGTGCAGAGAGACAGCAGTCTGGCCCTGGGAGCAGGCTGGAGGTGAGGACAACTGTTTTGAATTAGAATGAAAAATGGCTTTAAGGCCACATCAGAGGAGTTGCTCGTTACATATACTGTAACAGTGAATAAAAACAAAAGTGTGCACACTGAGCAGTGCAACCACGAAACTTTTAGACCCGCTTCAGGACTCACAGTGCTTGGACGTTTTGTTACAGTAATTTTCTGTTGCAGAAAAGTCACCCACATTAAATGATGTGATTGATAGGGGAATCCACTTTCCTTGGGACATAGTGCATGTTGCCAAAAAAGACAGCCTAGTGGGAGTTTATTTATCACATGTCATCTTAGTCCAGATGGTGTAAATTTGATTCTATTAGTGGCAGGGATTTAGATCATTTGGAAGTATGAAACTGCACTGCAATGAGTCTCTGTTGAACTCTTTCCAAACACGCTCTTTGTAATTAAAAGCATGCATATAAATTATAAAACTTGAGTGAACCGTCCCCCTGCAGACTTGGCTTCCTCGGTCTTCTCCATATGGAGGTGTTCAATCAGAGGCTGGAGCAGGAATACAATGCCTCTGTTATAGTAACAGCGCCCACCGTGCCCTACAAGGCTGTCCTCTCTTCAGCTAAACTCATCAAGGTAAGAGCCATTTTCCTGCTCGTATATATTCTGGTCTTAACGGTAGAACTGGGCAGGGTTTGGAAGGACGTGGAAATGATTGATAATTGTAGGTTCTCTGGAATTGCTTGCGTGCTTTCTTGTAAAATGGCATATGGGAGTTACTTGACAGGACAATCAAAATGTTCTGTTGCAAAGTTAAAATCACAGCCACTTTGAATGCATGATGTTATCAAGTAGACTTTCCTTACACTATTTCTCAGTCATGTGTGTCTAGGAATGGAATAAATGAACTATAATAAAAGGTATTGCACAAAGGTAACTTTTTACAGCCATTTTTCGAGCCTGCACGAGGTGAGTGTTTCAATCTCAAAACACTGCTTTTGGTTGGAATACCACTTTAAAATCATCATATCAAGCTTTTGGAAAGACCTTTTTCCAGTTTTATTTTGGGGTTCAAATCTCATCTGTTCTCCCCGCAGGAACACGGCAGTGAGGAGATAACCATCGTGAACCCCGCTCAGTTCCCAGACAGATCAGTTGTGTCAGAGTATTTGGAGCCTATGGTTCTGGGGACCATTCTTGCTCCAGACAGTTACACTGGCAAGATTATGACTCTCTGCCTGGTAAGAGGAAAATGGAAAATGCAAATTAAATAAATGAATAGGGGTTTAACCTGAATGTGTTCTTTCTGCACCATATGGGGCTGATTTTCATTTGCTTGTGTGCCGCTAACATAGCTATCTGCCTTGTCAGCATCTTATTTAAAGTGTATGGCTAAGTCAGAAAGAGATACGGTCTGAATACCCACAGGCGAGTCAGCCTGATTCTCAAGCCTGTTGGAAAATGTAGTTTGACAGGAGATGCAAGAGTGCATCCTTTACTTTTTACTCTTTCCAAATTGGTCTATAGCCAAAGAAATAATACTTGAAAAAAGTAAGCCAAGAAAATGATCCTTTGTGTTAGATGATTTATATTTCAAAAGTAATCATTTAATTAGGTTCCTAAGTAATTAAGTAGCACTTCTTGGATTGTTGCGATTGTAAATGCATGCAAAACTGGTAGAGACAAAACTGCCATCACATTGTTGTGTTCTTAAAGAATCGCAGAGCCATCCAGAAGAACATGGTGTACATAGACGACCAGCGTGTCATGATGAAGTATCTCTTCCCTTTAAATGAAATCGTTGTGGATTTCTATGACCTCCTCAAATCGCTGTCCTCTGGATATGCAAGGTAACTGCTGGAAAAGTAGCTCTTTGCATTTTTTAAATACTAGTGCATTGAATGTAGGTTACATAAACAAGTCTGCTCTTCATAGCTGTAGAGTCGATTCAAAACTTGCAATTAGTTGCCAGATTCAGTCAAATCTTGTATCAAGGGATGAATTAAATTCTTGTCAATGAATCCAGTAAATGAAAATGTTCACTAGCGTGGAATCTTCCCTTCAGTCCCATAGTTTTCTCTCTCCCGTGCACCTTTGCTTGAGTCATTACATTCAACAATGTAGGATAAATTTCATTAATGAAGTTGTATATCACTTTCGACTGACTCTGAAAGCATTCCACGATTTTATCTTCCTCAGCTTTGACTATGAGAGCGCAGGCTACCAGGCTGCTGACTTGATAAAGATGGATTTTCTGCTGAATGGGCGGCCTGTGGAGGAACTCACCACAGTTGTTCACAGGTACTGCGTGTTTCAAATCATACCTTAATTCAGATGCTGTCAAGCCTATGTGTTTGCTTTTTCACAGAATAATTTGAGTAAGAAGATCCTCATTTGTCTCAGGAGGTATACCTCTGATCCTGCTTGAGAGGATCTTCTTATTTTCTTTGTCACGGCTTTGTCCCCCGTAGCTTAATTATTATTGGTGCTCTCATGGAAAAGAATTGGCTGATTTTTACGATTTTACGTTTACATAACTTCAAGGTTATATGGTCCTTCATTAAAGTAATTCTCCTGAGCTTGTGGAGCATGAAATATATTCAACACCCAGGATAACATTAGAAAATGGCCTCTTGGCAGCCAGTGTTAACACTATCTATTACGGTGACTTTACACACCGGTCAAGGACTTTATTTCCGAATTACGAAACTTCACAGGCGAAAAGTGATGACACGCAGCAGACCTGTATTTAATGTACTTACTACCAAAGCCAGTACAGACTTTGGTAATTAAAGGGCGCTATGCTTCACAGACAATGGCTACTCTCTGGCCATTTATACTGTAAGCCTTGGAGTCGAGCCGAGCGTAGCTTCTTTCTGTTATTCTTTAACGCACCAATCACAGAGCAGAAAATCAGAGCGACTGAAATGCACGGCATGCGACCGGACCCAAGTGAGACGAGGATGTCCTGTCGAGCAGTGAAGCCATTTACATGTACACCTGTTTGATATGGAGGCTTTTATCCAAAGTTCCTTATAGTATGACATGGGGGCACACTGTTATATATTCAGTGCTTTGCTTTACCCATTAAAAGAATAGTTTGACATTGTGGGAAGTATGCCTGTACATTTTCTCTCAAAGAAATAGTAACTGCACATAACTTCCCATAAAACCACAAAATGTTTTTATTTTGCAGTTATGTTTTGGATATAAATAAGATTTTTGAACTTGTCAGGGTAACCGTAACTCCTGCCTGTAGCTTCATATGTAATGTTCAAACACAACCGGGATCTCAAGCCTCTCGTGTGAAGGCCTGGGTATTCTTATGTGTGTCAAGTCAAACTGTTAAACCTTTTAACCCACACAGGACTGCCTCAATGGAGAATATGGCACTTCTATGGCCTTAAGACAAAACATTTTCCGCACACTTTTCACTTGAAGGATTTGTAATCCCTAACATGCTGACATTTGAGGAACCCTGGTCAGATTTTTGACATAGCTTGGGGTGATGATGTGCGTTAGCATTCTGAACATTGATTATTTTGATGATTACTCCAGTGAGATCAGAATTTTAAACTTTAAAAGGCCATCTTGATTAAACCTGGAGAGATGATTCATACTGTTAGTGACTGCCTAAATGGTCACCACATTTATTGGAGATGACACATGCACACTTTGTCAGCTACTGTATTCTGAGGTGATTTGGTGAGTACAGAAGATTTTCTGGATTGCAGATTTTCTTTGCTGGCAGGGTCGAGCAGTAGCGTTTTACAGTTGGTTTGGTTCTGATAGGTGTGTTTTCATTACAGAGACCGTGCATACAGCACAGGGAAAGCCATGTGTGAGCGACTCAAAGACTCCATACCAAGGCAGATGTTTGAGATCGCTGTACAGGCAGCCATTGGTAGTAAGGTCATTGCAAGGGAAACGTAAGTACAACATCAGCACTTATCTGAAGGCTATATATTAAGCACTATGAATTGTATGTGTGTATGAAATGAACTTCCCTAAAAAATGTGACATGACAATATTTGCCCTTTTCAGAATTAAGGCGTACAGAAAGAATGTTCTCGCTAAATGTGTAAGTAAAGGTATTTCTTAACTCTCAAAAGTTGTTGAATCCAGCAACAGAAGATCTAACAAATGTACCACAGTCACTCTGAATTATAAAGTATATATTGTTTGTCTTGGTAGTATGGAGGTGACATAACACGGAAGATGAAACTACTGAAGAAACAGGCAGAGGGTAAAAAGAAGATGCGGCTTATCGGCAACGTGGAAGTTCCCAAAGACGCCTTCATTAATGTTCTGAAGAGAAAAGAAAAATAGACTGCAGTTTATTATTTTATAATAAAATCATTCCTCCATGCAACAGGTCTTTGTTATTGAAAAGCCATGCTAGATTTACTCTGAATAAAGTGGGTTATTGTTGCTGCAAACTGCTGTAATTGTGCGGATTTCCACAATATGTGTCATTTCTTCCGCTCTCTGACATTTAACAGATCATCTACCAGGAGAGGAATGTAACGATTACATGTTGTTCAAAATCAATGTACATGATGGAAGTTTTGCTTTCACGTGTTCAAATGCTTCTGTTCTGTGATTACCATGGGTCATACAACGCAATTGGCTTTAAACATGTAGTTCCTAAGAAATGAAATTAATAAGCAGAAGAACGGGGGGCTTAATTTAATGCTCAGAAAAGTAATAATGATAATAAAAATCTTTATTTATAGAGTCAGGAATCAGATAAAGCTTTCTTATAAAAGTATGTTTTAAAAAGGGATTTAAAAGAGTTCACTGACTCAGCCGACCTGATTTCTTCAGGCTGGCTGTTCCAGAGTCTCGGGGCCCTGACTGCAAACACTTTGTCCGTTTAGTTTTCAGTCGAGACAAAAGACCTCTGCCTGAGGATCTCAAGGTACGTGCTGGTGCGTATGGGACTAAAAGGTCAGAGATATAATAGGGAGAGAGGCCATGAAGAGCTTTAAAATTAATCAACAAAATTTACTATTCTAAAACACTGGGAGCCAGTGTAATGAAGCTAAAACAGGGGTGATGTGATCATATTTCTTTGTTCTGGTCAAAAGCTTGGCAGCTGAATAAAGTATTATTATAATTGTAATACATCATTAAATGTGTTATCATTTTATCAATACAGACCGCATGTTACTTTATACAATGCAGTTAGTATGGACACTGTTTTCATTGCATTCTGAGACGTTCATCAATCAGTCAACAAATGTATTAATACATGTTGATTGGTTGCTGACTGTGACATCTGACCTTAGAAAGGAGTGATAGAAATTATAATTCCCATTATATTATTTGCTTTGTTTTTGTGAGAAAAAAACTAAACAAAATGTCAAAGCCAGTATTCCCAGTAGATGGCAGCAGCAGCTAAAATAGCTGAAAGGAGGTTAATTCCATCCTGAGCTAATTTCCAATTAGACCTCATCAGCCTCCAGCCCTATAAATGTCAGGTGTAAATCATATAAAACTCTAGACAGTCCACTTACCTCTTACCCCGAAGCTTGGCTCAATGAAACTATCTCATTGTGCCTCTGCGCTGCCCTTTGTACTTGGCAAATGAATCTGATTTAAGGGACTAATTGGTATTTAGCGACAGTGAAAGAGTTGAGAGGAGTGCACATTTTGACAAGTTGTACTTCAGCAATGTGCAGTGAATTCAAGTATAAACACTTGAAATGTTTAGACTGAGTTAAGGTTTAGGATGAGACCTTTGTCACTGCAGACATTTTGACATGTTGCAGAAGGAAAAGCACACGTGTAATGACTAACATTGATGATCCAGTGTATATAGTGTATTCATTGTCCTCATTTTACAGTGAAAACACCTTTTGCAATGACTAATTAAAGTCTCCAAACTGTAAAAATGAGCAGGCACTCGATTTTCCTACTAGCTTCCTTCCGGCTAGGAGTTTGTGATTCAAATGTAACTAACTTGGTTTCACATGCCAGTATTTAGCTCTGGGTCTGATAAGGTTCTGTATGTTTAGCTACACTGTGTCACATTTGATACTGTTAATTATACATTCCTCCTTCCCTTACAGTTTTAGGATGCATTAATTTGGTCTACTATCGGTATTAATAACAATTGGGTTTTGAATGGATCCATAAAGGTCTTCCATAGGGGAACACTTTGATTCTCCCTATATAATAATAATAACATATATCAATCTATAAAACTTCTAGCAGCTTCCTCTAAGTTCTTGGCAATATTTAGTTTACAAGTAGATTTTCAGGCCCTACAACTGGCTGTTATTGATCTTAATACCAAATGCAAAGAGAAAAGAGCAAAAGATCAGTGGGTAACTCCTGGTACATGTGCCTTGGGTGGATTTCAAATTGTACAACCTTCAACGTTGGTGATAAGCTTTTTGTCGTCCAATATGTTCGGAAACTCATCACTGCTGCAGACGTTATAGGTCTTGATATTTAACAGCTGGCAGCTTTAGGACTTCACTTACAAAGGTGTGGAGACTGACCTGCACTCTTTACTATATAATTATAGAACCTTTTTGAGAAAACAGCCTATATATCTTACATGACTTCTGCAGTACAGGAAAGCACACACCTTCACTATATTTCAAGACTGGCACCAGTGTAATACCAACTAAATAAATATTTGCTCCACTCAGATGAAATCAAATGCAGCAAGACAAAAGTAGATCTCCTAATGTTTCTTAACTGGTCGTTTACACCTGTACCTGCAGTGGTTAGGTTTGTTTGTAGAAGTCTAACTAGGCTTTTACACCATATACTTGTATCTAAACTATTTTGATGTCTGAATGTTTTATCCTGTTGGTTATTCTATATATATATTTTATTGCAAATACAATATAACATATAATAATAAAAAAAAATGTGTGCAATATTATATTATGTTCTTATTGTTCTGTGTACACAGTGCACCAACAGAAAACAGCCATTCTCATCACCTGTTAGGTGAGCATGAATTGTCCAAACTGCCTTTAATTAAATTCAAAACTTTTTTTGTGTTTTTTTCCGCATACCAGTTATGGTTCGTTGAAGTTATTAACGAGTCATATTATTCTTTACATTTACCTATGTTATACTGACAATAGCTGAGCCAAAAAGATATTGTGGGAAAAAAGCGTATCTGTCTTGTTTGACTCCCCTTAATACCCGTAGTTCAATGCTATTAATGCGGAAATTGCTATGAATGGCTACAGCAATACCGATATTTGCGTGTTTTTGTTGTTTTTTTAAGTGTTTAGATATATAATATAGAAGCAGAGTGTTATATACCAAGACACGTGGCTTTGTAATATGTTGTTTGACAACGCGTCCCTCTGAAATGGGATGTTATGTCGTTATAAACTGTGCAGGAAGCGTCATGTCGGTTGCTAGCTAGCCTTACTAACTTAACGTTAACTTACTCGTCCCTTAAAGTGTCCGTTAACCAGCAAAATGAAAGTACGTTCGTCTGTTTTCGCCTCGTTTATTTTAATACTTGAAGTGATTGGCGTTGCCCTCTTCCTGCGGGGATTTTTCCCTGTGCCTGTCAAGTCGTCTCTGTCATCCAAGAGCAAGCTGTCAGATCTGCCAGCGGAGCCGCTGACAGGTGAGTTCACAGCGCTCAGACTTACCTGCGTTTATATGCGAGTGTCTGTTGACTGTAATCTTTTCAAAACACAAAATATTTTAATTACAGGGAGCTCTCCCAACTCCTCTCGCCTCCCCCAACCCCTTTTTAAAAGGGTGGTTATAATGTTAGTGGACGCCCTGCGGGAGGACTTTGTGTTTGGACCCAATGGTCGCATGTATATGCCCTACACAAGACACCTGGTGGAAAGAGGCTCATCGCACAGCTTTGTGGCCAAGGCAAGACCTCCGACTGTCACCATGCCCAGGATCAAGGTAAGCTGTCACTCAGGTATCATGATGTGGATATTCAAAGGAGTATTCACCCACCAAGTCTGTCCACTCTGTATCGTCCTGCTCAGGTCATGAGTCTGTTTGAATTCCTTGTTTTGGATTGGCTGGTAACAGCAGAAAAGTTGCAAATAACTTTACTGTAGGTAGTCTATTATTCAAATTAGTCCAAATTATCAATATTTCACCAGTTCTCTCCAAAAAATAAAACTAAAGCACTATGGAACTGTCATTTTTAGATGCATATCTTTAAATCGGACTTTCATGCAAAACTTAATTGATTTAACAAGAGATACACAGAAACAGCCTGAAGACTGTCACTAGAAGCTAAAGATGCAATTATTTAAAGGACGAGGCAGATGTTATACTTTTCTTATTGTCAACAAATCCCATGGAAAGACCAAGGCCAGCAATGTGTTTGTTCGTCTCTGAATACTTCCCCACTACCTCCCTGCCCTGTGTGTTTCTTTCAGCCCCAAGACTCTGTGCCTACTGAAGATGGAAAGGTTTAAAAACTGGTCACAAATAAATGGACAGTTTGAGTTTTTATAAGGAAAAGTAATTTTCTAAAACAACATAAATGTTAGTGGTCAGCCAAACTTTGATATGTACTGTTTCCAGAATACTAGGTCCATCCAGCTAAAGGTAATGCAGTCTAACACAACAGCGCTGCAGGAAAAACTAATATTCAGGTGTTGAAACAGTTTTAGAGAGGTGTTGGTTCAACTGAATAATCATTTTGGAGGCTGCAGTTTGTGATGCTGATGAAATGCATTGTGTTATATAACTGTCCATTTATATCAGTGAGGGTGTATTGGACCCCTAAATGAACAATTTGAAGTCAATCTTAGACTATACTGCTAATATTTAGTACTTAACTTCATTCACTCAACAATAGACTCACTGTGCTACTCAGTGCCTGGCTGCGAGACTAATTTCCCCTTAGAGATACTAAAGTTTAGGTAAAGTGATGTATTTTTTTTTATAAGTTTGTTATCCTGAAGATTTATTAAATGCTTTTTTATGAATGATTTGCATCGGAAAGTAGTGCAAAAACATTTAATTAATTGCTTGAAAATTTTAATCAAAAACATTAGGTTGTTTGTGATACATAAGCACCACTCATTCACTGCTTCCATCCTCTCAAATGTAAGGATTTCCTGCATTTCTCTGTTTTTATGTCATTATGAGTTGAATATCTTTGAGTTTTGGACAGTTGGTCAGACAGCAGGAGTCATTTGAAGTTGTCTCCTTGGGCGCCGAGAAAAGTTTAAATTCCTTTATCATCAATATTTCATCCAGTCCATCACAAGAGGCGCAAGTGCTGGAGCCAGAAATACCCGAACAGTATTCCTATGAGCCCAGAATAATTAAAAGAAAAGTGTGAGGAACATTTTGAGATAGGTGCAAAGTTTTAAGCCTTATAGTGTTACAAGGCAGACTTTGAGAAGGATGAAAACATGGGTGTGTTGTCACATTTGGATGAGGTGTCATGCTGATGAGAGTATTTTGGGAGGAGAGCCAGGAGGGGATTACAGTCACGTCATGTGCACCTTGCATGACAGTCGGTTGTGCTAACACAGTAAGATTATGGGAAGACTGGAAGAAAATCTGTGTTGTTGTCAATGCTACTGGAGAGATTTTGCAAAGGGGATGATTTTCTAGCAAAAAGAGCAGCTCGGCCTCCTCCATATGGCTGCTGGGCAGTGCTGAGGTGGTAGGAAGGCATCTAACTGAAGTTGTCAGGTGAAGCAGAATATTCAGCCTCGGTGTCAGAGGGCAGAATAAAAGACAGCATTCATGTTTAAGCAGTGGTGGGAGAAACGGGGATGTGCTGACAGCGTCAAGCTGTTGTCAAGATGGAAGGAGATTGGGACCAAAAACCTGCTGCTGTAGACAGCGAGGATGGTAAAGGGCCATGTGTTGGTTGCCAGTTTCAAAGATAGTGGACAAGGTGAGCTGTGAAGACGAGGAGAAACAGTACTTCAATAACATCGTGGAGCACAGTCTCACTCATAAAAGCCTTTCTGAAGCGCAATAACACGCAGAGTGATGAGCGCAGTAGGGCTGCACAATCATTCAAAACATTATGAAAACAACAACACGCAATAAGACAAAGTGCAATATCCTAATCACAGAGGCTACAATTTTTTTATGAAGCTAAAATGTAAGGAAATATGTTTGTTTGGTACAGACCCCAACGAATGTCACGTCTTAGTGATTTTAATAGTTTTTCAGTGAATATGAAAATTATGATACAAAAATGATAATCCACTAATTAAAATAATCACAATATGATTTGTTTCCCATATTGTGCAGCCCTAGCGTTTTATTCATACCGAATGAAATTTGATTTAGTGATTGCTTGATGTAAAGAGAAAGATAAAAAAAAAAAAAATGCTTCTTAAGTAAATTGGCCAGCCCAGCTTTTAGTTGATACTAAAATGAATAAAAGCTAGCAAATATCAAAATTTGTGAGTTTCCAACGAGGGTTTCAACTATTTCTCGATTAATCTGTTAGTTTTCTTTTTTTAATGAGCTAGCCTAATTGTTGGTCTACAAAATGTCAGAAAATCCAAAACCTAAAGATACTTTGTTACTATGAAATAAGACAAAGAAAGGCAGCAAATGCTCACTTCTGTGAATCACTCCAAACACTCAAAAAACATAAAAAGTTGTCCAGTGTTCAGTTGCACAAGACGTAAAAGCTGAAATTAGGGAATGTTTGGTGTTTTTGCTGATTAAATGCCTGAGTCAATCTGAAACTAACCGTTTCAGCTCTATTTCATAAAATCAAAAACAACCTATTATAATATCCAAAACACAAAGATTATTCACTTTATTATCAAATATGACAAAGAAAATAAATAAATTCTCATTACTGAGTGCTGTAACCAGTGAATAGGTGGGAATTTTACTTTACTCAAATGACTAAATCGATGAATCCGCAAAAGTTAGAGTAGTCCTTTCTAATGTTGATTTTTTTGTTAATCAGAATTAAGCTTCTAGTTTTTGATGTAGTCTACATTAGCTCTTATTCTGTGGAGGTTTAAAAATATGTAATATTAACTGTTTTTTTTTTACACATATTGAGTGAAATTCAAAAGAAACAAGTTAACTGTAAGTGGCTGGAGGAACGTAAGCTTCAAGGAGTTGTTGAAGTTGGTTGTCAAGAAACGGAAACAGGTCAGCAATGATGTGGAGGAGGGATGACGGGATAAAGCTGAGTGTGATTGAGGTGGACTTGCGGGGAGACAGATGTTCCACCATAATCCAAGGGTTTAGAGAAGGACGCAGTAATGATGGAAGGAAAGGGCCTTAAGGCAGCTTGGTAAGACAGCTGTGGATGTGAATCTTCTCAAAAGATTTGTTGATGGTAAAAGATGTATGCAGAGGGAAATCGATGAGAGGAAATTCAAAATAAAATCTTGCTGATTTAGAAGCACAGGCATGAAGGGATTATGTTGCAGCAGAGGTGTACAGCACAGAACATGGACAAGGAGGAGTGAAGAAATTAAAAATGCCACGTCCTCAGCTGTCCAGAAACGTATTAAGTTTGATTTGCAGGCTTGGTGAGAGCGTACAGGTACATCTATAAGCCCTGCGGAAGGGCCAGTTAATCACATTTAACAGGTTGGGCAGTTGTAGTAGAATTGAGGCACAGCACCATACGTTGTGGTTGTTAGCCCAATGTAGTGACTATACTTTCCAAACCTTTCCAAAATAAAATGCCGGGAGATTGGTAATACATTTTTGAAGAAGAGATTTATTTTTATGGGAATACAAATGGGAGCCTGCTGTAATGAAATAAACACAGCATAGGATCAGAACTCTGAAGCTACATGTTACTTTTCTGTACTAAACATACGGCTCGGGGTATCATTGACATGATTTAGACGCTGTTCCCATCTTCAACATTAGATGTAAAGTAAGTAAAGTTAAATAGTTCTTTCACACCATTGAGATTTTGTGAGACACCAGTAGGTGTCAGTGCAAACCAACTGCCTTTTCCTGCCCGCTATCACTGCATTGCACCCAATTAACTGGTATGACACATCCAACTAACCCAAATCATAATCTCTCAGTGGCACAGCCATTAATTTACAAACACATTAGACCTGACACTCCCTCCATTGGATCTAGTAAAGTTACAAGCTTCATGTGCATATACACCACGGGTGATTTTGAAGGATCATTCAGAAACACGGTTAAGTTTTAGTATCTAGTTTCTTGTGTATGTATCATTTTTATTAAGGACCCGGCAGGAAACAGTTGTTATACCGGAAAATCTCCCCTTGAGTCTTCCCACTAAATTTAATGGTTCCAATTTACTTGGTCTTTTACAGCCATGACAGGAAAGAGAAGTTGGTTTTCTTCCCTAGCCCTGTATTCACATGTGGCCAGTTGAGCCGCACTCTCAGACTGGCACAGCAGACAATGGACATTAAGTTCAGTTAATCATCATAACAGTAGCAGCAGCAGCAGCAATGCACTGTGGGTCCAATGTTTTACCTCCCCAGATATTATCTGGTAATAGGAGGAGAGGACTTAGGATATGCTTGCGTAAATGGTAGAAAAAAAGTCTTCCTTTCAGTAGTCAGCCGAAAGTAAATGAACAGGAAACTGAAAAATCTTTTGCCAGCCTCGAAGACTCGAAGTCATAGCCCCTTCCATCTGTTTTTTGGCACCTTCACACGTTTTCATCACTGTGCCACAGAGCGTCTGTTATTGTATTTGACATTTAAGCAGTGGCACACGCAAGCTTAGACACATACTGTGGATCAGTAATTAGTATGTTGATGAGTCAGCGATTCGTTTGGGCAGCATCTCAATGTGTTTTTTGGCATCTGGAGAAACTTTGAGATTTAGTCTTTTTAAACTGATCTTTTTCACAGAGCTGTCACATGTCACTATGTCACCGCAGATTTATCTCCATACGCCCCTGTGTTTATTATAACAGAACAGCAAAATGTTCTACCGTTTCAGGAAAAAGGCCTGTTTCCATTCAAACCACTGGTTTCATTTAGGGCTGCATGATATTGGAAAAAAATGACGCTGCAATATTTTTATTTTTATTTATATAAATATATATATATTGCAATATGAAAAATACAGGAATTTTAACCAGATGAGACCAAGCTATCCTTTCTTGAGCTTTAATGCAGTAAATATATTTTCAACAAATGATAATAAAAAAAGAGCACCTATACAACAGCCCTGTGGGTGGTTTACAAAAGTTGCTTTTCTTTTTGCAACCAAATCCACTGTTTCAGTGTTTTTTTTCCTGTTCCTCACTTATTTTCAAGTTGTTGTCGACAACTAACAGGGGCAGAGCCTGCTTTAGTTGTTTGATAAACTGATTAAGAACAATATTGTGATTGGCGGTTCGCTGCGCATGCAGAGCCTGCTTGTCACTCACTAGCAACAAACTCTGTGTATTCAAGAACCCTTTAATCGGAGTAAATTATGTTAAAACACACAGACTTGTAGATTAGTCATGTAAAATAAGAATCGTGTGAGCTTTCCTTTTCCATCAAGCAGCAAAAAAGTTCAGGTGCTTCAGTTAATTTGACTTGTTTGACATTGCATTGTTCTGCGATGTGACGATTGTGCAAGGGCAAATTGCGATGACGATGCTCAAACGATATATTGTGCAGCCCTAGTTTCATCAGTCAGACTATCTCTATTAATAGCCTGGGGACCTCAGTGAAACTGAACAAGCAGGAGGACAAGAAAGCTTTTGAAGCGGAACCATCCATCTCTCCCTGAAACGAGCATCTGCATTGTCAGGAGCAAAACAATCGCAAGGAAGGAAGTAGTAAATAATTGAGCTCAGGAACAAAGCTCACAAGATGAGGCTCAAAATTTCAGCTTCACTTTCCAGCCAGAGCAATACCTGTAGATCAGTTGATGAAACTGAAAGGCTTCTGGTCCTATTCTGGCATCAAGTATGTTTACTCGTTTGTCATCGTTAAGTAGGAGACACAAACCTTTCAAACTGACAGAGGAGAACTTTGCTCCCATATCAAGACACAAAATGATAAAACATTATTGCCCTTGGTATATTGAAAGTGTTATAGGTTTGAAGCCTGCAACAGTATTTAAGGTTGTTTGTGGGGGGGGGTGAGGTCTTTAGTTTATTGCTGTTTGTCTCTTGCATCTGTGAAGTAGCCACAGAGTTGGTATAGAACAGCTCTAGTTTGCTTGCAAAACTACAACTCCTACTCCTCTAACACCCGGGCCCTCACATAATGAAGGCTGGTCACCTCTGATTTCAACCTGGGGTTTTTGAGCGTCCCGGAGGATCTCAGGCTGTGCTCCAGGCAGCTGATTGGGAGTTTAAATAACAGCGTTTCCTGCCAGCATCTGCACTCTTATGTCTCCTTCAGTGCATAAAGACAAGGCCTTTGTAGTTTCCCCTCGACAATGCACCAAGCTCTCTCCTGACTGAAAATAGACTGTTTTCCTTGTCAGTCAAATGGAGGCCAGAGTTTTATATGATGAAATAAGCAGAAATTGTTCTTAATGATTATCATCAGTCTACCTGATTCAGCTTTCGGTCTCCATTTGTGGCAACAGGATTGGTTTCATTTGGATTAATTTAATTTAGTTTGTTTGCACAAATGATTCATATATAAAAGCTTCTTTTTTACTGAACACTATACTGTAGCACACATCTTTATTAGCTGGACTAACATGATGGAACTGTAAAGTTGTATAACACCATTAAAGGACAATTATTGTTCAAAGGACAATGACAGAAACACATCCCTCCCCAGGCTCTTACCACTGGCAGTATCCCAGGCTTCATTGATGTGGTAATGAACCTGAATTCTCCTGCACTGCTGGAAGACAACCTCATTTGGCAGGCCAAAACAGCAGGGAAGCGGATAGTCTTCTACGGAGATGACACCTGGGTGCGCCTCTTCCCCAAACACTTCATGGAGTACGATGGCACAACATCCTTCTTTGTGTCTGACTACACTGAGGTACGTGTGAGTCTTCACAGCATGAAGAGATTCTCTCTCTTGAACCTCATGTGTTTCATACTGTAAATATGCCAAAGTTGCTTAAGGTACAAATCATTTGAATTGTCCTAGAAGTAATGTTTCTGTGTAAGAAAAAGGAAGGGAGGAAAACCTGTATAATTACATAATAAAAGCTAAAAGCTAAAATAATTTTTTACCTTATACAACAATTTAAGTTAAGTTTTTCAAGATTGCTGCTGCTATATATTAAAGTACTTTAAACCCAAATACAGCAGAGACTGTACATATTGTAGAAATTATTTATTAAACCTTGGTTTATGTATCTCTTCGGTGCAATATGCTGCACACATATGTCTGGAAATGATCCAGTCACTGCATTATCTGCAAGTGATCTGTATTAAAAAGATGAAGGCAGCTGATCAACCAGGGAGGCTCGGAGATGAAATCACAAACAAAACTGCTCATCAATTAGCGCCATATGCCACAGCTACAAATGTACTGTGGGATTGTGTGCAAGCTGTTCTTGTTTATACTAGAATATGGCGATGCTGAGCCCTTTACCTGAAATGTGGGATGAAGGTAAATATCTGCCAGAACATATTTGCCTGATGATAATCAGACAATCATCAGACTCTGTCACAGCTTTGGGTAAAGCTCCTTTCAGCTTAGTTTTTATTTGCTCTAGGGGATGTTTTTGAATAATATCAACCTCAGTTGGTTATCAGTTGAGATCCTGTAGATCAGTAAATGTCTATCTTTTATGTGTCACATCTCCATCTAGGTTGACAACAATGTGACCCGTCACTTGGATAGCACCCTTAAGAGAGATGACTGGGACATTTTGATCCTCCACTACCTAGGCCTCGACCACATTGGTCATATCAGCGGACCCCACAGTTCCCTCATTCAGCCCAAACTGCTGGAGATGGATGACATCCTGAAGAAGATTCACAGTGCCCTTATTTCAAAGGTAATTTCTTGTCCTAATCTCTGTTTCTACATCGTGCTGCGTCTAAATGTTCTGTTGTTGTAGCTTCAGAATTCTGAAATTTGTTGCAGACTTTTATAAAAGTGTCAAAGACGTTCTTGCATCTAAGTGTTAAAGTGGGACTAATCAGTACTTTTATTTGAGCAATGGGTTAAATGTGTTTGTGTAACGTGAAAGGGGTAGCTCATAGTGATGAATCAGAATCTGCAGTTCCACTCAGCTCTACAGTGCATTTTAGCCTCTTTCAACTCATTGTTTTGGTTTAACCTATCAACAGTTCACTGTTCTCATCTAGTTTCATTGTTCTCATTAACCTTGTTTCAAGAAGCAGGCTGCTGTTTTCAATAAGTGCTCTAATAAACTCACTGTACCCTAGCTGCCCAACACCATACAGACAAAGTTGGGACAACCAGCTGGAGAATATAGCGGAGCATTTAGCACCTAAAGAACCTCCCCTAAGGAGTGAAACCAAAGTAGAGCTAAAAGAAGAGTGAATATTGGCCTTGCATTGTCTGTCATTGACATTGCATGTCTGTTGGTAAGAAACACTTCAAATGAATGCTTACGCTGCTCTGTGTCTGCTTGACGTGTAAAAAGACCTTTGGATATTTTAATAATTGAATGATCATTTAATTCGAATCATTAAGTCCCCATTTCCAGCTTCTCAGTGAGCATTTGCTTGGTTTTGGGTTTTGGAGTGTTGGTCAGACAAAACAAGCAATTTCATGACAAATTATGACGGGCATTTTACACTATTTTCTGAAATTTAACATGTCATGAAAATGATGGCAAATTAATCTTTAATGAAAGGTATTGTTAGATGTAGCCCTATGTATTAACTTATTACGGCCATAATATGTCAAAGAAATGGGTAAAGTTCAGATTGTTATGGACTTCTGCCCCCAAGTAGCCAAAAAGGTGCTTTCACTAACGTCCGGCTGCGGACTTTAGCACCTCTCACTAGTGATGTGCGGATTGATACTAAAGTGTCAATATTTCTGATACCAACGTTTCCTGCTCCAGTGGATCGATACTCATATAAAAGGATGGATATCTAAACTCAGAAATTTGGAGTGAGTGTGTGTTTTATCATAAGTATCTTACTGTCACCAGGATGGTCTAACTATACTTGGTTGATAGGAACTACTTCTCCTTCCGCCTGTCAAAGTCATGCTTGCGCTATGGCTCTGTGACGGAGCTTCTGTGAAGTGAGCCGCAGCCGCCCTTTATCGCTTTTCCCGCGACTGAATACTGACTATGGCTGACTGTAAAAACAGTCAGGTCTGGCTGTATTTTAGCTGTGAAGGTAATAATGAGGATGTATGTGCAAAGACAGTGAAATACTTTGGCAAATGAAACACCACAGGAATTAAGTGGTATTGCACATTGCTACCGCTCACGCCGCGCCCCTCGATCAAGCCACGCCCCCTCTGTAATGATTGGCTGTGGCCGCAGCATCTTTCTGTATGGTCTGTTCTGCACATGCGCATACTTCTTCCAGCCCAATTTGTACCGTGCATGTATGTATGTCTATGATGTGTGGACATTGTAGTTGTCAGAAGCCCGTGATTTAAAGAAAACTTTATTTACAACACATTAATATACAAATACACGGGCTTATAGCATTAGCTTAAAGACCGAAATTATAATTAAAGTTTCTTGCTCAATTTGTTCTTGTTTCCACAAGCAAAATTTTAAAGTGATTTGGGAAAGTATAATAAGGCAATGCAATATTAATTATTTTTTCATGTCAATAGTACTATTAACAAAAAAACTTCCATTAATACTACATAAACATTTATAAACTTAAACTCCGATCTTGAGATGCCTTTTCCACACCAGTGGATATTAAAGGCTAGCAGTATCAGCAGTCCCATTGCATGTTGGCATAGTAAGCTGGCACATATAGAAAACCAAAGACAATAACACGACCAGCATGATTCTGTTCATTGAGGATATCCACAAATGTTGCATATAAAATGAATAAAACAGAATAAAATACCACAATATAATAAAATAACATTTAAAAAAACACAGAACAATAAAAAATGTGGGTAAGGGTCTTAATAGAAACATAAAACTTTGGCCTAACATTAATAAAATGCTTATTCTTAAGGATTATATGATTATTTAGATTAACAATGTTAAGATGAAATTTTTATTTAAAAGAAATTGTACTAATTTGTCCAATAACATCATAAGTTCAACTTTTGCTGCACTGAGCTGTGATTACTTACCTGCTGCTTCTGCTGCGCCATTACTTTACTGTATGTTATCATCTACTTCTTCAAATCCCACCTTCTGGTCTGATGAACTTTGACCTACACGGAGACCTGCGCTCACGACATGCCCCTCGCTCACGCCACACTCCCTGAACTACAGCCCGCAGCCGGACCCTTCTCAATGGTTTTGCAGAAACAGGGTTTAATTTCTGGAAAATCTTAAGGGCTACATCTGTTATTTACTCACTGTAAGGAGATTCGTGGTTTGGCTTCTAAATTTCAATTCCAGTTAATTAGACTGATTTGCTTTGTGTGGCTGGGCTGCCGCTTATTGAATTGTTGCTTGTCAACGTCTGTTTCTATCTATTAAAATTAATTAAACTCAACGTTACAATTCAATTTTGAATAGCAATTACTTTAGGGTTATAATATAGTGGTCAATGTCATAATTTAATAAATAAATTAAATATGCAAATTTGAAGTAATAATCAATAGTCAATATTTAAATGTGATGCTATCAGCAGATTTTTTTTAGCATTATTAGTTTTTGGATGGTCATTTAATTACACAGGTAATTTGTACTGTTTCCAGCAGTTATTATATTATCTGATGGAGCAACCCCAGAGATTTAATAAACTGTTAAGCTTTTCTATTATCTTTAATTTTGTCTTTGATCAGTGTGCAGCTCTTGTGGCCTTGCTTTGTCTGTGCGGTCTTACAGCTGGGCATGCATATGTGTGTGTGTGTGTGTGTGTGTGTGTGTAGTTAATGGACATTGTCACTCTGTGATTCAGCTGTGCAGCTTCTATTTGGATTGTGGAAGTCATGTCAACATGAGACTATAATCTCCCTCTTCTTTCTTTCTCATCCTTTTGCATCTCTGAAATGGCAGAGAGAGGACAGAAGCCAAGTGTACATATGCTTGTAAACTTTTCCTCATGGCAAAAGATACAGTGAAGGCTAGTTCTGAAAATGTTGATGCAACATTTCACCATATCCCCAAAGTTGTTAATTCTGTCTTGTTAAATCCTGTCTCCCCAGGCTCAAGGCGACATCTGTGTGTTGTGGGCAATGGCAGCCTCATACGCGCTCCCAGTGAGCTCTTTGAATGAAATGTGTTTGAAAGTCTCGCTTTAGTCATATTAGTGAAAGCTGTGGCTGTTCTTTTCTACGGCAGCAGTTTGACCTAAATATAGACACAGCCCAGTGGGGTCCCATAGATACCTTAGAAGCTTCTACAAAAACATCTATGTTTTCTCTGATGCGTGTGTGCTTTTAACATGTGGGGGGGTGTATGCGCAACATTTTTGGGTGTTTGACTGCACACGTGAGCTGTATGCAGTTTGCTGCTGTGTCCTTCAGGAATAAAGGGACCAGTGGCTCCTGCTGCAGCACAGTAAAGGAGCAGGGTAGCATGCAAATGACAGCCCTCAAAGTTTCCATTGTAATGTGATGCAAGTAGCCTATTTCAGCAAGCTCAGATTAGGGACAGAGCTCTACCTGCAGAGGGGACAGACCCAAGTCTCTCGTTTTAAAACAATGATTGGAATGCAGGACCTCCTGGTCCTATAGACCTCCAGCATACCTTTGTGTTAATGGAGATCGCATGGCCTCAGTATTCTCTTCTGGATATTTCAGATTTTATGGTTGGGCTGCTGCTTTTGCTGTTTGAAGTGCAAAACCTTTTAAACTTGACTTGCAAAGCAGCGTACAATCTGAACCATGTATTTCAAGAGGGATAAATTAAATTTGCAAATGTTTAGACTGTTTATGCCCCATTTCATTTTTCTTCTTCTTTCTTATAATATTCTGTCCTGACAGAAGACTTGAATGTTGTCTTATTATTGCGTTTTCTAGTCTGACACACTCCCACAGACCTACAATATCAGATGAGCTATTACCCCTTCATTGGCACCACCTCTCAAAATATGTTCTTATGAATGATTATATAATACTGTAACTGCTATTTAACACTGTTGATTATTTACAAGGGTTTATTGTTGTTTTCATACAATTAAAATGTCTTACTTTAAGAGAACTATTTTAATAGCGTATACATTTCTTTTAGTTTATTATTTTAACTTTTTCTTTATTACTTTTAGCAAACATTATCAAGTATTTATCCGTTGCTTTTACCAGACTATTTCAACTGTTCATTCATTCATCTACTACCTATTACTTTTAGTTTAGTTTTTTAAGTAGTTGTCCATTACTATAACTCATTCAACTGTACTACTTTTAATAACTTTTTGTTATCTATTTGTGCTTCTCTGCTCACTAGTCTTCACACACACTGTCTGCAACACATGTGTTGTAACACTAATGGATCTAAAGATCAGCATCACACCAATTTGTAATCCTATTTTCCTCCTTAGTACACATATGCGGATACATTGTTTTGGAACTCATATTACAGATTTTTTTTTTTTTGTTGAATTTAGTTGTGTTAATTATTTAAGCTTTCCAAGTACCCCCTGGAAACTGCAGGAGTGCCCCTGTTTGCGAATCACTGATTCACCAGATAGAATAGCACGATTGCAGAATAAAAATGAAAGCCATTCAGCTTGTTTTTTTCTGGCTTGCTCATGGAGAACATGAGCTATCATCTGATTCAGAACAGTACCTTGTGTATTGGTTTAAAAAAAGGTTTCTTATGAAGTGTAAAAAAAAGCCTCCCAAAAGAAGCCCGCCGGTAAACTGACTTATCCTAAACAGAGACGCTCTGTGGTGTTTAGTACCCGTCTTGAGGTGTTTTTTTTGTGTCCCTTGTGTCCACTGCCATTTATAACAAGCATTCAAGAGGTAAAATCTAGGACAGAAGGTAGTCCTTTGCTCCTTCTTTGCTGAGTGCGAAACAAATATAATGAGTCAGCTGAGAGCACAATGGCACATTTTGGCTCCAACCTGCAGTGTTCGCTCAATGCATTCATCTCGTTTTTATGTCACGCTCTAACAGTGTCAGAAAAGTATGGTCAATATAAAAACTTATGCCGACATTGGCCTTTTCTATGTGTCTGTTTGGGTGAAGTCATCCGAAATGAAACATTTTGTCCGACTCACCCGTCAGCAATGAGTGCTTTTCTTGTCTTTCAGGCTGTCTATTAATCTCTGTTTGATAGGATACAATTTTTGGTGTTTAAAAACAAATGAAATCTCTGATCTTTGGTTTTTTCCCCCACATGTGTGAATTGAAGAGTCTTTTGAGAGTATTGTAATGCGTGGTACGATTTGGCTTTTGTTTTGTTAGTATCTGTAGTCGTGTTTTTTAAGTCAGCCCCCACTGCTGTGACTCATAAGACGTCCTTGTTGAATTCATAGTCAATGGAAGGTTCTCGTGAGTCTACTTGAAAGGGAATCACTTACAGTTAGAAACCAAGCTTGATCAAAGTCTGTCATGCTGAACAAATGATTCATCCTGTGTTTGTTTGCTGCCTTTACTGTATTTTTTGTAGCCTGGAGATGAATCTGTGCCAGGAAGCGTTTGTCATGGCTTCTCAAAAGTAATAATTTAATACCTTCCTTTTCTGCTGCTAGAAAATGTCTCCAACATAATAACCTCAAAAATATCTGGTGAAACAATCTATTACCCCAGCAGCCGTCATTTTATGCTATAGCTCTGTTTTCTAAACTGGATGGACTTTTTTCATTTGGTGCCAAGCTTGAATTATTCACATCTCAGAGCTTTGAGGTTTGCCCTGCCAGATCAGCACATAGACTGGGAGTCCATTAACCTTGGTGTTTACTTCTCTCAGGAGGCAGATGGATCCTTGCCCTACCTGCTGGTGCTGTGTGGCGACCACGGCATGTCAGAGACTGGCAGCCACGGAGGCTCCTCGGAGCCAGAAGTTAACACACCCCTGGTGCTCGTAAGTCCAACCTTCAAAAGAAAAGGTAAACTGTCATGTATTGTAGTGTTGCTTAAAGTGGCCGAGGGCAGCGGATTTGTCATTAAATGGAACAGATTCTTTTTGGCAGGGGCTAGTGAGCCCGTTACTGCTGCACCCTGCTAGCATACAGACCCATGACTTACGATAAGTGTACAAGTACACATGATGGGATTTTGGACCGTCTAGTTAAGGCAGTGTCTCTGACCACTGGTCCATCCTGCTGAAGATCATGTGTTTTGTTCATCACTGAAAATGATGAATTAGTCAAAGTAAACTTGTAAATGGGATTTGTAGGGGATATATTTTCTTTCATGCTCACCCATAACTTAATTATAGTGTGAGGAACGGTGTCATCTCCAAAGAGTGCAAATAGAAACTCCTGAGCAGAACTTTATTTGCAGTGATAAATGTGGACGTGTGTGCAAGTGTGATCGTGATAATTGCCTCTTTCTCAGCCAAGTCTATTTTTGAGATCTTTTTTTTGCATAGACTTTTTTTATTTATAGACCATTCATGTTAATTAATCAGTTCAGTTGAGTTGTTGCTACAGGGTCCATGGTTTGCTAGCACTCTGTGCCTCCTGTGGTGCCAACAGCTTTATTGATTTGCCTACCAGTAGGACTTTTAAAATTGTACTGATCACAGAAGGAAAGAAAATACCAAATTCTGTGTTCTATTCAGTGAAATACGTGCAGAGCCAGTTGAATTACTTAATTAATAAGGTTGTTTTCTCTGTTCATTAACAAAGAAGTTAAAAGAGACTAACACTGTTTCTTTGTAAAGTTTTTCTTTCTTAGTAGCACTTTAGAGCTGTCTTCACAAAGTATATAAATAAAGGTAACAGACATAGATCACAAACACAAAACAGCTCTTGAAAAGGGGGACTGTGTGGTGTGATATGATCACATTGATTGATAACAACCCACAGTCCATCATCAGATTCTAATTCAAATTGCTAAATCCCAATTGGTGCATGTAAGTAGATGACATTACCTTTTGTCGAACTGAGTGCTGCCTACTTTAAACCAATGAGAAGAGAACAAATACAGAAATCTCTAATGTGATAGACCCTAAACTATGTCCGTGGAGGATCCCATGGCTCATAATAGGAAGCTGGTTGAGAAAATAAGTTTTCAGAGCAACACAAGGTGTTATTTTGTCCAGTTTTGTTGTCGTGGGGGTTTATATTCAGCCATCTGTGTGTGGAGACACGCTTGTATAAACACTTTAACATGAGAATAACAAAATGCATACCAATTGACTTCATCCTTATGCCAAATGTTCTTATAAAGAGGAAATTCTGATTGGATTCTAAAGCACTTAATAAACAGGAAGGAAAAAATTAAGAGTTGAATTTATTGTACCTTGAGTCCTTTGCAACCTAAATGCTATTAAGAATGTACTGACTATTAATAAAACCTAGACGTACACTATGTTGAGATGGAAATGTTTTCTGTTTAATGCATCAGTTTTTGCAATCAGTGGCCTCGTATGGTTATTTTTAACATAGTGTGAATGGCGGGTCATTAGTAGAAAGCGCAATTGCCTGTTGTTTTTCATTAGAACATGCTGCACTGGATCGAGTTCATTACTGGCTCAGTACCTGAGCTTCACTTTTTAATCTGAATGCATCGTTGTGAAAACGGCCCTCTTGGCGGAACATTTAGTCGACATTGCTGGGAGGATGCCACTTTAATAAGACAGTGTAGGTGTAAGAAGCCATACAGTCATTGTTTACCTCAGTATGTGTCTGTGCTTTTGATTTCTTGAAGAAGCCACGATACAATGTACTGCAGTCAAAGCCAAGAAAAGCCAATAACAGAGAATGGGTAAGGGCATCACCTGAAAACCCACAGCAACAATGGTGCAACTGCATCAGTAACTGATGCAAGATTGTTTTGATACATTAACAATATTTCAGCCTACTGATATGATAGATGTATTAATGAGCTGAGGTATAGTACCCATGCACACATTTTATACATGTGCCAGCATCAATTTAAACCCACTTATAACAAGCACTGAGGTAACTGTGCTCTGTTGAGAAAACCTTGTTATGGAGCCAGGTTTCGTACAAAGTTATCTCCAAGCTGAGCAAGTGCATGGCTCTGTCTGCGCAGTCATATTTATAATTCTAAGATGGCAATAATGGTGGTGTTATAGAGCTAATATTAGTAAGCTAGATACTTTGATGCATTTGACTTCATCATCAGCTGCAGTTTTCTAATCTATGAGTCAGTGTTCTGTCTCTGTAACCTTTTACTGAGTTATGACACATCTGTTCAGCCACAGTGTTAGTCGCTGTGTAAGCCAAACAGTACAGTACAAATTTAAAATAAAATAATAATGTATGATTTTACACGCAGTTAATATGGCATTTGTGTTTGTCTCCAACTTTACTCATTAGTGTAATTGCTGCAACTAAAACCTTAACATTTTTAGTCATTCATAGCTAAGTAACAGATTTTAACAAGCCTCATATACTTTGTTGATTTTTGGCATTATCCTGAATAGCTATGGGCTTAATACAGCAAAGTCCTTGTCTTTTTGCAAATCCGTCTCCTTTAAATATAAAATGGATAATTCCCCGGCTTATTTCATTGTGTCCAATTACCAAATTAGCTCATAGCTCTGGGGTTTGTCCCAGTCTTTGGTCTGCTGCCGTCTCACTTCCCCACACATGTGAGCTGTATTGTTCACTTCAGGATATTATACACCAACATAGTTCATTATTGCAACTTGAAAACTTCACTCAGAAGCAGACAATTTGGGAAACGACTCCCACTCTCTGTTTGTATTCTTATATGCTCTCTACAGGAAGCCAAGTGTCAAAATAAAAATGTCTGTTCACTTTTGACAGGAGATGAGCTTTGAAAACGAAACTCGTATTGATATGATAATGATGTTATTCATTCATTCAGTTTTTTGTTTCTGTTTGGGTTCTTTTGCATGTTGTGACAACCCTCCCCGTGGTCATACCCACAGGCATTAATACAAGACAAATGATCAGGGTTGTTTGTGATGCTTTTGGGTTTAGATTCAGGTTTGCTGTGTTTCAAATTAAAATATTGCCCTGATTCTGTTCAACAAACAAGATGTCACTAATACACTTTAATGAATAAAATGAGAGTAAACTGTGAGAAAGGTTGTAAATATTACACCACACTCTGGCTATTTTCCTGTGATCGCAGTTCGACTGTCCTGAGGGGACAAAGACTGTGATAAGAGTGATCTGTCCCACTAAAATATATTGTATATAATCACTGAGGTCCAAACACAGATGTGAGGGATTGTTTTGCTGTTTGTGTCAGGTTTACGACTTTAGGAGAAGGACCTCCTCTTTCACATTTATCTTGATGACTGTTGTGAAATTCTTTCAGACAAGCTCTTATTGTGTCAGCGGGGGAATCTTCCACAGCAGACAGTATACAAATAGAGCCATTTCCTCATGTCCGTCATGTAAATAGTTTTTCTCTGTGGATTGCTTTAGAGTTTGAAATAATAAAATGTGACCTTTGTCCTTATATCCATATATATCCATTTTGCTACCCTCTGTCACTGGTTGATGTAATACAATTGTGATTCAACATTTTGGTTAGTTTTTGGAAGCTCTTCGATTTTCTATGTCTGAAACTGCAGGTTTTCAAGAGAAAAATCCACTCATGCACAGAAGGAGGTGCATTTTAACTGTGAAGTATTTTTTTTGGAAACAGAAGACATATCTGATAGTTAGTACATTCAGGTTGAACAGATTCCTTGAAATGTATCAATGGAAAAGATATCTCAGTACTTGACGCACTGATTGACAAGGGAAGGCAAAGTGAAAACAGCAAAACAGAAAAGTTATGAAAAAAGAAAAATGCAAAGAAATGCACTAGTGCAGGTACAGTAGATCCTCACTGCTATGCTTGTGTGTTTTTGCCCTGTGATGCCAGTGGAAATGGAGAAGCCTGGAGTGGTGGAGCAAGTTGACCTGACTCCGACCCTGGCCCTGGGACTCGGCCTGCCCATTTCTCAAAACAGCGTGGGCCGTGTCATCCCGGGTGTTTTGGAAGCAACCTCGCTCCGAGACCAGCTGCGCTTCCTGCATCTCAATGGCCACCAGCTCAGCTGCCTGCTCAAAGACAGCATGCCCAGCTACGAGAAAGGTGGGTTACAAATTCACTGTGTCCAACCTCTGGACT
The DNA here is from genome assembly GCF_014851395.1 of Micropterus salmoides. NCBI lineage: Eukaryota > Metazoa > Chordata > Actinopteri > Centrarchiformes > Centrarchidae > Micropterus > Micropterus salmoides. The sequence goes on from NW_024044237.1 coordinate 9,930,078, forward strand.
CGTTAAAAGCCCGGAAAGCCAGGACCTTGTCTGACAGGGAGTTTCATCATTATGCTATATTGTTTCCAGGCTGGTGATAGTGTCAGTGGCTACATTTTTCTATGCACACAGCAGTGTGACTATTTCCAGTAGTAAGAAAACAAGTTAAATAGTTCATTGCAAATTGTTTTTTTTGTCATTCAAAACTCTATTGAAGTTGGTAGAACGACCAAACACACAGTGGGTCCCATTACTCCATCATAGCTTTCTCCCAAGCTGTTGAAGCTGATGGGGCCATCTTATTGAAACTCAAAAAAAAATAACACACAATGTCCAGCACATGAGGTATCATAATTAAAATGTTTTTTCCTCCCAACTCCAAATTCCAGTAAGTGACACCTAATAATCTAGTTTACGCGCAACATACTTATTCAGCAATATGCGCTGCAACAGAGCAACATGAGCATGTTCAACTACATCACCTGTAAAGCTGCACTAATTAATGTTTTTCTGAATATGTTGGGGTGCTCATAGCGGCAAACCCACAGAGACTTCTCTCCTGTCTCCCTCACAGCTAGTAAAATCAGAATACAGAGAAAACAAGTTATTGAGATGACAAATGGTAACTTGACAATCACTGTTTTGTTGGATTGTTGTTACCTCCACCAACGAGGTCATGTTTTGATTTTTATGAAGGGTGTAGCATGGGCAGAAGAAGAACCCTCTGAATTTTGGAGCGGATCCGAATCACGGGTCAGATACACAAATAATTTTCACTGTCATTAACATTGCAAGATAGGTCAGTTGTGAGCTGAGATGATGAGGCTTCAGCTAGGCACAACCATATTTTGCTCTTGCAGATTTGCATATCATAGAAGATTGGACTATTGGCCTTGGCGGAGGAGTGCACTTCTAGTTTTATTTGAATTCCTCTTACAGTTTTGTGCATGGTATGTTTACTCTGGAGAAATGATGGCACAGACTTAAGTTGACTCAGAAATGTTTTTTGCTGTAAGTAGAAGTCCATCTCCTCATTAATAACACCACGTTGTCGACTGCATCAAAGCAGCTTCTCAGAGTGTTTAACCTGAAGCAGTCTGATCAAGACGAGGGTAGAATCATCTTACAAGTTCAAAAGATTCATCATACCAAAGCTCGTCAGCACTGGAATCCTTTTATGAAAGGACAGCTTTTAGAAAATTATATTTCAACATGTCTTAGATGAAAACAAATCAAGTCAAACACATGTTGGGTTTTTTTGGTGTAAATCATCATGCATTTACGTAATCTTTCGTACAGTATGTTTGAATTTTTTTGATGTCGCATCAATCAAGTATACATTTACAAAAAGTAGGTTACCATAATACTGACCATATAAAGAGCAGGTTTATGAAGAAAGACTGAACATAGCTCCAACAGAAACCAAACATCTGAGTGAGAAACGTGTTCTGAACATGGTGGTTCCTGTCAGGGTGTAAATGCTGAAGTCTTCTGAATAAATGACCATACAACTATGAAAATTCCACATGGGAGATTCAAAAACAGTCTGTGGTCTGTTCTTGAACATTAATGCTGCCCACTCTTTGTGCAAATGCATGCACATATCCTCTCTGAGTTTTGCTCCCTACTTTTATCTCGGGGTCACAGTGTTTGTCAGAGTTATCCATCTTGCAGCCTCTCCCTACGCCTTTTTATCTGTCTCCCTCTCTGTGGCTGTCCTTTATTTTCTCAAACATTTGATACACCAATGGCATCAATTACCATTGCTAATGTTTGATCGTTTGGAAGTAATTTATCTTATCATTTTAAATCAGACAGAGGGAAGGAGGCAGAGAGAAAACTCTTTGATAGCTGACTTGTTTGGCAAATAATTTTGGACATGTGGCATTTAATTTAAGATATCATAATCTTAAAAAAAAAAAAACACTTTTCCACAGAAATGCATTTTTTAACTGAATCAGTTGTACTGTGAACATTGAATACTTTTGACATGATGGCTTAATACATAATAATTGGTGCCAAGGTTGCTTACAGGTCCACAGTCACTCTACCTAATGAGAATTTTCTGAACACAGAAAGGGGACAGAAACAGATAGAACAAATCTTATGACTTGATGAATGAGGAAATGATACCCCTAATGTTAAAAGTACAAAGAAAACATTAGAGGACTGATTACCCTGAATCTGAAAGAGGATTAACTAGTAAGGTTCACTTATACTGTGTATTTGTATTTTTTAAATGGATTCCTGTAAATAAATGACTGAGATGGGAAATGAATAGATGGGTGGCTACATGGAAGAAATAGTTAGGATGATGTAGCCTTTTATGTATACTCATTTTTCAGCCATGCTAGCGGCTCTGTGGTTGGCAATGTTGGCTTGTCAGTCGGTCGGTCAGTCAACCACCTTTGTCAAGATTATAATTTCTCAATAACTATTGGATGGATTGCCATGAAATTTGGTACTGACATTCATTGTTCCCAGATGATGAATCCTAAATTTATTTGTTGATTCTGAGGTTGACATTTGTGGCTTTGAGTCAAATGTCTCAACAATAGTTGGATGGATTATATTGGTGTAACGGATCGCAGTTGATATTTTTGACGGTCTGTGGCATCAGTGTTGTTAGCCTACTTGTAACCAATCAGATAGTGCTGAGGGTGGAGAGATGAGGCTACATCAGAACCAACTTAATGCATTTTAATGAAAAATCTAACCGCACACTGAAATTACTTTGCTATGTTATGTATGTTAACGTGTTTCGCCTACGGCTTCTTCAGGTTCACACAGTGAAATTACAAAAACACTGTGTAGACCATGACTAGTTAATTCCATTTTTTCTATTCAGTTTGTCTCATGTTTTTACATTTTTATAAAATCAACATCTTACACAAAATACTAAAACAAAAATACTATAAATTCTATTAATATGAAAAAATATAAAAAAATATAAAACATACATGAGTCACAAGAATCACATCATTTCACATAAGGAACTCTTAAATACCTTAGGGCAGAAAACGTGCAGGTCCTACCTCTGTCAATCTATCACTAAACAGGAAGTATCTCAACTTTCCCTGGAGGTGTAACACACTTCCGAGAAAGATATTTAATCAAAATCATGAGGTTCAGTCGTGTTCAATTCATGAATCTGATAAGCTTCCCTTCTTAAAAGTTTGGTCAGGTTACCCCCTCTTGGGTTGGGTAAATGCCAATAAATTTAAGGGAAGTAGCCGACCCATGATTTTTCTCTTTATAATGTCTAGCAATGGCATAATCCATGTTCCCATTTCTAATGGCAGCTTTATGCTCAGCCACTTTCAATTTGAGATTTGATAATCCTGTTCTTCACTGCATATTCTTCTCAATCTCACAAACTGACCATATGGTATATTTCTAATCATAGTCAGGATGGCAACTAGTAGCTTGTAAAATAGTATTTCTGTTGGTTTCTTTTTGATAGATAGATGTCTTTAGTTGTCTGTTTTCATTAACTGTGATCGAAAGATCCAGAATTTAGATTTTTTTAGGACTATATGCCAGTGTGAAATGCAAAGTAGAGTAAGTATTGTGTATGCATTCACTAAATACCCTAAGTTCTTCCTCAGAACCTCTAAACTCCACGAGGATGTCATCAATAAACGCTATATTGCCAAAAGTTTTGGGTTGCCTGCCTTTACATGCACATGAAGGTTAACGACATCCCATTCTTAATCCGTAGGGTTTAATGTGGAGATGTGGCACAGATGTTGGACAAGAAGGCCTGATTCTAATTCGCTCTAATTCATCCCAAAGGTTTTCTGTGGGGTTGGTCAGGACTCTTTGCAGGCCAGTCAAGTTCTCCACAACAATCTCGCTTATCCATGTCTTTATGGACTTTTCTTTGTGCAGTGGTGCCCAGTCATGTTGGAACAGGAAGGGGCCATCCCCAAACTGTTTCCACAAAGTCGGGAGCATGAAATTTTCAAAATGTTTTGGTATGCTGAAGCATTAACAGTTCCTTTCACTTGAACTAAGGGGCCAAGCCCAACCCCTGAGAAACAACTCCACCCCATAATCCCCCCTCCACCAAACTTTACTCTTGGAGTTGGACTTGACTTACAATGCAGTCAGGGAAGTACCATTTTCCTGGCAAAACCAGACTTGTCCATCGGATTGCCAGACAGAGAAGCGTGATTCGTCACGCCAGAGAACACGTCTCCACTGCTCTAGTGTCCAGTGGCGGCGTGCTTTACTCCACTGCATCCAACACTTTGCAGTGCACTTGGTGATGAAAGGCTTGGATGCAGCTGCTCGGCCATGGAAACCTATTCAATGAAGCTCTCTACGCACTGTTCTTGAGCTTAAACGAAGGCCACGCGACATTTAGGGGTCTGTAGCTATTGACTCTGCAGAAGTTGGAGACTTCTGTGCACTGTGCGCCTCAGCATGCACTGACCCTGCTCTGTGATTTTATGTTGTTCCCAATCGCTTCTATTTGTTATTATACCACTAACAGTTGACCGTGCAATATTTAGTATTGAGGAAACTTCATGAATGGACTTATTGCAGGTGGCAGCCTATCACAGTACCACGCTTGAATTCACTGAGCTCCTGAGAGCAACTTATTCTTTCACAAATGTTTGTAGAAGCAGTGCTGGTGCTTGATTTTATACACCTGTGGCCATGGAAGTGATTGGAACACCTGAATTCAATGATTTGGAGGGGTTTCCTAAAACTTCTGGCAATATAGTGTATCTTTTAAAAAACAAGATGTTATTTCAAAGGGGTTTTTGTTAAAAATAAGTTTGTCTTCCCACAAGCCCATGAACAAATTAGCATAATTAGGAGCAAGTGATGACGCCCCATGTACAATGTGCAATCCCCATGTACAAGCACATGGGGATTGTAAGTAGTATTTGTTATCAAACATAAAATAAATAGACTACAGGATACATTTAGTAAGTGACATTAGTAATTCCACTGGAAGTGCATCTTTTTTGGCCTCAAGATAAAAGTCATAGCCATAGCTTCTAGTCCACCCTCATGTGGAATGTAAGTGTACAAGCTTTCTACATCAAATGTTACCAGGAAGGCATGTCAGGCAAAGAGATGACTGTCACCAACTTTAGAACATCTCTAGTATCAGCCACACATAAAGGCAGTGCTTAACAATGTCTTTAATAAAACTGTTTACAAATTGACTTAAGGGTTCAGATAGAGTTCCTGCTAGCCACCAAAAATCATGCTATTAATCCACCTTTTATCTACTGCATTGTTCAAAATGTTATCTCTTTCTCCCGAATATTTCTCAACAGGATTTTTCTGCAACAGTCTACAAAAAGTGGTGTTACTTAGCTATCTCAAGGCCTCAGACACACATTCCTTTGTATTTTGTATCACAACAGCTCCTCCTTTATCATCTAGTTTTATAACAAATTTTGAATTATCCCATAGTTCGCTCAGGGCCTTTCTTTCAATTAGACTAAAGTTGTGACTCTATTAGTTGATTTTACAGCTGCTTCAAAATCTTTCTCCAATAGTTTACTAAATGTAGCAAGTGTGGGGTTAGGAGAACCAGGAGGCATAAAAGTGGATTTTTTTCTTTAACTTGCTCTATAAGTTTCCCCCTTATATTCCCCCCATATTACCATTATTGTGAAAAACTGTTTTAAATGTAGCTGTCTGAAAAATTAGTGCATTTTAATATTGGCTGATCCAAAAAATGATCCAGTCTGTGATTCTAAACCTTGATGTAATCGAAATCGTAAGTTTTGTGATCCGTTTAGTGGTTGTTAGAGAATGTTAGCATGCTAACACACTAGCCATTGTAAACATCACCTTCTTAGCATCAGTATGTCAGCATTGTCACTGTGAGCGTATTAGCACGGCTGTACTCTTAGACTTAGTCAAATATAGCTACATTTTGTCTTTATTTACCAAATTATAATTTTTTTGTCTGTTTGTAACACACCTTTGTGTCGGCTTAGTGCCCACACACATTTGTATGTTGTCCAAATATGAAGAACATGAAGTGTACGTTATGCTGTCTAATTTTAAAAAAACGGGTATGTGTTGAACTGACACAAAGTGAGGTAATCAGCGAATATTGTATTTTCAAAACTTGATTTAAAACAAACTTCTTCCTTTCACATTAAAAAACGTACCACTCTGGCAGCACATTTTCCACTCTATTTTGGTGCCTGGTTTCCATAGTGATGGGATGAAATGGAAATTATTTCAGCAGACCTACATTTGGATGTGTTGATTTTTTTGAATCTGTCCACTTGGGTAATCATGAAGCTGTTATGCAGTGGAATGCAAGAGTTGTCACTGCTAGAAAATATGCCTTGAATGATATTTTAAGTAGCAAACCTGTTGGACGCCTGTAGGGGTCAAATCTTGGTTGAGCAAGAAGTTTGCTTAAGAGAAATCTGTATTCTGTCTGAAAAGAAATGTTGCTGATTTCAGTATTCAAATGTGTTTCATCAGGGACACAAGCTACTTCAATCGAAAAATCATTTAGCAACCATTTAAAATGCCCAGCCAATCTCAGCTTGAGTGTGTTGCCCTAGTTGTATATTTTATGATGTTGTCATTATTGTGCAATCTCTGTTAAGTTTTTGCAATCACTTATGTTTGTCCCAAAGTAAGTATAACATAACACAGAAAAGTAACATTTTTAAAGTTCAACTGTTGTGATACAAGTTGTAAACAAACTTGTTCTCCCTCCATATACCTCTGCCACAATATCTGTCTGCCTTACTTATACTAAAAGATATACTATATAATATACTATACTATATTATAATAATAATAATAATAATAATAATAATAATAATAATAAAGTGGATTTTGCTTATGAGTCTACCTTATTAGATGTCCTTATTATGTATGCTATTAATGGGTGTGTCAGAATATATCTGATCAGTCCTTTCCTGCCTGTTTGTTTTATAGTATTATCATTCAAAGTTCTGAATTGTGTTTGATTTTGAAACGTTAACCCAAGCCATTATTGTATTGGTTAAATATATTTTTAGGTATATGAATTGGCGAGTATTCAAATAACAATCAAAAAAAATGTTCTCCTTGTTGACCTTGTTAATGGCACCAAAATCCATTATTGTCAGTCTTGTTTGATTTGACTCCAGTAGTATTGATAAAGCATGTCAAGGCCATATCATTCCAAAATATTTTAATTGAAGTTGGTTCAGATGATATTTGGATTTAATAATTTGAATATAAATTTTTGACACACTTCAAATATTTTAATATATATTAAGACTACAAGAAGTTCTTCCGACATTGTCCCCTAGAATTCAATTAACCAATAAGTAATTTATTATCTACAATAAATAAAGATATTGTTGGCTGAGTCTCAAGTATCTGCACATTGCCTATTATCCAAGGCCCACTTTACACAGCACAGGTGCAAGTACATTTTGAAATTCCTTTTAAAACTCATTTGAAAATCCATCACTGTCTTCCTTGTTTCAATCTTCATATAGTGTTTTTCTTGTGCTCCTAACCTCAGGCATCTTGGAGGGCCATTAACCAATCCCTGCACTTTTAGACAGATGAAACATGGCCTGAGCATTCGATATTATATGATTCATGTCTGTGGATTAAGGTTCTAATATTTCTACCAACCCCTCTGTCTGGCTAAGCCAAAGTCACTATTTATCACCCCTATGCCTATGCTGTGGAGATGGGTGTTACACTGCAAAGTATTGTTTTTAGGTGTGTGTGTGTGCGTGCGTGTGTGTGTGATGTATACCACAAATCAAACCTCCACATTGGTTTGTCCTTGAACAGACTCCTAAAGCACCGACGTACAATGAAAACAAGTATCATTTCATCTGCTTTGAGTAAACATGTGAATGAGTCATAGCCTGTCATCGTTAGGATCTTGACAAATTATATTATATATTTGCTTTTTTCAGGACTAAATGGTTTTTACCACAGGCATGTCATCTTTTTCAATTTAAGGAACATTATTGACATGAGAAACATAAAAACACCGGAATGTAATAGATTTCCCATTTAAAACATCCAACACGCATCAGAATGATTGATGAAGGTATGAATAAGATTAGTGAACGTTCATTCAAAGGAAACAAATAGTAAATACACCTATTGTCTTTATGGTGAAAAACAGCAGGTTAGGTAACAGTTTGAAGAGGCTTTTTCTGAAGTGAGACTAAGCACTCCAGACTACCTTAACTTATCTTTACATTTGTTTTTAAATAAGCTGATAGAAAAACACTGGCATTTCTGCCTGTGGTCCATGGTTGTAACTTAATATGTCACAATATGGTGACAGATTGCTGATATACACAAAATTAACATCACATATTGCATTCAGTTTGGAGGCGGTCAGGTTTAGAGGGAAAACATAGGTTGAAGTTGCATAATTTGAAAATAGTGTGTTTGGTTTCATAAATAAGTTTTATTGTCCTGATGGTAAATCAAATGGTATTTGGTTATAAATACAGAACAACATTAATGTGATGTTGCATCAAGTAACACACACCTTTAAAGTACCTGACAACAAACATCAAAGTAAAGCGGTCTCTCACTAATGGTTACTCTAAAGCAACACTATTTAAACAAACTAGTTGTTGATACCGGTGTCCCCCTCCCCACTTCTCTCTGATCCAGAGGCAGGCTTTGAGCAGTTCCGTGTGGCAGAAAAGGCTCATGGCAGCTGGATGAAGCTCTACCTGGAGGGCAACACCTCTGAGGTGCTGACCAACATGGGCAAAAAGGTCCTGAAGCAGTATCTAGAGGCCCTGGCTGCCATTAGCTCAGCCCTCAGCAAACAGCTGGGCAAGTACGACATGTACTCCATGATCGCAGGCATGGTGTTTGTGTTTCAGGTAAGTACAGAAGAATTTCACTCAGCCTAAGGACTCTAATACTTACAGTATATATTGTTGTAGCTGGTAGGGCAGTGTTTTGTTAGTATACATAAGCCACAGGTGCGTAGGTGCCTGTGTAATTGCCACATAAAGACTGAGAAGAAAAAGCTTTGATAACATGGATTGGCCATAATTACTAATGCTGGTAATACTGCTGTCCAAGTTGACATGGCTGCTACCTGCCAAAATAAAGGAATACGGTCTCCACTGTTCACATAGGTTTCTGTGATTGTATCAGCTGAGCTCAAAGTTAATCACAGTTCTTTAAAACTTTTTCTCTCCTTTCTCCATTCTTTCCCTCTTCCTGGCCCTTAAGCTCCTGTTGGTCTTACTGCTGGCGATGCCTGAAGCCCTGAGTGGTGAAGCAGCAGTGGACCTCCCAGTCCTCTCAGCCCTGCTCTCCCTGCCTTTCTACCTTTTGTGCCTGCTGCTCGCCTCAGTGCACGTCTTGGTGTGCACATCTGCTGAGAACTCCTGTTACTTCTGTAGCCTCTCCTGGGGTCTCGTGTTCGCTGCTGTTGCCTTCTCCTCTGCAATGTTTTGTATTCTGGTCTCTATGGCAACACGACGACTCCCGCTGGGATTAAAGATTCATGGGAAGGTGAGTTTGTGCACCTAAATATAGAGGAACAGATTGTAACAGATGTTTGCCCTCATAGGTGTATACACACATGTAATTGCCTACATACAGAAAGCTGCCTGTAAAACCTCAATATGCAACCTGACCAGTTCAGCTGTTCTGTGAATGCTTTATAACAAAGAATATTATAAGGATAAGTGAGGAAAAATATCTAATGTTAGCGAATTCAGCTGTCTCTAGATAGAAAACGGACTTGCTACTGTTTAAAATATAGATTTCCGCTCTTATGTTTTAATTTGTCACGGCCTGCTGGTAGAGAAACATTACTTACGAGACTATCAGAATTTATTCGAGAGAAAACCCACTAAATCTACTGAGACTCAGAGGGGATGGCGCACTCTTGTCTATTGTACCCCCACTTTGTGATTTAGCCACGTTAGCAAAGTCTTTACTAATGCAGCTTTAAATCACTTGAATGGTCGTGTTCTTTGAAACAATGGCCTGACAGAAAGTTTTAGTAGATTTTCTTGAATCTGTGACAACTGAAAAAGCACTCCACCATAACATGGCCTAAAAGAGGTGTCTTAGTCGATTTGAGACTTTGGGCACAATTAAACATTTACAATTAAATTAAAAAGAGTCCCTTTAATTACCCTACAGTATTGCACAGAAAGATATTAACGTAATAAGTAGGGAGTACTTTTTAATATCAAGATTTTTAATGCAGGAATATAACTTTAAATATATTGACACATAAAAAAAAACCATATATCATGTTAATGTTGACACACATAAGACGGACTAGAATCTTTTTATCAGTCAATGCAGTGACAGTGAGAGTTATAAAATAATATTTTTAACTGTTTTGTTAACACAACAAAGGGTACATGAATTTGTTACAGAAGCTGCTACAGTCTGTTTTGCTGCAGATTTATCTATATCTTAGAAGTCACAGGCTCCCACAATCCATTTAAATCGGCTCACCTTTCTGAAACACACTGCTGCATTGATTAACATAATCCATCATTTTAAATAGCATATATATTGTATTATTTTCTAACATGACTTTATAACCCCACAATCATTGCAGTCGTATCAAAAATGTTCCAGTCTACCAGAATTAAATCTATAGACATCACTGTGCGTCTCCGGCTACATGGTGCCTTCCACTCTTTATAGAAGGTTTTGTATCACCCATCTGTTGACAAATGAGGGTTACACCAGTGTGGCATGATGTAAAAAGTGAAAATAGTCCTATTAACCTTGACTTTTGGCTGCATTAGAAAGTCATGTTACAAAAAAACTGCAATGTGCTGTTCAACACAAGTTATAATAGTCAGTGCAACGGCAGAGCTTGGATATATTAAGAGAACTGGATACCATGGTGCACAGACTTCTGAAGACCCTTATTATTTAGTCCACACCATTTCATGGTTCATATCAGTGAGGGTAGGCTACATAACAGAAATGCATCTAATGCTGTACAGTAAAGCACCAACAACTCTCAACTGAACATTGTAACCTTCATGATGGGAGGGTTTACTGCAAGGCTGTTATATTAGAGTACATTTGTTAAAGCTACTGTAGGTGTCCCTAATAAACTGGCAACTTCTTTGGCTGAGCTAGCTGACTTCCTGCTGGCCCCCCGCATGGATGAAATTACATGAAAATAATTTACTGACCAAATAACTCAAATCTTTATTAAATTAAATCTTTGTCTATGGGAAAAAGACTTTTTATGAAAACTAAAGCAGACTTAAGACAGTATAACAGACAGACTTCACTAACAGTTAAAAATAAACAGACACAAGTCAAAATTATGTAAATACATACACTAAAATGGTTTCAACTCAGTAATCACAATTATAAACTCTGTTACAAAGGTCATATTATGATGAAGGCCAGTTTTCAGCTTCTGTCAGTTGTAAAAGAGACCGTGTGTTTACATGCAAGTAGTCAAACTAATATGAGGAGAGAAAATATCTGTCGTGTACTCATCAAATAACCAGAAAAATGATTTAACATGTCAAGGGGACCAGTCAGTACACCTACATGACACCATTTAATCTACAGAGTTGATGGAAAAGTGGTTCAGCTGTAAACACTGTTGTAGCAGTGTTTTTGCTGGTTTTTGGGTGACCGAATTTGTTTAAAGAATTGGTATGTGTCCTCCCCTTATAACAACTATGTTGAAATTTACTTCAACAAATCAAAGTAATTGCCAGCGATGTTTACATTGCTCTTCTAAATGTGAGCAATCAATCAGAGATCATGGGACTAGTTATTCTGAAGGTGGATGCTTTCAGTCTCTAGTGTTTGTTTAAATTGGCCTAAAATATGGGCCTTTTCTGCTGCACCTCTTTGCTCATTATAATTTATCTGTAAAGGTTACATCTCATTTCCCTTCTGGGAACTTTGAGAAAGTGCCGATGCGGCAAAAAAGAAGTCAGAAGAAATCTACTTGGGCCATTAGGTTGGGTGAAGAAATGAACTCCCAAATCTACACTGGAGCATGTGGGGGGAATATACTGTAGATTTTTCTGTGACTGGGGCTTTCTTGAAAAGACTGTGGAATATTTCTTTGTTGAATGTCACACAGATGTCAAAAAAGTGCAGATAGCTCAGTTGGCAGGTAATGATTGGATTCATCCAGCAGCACATTCTTGAGAAATCATCAGAATTTAGCTAGAATGGTAAAACACAGAAAATCTAAAAAAAGTAATTATATTGATTTTGACTTTACCCTTTTGTCTCTGTGATTGAAACAATCACCAAACAGTGAAAAGGGATCAAATTATTTACTGGAACTAACCCGTGATCCTTTTTTTGTTTAATTAACTAATCGTTCAGTCTAAAAATGTCAGAGAATAGTGAAAAAATAATAATCCACAATCACAATCATACAGTGAAAACAGACAAGGTGAAAATCCACACATTTTAGAGGCTGGAACCAGAGAGCATTTGGATGCTTGACTTGATAAATGAAAAAAGTGTACTGTTTCAACACCGTCTGTGTGTTTATATTAAATTATTTATGTCAAAAGTAATGCAGAAGAAACACAGTTCTGGATCCTGATTGGCAGACCATTCCAGCCACACAATTTAGACGATACAGGCTATAAAAGCTCCTAACAGTTTATATTTATGGATAATCAACTCCAGCTATAATCTGTCCTGAACTATAAAAGCTGCACATTTAGCTATAAATCCTGCTGTAGTTATATTTCTAAGTAATACAGTAGCATGTCAGCTTCCTTACATTGACTTGCAGTTGATGTTGGAATCAATTTTAAAATGTCATTGATTACTTTCATAGCAATATATCTTGTTCCAAAAATGGTGATTAAACATTTACATTCAAGTTCCATCTTCATGGCCAAAATCTTTATCTCTGTAATTACCTGTGTGGTGAAATGCTATTAGTAGAATCAGTGTCCTCTAAGCGACGACTGACGAACTCATTTTGATACTGAGATTAGATGATGAAGCTGTTTTATTGTTGCACTATATCATTAATGGTAATGAATTTGACTTAAGGACAGGAAATCAGGAAAATATTGTGCAACAAACTTTCAAAATGCACTAAATTATCTGGGAGTCTTATAGTAGTCTTATTGTCTTATATTATATAATCACTTGAATCAATTTGGATCTAAGTGCAAAGCTGCGCCTGGTTTGGCTTGACAAATGACTGCATTATGGGTGGCATGTAAAACCTTTATTAGAGGTATCCTGATTAGTTTCTCTGCAAGAGAGTGAGGTTAAAAAACTGGAAGACCACACCAAGAAAAATGTGATTAGAATTCCAGTTGAATGAATTTGAATACCTTGAAGGTGAGTATACGTTATTTTAAAAAGTAGTGTCTATAAAGGATGTGACAAATGGTAGAATATTTGAAAAGAGAAACTGGAGAAAGCAGAAATGCCAAGTCTAAAATACCAGCAATATTAAAAAATGAGTATTAATTAAGTCTCTCTAACGTTTTTAAGGAGCCTACAATACAACAGTTTAATAAGCTTTCTTTCTTTCTTTTTGCCTGAGTGAAAATATCTATTTCACATGAGAAAGCTCCAAAGGGTTGAGTCAGAAAGCATGTTTCACAACTGCATGATGGAGAGTCTGGTTCAATGGCTTGCCAGTAGAATGTCATAAATCATAAACACATATTAGACCTAAGTATTTCTAGATGCTACTGATTTGTCAGTTTCATAGTATTTTTGCCTAAAATCATAGAAAAATTATATTGACTGGAATCTATGCAGTAGAGGCAAAATATTACAAAAAGGTTGTGATCTTGTCACTTCACTGTGTATAGTGAAGCAGAGAAAGGCCTTGACAGGGCAGAAGAGTAATATCCTTTGTCCATCCTGATCATTACCATTAGGATTCAGTTACAGTCTTGATTGATGGATGTTCTATATGTTGGCCCTGAGGCTGCTTAGAAAATATTTCTCCCTATTCATCCAAGGAAGGTTAAAATCAAGGGCAACTGGACTTGGTACTTGAAGATGTTTCACCTCCATACCTCAACCATGGGGCTGCTTTAGAACTGAAGTAACCTCTCAGATGAGAGGTGAAACACCTTCAAGTGTCACCTTCAACCAAGTCCAGTTGCCCTTGTTTTTAACCTTACTTGGATAATTATGACCTGGATTATTGAGAAGCTTCAAAGACATTTGTCCTTTTTATGATCTTTAAAATAACAGAATATCACTCATATCAGTCTGTTAAATATGAAGCGACAGCCAGAAGCTTGTTAGCTTAGCTTAGCACACAGAGTAGAAACCAGGCGGAAGCAGCTAAACCATCTGCCACCTCTAAAACTCATTAATTAACACATTATATCTAGCTTGTTTAATCCACACAAAAACAGGATTGTAAAAATTGCCGTTTTACAAGTGGTTATGTGCTGGACTGTTTCTTGGTTGGGACCAGTAACTTTCTGGAGTCCCTGCTGATTGGAACCATGAAATGTATATAAAGATGGACAACATGACAGCTCCCCTAAAGTGAAGCCAAAACATCTCGGTCACTTTCTAGTGGTTGGCTGCAGTATAGGTCATAAGCATTGCCTCTTCCATGTTAGCAGATAGGACACGTAAAATACATTTTTACCAAAGATGTTTTTTTGCATTTTAGGTAGTTCTTATCATGCTGATTCTATGTGTTCACTTTTCTGGTAAGTTTGGTTTTAATAGACTAGACATCAATGCGTCTAGACCATAGACTGTAAAAAGGTCTAGACGTCACCCATTGCTTGGTGGACCTTTCGTTTTGAGGCCTCGAGTTGGGCATTTTGGTCATTGTTTGGAACAGAAGTGACCATATTTGAATGAGAGGCATTCATTTTTTTACCACCAGATTTTCAACAGCTAGCTAGCTAGCTTGGTTAGCAAGGTTACATTGTAATTCATCTAGACTTTGATATTAATTGAGATTATAATTTTGGCTAGCAAAAAACAGGCTTAACATAATATACTTAAAGGAAAAAAAATTAACAGCCGACTCTTTAGAGTGTCTTTTAGTACAACCAAATGCTAAATTAACTTTAATGAACTCAAATCACGCTGTTAAAGCGTCAAAGTTCTTAGACGAAAACACAGCACCCCAAAACAAGTTCATCGGTAGTTAGATGTACACAGTGCAGCGGATACGATTTGCCTCTTTCCTAATTGACTGGTCGCTGTGCATTTTTTGAATTTGCATCTGTGGTAAATGTAAACAGCAGCAACCAGATGATAATATGAAAGTTTCATCTTCACAATAAACGTCTGACATTTAGGAAACAGAGTGCACCTCCTCTCATCTTGCCAGAGTCTTGCGCTGACATGGACCACCTGCCGAGTGCTTGATCCGGGATGTAGATGGTGCAGGTCTCTGTAACGATGTGGGCACAACAGTCTCTAAATTCCGTTGCTTGGTCAACATGAGTCCCGATCCTTAGGAGCAGAATTAAATCCAAGCTGGGCCTGCATGGCTCCTCTCCTGGCTGACTTTCCTCTCCTCCGAGCGATCGGCGCTTCCAATGACTGAGATGGAGAAAGCATGTCAGAATATAATTTGGTCCTTGCCCAGTGCTTTGAGGTTGATTGTCTGACTTACTGGTACCCAATGCAAAGACTTGAAATTAAATGTAATATGTTCATGTTTCTTTGTTTTGGTTACAACTCTAGCAGCAGTTTGGATAAGTTGTAGTGGCCCAAGAGCTTTCTTTGGTAGACCAGTGACTTTGAAATTGTCCACCCTGCTTAAAAGTAATTTTTTTTTACTTTTTGAGATCCTGTTTAGACATCTCCTTAGTCTAGCAATAATGTTTTAGATTTAGATTTAAAAGGCTTACAGTGTAACATAAAAAGACTATTTATAGTCATGTGGTGAAATTATAATGTAGATTTGAGTATTGTCTGCATATATATGGTAATTAATGTTACTGCTTTGAAAAATCTACCTTAACAGCAGCATGGTACTCCACAGGTGGTGCTGACTCGCTTGAAGTAAGATTGCTAATGGAGGTAAATAATTCCTGTCTTGCAAGTTGGCCTGAACCAGTTCGGAACAATACCTGAGAGTCTGCCTGAACAATGTTGATTCCAATGTAATTTAGGATCTTTAAAGAAGTGAGTGGGGGAGGTAGTTGCTGTTTAAACTTTATATGCAGATAATACTTTTCTTTTACATATACATTTACATATTTTTCTTAATGGCATAAGAAATACTTAAGCATCTCTTAATTAATTACATATCTATTCAGTCTGCTGTGGTTACCCTTAATTTTGATTAATGCTTAGTTGAATCAGATATTTATGATCTATTGCTACGGCATATAAATTGTAAATAGAGCTTTAAAAAAATTAATAATAAATAAATAATTTAAAAACTGTATCAATGGTATATCAATAGGGTAATAATTATTCTATAGAAATGCTGATGCTTTGTTTTTATTCAGTAATACTTCCTTTACCTTTGTATTCCAACTACGGCCATGATTACAGATGAGTATGCAAAAGACTTACTCAGTGAAGGAAAACATGAAGAATTGTTGCTTTGAGATCTCACAATTTGCCACCCACTGGAGGAGAGAGAGACTTGAAGGGGAGAAGTGGATCTGGGGAAACATATTACAGCTCCCTTTGGGCTATGACAGGTTTTATCTCAAAAACAAAGAAGTTGTGGGCACATAGGACATCAATCCTCTTCTCTGTAATGGAAATGTAACTCTGATTTCTGTACAAATGAATGAACAGACCCTGTTTAACCAAACACTATATTTTGGGAGATTTTAGTAACATACAGGGTACTTAATCTGTAACACATTCTTAAAAACTTAGAAACAGGAATTATTATTGAGAGCTTAATAAAAAAACAACGTAGGTACTGATGATGTATGACAATGAAAACTAAAAGCTGTGATCCTGCATTTGCCATGACATTAATTGAGTGATATATTTTTGGAACTTCCAGAACTAAATATTAGTTATCACAGCGTGTTGCATAAAATAACGTGTGAAAGCTGACCAAAATAACAGCCTGTAGTGCCCACAGTGAACTGATACTGTATCCTGCAAGTACAGGCTCAGCCTGTCTTTGTCATCAAGATGGACACAGACTAAGATGCATGTCTGTATTTCGTAGCTGTTTGTTGGGCTAAAATATTGCTGCTGAAATAAGAGGTTGGCTGAACTTCATTTGAACTCGCTTTGCATGGCAATGTACTGTCACCACTGAAGAAAATCATTTGCATACAAGTATGCAATTGGACAAACACCAATTTTAAGAATGTGATGGCAGCAACCATAAGTGTCCTACCACAATTGTGAATGACAGCTGCTCTAATGGAAAGAATTACCTCTATACGTACTGCTTCAGTCATGTATGTATTAGCAAAAAAAAAAAACAGCAGTCTGGATTGTGTTTCTTTGATAAAATTTGGATGTAGACAGTATGTGCAACAAATAGACAGAATTTTCTCTCTTGGAAGCCTTTTTGAGTTTGAAATGATCTGGCTGAGATAATAGAGCAGGTATAAGTGGTTGTTGGGTTTAATGAGTGTCACTAGATGAGGTGTTTCTATATTGAAGTAGATGTATCTAGATATGTGTGAATCACCAAAGCAGTAGTTTTATCCAAATAATTATCCCACTGAGTTGAACAATTATAACGGCCAGTGGGTTCACAGCACAGAGGTGGGCGAGGTGAAAGTAGGTCGAGTGCCTATTCTGGCTTGTGTGGTGGTTTCATTTCTTACACCATTTGTAAATGAATCAAGTTAAATGGATTTGTTGATGCAGCAAACGTACTCCTAAGATTTTAAATTTGGCCAGTGTCTTAATACGTTTGTACCTTTGGGTACAAACATATAAACGATCTAATGTGGAGATCCCAGATCTGGATCTCTACCAAATTTGTATCTCATGTTTCTAGGACCGAGACTTATCTGTCCGCAAAATCTCAAGGAAATCTGTTCTTTGATTTAATTGCAGACAAGAGCAAAATAATGATGTATTTGTCAGATGTAAACATGTAAATGCATTTAAATGTTGTTTGTGCACAACTGTAACCACACAATATTTTTTTAAAACTCCTGGCGCTTAAAGTTCTGTTTGAACGCACTTTTGTTCTCTTTTATAGTCTCCACTGAGGAGCAGTGGCAGTGAGTGGTCGCTGTCAGAGCTGGATGTTCTGCTGCTGGCCGGCACGGTTGGACACACTGTAAGCTTGGCGGCCAGCAGCTTCGTAGAGGAAGAGCACCAAATCTGGTACTTTCTGCTCAGCACCCTCTGCCTCGCCGTCTTCCAGGATGTTTGCCGGAAGTACTTCAGAGAGCAGAAGGGCTCTGTGGATGAAGAAGAGTATATCCTCCCATCCAAAGAGTATCATTCCTCTGCTCACCCCAGTTCAGAATTATGCTCAGAGAAGTGGCTAGCATTAGCCACGCCGCCCTTCACTCTGGTCTGCTGCCGGCTGCTGCGCTCCCTCAACCAGACCGGTGTGCAGTGGGCTCATCTTCCAGATGTGGGACACTGGCTTAACAGGTTGGGTTTAACAATCTTCTAAAATTATAAATAATATGTAAAGTGCTATACAAGGCAAAATCAATCACACGTACAGTAAAAATTTCTCCAATTCCATCTCCAAAATGATAATCAATAGCCTGGCATTGCCAGACTAATTTGCAAATGTGTGTTAGTCAGGAACCTCTTAGTTCATTTTCGATTTCCAAGGGGCGTTATCATTGGGTGCACATCTGTAAGCCATTGGATAGACCTATAATGAAACAGAATGTGATGTTTCAAATCTGGACCGGTGATGCTCCTCTTTCAGTCATTGTGTCACCCTATATTAGATAAATGGTTTTATTTGGATCAGACCCAGGACAGGATTATTATTATTTCACATTTAATTATGGCCTTTTTTATTTTGAAAAACAATTTTTTTAGAAGGCTGTTTTATATTTCACACCAGTATTTTTGCCACAACATTTCACAACAAACACAAAGTTTACATGCACAGAACAGTTATTATTCAAATCAATTGAATTCAGCTTTAGAAATGCTCCAGTATATTTTTTTAATCTTCAAAAGCAAGAGAGAGATTTTTCATTTCAAAACTTTTTGTAACTCAATCCATTTGTGAGGGGAAAGTATTTAAAACCTGTCTTCACAACTTTGTTAGAACATGAAGTAAAAATTTCTTGTGACCTGGCAATGTAATTACCGGGTTTTGATGTGATGACAGAGGAGCAGTGATTAGCCAGCTTGCTTCTATTAGCTATACTTATTTAACTCAACAAGATCTTTTAGTAGACTGAGACAGAGTGTTAACAGCAAAAGCTACCTGGTTGATTCAGAATTACCTTGGCAGCATTATGATTCCTCACAGGTTCCCTAGGGAAAAGATGCACCGCTCTATGAATAGCGAGACGATAGTGGTTTGTCTTTCTCTTTAGTTTCTCTGAAGTCTTTGGAGTTCACTATTAAACAACGCAAAAGAGCTGGACATATAAAGTGATTAAATTGAAGTTCAGACGTGTATCTGACCATGTATTTGATACAAAATCTGTTGCATATATCCCTTTTGAGTGTACTGACTCAATGTCTTCTTCTCTTGTTACTCAAGAGAAACTTTACAATTTTAACCCCACTACTGTTAAGGCTGTAAGAATGATGAAATCATAAGTATGTTGTTTGTTCTGTTTAGCATTTTCCTTGTCAACTGAAATTAACACGGGGCTGCTAGCAGAGCTGAAGACTGAGGGTAGTGTAAAGTTTTTTGGGTTTTTTTATGTGGGAACATGTAGGTGACAGGATATTACAAGAACTCATTTTCAGAACAGCTTTGGTTGAGGATGAGTGGGGGAAAACATCTTCTAAACTTTAGGTTTTAGTGTGAATGGGCTTCTTTCGCTGTTTAAGTACTGACGTTCAGCAGTCACAAGGGGTTAAATTCATTCTAAAAAGGCAGAGATAACAATTTGTCCAGTAGCCTCAGCAGACTAGAATGTAATGCAGCGACAATATGTTCTATCTCCATTTGTCTCTCCGCCTACACATAAGAGCACACAACAGATCAATGTAGTTTATTCCTGTTCTCTGGGTACTATTGAAAGCCATTATGGCAAATCCCTTGCTGGTGTAGACATAGACATGGCTGGTTGAGTGAAATTTATAGGGAAATTACACTTGATAACAAAATAAGCCCCCAAATGATTTGGTCATTTAAGGGAAGGTATAGGATGTTAACACTATGTTAGTCTTGTCTTCTGACACTGAAATGTTTTTAAGGTGTGTTCCTCTGGCTGAGAAGCTGATAGTACCCTCCATTTAGCTTTTTTTTTAAACATCCAAGACGGGAAAATAGCCTTCTTTGATTGCTCAGACTGTAGAAAAACTGTGATTTCTATGTAAAACTGTGACTGTTTCAGAGCCATTAATATTCTGTCAACATCACAAGGCAGGGGATTATGGTTTGTTCTTTAACATGCATCACATTGTGGAATAGAGATGTGAATTCTGACCTTTTCCCTGTCCAGCGTTGCCCTTTCTTCCTCCCTGCACTGCCTGTTGCTTGGATAATGAGATCTAGGTAGCGTTACGCCTCATCTTGTCTCAAAGTACCCAACATCCACTGCTGTCTGATCCAGCTAACAGCTAAATACACGGCTTCTTTTCAACTTTGATATGTCCTTTGAGGTCTTATTACCTGTCTGTGTGGTGTAAATTCAAACTATATAGCCTTAAATCCAGTGAACAATTGAAGATTCATTCCTCTTTAAAGTTTTAAACTACTGGTGAAAAATATGAAGGACTGTGTTTCATCTCATGAAAATGTTCTCTGTTGCTCAGTAAATACTTTAAGGTTTAAGCTTTCTTCTTTTAATGACTTAAATTACTGAATTAACATTTGGTCATTACATTTTATGATAAAAGAAGGCCAATGTTGAAATATACACAATATGATTGATTTAAATATAAATTGATTTTAAATTAATTTTGTTTTAAAGATTGAAAGAACTCTCTCATATCAGAGTGCACCCAGTAACTGCTTGTCTGTCTTTTCTTTCTAGCGCCGAACACAGGACAGTACTCTCCCTGCTGGCTGCTTTCTGTTTGGTTCTCATTTACCTCCTGGTTCAAAGACGGTGCTCATGGGTGTCCAAGGTTGCCCTTGCCCTCGGACTTTTGGGTGTCTACAGCTACCGGGCAGCTGTCGGCAATGTCTTGTTTCCCTGGCAACACTCTGGTCAAACTATGTCCAAGTAAGTTTTTGTGAACCCCATGATCATGACTTTAGTCATCGAAACAGTTGGTAAATCCCCTGTTAGTGAGTTGATTTAAAGTGCAGCTGAGCGTGCAGCTTGCAGTGCTGCATGTGTCATTTGGGACAAACACTCAGACCCTCTTCTCTGAAACTGTGATGATGAACTGTTATTTTTTTTGCTTTACCTACAGTAAAACTTCCCGACACAATGTACCCTCAAGTCCTAAAAAAAGGCCTGAAATTAAATTAATTACATTGAAAGGGGAGTCGTGCAATCTGTTTATTTAAATTGGCAGTCAGTAAGAATTGCAGTAGCATCGACATTTCTTTTCTCCTCCAGCACAAGTCTCTGGCACAGCCACAACCCCACCCACTCCTCCTGTCCTCTGTAACTGATGAAAACAAAGTCACATTTTCACAAACCACAGGGGTAAGACAGCCAATTAGAGTACAGTCTGAACACGGAAAATAAAGAGGAATTTTGGAATTATAGTTTTGTAAATTTGCCTTTCATTTAGCTTGAAAATGTGTTTGTTTTTTTAGCTTCTATGACTGAAATACAAAACCATGCATTGCTCATCATTGTTAAGCAGTGAAAATGTCAGTAGTTGGAGGTTTTGGAATTATGTAGAACTCCCGTGGGAGTCTGAAAATGTGCAAAATACAGTACAGGCCGGATAGAGAGTTCAGAAAACAGCAACCATAGTGCACCTTTAGATATGATTATTAGAGGTCTTTCAGAGATTATATTTAGCCGTGAAGATTTCATTTTTGGGTCTATCAACATCTACTTAATGGGCTGGCACAAAATTTGTTACAGACATTCATAGTACCTAAATGATGTATTCACATTACTTTAGTGATCCCCTGACTTTCATTTAGGGCTATCATCTGGTCAAAAAGTTAATTTGTCCAATGCTTTAGTTTATGAATGAAGAGTAATGACATCCCTACAGCCTCAACTGTTCCTTGTGTTTACAGCTCATTAAGCACATGCTAACATGCAAACTAAGATAATAAACATGGTAAATATATTATACACTATGCCTGCTAAACTTCAGCATGCAGACATTAGCATTTACCTCAAGCACCACTGTACGACCTCACAGAGCCACTAGCATGGCTGTAGACTCTTAGTCTTGTTTATGGTGACAACAGGATATATTTTCTCCAATCAAGCTATTTTTACAGTTTGAGACATTTGTACTGAAAGTTTCACCATTAAGAAATTTTAGTAGCTACTGTACTGCTTAATGATAAGGAGGGTTTTTTTTGGGGGGGGGGGAAGCTTTTCTTATCTTGGTTGTTGAATTGCACTTGAGTTCCTCCTGCTATCATTGAAAGATAAATCTTGAACAGTTTCGATTTCTTAAGCCTGCAGATGGACTGACTCTTTTGGTATATTCCTGAGGGTAAGAGTCTCCTCTTCTAGACCATCAAACCTTAATCAAGCATACTATGTTCATAATCACAGTCTTTTACACAGTATATGATAAAAACTGTTAATGTGATGCACCATACTTCAGTGTCAAGTGCATTTTAGACAGTCTGTTCGTCCTTGAACTCAACCTGAATAATGTGAAAATCCTGTGTAATGTGTGCCTTAAAAATACATTAGTATTCTTGAAGACCGATTCCTTTTTACACTGTATATAACCTCAATCCTTTAGCACAGTCTATATGTAATAGCTGTTGTTAGCATTGTCCAAAACGAGAGGAAATCAAATGTTGCAGCTCCTAAGTGTGGTAATTTTTCATTCTGCAGTCTGTGGCTTGGCACGGTGTTATCTGCTACTAACCCCCGTCAGAAAATAATGAGTGTGCAGGACTGCACACAGTTCTCCTGTCTAGTTTTTCTGACCTCCCTTCATCTACCACCAGTACCTGGCCTTCCCTAACCTTTCCTGTTGTCCTTAGCAGTCTCTCCTACTTGCTCCCCTAATTAAAAGCTCAACCTCTCACCCTTACCCATACAAAGACACCTGACTAAAGCCATGCAGCTACACCGTCTCCTTTTGACAAATTGTATGATTGACAAGGTTGACCCAGTCCTTCAGCTTTTTCTTCAGACCTCAACAAGTTGATAATTACAGAGCTCCGCCTCAAGGATGTCATTTAAACCCAGTCCACACTGTGGATTCTTTGGCAGGACTCTTTATATAACTAAGACAAACTTGAGTCTTGAGTCTGATAACATGCAGTGCCTCTCAGGTGTTGTATTTTGATTACTGGGCAAGGAGAAGCAATATTTGTGTAATTACACTAGAATAGTGCTATGATTTAAGTGTAGTATAGCTTCCAGCTGCTGAATTGACAGAATCAAATAATGTGGAAAATTTCCCATGGGTCTGATTTTTAGGGTTTGTATATTTAGACAACCATGAAGTCGAATTTAATAGTTATTTTAGATACAGTAACAGAGCAGTTTATTTTCGTATGAAATGGAAAAAGTGTTTTTTTACTTTCACTCCATAATGTGAAAAGTAAATGACCCTTTTTAGTCTGGTCTTCCTGAGTTACTCTTTCTATGTGTTTTATCAGAGTAAAGACCCCTGGCAACCGCCAGACTCCCTCCTCGCCTTCCCATTGTGCCCACTCCCTAATTACACTGTTGCATCTTTCAAAATGGCTAATGGGTTTGAGGACAGCCAACGCTGCTCACTTTAAACGGTTCAAAGAGTTACTTGGACTGATGTCACTGTGGATACAGTTTGTCACTCTCTTTCCGTTTTCTCTCTCTGACACACACCCTTCCTTATGGCATCATCCGAAATGAACCTAAAAATAGACTTTATGAACTTTACATTATTTTTTATTTAACTGGATATTGAGAAGTCTCTGATTACAACCCGAGCACTAACAACAACAACAAAAATGTAGAAAGAAAGATGCAATCAAAGTAACATTGGAGTAAGGGCTATAATAGGAAGTAGCTCAACATCAAAGCAGCCGGCTGAGGGCCAAGCCTGTCTATACCTGTATACATCATAGCCAGAGTTTTTTGCAGTCTCTGTTCCTCCTCCTTAGCGTTTATGGCACATTGTCTACCAAACATAAAGCCACAAGAAACATTTACAATGTTTATGTTTTCATCTGTGTGTGTTTGTGCTTCACACCTGCACAAAGCATGACCCATTTTATCATGTACTGCTTTATCTAGAAAGGGGCTGTTGTGCAGGTTCCCAATTTAAAAATATTCATGCATACCGATCCCGCTTAAAAATGGAAATGTATTCAAACTCGTCTCAAAACACCTGTGAACCCCTGCCACACACACACAGACACAAATTCAGTTTTCAGTTTTATTACCCAAGAGGTAAACCATTTCATAATCCTGTTTCAAAGGCAATTCTGTGTTATTACAACATATCAGTGGTAACATTTAGCTAATCATTATCTTCCACTGATTTCAAAACATTACCTAGTTCATAAAGGTGCTTTGGTGTGTACTTTTATCTTCTTAAATCATGTTACTGTTTCAGAATAAAGCTGAAAAGACATCAACACGTGCTGCCAGCAGAGCAGGTATTGATCTAGTGGTTTGTTGTGTAATTAGATGTTTTGTCTCTAACCATTTTTTTTTAAGTCTGCCACTTTGTCCCAGTGGCATTTCAATAGTTGCCACATCAACGTGTCTAGATTTATCTCACAGAACCGGGGCTCAGACAAAGTGGGCAGGCCCTCCTCATTCTCAGGCGCCTGCATCAAAGCTTTCCTCTGGCAGTGAATTACTTGTTTTGGCTGATTTACTGTAAGTGTTAGCCTGATGCAGGTGATTGATGAAGGGGATACACCAAACATGTTGAGGGGATTGGACTTAGACTTACCTTTTCTTATTCCCTTGCTGGAAAACCAGCACTTGTTTCCAAGGTAACATGAAATCCAGACAGCTCCTCTGTACCAAAGCTTGACAAGCTACTATTTTCTGTCTACTGTTACTGCTATTAACATTACAAAATGCAGCCAATAAGATCGGATTGATGTGGCTGGTGGAGTTTTCTCACCAAGCAATGTGGATGATTCCCTAAGGCTTTAAAGCCCCTGAAATAAATCTGAAGGTTTTGCTCAATAACATTGAATATTCATGACTTTATAGCAATAATCGAAGTTTAAGTTTGAAAAAAAAAGATGTTATGTTATAACTTATGATGAAAACTTGAAAAACTATGAACGATAATCTGGTTCATCACGTCTGTTTGAGTGCGGTCAGATGTGATCGACAGTGGCCGGGCAACATAAACAAACAAACCCCACAACTGTCTTCAGTTTATTTGATTCAAACATAATTATATTTTGACTACAGGGCTGTGTTCATGGCATGGACTCTACTCTCTGCTAACAATCCCACAATGCTATGTGTTGCATTTCAAAGATGCAAAAATTACGATTCATAAAGGGCAGAAATCTACATTTATTACTGACTATAGATTACACTATAGAGTGTCTATTGTAAAGAGAATAGTGAATGTGGGAGTGATTGCAGAAAAGGCCAGTGACATCACCTTTTGCCTACTGAGACCCCCATGTTCTTCTCAATAGAGGATCATATGCAAACAAAAACAGAAATATCTCGTGAAATAACCAAAACTTTTCCAACTTTGGTAGAAAATGATCATGTAGGACCCCATCCGTCATAGTAAGACGCATGTTTTCAAGGTCTTCAAAGTATATTGATTATCCCTTAAATAAAGTTATGATCATGTGTTTAGTATGGTAGTGATACAAGTGGGAATCAGTGAGTGAGTAATGTTCTTTTGGTCATTTTCTACATAGACTTAGCTGACTCTATACAGGTGCTGGTCATATAATTAGAATATCATCAAAAAGTTGATTTATTTCAGTAATTCCATTCAAAAAGTGAAACTTGGATATTATATTCATTCATTACACACAGACTGATATATTTCAAATGTTTATTTCATTTAATTGTGATGATTAAAACTGACAACCAATGAAAATCCCAAATTCAGTAGTAGAATATTACTTAAGACCAATACAAAAAAAGGATTTTTGGAAATGTTGGCCAACTGAAAAGTATGAACATGAAAAGTATGAGCATGTACAGCACTCAATACTTAGTTGGGGCCCCTTTTGCCTGAATTACTGCAGCAATGCGGCGTGGCATGGAGTCGATCAGTCTGTGGAACTGCTCAGGTGTTATGAGAGCCCAGGTTGCTCTGATAGTGGCCTTCAGCTCTTCTGCATTGTTGGGTCTGGCTTATCGCATCTTCCTCTTCACAATACCCCATAGATTTTCTATAGGGTTAAGGTCAGGCGAGTTTGCTGGCCAAATAAGAACAGGGATACCATGGTCCTTAAACCAGGTACTGGTAGCTTTGGCACTGTGTGCAGGTGCCAAGTCCTGTTGGAAAATGAAATCTGCATCTCCATAAAGTTGGTCAGCAGCAGGAAGCATGAAGTGCTCTAAAACTTCCTGGTAGACGGCTGCGTTGACCTTGGACCTCAGAAAACACAGTGGACCAACACCAGCAGATGACATGGCACCCCAAACCATCACTGACTGTGGAAACTTTACACTGGACTTCAAGCAACGTGGATTCTGTGCCTCTCCTCTCTTCCTCCAGACTCTGGGACCTTGATTTCCAAAGGAAATGCAAAATTTACTTTCATCAGAGAACATAACTGTGGACCACTCAGCAGCAGTCCAGTCCTTTTTGTCTTTAGCCCTGGCGAGACGCTTCTGACGCTGCGTCTTGTTCAAGAGTGGCTTGACACAAGGAATGCGACAGCTGAAACGTCTGTGTGTGGTGGTTCTTGAAGCACTGACTCCAGCTGCAGTCCACTATTTGTGAATCTCTTTTTTTTTGTTTCACAATCCTCTCCAGGGTGCGGTTATCCCTATTGCTTGTACACTTTTTTCTACCACATCTTTTCCTTCCCTTCGCCTCTCTATTAATGTGCTTGGACACAGAGCTCTGTGAACAGCCAGCATCTTTAGCAATGACCTTTGGTGTCTTGCCCTCCTTGTGCAAGGTGTCAATGGTCGTCTTTTGGACTGCTGTCAAGTCAGCAGTCTTCCCCACTGCTCTTCAACTCTTAAACACAGACAGACAATAACATATCTGAGAAGGGTTGATAGGATTGTCGTTCAATGCTAATGACTCAAGAATTTGCAGGCTGTAGTCTCATTTGAACAAAATATCCCTCTAGACTGGGGTTCCAAGATGCTTTGCATAACACCACTGAGCACACACACTTCAGAAGCAAATAAAGATGCAGCATTATTAACCCAGCACGTGCCATGGTTATATGCAGCTATTGCAGGATTCTTGTTTAGTGTTACAGTTCCAACTGCTGTAGAGTTGGATGGAAAGCATAAATCACAATAATAACCCCTTAGCTAAATGACTAGACTCATTTAAGTAAGGGCTGGAAAAGTTAAGCAATCTGATGGGTGCAAAGCTGCGTTGTGTGACTTTCTGTAATCAGGAGACACTTAACATAACTGCAGCCACTTTTGGGGGGCTGCAAGTGGGGAAATGACAAACAGCAAATAGCCTCAGACAAGAAGGAGGGCTTTCTGCGCTGAAAATGTCAAAGCAAACAAGATTCCTTTCAGAATTTTGCATGCCTCAGTGTTGCTGAAAATGTTTATTGTTTCAGACTGACTGACTGGATTAGTACTGCAGTCAGAGTTAAATATACAGGTTTCAGAAGGGAAGGCATCCTTAATGTCTCACATCTAAATCTCATGTGTGTGCCATCCTCCTTCTTCGTGTAAAGCCGAGGTATGAGATGACGGTCACATTAAGTACACGGTGCAGCGCTTTTATTATTAAAAACAAACATGTAGGGCAGAAAGATTAGTTTGTAGTTCTCTCAATTTCCCCACCCGGCACACTAGTTAATAAGTAATCCCGGTAGATCAAACCCTTCACTGTCCTCGCATAAGATCAAATCCAGGCCAGATTTTCCACTCTTCCTTTGCATAAAATAATGATGAATACAATCCTTGCCACATTGTTAGGGGAGTTGTGAATAATAAAGAATAGTGCTGTATGGAGAATATTACTCTGCTGCTTTCCTCTGTTGGAACAGGTTTCCATAAAACACACTGATTAATAATACATGTGCAATACTTGCTCAACTCCTTCAGGGTCAGCTATTATCCTGTAGTGCTTTCACAGCTTTGACTGCATCCTGCTTCAGTTGAAATGTCGCTTTACTTTGTGATGGCCTTCGACTGAGAGGAAGCGTGTCTCGAACGTCATGCTTGTGAACTGACAAGATTTTCGTGTAAATAGCTTTTGAGCCGTCACAGTTTGGAAATATTACCAAAAGCTACTTGAAATCAGTGTTGGATATGATTCTGAATATCATCTGGGTTACGGTGGTCAATAGGTGAACGTATTAAAAACATTTAATCCTTAATGAATAATAATGGGTTAATCTCTACATTTTTGCAGAGAATACAGTTAAAAGCCTCCATTTCCTCGGGCTGTATCTCCTTGGAAATTCAGTGACTCCCTAAACTTCATTAGCTCTTAATGCTCTTTATTTCCCCCCCATCCATAACGAAATAGAATAAAATAACTTATCATTGCCATAACTCTTACCACTCTTTTGTTGTCTGTTATTGGTTTTATTAAGGCAAATTTACTCATACATATTTTGTTGGACAAATATTCCTAATGTGAGTTAATTAAAGAGCAGATTAGAGAAAAAAAATATTTTCATTTAAGTTTCTGAGGATAAGAGCATATGCTGAATGTCTGAAATGGAAATGAGACCAAATGTAATTGCCTTCATAATCGAAAGCACTTTTCCCTTAAAGCTTCAATTTGGGACTTTTTGAGCATATAAATTATTGATAGTTTGAAAAGGATTTTTGTGGAGTAAGCCTTTTAGAAGGAGAAGAGCCTTATGGAAACTTTTTAACCTTGTAGTAGCTGCAGCTTAGTACTTTAGACCCTGACTAACTGTCAAACACCACAGGACAAGACAGTGTAGCCGTTGCCCATCTTTACATCTGTATTAAATCTTGCTGACATGGACACACAGCTTACATCTTTCCAGCCATTAATGGTGAAAATTCCTGTTTTCCAAACTTGTTACATTTATTGTGTAGAAGAACAAGAAATATTTTGGATCCAACCGATCAGAGCTAAATGAACAGGCACAGTCGTCTGACCAAACAGAAACAGAAAGACAAATCGTTTAAATGACACAAGTGACAAGTGAAGCAGGAGAAAATTGGCTTGGTACTTGTTGTGCTAAAACAAAAATAAGAGTGAGCCATGCTTCTGAATACAGTCTGACTTATGTCATTCTTTTTAAAATTATTTTACATAGAAATGAAGGAAGGCAAACATGCATCAGTTTGTAACATTTATCGATTTTAACACCTCAGAACTGACTGACTTGCTATCAAGAATAATGCTAATAAAAAAGAAAATCAAGGTCCCTCTACGTGGACAGCATCAAACGATTACAGCTTAATAATATGTTACAAATTACATGTGCGGGGAAAAAAATGTATATGCACTACATAAATGAATAAAAAAGCATTTACTTTTGTCCGCCATGCTTCTGCGTATTATGACGTCAACTCAGCAAGTTGTGTAGTTTCCGAGTTGTTGTTTCGTCTTGAAGGGTCATTCAAGTGAATTCCCCGATTATTCTGACACCACATGACTGCAGGGTAAGTAGAGGTCTAATCAGTCACAGTAATTGAAACCACATGTGTGGGTGTGCAGTGCCTTAAATATTGGCAAACATTTCATGCCTTGTGAAACAGTGTAAAAAAATGTAATTATTAGTGTCAACAGACTTAAAAGCCCAATCTGTCTTTATTATTTATTTATTTTTTTACCAAGAAAATCGAAAAAACACACTTACTTTGTCATGTTCATCTAGCTATGCAGTCAGGTGTCACACAGAGAGGTGCTGATTCAACTCCATGGTCCTTTTGTAGGCCTGTATTGTGTTATACTGAGAGGTTTTTCGAATGTTTTAAGAGGTTCAGATCCTGTGGTTTGGTTTTTGGCACTAGGGCCTTTTTGTTTACATTTGGATTATGTATAGCTCCTGCAATATGTGCTTATAATGACAACGGGTACATTAGCCCCTGAAATATCCAAAATGCAGTACCCATCCTCCAGATGTATACGCCAGTGTGATCTACTGTACAGTAATGATATAATTTAATATAATTTGTTATAAAAATACAGGCTATACATTTTGGTCAGTGTGTTGTATTATTATAAATGTAGCAGTATGTCAAAAATACTAAAATTAAACATTAGCATTCCAAGTCAGCTGTTATGAAACTCCTCTGTGACCTTCAAGAGTAGGTTGTAGTCTGGGTTGTTTCAGTGCCACTGTTGTGTTCTCCTTACTGTGTACAGCCTGTGGTACTCCATTCAAAAAAGCGATTTTAGATATCAGTAGCAGCTGAAAAACGTCACATGAGCCGAAAATATTAATGCAATACAAAATATAGCGATGCAGAAAGCACAACAGACAGAGTGATGGGTGTGCGAAAGTCTGTTTTCCTCAGGCGATTCTCTGTCTTCCAGTCTCAGACCTTTAATTATTAATGTTACATTGACATACTGCATACTGAATGAAAGAAGGGTTATGAGTTTCAGAAATATTAGGGATCCTGTCAAACAAGAGACAGGGATATGAAATTAATTAAAGTAGTGAACTTTGAAATGCTACTATAACTGGGTCTGAAATCTGCAGGAACTACAGGTGTGTTAGACTGTAGATCATTGGCTATGTTTGTTCTCCCAAACTTTTTTTGTTAATAAGTGGAACATATGTTGACAAGTCACTCAGCTAAATATGAACTATTGTTTTGAGCTTTTACACTCGACTTTCCATAACTGCTGTTACTGATGCTGTTTACCATTTATCTTAAGATACCCCATTTATCAAAATGTTCTCTACCAAAAGAAAATGTCATTGTTACAGAGATGATATGAATCTGTTTAGGTGTAGAGTTTCTGTCTTCTTTTCAAAGACTGTGTAGGGGCTTTATGCCCTATTGCATTTGATTTCTGAAGAGTGTTGTTTTGGTTCTCTTAAGTAATTAGATTTTTTTTCTTTTATCATATAAAGTCTGAATTAAATAATTTTCCTCATGTCCTAAAACCTAAATATATCTGGATATTTAATTGCTAGATGCAGGAACAGGTACAGTAACTGCCAGAATCCACATCACAGAGTCACTTACCACAATTACTTGAATATTGATTGAGGAGTTTTGTAGAGAAAAATCAATACTGGCTTACTGCAAATGCAGAAATGACACAGTCTGTAATCTTTCTCTTTTAGGGGAACAGTGGAGGCGCGCTTTGTTTACGTCTTCGTTTTGGGCATCCTCTTCTCGGGCACCAAAGACCTGTTGCGGTCCCAGATCATCACAGCAGATGCCAAGTTGAAGAGCAGGGGCTTATGGGAGATTTACAGTGGCTTGGTTTTGTTGGTTTCGATGTTGTTTCGAGCTCACAACCTGCCAGTGCTTTGCTGCTGCCTGTTGATCCAGACACTCATGGCTCAGTTTATCTGGAAGAAACTCCACTATGACGCAGCCCAAACCACCATCATGCATTACTGGTTTGGTCAGGCGTTCTTTTACTTTCAGGTAAGCAACAATAATGGAAGGTAGCCACTTTGTCTGTTAAGTGTTTCATATATGTTGTGCAGTGGAGTTGTATAAAGTAATTTTTAATCTATGTCTAACTATAAAGGAAGGAATCTTCTGTTCTTTGTTCAACTGATCAACTTCACACTTGGCGGGTGCCAAGAAATTGGCCTGTTTGGAATGGGCACACGCTCCAAACAACCACAACCTAAACGGGCACCGCACCAGTGTATTTGAATGGCAGTAAATTCATCAAAATCTTGCTCATTATTTTGGCAACCCATATTTTTCTTTGCAAAGTTGTTAACGTTTGAGTGGCCAGACACCAAAAACCTCAAAGTTACATTTCCTCACAATGCTACTAGTAAGTTGTATATTGCCAACTATTTTATATCTTCAGAATGATATTAGTAAATGGGGAGTTGGGAGCTAAATGGTTGGTATTAAAAAGGTGAAATTTTGCAACAAATTCATTGCAATGGAACTACTGCTGTCAGTTGTCGTTTTTCCGCCAACATATTTCAGAAAACTTCCTCAATTTTGCTAAAAGAAGTTTTCCCGCTTGCTTGAGGTGGTATCTGTCTTTTTTGAAAAAGAGATAATGCGCTAACTGGGAGATGGAAACACCTTTGCCGAATAACTTCTAACATAGCAAACATTTACCTCACATGCACAATCAGCTGTTTCCGCTATCGCCGTATTTCTAGGATATTCCCATAATGCGCACAACCATTGCTGGTAGCAACTTGCCCAGGTGAAACACATTTCTGAAGACCTCCCTCCATTTTTCTCAGAGCCATGGTCTTTAGGTCCAGCGACAGTGTGGGGGCCTTCCTGAGAAAGAGCACTGCTCTCGTTGAAACTTCCTTTAATTAATAAAGGTGTATTGCAACAGTGGATAGTAGTGATTGATATTTTTTATTAAAAGCAATTGTTTTGAGTTACTGTTTGTCTTTTAAGAGTCAGACAAGCTTGGTTGGACCCCCCTACAGACCTCCCCAAATTATCTTTGATTGTAGCCCAGGCCAATAAAATTCACCCTTCAGTAAATCTATAAAATAAGTGTTGCGCTTAAAAAAACAATTATCAAACCATTACTAGTTCACAAATGACAAACATTTCACTTCAAGTGCAATACCTGTTGGTGCTGACTGAGTTGTGTAGATGCGTATCAAATCAAAATCGACCCCTCTACAAATGGAAGTCCAGGGAACAACAAAGCAGTAAGCAAGTTTTTCTTATCTGATTGTAAGAGACATCTAATTTAACAGTCTGACACAGAGTATAGCAACATTTAGGAAAGCTATCACCACTGATAAAGTGTTGGAAACTGTAATTGGTGCAGCTCTGGGCAGAGGATGTGTTTGTTTCAAATGAGATTACTTTCATCCAGCACTGGCAAGAAGGCCAACTGGACTAGTTGTTTCCTGTGGATGTGTTATGGTGTTATGGGCTGTGAATGTTCCTCAAGATGCCTGGCTTTGGATTGAACCTCCACGCAGGACAGATATTTGGTTAGCAGATGTGTATTGTTGTGAACACTGAACTTCCACATCGCTAACAATTTAATAACCGTCATCACCCTTGGGTCATTAATACTTTGATGTGCTCGGGAATAGAGCGCCACCAGACAATTTTCAGTGTAGGCGCCCAGGCATGTAATTACAGACCTTTGAGTAATAATGTCAACGATGCTGTAACCATAATGGATCTGTAAAGCAGCGACATATGTGATTTAAATTTGCTGCTCTGAAACAAAAACTGGTCTCATCATGCAGAACAATCAAAATTATGTTGAATTAAAATCTAATCAGCAAGTACATGTAGAGCTAATCGATGAGCTCTGGGTTGCAAATTGATTAGAGTTGTAAGAGATTAATGTGGGGTCTGGAACCATACAGTTGCAGGAAAAAGTATGTGAACCCTTTGGAATTACCTGGATTTCTGCATAAATTGTTCATAAAATGTGATCTGATCTTCATTAAAGTCACCTGCCAAGTGTGAAGACGATCAGACCTGCAACTACAGGAAACGTCTGGTTGAGGTTATTGCAGCCAAAGGAGGGTTAACCAGTTATTAAATCCAAGGGTTCACCTGCTTTTTCCACCCTGCACTGTGAATGTTTACACGGTGTGTTCAATAAAAACAGGAAAACATAATTGTTTGTGTGGTATTAGTTTAAAGAGGTCATATTATGCTCATTTTCAGGTTCGAAATCTTATTTAGGGGTTGTACCACAACAGGTTTACTTGGTTTCATTTTCAAAAAACACCATATTTTTGTCATACTGCACATTGTTGCAGCTCCTCTTTTCACCCTGTGCATTGAACACTCCATTTTAGCTAAAGAGTGATACATCTTACCTCTACAATATCGTCGTTGGGAGTTGCACATGCACAGTATCTAGTTAAGAACTACTAGCCAATCAGAAGCAGAGTAGGGCGGGTCGTGAGAGGACGGTAAACACGGCTTCAGTTCAGCTATATTTCCCCTTACCAGCTTAGCAACAAGAGTTTCAGAGTGGTGAGTTATTAATTTGTAACAAATGTATCTTTCATCCATAAAGTTTTACCTGAGTTCTGTCTCTACATCACAGTAACAACTTTATGTTTTTTAACTTTTTCACTTTGCAAACCCATTACATGCATAAAAAAGGTATATAGCTCAATAAAGGAGAGGGAAAAAACATTATATGACCTGTTTGTCTATTGTTGTGACTTAGATCAAATCACAATTTATGACCAATTTATGCAGAAATCCAGGTAATGCCAAGAGGTTCACATACTTTTTCCTGCGATTGTAGTTGCATTTCTGTTGTGTTTTCAGAAGCTTTATTATAACCATTGGCAAGAAGATGTTGTTTTCAAAGTGTCCTTGTTTTTTGGCAACCGCACACAAAAAAACACAGGAGGATTATGGGAAAAATTTCAGGTAACCTCAGATGCAGACATTGCTAGTGTCAGAAAAAAGTTAAATCGTATCACATGATGAATTAGCTGTCTCACCGGAGAAGTTTTGGCCGTCTGCATTTAGCTGTCTTGATCATTCAGAGTGATGGACGAGTCAGACTTTGCAGTGGATCTTCTGTGGATTTATCACCGGCCCAAAACCAGATGGTCAGTAAAGCAGCAAGGAGGTGTTTATTCTTCAGAAATGAGCAAGTTTGTGCAAATGTTGCCACGTGAGCAGGGACGAGTCACCCCATGGGTGTGATTTCAGATGCAACCTTCTGTATAAAACCATGAATCATCACAAGGATGTTTTTAGAGCTCAGACGTTAAAGGTGGACTCAAGTTTAGTTAATTTGACAGAATTGACTTTAAGTTAAAGTTCATCTTTCTGTTTAGTGATGTATTTAATGATCACAAGTTATTCCCATCACACTTACCCCAAAATAGAGAGTTGTCTTGGCTCTAGGATTCTTACTTTTTTCTTTGCATTGTTACAGCAGGGAACTGTGTTAGACCAGCCCCACACTCTAACAGTTGTTATGACAATTGCGCTTGTGTTTTTTTTCTCAAGTAATGTCTTTGTTGATGGTACATTGAAAAGATCTCAGCAGGATTTCAGCAAGAAAGCAAGCAGAACATTTCCATATGCAGCCTCCAACCTGCTCACTGATATTCACTGTGTGTTGTTCAAAATGGAGCCAGTTGTTAATGTTCTCTTCCTCTTTGATCAGAGATGAGTGCACAGAAGGGAAGTAAACCATTACTCCATGTGTTGCTGCTTATTGATCTTCATTGCATTCAAAATTAACAAGAAAGCCATCCTTGATCTCCGCTGCTTCCCAGAGATTTCTCTTTTCCCTGTGTGTGTGTGTGTGTGTTCATGTTAGGGTGGAGCGTACATGCCACAGCCGAGCAGTCACAATGACTCTGTAATGTAATTATCACTTGTTATGCGCAAGGGAATTCAATTTAAGTAAAACACTTACAAATTGAAAAACTGTAAATTAGCCCATTTGAGCTTTGTAGGAAAAGATGTGAGCAGGCGCAGCGGCGTTTCTCCGAGGTGCTGTTCAGTGGCTCAGGTTGATTGATTTGTTTGAAGGCTGCGTCTCAGAGGTGGATGGATTACTTTGCTTTTTTGTCACTTGATTTGAACTGAATACACATTTCAACCTGCTTACTTTATGATCTGATAGACCACTTTATATATTTCTATATTCTATAATTTAAAAAAAATTTAATGATGATTCCCTCACATGCTGTGATGAGACGACTACATAAATAATGAGTTGCACTGTATTAATACATTCGAACAAAGGCACATTTTTTATGTGAATGCATCCTACATTTGCAGAACCAAATACCCTTTATATTGTGGCTACAATGATTGCATTGTAGTGATAATCCTCTAAAGTGTGATTAAAAGAGAGAATTAAACAAGGTTACAAAGTTTAATATTGCAAGTTCACTGCAGGCACATTTGGTTTGGTCCAGAGATACTGGAAATTGGTTACAAAGTTAAATAAGCCAGAAATAACACTCCTTTTAAAAAGCAGAATGTGTGTGCTGGCACATACACACATGCACACTTACACAGTAGCCTGAGTGGCTCTAACAAGAGTCCAGCTCTAGACAGAAAGCGGTGTGTGTGTGCTGCTCTGGTCAGGGACTGGAAAACACAAACAACTGGGCCACTGGGAAGTCGCCAGAAGCTCAGAGTAATGATGATAAAGCAGAGGACCAGTTCTTTAGAGCTCTGAAATGCTTACAAAGCTTCACCCACAGATCTTTGTGTACTTGTTTTGTCTGTAAACTCATGTGCCGTTGTTGAAGCTAAAATAAGATTTCTTTGTGCTCCTGCAGGGCAATTCCAACAACATTGCCACCATCGACATTTCAGTCGGCTTCGTTGGACTGGAAAGTTATGTAGAAGCACCTGCCATCTTCTTAACGGCCCTTAGCACTTACGCAGGGCCCCTGCTCTGGGCATGTCACCTCATCTGCTACCTAAGCTCAGAGAGACACAGGTAAGCGTCAGTTTAAATGTCACGCTATGGCAGTGATATCCCACCAGGGCTGTTTGTAACCCAAGGTTACTTCTGCATTTGCCAGGGTGTACGTGGGAAAACTCAAGTGAAAAATAAAGTTGTGATTTGATTTCAAATTAGTAGGTGTTATGCTGATCTTCATAACTATAACCAGCAAACTGACCATCAACCTGAGTCAGTTATGAAAACGAATTAGCCTTCGAGCACAAAGTTTGAAGTAGTTAACCATAAGTAACAGATAAATGGAATGAATAAATTGGATAAACAGTTCAAATAGCTAAAGGTAATGAATTAACCATCCTGAAATGGCTAGCTAAAAGAATAGATAAACCGTTTAAATAGTTGGATAAAGCTTATAAATAATCAGTTTACCTAGTAAGCTAAGAGTAATGGAAATTGTTGAAACGTCCAGCTGGAGCGTCACTCCATGTGGCAGAGCCTAGGGGTGAATTCCAACTTGATCAAGGCAACCCAAACACTGACACTTTTATGAAACCTTATTTTAATGATAACACTAAAAATAAATAATTAATAGTTGTCCTACAATAAATACATTAATAGTTTTATGACAGGTGGTACCAATAAAAGGGTACTTGAGGTCATCTGATGGAGCTTTAGGTGTTTGTCCTTCAAAATGTTGGAAACCACTGCCCTGTGGTATAATTTCATTTTAACATTCTGCTCTCTTATTTGGTTTGAAGCGCAGCTGCACAGCATCATCACTTTTACTTTTGAGTATTGGTTGTTTCTTTTTTTTATACGTTTTCGTTCTGAAATCCTCTCTGTGGGTGGGACAGTACAGTTGCACAGAAATATTCATTTAATTGGTTTACTCATAGCAACAAGGATACTCGCTTGCAGGGTATCAAAGATGCATGTAAACAGCTTAACCTGCATAAGACCTAAACTGGAGAGAGGCCAATAGCTGGGTTGCTGTATGTGTGTGAATTTAGCCAATATCTACAGCTTCCCCTCAGCATGAGGCCCCTGCACAGTGCTGAGTGATGAGGTCTGTGGCTGGGCAACAGCTGCCCTGCTGATGGAGCCAAAACTAAAATGCTTGTTTTATGTAGACAGAGGATGGTATTTGTATAGAAGAAGTCTGTTTAACCTGCCTACTCTGTGTTGTTTAAATGCCAGTAAAAGAAATGAAATGATATATCTAAGGCTGCAGCCTTGTGATAAAAAGTCTCTACTTTACGTAAAGAAATAATAAGTAATTTTGTTAGGACAATGGTCTCACTGAAATTACATTGCAGAGGGTGTAAATGCCTGTGTATGATTTATAATCTTAATAATCTTTGATCCCACATTTGAATATAACATTGAAGTAGTCCAGACAGATTCTGATCAAAAAGTTCTACTTCATCTTAAAATTTCCATGCTGCCAGCGGCAGAGCCTAGGGATGACCATGTTGATCCATTCATCCATCCAACACTTTGGTCCAGAATGGCTCCTGGCTGGCTTGCCATGAAATTTGATGTGGACATTTGAGGTCCTCAAAGAATGACTGATGTTGGTGACCTCCCGACCTTTCATTTAGCCCTACCATCAGTGTCCCTGTGACCTAAGGTTTCATCAATGACAATACATCCCCAAAACCACTAGCCAGATATCCATGACATTTTCACTGCAGCCTCTAGAGGCCACTGCAGGGACTTTAGCCTTGTTCTGTGATGCCAACATCAAGCTAACATCACATTAAATCCAGCTTCCAAACATTACATACTGCATGACAGTATTATTATTATTCCTAGCGTGCCTATCAGTGCTTTCAACGGAAACCCCACGTGTGAATGTGCACTCAAGAGACACCGTGACAAATGAAACTCTAAAAGAGGCTCATATACAGTAGCTCATTTAGAATTCACTCTGCACCATCAGCAGCTCGACCACAAGGCAAGTACTGGAAATGGACTTTGATCAATAGCCTTTCAACGGGTCTCCCTTGACACAGTCAAACTCTACTTAAAGCAATTTCAGAATTTAAACATAATGTTTTCTTTGTTTTAGTGCACATAATCATTGTAAACCAGCCAATCAGAGGACATCATTAAAGCTGTCTCTTAAAGTCTTATACTCTGACGTAAATATAAACAATAAAAAAGTATATTCAGGTTAAGCTATTTTCACTGTGTGCTTGATTTCCAAGAAGCTGCATTGGCTCTTTGAAATTACCTTTTGTTGAGAGCTGTGAAAAAGCACAAGTGGAGACTGTGACAGACAGTTGATCTTTTGTGCAGCTTGCTGCTTTGTGAGCTCGAAAGTGAAATGCTTTACTGAAATACAATGTGTTGAAGGACAATGTAGCCTTCCATCAAACTCTTATTTTAGTGTTTTGGTGTAGGATTTGGAGTGGTGGGATCTTCCTCAGTCAGCGCTTCATTTATCCTTCATTTTGCGCTTTTTATGCTGTGTTCAGGGCCACCTTCTTTCTTCAGCTGAATTTCAGTTTACTAAAAACACATAAATGACATCAAGCTAAAGTTGAGCAAAGTGTCTTTATGTGGCTGTTATTTCATGCGGCTCGTGACATTTTCCTCTAAGTATCAGTTCCATGATATTGTGCTCACCATCTTCATTTCTCTTCATCTGAGGATATGGCGGCTTTGCTAGTCACAGATTTAAAAGTAGGTCTATTAGGGCAGTCGCCAGTTTGAGCATACTGCATACTACAAATTCATGACACAAACAATACAAACTGGGGCCATGGCATTTGAAAGACCTGGACGTTTATCAGGCAGGGAGGATTTAACAAAAGACCATATTCAGTTGCATTATGGGAAGTGTAGGATCCAGTGTTTTTGGAGCTTGAGCCATGCTAGGAGACTAAAAGTCAGGATATCTCGGCATCTGCTGCGTCAAATATGACCATTGTTTCCAATCTGTCACCTGTGAGTCCCCCAACTTCATGGCATTGATATCCTAAATCACTGTAGTCACTGCGTGTCCCTTTAAATCTGTCTGATCATCTGACCAGTTGCATTGCTCATCCTAATGAAATGTTATCATAACTGACTTAAATGACGTCCAACACTCCAAAAACAAGACTTGGGTTTATTAACAACAGGACAGCGTAGCAAAAAAAATGCACATTTTCTTTTTCCTTCTTATTGAATTGTTGCATTCAAAAAAGCACATTATTGATTATCGTTAGGGTTGGACACATTTGTTCCTGTGTGTATTTTTATCGAAATCAACATTGTTGTGTGTTTCTAACTGGCCCTTTCATTAAATTTCCACCTCCAACTGGACTAATTCCCATGTCTCCTACTTCTCTTGTCTTGGGACAAGGCTTGAAGTTCCTCCCCCTCAGCTGGGACTCTGCCTGTTTAAATGGGCAAGATCCCTGTACTAATTTACGAGTGTGTTTCAGCGTGTTCTCAGAGATAAAGTCTAGTGTACCCAAGTCTTTGTGTATCCGTGTGTGTTTTGGTCTCACATCATCATCTCCTAATCTTCGCACTGCCCCCCCCCCCCCACACACACACACTCCCCCATCATGCAGATTTTAAAGTCATTAACTTCTTTATCAGAGTTTGCCAGCAATCCATATTATTGTGAGAAGATAATTGGATCAGACTCTTCTCTTGGGTACATGCGTAAGTTCAAGAAAAAACTGCCTTCACTGTGAATCATCAAACAATCTGCAGCTTTGCCGATTTGACATCATCATTTAGAAAACATAAAGCAGCTTAGGCTACCCTTGGTTCACATATAAACTTTTCTGTGTTGCTGTTTAGGAAGTTTGCCTATTATTCACAGTTGCCTGCTTTGCTCTCTGCAGTGCTCTCCTGCTCTCTGATGAATACTTTTCCTCTCTGCAGGAGCTCGGCTGCAGTCGGCCATGGCTGCTACTGTTTGGCCCTGCTGAGGTCCGTGCCAGCTGCAGCCTACATTGTGCTGGTAACTGTCCTGCGGTACCATCTCTTCATATGGAGCGTCTTTTCTCCCAAATTACTGTATGAATCCATGCACCTGCTGCTGACTGCAGGAGTCTGTCTCTTCTTCAACACAATGGAGCAAAGCCACAGTTCCAGTAAGTCTTAGGGAGCCAAATACACATCTTAAGGGGGTCCCTCAAGTTAAAGGGTCGGGCACAGTCTCTAACCACTGTGTGTAAGACTTTCAGACTGAGACACACTAGAATATGTTTTCCCACACTCTGTAGGATACTGATCTGTTCACAGTATGTGAATAGATGCTTCAGAAAGCGTCCTTCCTCTGGACTCTGCACGTTTGGTTTGAGAATGCACCTATAATGTATTTTTGAGCAGACTATTTAAATATTTTATTCTTTCCAAGGAGAAAATGTTTGCAGATGAATAAAAGTGAAATGACATAAAGAAGCTTTTTGAAAGAGAATAACTTTTCTTTTTTTTTTCTTTTTTTTTTTTTACATATACAAACTTTATATTACCTCAGGTGAGCAACAGGGCTACTGAGACAACAAAGCAGAGTTTGATGTTTTGGCTGCATGCATACACGTGATGTTTGGGTTCTCACAGAGCTAAACTCTTTTGATAACAGCTTAGTAAAGACCTGCACCCTCACAGGTGTTTTCAATTATTCTGGCTGATAAGAACTCATGTTGATGTTGGGCTGAGCAATGCCGGGAATCACACAAGGTCACCAAACTCATTAGGCTTTTTTCACAGAAGAAATTTTGACATATCACTGTAGGAATAGCATGTGTTAATAACAAAAAGAAATGATGGCTGAATTCCATTTAGCTGCTTCAGTTTCAAGATACTCGTAATGTGCATGCAGATTTACTGGGACACTTTAATAGAACATTGTTAATGTAATTTGTAACATCTGTGCTTTTCCTGCTGTGACAGGTCAAACTGCTATAGAGTAATTATAAATGTTTAGGATGTCCTGGCCTAACAGGTGCAGCAGACCTCAATCAAGCATTGTCTGTAACTGCCCACACGGTCCGGAGAGGAGGTCAAATCAGGCAGCAAAGTGAAAACACCTGTGTGGGTGTAAAATGGAGGTGCAGGGGGGGTTTAAAAATACAAGTTTTCAAGAATTATTATTAGTATTATTATTTCTCTTCAGAACATTTAAAATATTCTGGTAAAATATTATGTAATCTTTTTTCCCCTATTAATTTTCACTTTCAAAAGTAATTAACCCTCCATTGAGGACATTTTGGACACAAGGCTGCACTAGATATATGTGTGTATGTGAACATACAAACTGATATTAAGGTGATTGGGCTTATAGATTCAGATTTTGGCAAACAGCATTGTTTAAGCACATCATATATCTAAAATGCTTTTGGATATTTTCAGATCAATTGAGCAGGTAGAACTCTGGGCCTTCTTTTTCTTAGCCATCTGTTTAGATGCATGTCCCAACAAAAATTCAAATG
Source organism: Micropterus salmoides (assembly GCF_014851395.1). NCBI lineage: Eukaryota > Metazoa > Chordata > Actinopteri > Centrarchiformes > Centrarchidae > Micropterus > Micropterus salmoides. The sequence goes on from NW_024044237.1 coordinate 9,972,287, forward strand.
TATCGACTTACTAACATTATAAATCTTTTACTGACCTAAATGTATTCATATCATTCCCATATATGATTTCTGTAAAATTGAAGTGTGGCTACAGCAACCTATGACATCTAACCAGAGTTTCAACCAGCCAGTCAGTTCACAATTCAGTCCAGACAACTAGAATGTTATGCTGGTCATACTGAAGTTAGCCAGGAAAAGAAAGGAAATATCACAGTGCATTATACAGTATGTATTATCATGTTTAGTTACTTTCTCTAGCTCTAACTGAGATTTTATTAATTCAGTATCAGTGTTAGTGTCTGGGTAAACATTTCTACTGCATGTAATGTCAACTAGCGGTCTGCAGCCCATAAACACCACCAGATACAGTTCTTTTTCTTTTTCTTGTTTTATACATTCAGCCTCTTTTATTCTTTATCATCTTTAGCTGTAGTTCTGTTGTTGCACAAAATCAGTACAAGGCTGCATGTGGGGAATCACTTGATGAAACTGGCATATAATACACAGGTTAGTTAGCACTTCGAGATTTGTTTTAAATGTAAAGTGCATTACAAAGAAAATGTATTATTATTATTAGTAGTAGTAATCCTGTCAGTGTTAAAGGAGACCTATTATGCTATTCCATATTTTATGACTTATGTTACAATGTTGGATGTTCATGTTAAACATGGCCCAAGCTTCAAGTAATGAGGTGAAAGTATTTCAAAGAAATCCCTGTGAACCAAAACCTCAGATTTCCTCCTGTTCTGAACGCTCTGTTTTCAACAGCTTTTTCTGTCAACGGCTCCGTTCTACCGCTCAGCGGCAACAACAGCCTGATAACATGCTTCAAGTCTTGGCCAATCAGAAGACTTGGCTTTGAGAGGCGGGGAGCTTAAAGAGACTGAGGCTGAAATGAAAGCCTATATGAAGAGCCAGTATAAAGGTGTGTTTATACTGACAGCGAAGTTAATATTAGCCTCGCTTTACTCGCTCGAGTTTGACCACTGGACATTTTGAGTGTTCACACACAACGCGAATAAGCACAAGCCGCAAATACTACAGCTGTATGAACCCAAAGTAAATCTTTTGCTGTGATTTAATTGCAATAAACGGATCAAACTGATGCCAAAATAACTACAATATGATGCCGATTAGACTGTTAGACATATGAATTCATGCTTTGTCAGGTCTGTCAGCAAGCAAGGACATCAACTTTTAAAATGTTTGTTTTCTGAATGGAGTTCGGATCGAGCTGGGCTATGTTAACCTGTTCACAGTACAACATACAACGATAGCTGGAATAAAGTTACAGACACATATTTTCTGAACTCACCAAGTAGTTCAACTTCCTCGCTTTCTTTTCTCAAAGCAATGTCTAGTTTTGTCCGGTTTTTATATAAATATGAAGTAGTAGTCCAACAGAGCTCTAGGTGCCATCCGACGCTAACAACAGTGGAACCGGATGTGCACGTAAACTAGTTGCTGAGAAGTGCGAGTGAAGGTAAATCAAGTTGTTATCCCAAAAACTGAAGTAAAAAGCTAATTTAATAAAAGCAGTTAACTCTGAGATCCTCCCATGGGTAAACGGCGTAGTTGTCAGAGCATAATCCAGACCGACTACGGGTGTTTATGTCCAAAAGCTGCAGCGCTGCTCCCCGTACACTTCCACAGCGTCACCACCGGTGACGTTTGGATCATCCCATCGCTGATGGGCTTTCACAACATCGCATCAAGTGAATTTCTCACCCAAGTTTAAAAATTTGAACTCGAGCGAACCAGCGAATGTCGCGACAAACGTCTCTTTCACACCGCCCAGAGCAAATTTGCCGGAATTCGCCTCTTTGAATTGACTTTGTATGTAATCACGCCGCCCAAAACACTGGATTCGCTTTCAGTGTGAACACACCTTAAGACAAACATTTTTTTTTTCAACTTTGAATCATGCTACGCTGCCATACAGGTGTCACAGAACTACAATATAGGACTGGAAATGCAGTCTAATAGGTCTCCGTTAAATCACTGCCATAAATATATTTGATGGTATATATTACATTTTCAGAACATGAAAGGCAGTTGGTGAATAATACTGAGCTCAGTGCTACGAACAATCCTCTACTACACAGCTTCAAGAAGATGTGAACTAATTAAGTACACATTCTCATTGTTTTCTATATTTTACTTGGAAATTGTTCATAAAATCGTTCTAGTTGGATGACCCTTCAAGTTCTGCTACAGGAACATAAATCCCCTTTTCCTCCCTCTTCTTATCCACCTAAATCTACCTGTATATGAATTTGGATGTCAAAGTCATACTTCCCAGAATCTGGCAGTGCACTGCAGAGTTTAAACTTCTACTAAATCTGTTCCTTTAGAATAACTAAGATTACCACCAAAGTTGGCTTTCATCCAAACCAATAGGAGTATGGGGCCAAAAAGAGCAAACAATGTGTTGCTGTGCTTGTTCTAATGGAGCACACTGTACTATCATAGTATCTTGCTGATTGCTTGGAAAGTAAAATCAGAAAATCCATTCCTGCTGTTATTTTGTAGAGTTATGGGCGTCTGTAATGTCAATGAACAGCTGTGACTACTTCAAAGCTCCTCATCTGATTATAACCTGGTGGTTCTTACATCATTACCCTTTGAGAATTGTCCAGAGAAAAAAAAGCAAGTTGAAAGATTTCGTGTTAAAACTACAGTGTGCAACTTTTCACTCAGGGCAAAAAAATGAATTGTAGGTTCCCGCCCCAACACTTGTCACTCACCTTGATGAGCTGTCTGCCTTGAAACGGCATTTCGCCCGAAGCTAAGATCACTGACATCCCCCGAGCTGCCACAGGCGTCGGAGAAGCAGATGCGAAAACGAGAAAGGAGAAGAGGAAAGAAAAAGAATAAAAAAGCACTGCTGTCCAGTGTGTTTTTGAATAGATTTTGTGTGATGCAAGACGATGTTCACACTTTTGTTTTGCTGCTGTTGTGGTTGTTGCTGTGACTCACCTTGACAGGGACAACCTCAGCGCAGACTATACCCACAGAAAATGGAGTTTAAATGTCCTGATCATCATTGAAAAGTCAAGACAAGCAAGAGGATTTACATTTGAATACACAGGGTCACTGACACTCACTCGCTGCATATGGATCACTGCAGGTTAGCTGCCTTGCATCAGAAGCAGGACACATTTTATCTGTGAGGTGGCTGACCACAGATCTCAAAGTGACCCTTTTCTAAATTGACAGCATACTGTTGACAAGTGCTTTTATCTCTCTGCGGGTGAATAAGGAATCTTATACAGAATTAAAACACTGTCTGATGGAACTAGTTTATGAGCCAGATAATGATCTACATCACTCGTTCAGATTATTCTGTCAGTGTTCAGTACGCTTCACATCACTTGGCTTATCTTTAACCTGCAAAATGGTGTCATGGTAGCCCACTATGTTGCTATGATGACATATGAGACAAAACTATTGATGTAACGTATGTTACTTTATGTTTTTTCATGTATTTTTATCCTCTAATTGTAATTTTTTAGGATAATTTAAAATGGATGCTAATCAGTTTTCTTGGTTGGTGATAGATTTTCTGTTCTGAGAGATAAAAATGAATGTTGTAGGTGTCATGGAATGCTTAGTGGGTTTTAATAGTGAAGATCAATTATGTTTGATAGAGTAGCAGCCCTCTGCTTCTCATCAGCTACTCTGCACTAAAATGAAAACATGACACCACTTTAGTTCTGCAGAGTTTGAGAAACTCCTGAAGTACTTTAGGGCACCAAGTTTGATAATATCATTATAGTGGTCATTCTTCTTGGTGTTGGCAGCAGATTTGCTGCCAGCGGCCAGCAATGTGATTTGTTTTTCCTTGGCTTTTCTGTTGATGAAGTTTAGGTTTCTATGAGGGGAATTTGTCTTTCTTTTTTTTCTTTGTCCATTCATACTTCCTTGTCTGTTCATTCTCAGCAAACCTGAAAGGTAAAAAGTAAATTCTTGAAAGACTTTCAAGACAGTGAGTGTCTGTGGTGTGGTGTCTGGGTCAAAGTCACTATGAGGATCTCCATTATAAAATGGATAATAATAACTACAGCTGCATTAAAGTTGCACTGAGGCATCTTCTTGCACTGCCCGGTGCAAGAAGATGCCTCAAAGCATCTTCTCACAAATCTGATGGGACAACACACTCTATGTGAAATCATTGCTCTGTATACAAATACCTACCAGCCCATGAAGTGAATCAGAATAAACCACATGGTAGAAAGATTTCAAGCACCTGTTAGCAAAAGAGTAATGTCACATAAAAAGTGTGTATTTACTTATTCTGGTAACATCCCACTTGTTTTTATGTAGTTTATTGTGACCGTGCAGTTCATCCTTATATGTGTGTGTGCATTTTTACCACTCAGTTTGTCTGCGATCTCCCCTAAAGTTGAAATAAGTGATTTCCTTTTTTACCAACTGTGTTCTGAGTTTTGCCTTCTTTGTTTTTTGTCACAACAAAAGTGAAATGGTCACTGATCATTTAAATCAAGACTCAATTATTGCATTATTTATGTTCTTAAAATTAAATAAATGATTTACTACATTACATTACAACAATTTTAGTTTCTGTGATTTTTGTCAGCTGCCGGATTTTGGTTGAACATTCACATATTTTAAACAGACGTTTTAATAGGAATTTATGGTCCTTTAATATTAGTGATTAGGTGCCCATTTAATTGTCTTTCAGCCCCATGCAGCCTGTGTGGAGGCCATCTGTCTGCAGGCCCAGCCTGCTCTGGAGGATAGATGACATATGAGGCACTTTTTACTGGAGTTTCTCCTGTCAAAGTTTCCCACTGACTTGGTAAAACTGAACAAGAAACCATCTGTGAAAGTGCACCTAGCGTATCTCCACGCACAGTGTAGTAGTAGGAGGATGGTAATTTAGTAATCATCCCTCTATCTGCTATCCACCCACTAAATAATTATTGTATGACTTCAGTGGACAAAAAGCTGATTTCAGTTAATTTTATAATCTATAAATATTTGTTCAAAACCAAAAATGAATGTAGAGATTTGCCAGTGTTCTCACAAAAGGTTGTGTGTGCACAGTTTAATTTTATAAAATGATCATTATTCATTTAGTTTATTTCCTTTTTGGTTTGAAAATGTTTAGTAAAAAAAGCAATCTCGAGTATGTTCTTGGTAAGTTTTTTTGGGCTTTCCATCACAACTGGCACAGATGACCTTCTGGCTACAGCACTGAGTTAGCTGCCTCAGCAATGGAGACTTTAAACACAGCCCACTCTGATTTTTTTTGGCCTTAGGTTTTCTGGTTCCACCTACACGTATAAATCACTTTCTGCTGAAACATGGTCATGAGAATCCCCAGACCTGGCTAGCACTTTTTACCCCAGACAACTTTGGTAAAAGAACGTGTCAGTCTCTATCCAGGAGTTTGGTTTCAGAGCTGGTGTTTTTTGATTCAATCCTTTCTTTTCTGTACATCCAATTTTCTTTAGAAGAGCTGACTCGAGACATAAACGCATTATTGCTGATGTTTTGGTTGGTTTCATAACAGAGCTCTCACAATGCTATCAATCAAATTCAGTCCCCCTGACTGCATTGTAAATCTTTCTCAAACCTCAACTGTTTTAGGAAATTATATTAGTAATTTTTAAAACTAGTTTGATAAATACACACAGTATGCTTAAATCTAAAGCCGCTATTATGAATAGTTCTACATTCAAGAATGGATCAAATGAGTTTGCAATGTGACAGAACTTGCTCATAGTGATGAACCTACTGACTCGACTCTGCAATTCCCTTTTAGCTTATTGTTTTGGTTATATGGTCTGCAGCTTTACTGTTTTAGTTCTGTCTTACCGTTTTCATTAGTATTGTCTCCAAACACCACCTGCCCAGCACGACACAGGAGACAGACAAAATTAGCTATTAACTAGCTTATTGATTTTTGAATTTGCCAGACAGATACACCCCTCCTTTCAGTGCTCCATAAGAAGCTCCGCCCCCAAAATCTTTGCCTTCGCCCTTGCCTGGTCATACAATTTGTTTCTCTGTTTATACTCTTCAGACCTTTTCCTCTTGGCTGATTCTCAGCCATCTCTCCTTCTTCACAGTGCCTGATGTCCAGCAAGTTTGAATGTGCCAGTGTATAGAACTCTCTCCCACTGTCCCCTGTTCAAGAAAACTAACTGTTGCTGATTGGCTGGAACAATTTTGTAGGGAACATCCACACCACTTTCTTTGTTTTACATTTACAGAGACTGTGCAGGAAAAGTAATTTTTTGTACAGAACATAAAACAGAGTGTAAACCGTGAGGACATATTTGATGAATCACTTACTATCCCTTTAAGTAACAGCAAAAGTAAATCATCCTTGAACAATACTGAAAAGAAATAAGAGTGACAGAAAGAAAATTAAAACAGAATTTGTGAAATGACAGTTTTTACCTTTAAAGCATGTTGATTTGCATGTGCTCCTCATTTCTCTTTCATGTGAAGGAAGAGCTCTGTCTGACCGTCCAGCAGAAAATTAATTACAGGAATAGAGCAGCTGGAGAACTAAATTGAAATTGTGCCTTTTGAGTCGGAGCTTTCCCTGTGAAAGCGACCTTACCCTAGCCGCACCACTCCGCTCTTTTGATGCTCCAGGAGTTGTCTGCTAAGTGGCAGATGGCAGTGAGCCAAAGAGGTTATTGCAAGTTTAGAGCTGGCTCCCTCTGAAAACACAGCCACTGCAGGAGCTATTGATTGACGCACAACTCACTCTGTGGCTGCAGACGCTGCCAGGGTTCCCCTTCTCCCATCACTGCATCTCTGCCGCACTTTCTGTTCCAAGCTACTGATCCAGCTCACTAAAACTCTGCTCAGTTGTTAAGAAGCCTGCAGGGAAACACTGGCTGTTTGCATAAAATTACTACTGGCTTGACTCACACAGTAGTGGAGAAGCTACTTGTTTACCCGTCGTACAGACTGCATTTAGATCCCATCATTGATAGATACATTTGATTAGACTTTGAAAGGTTTGATTATGTGTCCAAGTCACCACAAAAAGACATGGGGGTGATTCTTACCTGAAAATCCAATCCATTGAATTTAGTTTGTTTCTGTTTACCATTTTTATAATTGCTTCTATATCAGTTTATATTGACTGTTATGTAGCTGAAGGGAGTTACAAACTCAATTTCACTATATAAGCTGTTATATTGTGACAAAATAGATTTACCTGCCTACCAAAATAAAGAGTATTTTACTCCACCTTAAATGCCAGGATCTGGATTGATAACTCCATACAATAATACAGCAGTGTGTTTTTGAGTTTTAGGTGAGAAATGTGGCATTCTGCAATTCCAGTCAAAATATATATTTTCAGTGTTAAGTAGCTGATGAACAAAGTAGCCAGGAGTTATAATATAAAATACCTGGTGCTCTTTAGCTGGCAGACAAAGGGAACAAACAGACATCTGGTGCAGAGAGTTTGGTTTATACTGAGCATAGGTGATAATTAAACATCAACAGTGAAGAAAAGCCTTTATTATGTATTAATTCAGCAGGCTGCCATGTGAGAGGAGTCAATTGTAATCCACAAATCCAGCTGCAAGTCAGTGATGGTAGAATCCAGGTCAGCCATTAAAGGACTGTTAAATCATCTGTGATGCTGATCATCCGGGCAACCAGCAGGAGGTTAATAGAACTTTTTCTTCTTCTATACAAAGGCTTTCCGTCCTTTTGAATTACAATAGCCTGTGACTGATACGAATTATGAAGTCACATTTTATTATTATCAACAAAACAGACGATACTGAAAGTTTGTGGGGAGTTTTCTTTCCAATACAAACTACTGGACTGAAAATATCCAAAGTCTCAGCAGCTGGCTCTAATCACTAAATCACTGGTTCTGATCGACAACCTTATCAACCTCCTGCAGGATCAACTTGTGCACTCGAGTTGAAAAACTGTACTTATTGCCCTTTTAACTGTTTGCTCCAATTCTCTTTGACATAAGCATCCAAAGTCCTTATTGACTTTGTAGCTGTCAATTGAACATGATTTCAACTTCTTGACTGAGTTGTTAATCCTGTCACGCAATGCACAGATAAAGACCATCTGATATGGGGGAAAGTTCCAGAATAACAGGTAAGTATGACCTTGAGTTGGGATTGCTTTGTCAAAATACTATTTCCAAAGTCAAGATTGAACTTTCATGCTTACAAGCAGACACAGACGAGAAGTCCTAACAGTTCGATGCTTGAACTCGTTAGAACTGAAGCAATTAATCCATTAGTTGATCAACAGAAAATTATTTAGCGACTAATCTGATTATCGATTTATCATGTAAGTAAATTTTTTAAACCAAAGTGCCTCACGAACACTCTCTAGTTGCAGCTTCAGGGGAGTTGTTGTTTTCTATGTTTTATATCACTGTAAGTTCTGATCTGCATTTTTCAATGTTTTGTAACATTTTACAGACCAAATAATTTACTGATTAATCATGAAAGTACTGGTCAGATTAATACATAATGAAAGTATTTGTTAGTTGCAGCCCTAAACATCAAAACTGCTACTGAGCTTGCATGTCGACAGATCCATCTCCATGACAACTGAGAAAATTCAATCTGCTAATGGATAGGCCTACCATGTTATATGGCTGAAAGTCCTTAAAAAGGCTCGTAAGTGGACTTTGAGTTGGGATGGTTTTGTCTAATATCTTTGACATCTGATATTTTAACATCAGCATGTGTTGATTATCAATTTAAATGTTTGCTACAAAATGTGCACGTATGTAAGGTATATAGATGTAGGCCTATATACATCAGTAATATGCTGAAAGCACATAGCCTGCTTCAGTGACTCCATTGAGCTGTATGACTCCTTCCAGCACCTAAAGCTACAAGATATAAATTCATAATTATCTGCAGATAATGTACACGGTACAGACGTAGTTCTACTGCTAAATGATCTTAAAGTCCCTGCAGTAGCGCCTTTTCTGTAGGGTTTTCTACTGTTTTTCTCATTAAGCATTCAGTCATAACGAGAGCTCTAACACTGTTGCTCCTGCAGAAGAAAAATGAAAATTAGAATCTTCAAAGAGAGTATAAAGAAGAATGAAAATTTTCAGAAATTGGCATAAGCGAGTCTAATGGCTTAGAAGCTCACACGTAGGTAGTGAACTACATTTTTTGTCAGGAAAAGCCCAGTGTTGGCTTTTAAAAGCCACTGGAGCTTTTCCAGACACAACTCTCCCTGGCAGCTGCGCACAGACAAATGGATATGTGTCTAATGAAAGCCTTTTAGGGGGTATTGATTTTTTTCTTTCCATAAGTATGGCCAGCAGTTTTGTCCTTGACATACATGCAGACAAGTATGCAGATGGAGGGAAAAAATGTAGTGCAAGATAGCCTTTTGCCTGAACCCTTTGTGTCTGTGTTTCTCTCAGCAGCGTAACTATTACTTCCTCTGCGTGAGTGGCACTACAACATTTAAAAAGTTATTACACTTGTTAATGAGCTAATTGTCCTACCAAGACTCAAGTAGCGCCAAAGACATATTTGAGCTACCTTCCTCGCCAGCAGCCTCCATGAGCTCGCCCTGGATGTACGCTCCTGTCCAGGTACATCATTCATCCAAATATCTGCAGTGTAATCACTTGTGCAGAAACCCTCCCTTATATTTCCCAGAGCAAGGAACTTTGAGATGCAAGTCAGCGGTTTTGACTTTGTGTGACCAGAGCCAGAGGCTGTCATTACACTAATGCAGCACTGCTAGCCAACAAAGGATGCCACTATAAAAAAAAAAAAACTCCAGATCACAGAGTACACAGATCTTAAGATAATACATCACAACCTGACCTGCTTTTTTTAAATGTGTAATTACTCGTCATTATAGCTATGAAGCAGCAGGGCTTTTTCATACAGTAGAAAAAATATCATAAGCTGTCATCAAAGGCACAGTTCATACATTAATGGAGGAAATCATTTACTAATACGTACTGTTAATGGCATTTTAAAGGCAGTTTTGACATTGCATTAGTGTTTAAAAATAGTGATAATTTAAAAACTTAGTTTTTACAGCAGCAGCTGCCCCTGTGTTGATTTCTGACGTTTGAAGATAGATTGTGTCTTGTAGAAGGAGGTCACCAGGTCAAATCCCATGAAAAGGTGTCACTAAGAAAGGTGCTTAACCCCCATTTCCTCTCACGTAGTGACTTGCTGGCCATCAGAAGAAGACACTGGCCTTACTTGGCCCTCGGTGTGAATGTGTGAACTTACATGTGAATCCAGGCTCAGTCATGTTCCCTGGATACATACAGATTAGATTTATTGTGTAATCTTTGCTTTTCTTTCAAGTGAACAGGCAGGTGACATTATTTAATGGCCACAGAGTACAGATGCATTTGTCACGATAAACAGCACAGTGGTGACTTTTAGAACTTAGTCTCTCTGTCTTTACTTGTAAAGGGGAATGCGGTTTGTCATTTTATCGCTACGCCTGATGGAGCTGATATTTAAATACATGCAGTGACATTGTGAAACACGCTGGATAAAATGAGTCAGACTAAACTGAGAGTTGTTTTTGGTTGGATACTTTCTTTCTGGTGGGAAGTAAAAGTATGGAATGATATTTGTGCCTAAGTCCTGAGCGTGGGACATTTTGAGCACAGAGAGAAAATTGCAAGCACAGAAATTATATTTTGTGGAGAAATTATCTTGACACGATGAACTTTTTAAAATGAGCAAACAAAAATATATTTGCGTGTTTGCTAATATCCACATTAGCACACAAAAATAACCTCTCTCCTGGTGCCCAACAGTGTTACAGTGGACCACAATTTCAGACAATGGAATATGATGGAGTGGTAATTTCTGATAAGCTGTTCCGATCAGCTCCAGTCTTATTACTAGTAGCTTATGGGCATCTAGGGAAGTAGAGAAGCACTGACAGAAACAGTTAAGCGTAAATTATTTATACAGTTTTGGTTACAAACAATAGCGTATGAACATTTATAAGATTGTGTTTGTCAATTAATCTGTACTTTATTAGCTTGCAACTTTAGTTACTCTTGGTAGGTAACTTTATGTCAGATAAGCGGTAGAGTCTAAATTAGCTAACTAAGCTAGTTGGCTAACTTGATTATTGCTAAATATGCAGCCAAGACATTATTATTATTCATATAGTTTTAAAAAAAAAATTTAAATACTGAACTTTTCTGCGTCCCTATTTTGTTTTAATTTAGTATCAGAAGTGTCTGGAAAAAAATCGCACTTCATCAGAGTGAAGTGCCTCTATAGTGAGCTGACTTATTGGTGGTGGGATAAGCATTGAGACCTTTTACTCACATAAAAGTAGCAATAATATTATTATTATTACTTATGTGGAAGTATAATTTTACTGTTATAGTTGGTCAAGGTGGGGCTAATTATTAGTATTATTATTATTATTATTAAGAATTTTCATCTGTAATGGATCAAATCTTACAACATTTTGTTTATGTAAAATGTTCAGTTCAGTTCAGCCCCAGCGTCTAATTCTTAGATTTTGTAACCTGCATGGTACAAGAGAGGAAAGGAAAAAAATGATGACTGCTGTTACCTTTGAAGCGCTCCTTAAGTCTGCTCCTTAAGCCCGAATGTGTCCTTTCCTTGATTATTTATATTCCTTTAGTCTGTAAGAGTCCACCGATCAAAAGAATCAAAACAGCTTTTCATAAATATTAATCCAAGTTGTAAATCCTGTCTGTGAAGTCCATCACTCTCTGTCTGCTAACTTCTCTCATCCTGCACTGTGTTGTTTTTGTGATGTTACTTCAAAATAAAAGCACATGTCGGAGCTAGATCAAATGAATGACATGTATTTGATATTATTGGATAAGTTTTATACAAGTAATATTCAGTTTGAAATAAATAAACTGTTTCATAGTAGTTTCAGTTTTGTGCAAAAGGAATTAAAGGCCTGTCCCATACGGACGCCTCTCCCAAATATAGGCAGGGTCAATTCAGTGATTTTAGCAAATAAAAGCTCGGGCTATTATTCAAGGTTTTACGGTATTTCCTTTTGAATTGTAGTGGAGTAGAAGAATAAAAGTTCAATACTTAAGTGAACATATTTACTTACTGTGATTTAGGCTAATTATTATTAAACACTAAAGAGCATGCTTTTAAAATGAGATATTGCACATACTCTGTCCACTGTCCAACAAAATCATAATTATTGAAACAGATATACGAGTCTGTTGTGATGGCAGTAACTACATAATGGTGTTAAAAGTTGCATAATCGGGGTTTGATATGGCCAGCTGATTTTATAGTGTGGTGAACAGTAATTCTAAGAGCATGGGCACTGATCAGTCTTCACTACATCTGACAAATAACCACCCTGTTATATTAATGCAATACATTTTTAGCAGTAAAATATCAGAAAATGTTAGCCTGGGCGTCTTCATGGGTCTCCCTAAGCTTTAAGATATAATCAGCAATTTATCTGCATTTTGTCATGATGTTTATGCTCAGTTGGGATATATTCTAGGCTTAGCTTAATCGGACAATCAACTGGAAAATGGAAATGGAAAATGGAAAATATCTTCAGTCCAACCAAACTCCCCAGTGCAAAAAAAGCCAGTCCTGAAGTTCCTGTGATTTAATAGGGGCGATCACAGTGCCATCAGAGACCGGAGCTTCATCTATAGTTTTAGGTTTATTTACACAGCATTCAGTTTCCTAAAGATCCCGTTCATAGGCAGTAGAGTAAAACCAAATAATGCCTATACCTAAGATACTTGCCATCTTATTTTTACAACAGGTACTGAAGGTTAAACCATTTTTTGTAAGTAACAAGTACCGTGCATGATAAAAATGTGTAACAGAAGCAGCATTGCTTCATTGCAGTACCGCCCTGATCAATGGTCTTTACCAAACCTGACATTTTACTACTATTTTAAGGTGTTAAGATGCAAGAAAGACAGCAGACGACACTCTCAGACAGTTTCTCTAAAGGCAAAGGTACATTTATACCTACATTTATATCTATCGTCTAACTGAAAAATGTTGTTTTGCAAGCAGATAAAAAATAAAAAACAAAAACCTCACAACACAATAAACCACCTGAAACATATCCAGACCAGCTAACTCATTAAGGCTTGGTGTGATACTGCTGACCTGTGCTCCAGGTTGAAGAGTTGCTGCTGGCAAGGGCGCACACCTTATTTGTTTGAAAGGGTCTGAACCTAAAGTCTTGTTTTCTGTTGTGGTCAGTGCTGGTGCACAGCCACAGCAGGAGACTTTAACAGAGCCCTTACCATTAGTTTTGTCTGCATCTTTCTTTGGACACCCCTCCATGAAACCTAGCCCGCTGGCTCCCTAAAGACCTCTTTTGTTCTCTGGTCAGTTGTTGAGTTATCTTTATCTCAGGTTATAAAGCTGTAGTTTTTACTGGCAGGTTTTTTTTTATTCTGTATTCAGCTCTGACATGCAAAGCCCAACTTCAGTAGAATGAGGGATTGGAAAGCATCATCACATGGTTTGAAAAAGATAAGAGGAGGATTATTACACTGAGCCAGTACTGTATACTCTTAAAGTTTCTCTCTCTTAAAGTGCCCGTGGAGAGACATTTGGCCATGGATGCTCATTTGAGGGCTTTAATTTGAGGGAAAAGGGACAATTTCAACTCAATTTACTACAGAGAAGGATTGTCTAAAGGTGGCACGTAATGATGACAGCCCAATCTGTAATTATTTTTTCTGTCACTGTTCTAGGTAAGTGAAATTGGTAACAGTGAGGTTGAAAAGGTTTTGATGGTCCCAGGAGGATCCACGCTGAGAGCTGATGTGGTTATTTGTGTGTGGTGGAGTTAATAAATGATTTCAAGGCACATCAAATGGAACAATATAGGAAGCCGTGCTTCACAGTTTAAATCTTTTAAATTGGAAACAGTGCATGACCACCTTCAGTCTGTATCATATCCGGAAAGCCTGTTGAGAGTGTATCATTATCCCTCCTGCTACTTTAAAGCAAATGAGTTGCAAATGGTGCATTCAGGTGCAGATTGTCCCTCTGCTCTATCCGATACCCCACATACTCATTATCATTAACAGCAGTTATATGAAATTTACCAATTTTACGGACGCATTTTTGATCTGTTGTGTATTTTCAACAAAACTGAACCTTAAAGGTGCACTCCACCAATTTTACATATCAAGTTTACGCATTATGAGAGGTACTACCCATCCAGGGAATACTCCTAATTGGTGCAGTGGATGAGACAAATGCCTTGGTGTGATTCCCACTGTGACACATACACCAATGTGTCCCTGAGCGAGACACTTAACCCCTCTGGACACAGAGCTCCAAAGTGTGAAATAAGAATATGTGATGATGTCATACTGATGTCGTTAAGGTTAGCTGAGCTCGGGGCTTGAAGACCACAAAATTTGTAGGCTTAGTGATGCAAACTGAGGGTGTGAAGTTTTAAAATGTTCATCAGACAAAGAGTCTACTGAAAAATGCTATCCAGTGGCATTATGGGAAATGTGATCCAGTGTTTTTAGAGCTTGACCCACAGGAAACAAAAGTCAGGATGTTTTTTTCATCTGCTTGGATCAATTTTTTTTATTTTATTTTATTTTTTTATTTGTCTCTTTTGAGTCCTCCAATTTTATGAGAACGAAATAATAAATCACTGCAGCATCAGAGTGTGAGAAGCTGAGCCCTTTGGAGTCTTTTTTTTTTTTGTCAACATTATAGCATGATGATGTTTTTCAGATGTTTTCCCAGTGGATGATATAACTGCTTAAATATAGTAGCCTAGAATACGAATGGCTCTTCATCATTATAAAAATATAAAGGTTCAATTGATGAACTACACTGCACCATAGCGATCAGAAGAAGTTGGCTGAACCCTTTACAGTGAAGTTTAGATTGACCACATCAACAGGATTTCCAAAAGCTACACTGGCAGCAGCTTCACGACATCAGATGAGGTTAAATACACTTTTTATTCACAAGTAAAAATGTTAACAGCAAACATTCAAAACACAAACTCTGCTTTTGTTATACAAGCAAGCTGTTGCGTTTATGGGCCTTGATCTGCCTGGGCCTGTATCACTTTGATCTGTTCCTCTTCATCAGTCTGACCGGTGATGTACACTATAAGCTACCAGGTAGATGTAGGCTAAGAAAATAGCAGAATGAGAAGGAATCAGGTGAATGAAAATCCACTGCTGTTGTCCCCCTTGTGTAGCCTAACTTACTGGTTTTTGGGGGGTGCTGGGAGAGGAGAAGAGGGGGGTTGTTTAAGCACAAAGGTATTGATTGTCACAGCAGAGGAAAGCGCTGCAAGGGGCTGCTCCAGGGCGGCTATGTGTTGCATGCCTCAGCGGGGAAAATGTCTTCATATGCGGGCGGCAGTTCACTGGGGAGCGGGTAGGAGAAAGGGAAGCAATGATTGAGCTCCGGGTCCGTGGGCGAGTATCCCGGCAGCTCGATTGACGGGTGTCCCCCGCACTGCACTTCTGCACCTGTCTCGTCAAACATATTAAAAACACCCAAATTGATGTAAGAGACCGGTTGGAAATCCGCCGAGGAGCAGTCCCGCTCCTCGCTGAAGATGATCGCGCCCGCGCGCTGCCTCTGAGACTGGCGGCTCCTAGAAAACTGCTCTGATTTGTACCTTTTGATGACCACCAGGTTGACGAGCCCGAGGACGCACTCCAAGGTGCTGAGAACAGTGGAGACAATCAGACTCCGCTGGTAATCCCTCAGCTGCTCGCAGGCAGGGTTCACAACCACAGAGTGGAAGCAGTAATGGGAATATTTCCTCTCCACCAGAGAAGCCGTGTCCCCGTCCACCACCGCGCCGGAGAAGGCGGTGAGAACTCCCAACAAGAAGACCACAACACCGAGGAGAAAGAAATTCCTGCAGCCGGGCTTCTCCATGCAAAAGAGCAGCGCGGAGCCCAGCAAGACCTGCCCGACTCCCACAAGTAGCCCGGAGTAGAAAGCCCCGGCCGCGGACCCGAGGTGGAAATGCGCTTTCACCGTAGATCCCAACGACACGCATCTTAATCCAACGACAACTTCGCTCAGGGCGCACACGAAGAGGAGGGTGCTGGAGAAGACGGTGCACAGTCCTTTCCCACTCAACTTCATTATATTCCACCTCTGCCGCTCTCGATCCCTCTGCCACCTTCTTCATCCTCCTTCGTCTCCTCTGGAAGCACTCTCACTCTGGGACATCATCTGCCGGTGACTCCTCCGGTTCAGAGCGGGCAATCCTCACCGCTGTGGCGTCTCTCTCGCATCCCAGCCGCTTTACAGGAATATATAAATAACTAATGCCAAGGACGCGTTCCTTTTTTCCACTTATCGATAATCCACTCGCAAAGATCACTTTACCCCAGATCACCTAACCGCCCATCAGACTCTGGAAGCATTCTCCTGACCAAAAGTTTTTTCCTTTTTTTCTCCTGCTGAACGGAGTGTCTCATCCGCAGTCCGCCAAGTCGTCGGATTGATGATGTGTGGCGCTTTTGTGGCAAAGAAGGAGGCGGCTGCTTGAGCCTGAGATGCTTGAGGGTCCTTTGGACCAATGACCAATGACCCACAGGCCTTCAAATCACTGAAACACCCCTATACGGAGACTTTAAATGTGTGCAAGGTGCCCCGAAAAGGTGGGTAAACGAGTTTTGGTTGAGAAAACACCAGCACTTATTTACACCCTTTTAAAGCCCTTAGGCTTGTAGTAAAATCAGTTTGCTAGCAATAACTGTGAGTCACTGCATTTCATTTGTAGGCTACTGGTGGGCTACATTGCAAATAAAAGGTGGATAAACTAAGTTTTGGTTAATTATAATTTTTACAATAATATAATATCATATAATGTTTTCATGTTTCATGTTTTTGAAAAGTGCTCTACAAATAAGGATTATTATTATTATTATAACTTTATTCAACTAATTCTAGTGGATGTTATTTATAGGCTACATACATACTGTTATATGTCTACATCAACCCTGCATAATTGTTGTTGTTGTTTGTCAGGTGGATGTTTCAACATGAACAAAAGAAATTAATAACTCCTCTACATCCTTCCTCCCCCCCCCAAAAAAAAATTACACCAGGTATATGTGAATGTAGGAGAAGAAACTATACTTCTCACGTTTTATTTACCACAGATTTAATAACCATGTTGTTATTACTATATTATTATTATTCTTATGGACATAACTGCAGGGAGGGGGGGGGGGGGGGGGGGGGGGGGGTTCAGTGCCCAAATCGCCATCGTCAAATGGAGATTCTGAGGGACACAGACTATCAGAGAGAAAAATCAAATGAAGCCCAGGTGTTGCAGGGAAGATTACTGTTTGGAGAAATTCTCTTTAGTCCCACAACAACAATGTACAAGGACATGCAGTGAGTCATCAAAATACAGCCTACAGTCTGAAAGTAAAGAAAAGTCATTTGAGTATAATGTCCAATATGTTTCCTATTAAAAGAGAAAGGAGCAGGTAGACGGCACATATGTTTCATAAATTTCTGGGTTTAATATCTGTTTTTATGGAACATTTCAGAGACAGATATGGAGATTTTGTTTTGTCCCAAAGTTCACATTTTACCTTTAACAAATGCTGGATAGGGGAGATTAGGACCAGATCAGATTGGGTCAGATTGGTACCATGAATCTATGTCACATTACAATGTGTCATGGCAATTCATCTCATGGCCGTTGAGATATTTCAGTCTGGATCAAAGTGGTGGACTGACCAAAATAATCACTTTCCATAGCCAAACAAAAGCCCATCATAGAGCATGAGGTAGCCAAAAACATGGAAAAATGACAGAATAAGAGGCAACCATCTGAGAAAAGTTCAAGGATATGTAAAAGTATCCCAGCGTTTGACCTGCTGGCAAGTTGTTGGATTTGATTTATTTCCAATTCATTTACCCTAGATGTGAAAACATTCAGAGGACAAGCGCGTGTTTTTGACTTAATGAACCGAACGTTTGATGGGTGCAGGTGGGAGAATTACACCAGGGAAAGCCCTCGTCCACCCATTTATCACAATGAGCCACCTCATTGACTGTACCAGTACAGCTGCCAGTAAGTGTGTGTGTGTGTGTGTGTGAGCCTGAGTCTAATTAGGTTATTACCACTTTGCGGAGGTTTGCAGATAAGAGAAGATGCTGTGAATGATGAGTTGATGATCTGCTGATTGGTTGATTGATTGGCAGTCCTGCTTGCTGGCAGTTGGTGTCTCTGCCAGTGTGAGTTGGTCTATTGGCAGCGCTGTTGAAGTCAACACCATCAACAGCAACAATGAGACTGACACCTCTCATCTTTTGGCCCATTCAGACCAGACTTCAGCAGGAAAAGAAACAGCCCTTCTGTTACAGTATTGTATAATGTCCACACTTTGCTGATCAGCAGATCGAATTTTCACATTTGTTGTTATAAAATGTGGGCGTTGTGAACCCTTTTAAGACTGTAACTGTGATTAAAAGCTATACAAATAAACTTGAACCAGGCCAACTCAGAAAATGGCTGTAGTTAACGCACAGTAAGAGCAGTCACAGGTGCACTGCACAAATTTCAATCTTAGGGAAAACTACTGAATTCAATTGTCCGACAAATTTGATGAAGCAGAAGTTGTTAACAGCATATGTCTTTCATCAGGGCACAAGGAGAGCCCTGTTCACCTCCATAACACAGACAATTTCCCTCTCATGGTCACAAACCTGGAAGATGCTGCTACTGAAGAGGAAAGTAATTCACATCCGAATAGGTTAGATTGCCCCCCACACACAAGGCTGCAAGTGGGAAGGCTGTAGACAACTCTATAATGAGCAAAAAATGTATTTAATTTCACTGCGGAGGACACACTTTGGCTCAGTGTGTGAACACTGCAGTACATTGTTTTTATCCAGCAGTGTAAGGACAACATGATAAACCAAACATAAACCTGGCCTATTCAGTGATACACAGAACAATTCAGATAAATCCCTCACACTGTGGTAAAATCACCCTTTTCCCTCCAAGAGCAGCTTTTTTAAACTTAAATCACTACAAGTTAAGGTGTGTGTGTGATGCTTTGTGTGTGTGTTTAAGTGCCTATTACTTCAGCTGTGCCAAGAGTCAGCTGTGAAGGGACCACTCCTGCATCTGAAATGCAGTTTTACAGCAGCAGTTACAACAGTGGTGACAGGCCAGCCTGTACAATCCTGTGCTAGCTTATAAATATTGATGAATCTAAAGCAATCTCAACTGTTGTTGGCGGCTGGAACTGAGAAGGACTCAAACAATGTTTATCCCAAAAAGGAAAACTATAAACAATCAATACAGAGGCGGATGACCCGTCTGGCCAAGCCAGGACAAGGGACAGGGCCTATCAACTGGGCAGGACTGTAAGGAAAATAAACAAAGAAGCAAAGTGTATTATTTAAAGCTGCACTAATCAATATTTTATGTTAAAATGGACTAAATGGCAAAGTGTAATTTGAAAGGTGTTTCTTATTGTGACCAACCCACTGATAATCAGCCCTTAACTCTGCTCTTCCCCTCAGCTCTACGGCATTTTTTAGCCTCTTTTAGCTAACAGTTTTGGTTTTCCAGCAGGCAGCTTCTGCTCTCATCAACCTCATTTACAGCCACAACAGGTTGCTGTTGTCGTCAGCTTGAAAATAATGCTCTGATAAACCCAATGTACGTTACCTGCCCAACAGAAAAAGCTAGAAAACGTTAGCAACTAACATTAGCTGGTCAATCGGGAAGCTTCCGGTCTGAGACGTGAATCCAATGCGAAGTTCCTTAAATCTGCATTCAATTGAACGGACAGTCATTTAGTAAATTATGGTCCCATTTAGAGGAAAATGGACCATAAAGCAGGGGAGGCTTTAGGGCGGGATTATCTATGATTAACAAGTCGTTACCATGGCGACCTGTCAGTCAGGCTAGAGTGACTCCTACACACGGTACTGTGTAAATTTAACCAGCGCTGCTGAAAAAGCATATGAGTAGGCTGTTCACTTTCTCTGGTGAGTACATTTAGTTTTAAGCCTTTTGTTCTCTAGACAAAGTTATCAGCTCTGTTAAAATGACGGTTCAAGTGAATTACAGATGCACCTAGCTAAGCTAGGTAGCTAGCGCCACACACTGCCGTTAGCGCCGCCGTCTCGTCCGAACATGGTCACGTCCTGTGCCGCTGGTTTGCAAAAACTCAACATGGCAGCGGCCTATCGGCCAAACTCGAGGCTTCAGAACGGCAGTCCACAAACCAACGGGGGACGTCACGATGAATACATCCATTTCTTATATAAGGTCTATGTAGCTGGTGAACATAGTTGAGCATTTAGCAGCAAAGAGCCAGACATTTTTTTTCCTAATGAGTTAGTGGAGATCAATGAGTTAGTGAAAACCACAACAGAGGTATAAGGAGAGTTAACTGCACTTAAATTTTCAGTTGGCCAGAAACATGACTCCAAATCAATAATTGTTTCTCAGTGTCTGATGAAGTACTTAAGCAACTGTTTGCTAACACAGCCATATCACCTTTATTCGATGTATTATGTTTCGAGCTAGTTCTGCTGCCCCCAAGTGAGATATTGGGATCATTTTGGTTTTTATAAGCTACTTCTTCATTTAATGTCTTGTGCTGAGAGATGTCTGTGGGTTCTATGGAGCTTTTAAGAATGCCATTATCTTTAGTAAATGCTTTTCAGAATACAGTTTACACAAATACACTGAATACTGAATTACAGTGTTAGGTTAAGGAAATTACAGTAGTCCAGCCGTGAGGTGATAAGCGCGTGTATAATTGTTTCCAGGTCTCTATGGGATAAAAATGGCTTCAATTTGGCTATGATTCTAAGTTGATAAAAATTGCCTTTCACAACACTACTGATTTGCTTGTTAAAATTCAAAGAAGTATCCATGAAAACACCTAAATTCTTGTATGTATTCATTGTAGTCAAGGGACCAAGTGAATTACTTAAGCTAATGACAGGGCCAAATAGAATTACCTCAGTTTTATTTTCATTTAATTGAAGCCATCCAGCCGTTGATATCAGTCAGACAGTCGTTGATATCAGTCAGACAGTTTAAGAGGTTTTTCAGAGAGTGAGTGCTGTCAGGTGTAACTGGTATAGAACTGTGTATCATCTGCGTAACAATGATACAAAATATTGTAATTCTCAAAAATAGTACCAAGAGGAAGTATATATATAGTGAAAATAAGAGAGGGCCTAAAATCGAGTCTGGAGGGATGCCGCATTTAATGGCAGCAGGAGATGATGAACAATTTCGTATTCTAACAGTAAACATTATTTCTGTCAGGTAGGAAACTAACCATTATCCAATTAGTAATGCTCTCACCAGTGTTACCATCATCATTATCAGTCATTGTCTAAAATAAATCCAAAGCAAATTAATACAATGTCCTCTTATAATCTACTGTATATCAAAAGGAAAATTAACATCCAATTCTTCTCCTGGTCCTTTTAATTTGCAATACTAGATGTATTAACATACTTGATTGCCCACTATAAATATTTTCAATTGGTTTTCATGGACTGACATTTAAACAAAGTACTTTTGGAAAATTAAAGTAAGAGTAAAGAGTAAGAGTAGAAGGCATTAAATCCAGATAATAAGTTTAAATCATAAAGACTAACAACAGTTAATGTGAGAGCAATGTCTTCTCATTAAACATCCCACTCAGTTCATTTAGTTATGCTTAAAAAAAAATTGAAGTCAATTATAAATCATTGACTGGCTGGTCTGGAGACAGCGCACGCAGAAACTAGATTAATACTTTAAGGACATTTCTTACACATTCAGTAGCATCATTGTGAATGTTCTTTATGCTTTTAAGAAGATTAATAGTTGTATGGATACCCATGTAGTTTGTTTTCCAAAAAAATCCCCCCTCTATTCAGGAGCAGTGCTGGGATGATGATGAAAATGAGACAGTGGTTCATTAGTAGGAAGGCAGAGGTGTAGTGACGACGATCACATGAGAGGTTAAAAAACAGTCAACAAGGACGTTTTAATAAAAAGGATTATCTTTTGTATGTTGCCTTTTTATTAAACAGTGATGCTGCAGATGCAGACAGTGAATATTAGGAGTGAGAGAGGGGTATGTGTATGCACCTCAATTTCAGTCAAGTCCATTTGTTCTTCTTTCATTAGAGATGAAAAGTTTCATTACCAAATCCTAAATCAGCTGGGCACTATAGGTTTTAGCAGTTGTTACTTTGCCAAATTTGTTGGCTAGTTTTCTGCCCTGTATTTATACACATTTTGTGGGCTAGTGACAATTTGATGCACCACAACAGCATATGTGAGACTGATTCTAAATAAAGTGCCCAATCATAATTACACAACGTGTCAGTCAGTGTAACAGTGACTTAATTGATGTTTTTTTTGGACAGCAAGCTCAATGACACAGAGGACTAAGATATGCAGACAATGACAACATAGGCAATACATTTAGGTTCATTTCATTGCTGGCTTTGGGCTTTTCAGGGGATTTGTTGATATTAAGAACAATATTGAATAATATAAGCTTAGCATGGCAGGTTTGTTGTCTCTTTATGTATTTCAATGTGGTTCTCTTTAATTAGTGTTAATACAAAGTGTTTGTGTATAAACGGTGAGAAAGTTATAGAAATTGCAACTGGAGTGACAGGTTAGTTCCTCACTCCTTTCACCAAATTTGTCTGTTTTCTGTATTGAATTACATTGTGAAAATACAATAAAAATGCAAAAATGTGCCCCCTCGAAAATCACACGTGTATGGTTCTGGTATCAGTGTGTATCTCAGAGTTAAAACAAACAAACATGTGGCTGACTCCGTGATAAATGGAGAGGCTGCAGAATCCCACAAAGGATTAGCTGCTTTTTCCACCATTTAGAAGAAACAGATGTCTCAGAACCAAGCTGGATCTTGTCCAGGACTCTTAACCAAAACATTGGTCTCCTGTTAATCCACTGCATCTGTGCGTGCATCTTGCACAGAAGCGAGTGACATCACAAGTCTACATAAAAGCGCTGCTTTGGAAGTCACATATGGACATCAGAACAGAAGACATTTGGCTGCAGTCTGTCTTCTTCACCTGTATTTAATAACTTCCATAACCTGCAGGCTGTCAGGGAAACTGGGTGATTTGTTTGGATTTGTGCTGGGTGTAATTAGTATTTTAATTACACACTGTCTGGAACCCCTTTTATGTTCTGAGTTTAACCACTAGGGAACACTGTCCTCCAAACAATGCTTAAAGTGATGCAGCAGGTACCTGATCTGTGTTGTTTAATAAGTTCAAACAGTGGAGCCAATATTCATTGTCACAGCCTGGATTGTGCATTGTGTCGCCTGTTTTGTTATTTCAGCTATTAATTAACAAAGTAGCTGCTTCACAGATTAACCCAAAGCTACTACATTTTGTTAAGGGACAAGGGGGAAATCTTTTAGAGGTAGCTAGTACATTAGACTAAATTAATCACATCATCAGCATCATATGGCTCTCATGCTCAGTCATTTCATAACTGCTGATGACGTGAACTAGCCCATCAGTGTCCTCCACAGTGGGGAGGAAAAGCAGAGAAAAGCAAGCTGTCCTACTCTAATATCAAGTATTTAGAGAAGCTGTAATTACACACTGCTTGCAAACCAAGTGCTTGGTTTGTAGTGTCAGAAGTAGAAACAGCTGCATCTAGTGGAGTAAATCCATTTCCTAGCTCCGGGGGAGTCCAGGACATGAGGCTGTCAATACATGTGCTGTGTGCGCACTGCCTCGCTGGTTAGTTCGGTTTTCTCTCGGCAGCACAGCCCAGAGGACCAAACAGAACGCACTCTGACCAACAGCAAGAGCAGAGGCTAATTTAGAGCAACTGGTATAGATCGGGGGGTGCAAAGCTGTGATGTCCGAGTCATTGATCAGAATGCAGCAGCACTGCATTTCAATAGTTTTGCTACAAACAGTATATTTTGTTTCATGGCGCTTTTTATTCTCTGACCAACACCATCAGAAGGTAAAAAAAAAAAAGTTCCAGGATTTAGATAAAGAGTGGGTTTCCATGCACACAATACTCCATTTAAAGTCTCATTTAGAGGCACTAATGAATGTCCATTAGAAAATATCCCTGTATTTGAAGAACATCCAAGTTACCACAAAACAAACTACATTATATTTAAAAGCAACACAATGAATCAACATACCAGGATGCTGGTATAGTGATTATTTCTCTCTAACCAGATATTTAGTTAAGATGTGTACCTAGACACAATCAGTCAAAGACATTAAATTGAATTAAGTATGCATGCAAACACACTCAAGAGCCTCATTAGTACTATTGCATGTGGACTGCTATTAAACACAGACTGATAGGAAATAGAATGACAACAGCCACCAATACATCTAAAGGCGACATTAACCTGACTAAATGTATGATACAGCTTAATTATGTAGTTATTTAGTCCTAGTTCTTTCAGGTAAAATAAAAAGTGACTTCGCTATCCCATGCTTGAAACACAGCGTTGCTTGTCTGATACTAAAGTGTATTGACATTTGCGGTGTGTGTTACATTTCAGCTCAATCCCTTCAACCTAGGTCATCTCATGTTAGTGGTTAGTTAACAAAACTTCTTCAGCCATATTCATGATGGAAACTGACATTATTATTAAACTGCACAGTATTGATGAAGCAGGATAGGAGAGGACATGGTGCGAGTCTCCTGCTGGTCTCTTAACTCATCTCCTGCTGCCCAGAGGCTGGGACAGACGGTTCAGGATCATCTGCCAGAGGCTTATCAGAGGGACCACTGCTTCCAGATTTGCTCTTTAAAGAACGTCCCAAAAACAGCCAGTACTCTTTACGGATGGTGTCCTTCAGTGCCAGAAGTTCACAAATCTTTAAGGGGGGGAGAACGTATACAAGAAGGGTCAGAAAAACAACAATGGCACAATCTTCTGTTTATTTCTGTTATATTTTCCTTACTTCTAGAGCCTTTCTTAAAGTTTCCTTTCGTTCCTCTTCCTCCACATTTTCTTTTTGGTTGCTGTTCTCCAAGGCGTCCTCATAGCAATCAAACAGAAATGCTAGAAGATAAGGTGAACAGTGAGTCTCCTTCAGCTCCAGGACTCTCTCCAGCAAGCCAGGCTGAGTAGACAGACCTCTGTCTTGCATCATCCTTGAAGCAAAAATAAACCATCAGTGAGCTTTTCCATTTTTAATACTCAAGTCTCCACTTGGCTTTTCCCCCTGTAGCATGTCATATATATTGTGAATGTCTGAATGGTAGGGCACACTGACATATTGGTGATTTGGCTTCAAGAAATCTTCAGTCAGACCAAACAGGATGGAAAGACTCATACCAGAGAAAATACACGTTGCTCCTTCTCCTCACAGGATTTAGATTAACTGTAGGAATAAAAAAAATAAAAATAAAAAAAAGATCTGATGTTACATCTTACCCTTTCAAATAGTTCCATGCACTTTCATTGTGGGGAGCCTTCCTGATCTGGTTCAGACAATACCTTACACAAAGAGAGAAAAATCAGTAACATGTATGCGGCAGAAAACTTAAAGCACTTGCACAGACTGAAGCAGGAACAATGCTGAGGTTATAAAAATAAACTTTCATTAGTCATACAGCTTGTTCACAGGACATCTTTACTTTGGCAAGGAAATACAGGATAAATGTGTAGCTCTGCTGTATTTGACTTTCAGTGAATAATATTGTCTCCTCAACATTATAATGCCTTTAATAGATCTTTGTACATAAAGACTCGCATCCTATAAATATAAGCAACTTTTTTCATCCATCTTGAACAAATAAAATTTCATCATCCAGTTTTTTGTTAAGAGTACTTACTGAATCTCTCTCTCCACTATGGCTGGATCGCAGAAGCCGGTGGTGTGAGAAATAACAAAATGCCTCTGGTTCCACGCAGAGTTATTCCTCACATCATCTTCTAAGAGACTCTCCACAAACTCCAGCTCATTGTCCCACAGTTTGTACTCCTGGAGATTGAATAAGACAAATGTTGGCATTGGCAATGTACTTGTTTATGTAATCATGTATTGCTTTTTGTGGAGGCCCTGCGATGCCTAAGACAAATACTGACCATGGAAGGACTCAAACACCACATCAACAAACCACCAAATTAATAAATAAAGGATCTAATCTGGCAGAATGGCTAACTGTGGGCAGAAAACTGGATCACAGTCCTTGGTTTTTTTGTAAGCCAAACTCTGCTAAGTGTCCCAACACCTACCTGGATGACCCACTGTCTGTGCTGCCAGGCGTGGTAGTTCTTTGCATCTTGGCTGAGAATGTCTGCAATGAATTCCAATTCCTCCGAGGGGTCGTTCAACCATTCTACGACCATACGTCTGTGATGCCTGGGAGGGGAGGAGTTTAGAAAACTGGTTATATTTTATAACGTTATCCTTAAATTGAATCATTTTACAAATCTCTTGCTTCAGGCTGTCTTCACCCCAGTCAATGAATCTCATCTTTTTGAGGAAAAACTGGTTTCAACAGAGTCTTGTTTATTTATATTTGATAAAAGGTTAACAACATTTAGAAATTGACATCGACAGCCTTTTCAAACAAATACTTTACACATATTGATGAGCATGATTACGAATATTTTCTCAAGTAATGTCCCAACTGTTACACAAACATGTGGCCTGAAATTAATTTGGCAGCACTCACCAGACTTGGTAGTTTTTGGGTTGCTCTTCGATGATGGCAGTAATGTACCTCATCTCCTGCCTCAGGTCCTTTGACAGGGCTTGCAGTAGTACTCGCCTGTAGTGCCTGCACATACACAAACCCAACACCTGTTACAATACATCACAAACATCACAGAGGACACAGTCAAAATGAGACCCTGCTAAATAGCACATTAGTTTTATGTATTCCAAACATGCAGCATGCTCACCAAACTGTGTAATTGGCAGCGTTCAGCTCAATGGCCTCTGCTGTCAAGGCGAAAGCGCGCTCGCTCTTTTCATCATTCTTCAGGAGTGCACGGAAATAGTCATAAACATCTGAGACTGTTGGGAGAAATAAATGTAGAAGAGTACAAATCAGAATGTCAACAACAACCTTCTGACTGCTACAGGATATTTTTTTGGTCTAATGTCTGTTTTCATTTCAAATGAATGTATACGTGCATGTATAGGTGAATGTGTAAGTGTTACAAGCTATGGTTCGTGGATCTGTGGGGGTTTGCGTGTCACTTCCTATGGTGTCTTTCATCTCTGACTAACAATCTTACACTTTTCAGAGTAGGCGATCTTCACTACAGGATTTGGGCCATCATCCTGAGGAACAGGCTCCAGGTCAGCCCACTCCTTTCTGTCTCTGAAACACAAAAACACGGGGGTGGGTTTCCTGGCTGCTCACTGCCTTGAGTTAACGTTAGCTAATGTAGCTCGCACTCGTTACAGTAACGTCACTAACACGAACTACTTTGTTAATCAAATGCGGGGGGGGGGAACAATTAAATTCACATCGAAATAATTAAGATAAACTTATTTTTATCGTTGTGTCGGTACAGTGTATTTGCGCATTAGTTAACTTAAATGTTCCTACTTGACAGTGGTGGAGATGAACTTACAGAAGTTACCTAGTCAATCAGCGTAATGTTACAATGGTTAAACCAGACGTTTCAAACATTAACATTATCATGTTACTGCAAACTAAAGTTAATGGAAGAATAACGTTACCGTTACAGCAGCTACCAGTCTTAGCCATCCAAACGTTTATGGAAAATTAAAGCCAAACGCTACCTGTAAAATAAATATCGAGTCGGGTCAGCAAAATAATCATCCCCGAGGTGGTCTTCAGCCTCCACGTCAAACTCTTTGTCGTCTTTTACGCCTAAAGGTTCATTTGAAGTTTCCTCGACACCTGACATCGCGAACTTGGTAGCTTTTAATCGCTTCTGTGTTCAGCTTCCGGGAGGAAAGACGAAAACGTAACATCCGGTGAAGCGGAATGTTGCATTTACGTACTGCAGGAAACACTGCCTTTCTACCCAAACAACGAGCTGCGTTTCAGAGTAGTCATTAAAATGTCATCCAGACATGCCTTTATAATACAGTATACAATATTTATTATGGAAGAATGTCAGTCATTATTACGTTTTTAATGATGTTTGTCTTCGCAGCTGTGACTTCCCTCTTATAAGGACTGGACCAGTGGACAGAAATAACCGCTGCTGACACTGCCGTAAAGTATCTCATTCAATTCAATCTACACATTTGTTTTTCACCTGTTTCAAACTGGATACGACCAATCTGACTTTCATCTTGCTCCTTCACAACCGCCTCTTGGGCAACTTTTGGTTTTATTGTCTTGTGTTTTTGTCCCAATGACCAAATCTTTCCTAAAGAGAACAGAAGAGACTGGTCAAGACCTGTTGTGGGACCACTACGCTCCAAACAGACTGACTCTCTGGCTCCCTCTTATGGCAGGATTTGGTTGTACGCAAGCATGCATTAGAAATTATAAATATGACAAAAGTCCTTACACTTATAAATGAAATATTCAAAATATAATTCACATTTAAACAATACTTTTCTTTCACAAGGCAAGCTTTGGACATTTGAGTCAACATACAAAGGAAACAATTTCCTTAAGGTCAAGCTGAACTTTATTTTCATCGACGACTCTGGACATTATAAAAATAAATAGATGATTCACAGTCAGTGGATCGTAATACAAACTGTTATCAAAATTATGTATCAGCCAGAATGAAGAATTAAACACATGCATAATCACCATTCCATCAACGTGTACATGTTTTGAATACTTGTCCTTTATTTGCAACTAACAAAATGTGGTTTTCAACAGATCCCGTTGACAGAATATAAAATCACCATTCAAATAAGACAGCTATGCAAGTTGAAAATGCTCCTCTCTGACAAGTTTTCAATGATGGCTTGACCCAAGGTGTGTTCAGTGACTGTCTTCTTGATCCAATCCATGTTTTTCAATGTAGCGTCTAAATGAGGAAAAAGAGAGAGATAAAATCATCCGTCAGTGTTTACTCTGCAAAAGTGAAGTATAATCAGTGAAATATTTAACAGAGGTGGGACCAAGTCATCGTTTTACAAGTCCGAGTCAAGTCTCAAGTCTTGGCACTCAAGTCCCAAGTCCAGACCAATCATGAGTGGCAAGTCCAAGTCAAGTCCAAGTCTTTAACTTTGAGTTTCGAGTCCTAAACAAGTCATAATGCGCTCTTCACCAAATTTAAAACCATTTAAAAAGTTTTTTCAAGTTAAAAATAAAACAATGTATTGAATGAATCATTAGCATGTACAGAAAGAAGGCAGAGGTGCAGTTTCACCCAACAAATTTCATGAATTAAATTAAATGTTCTGGGCTGCTACTTATTTTGGTCAATATTGAGATCACAATTATTTAACAGGATTACTCCTTGCCTTAGGAAACAGTAAACTATTGAAATGTAATACTTTCTTTTTAAAAACTAGGCTACTATATATGCATTACTCCAAAATCCCAAATAGCCCTTGAAAGCAGCATCTAGAGTGCAAGAGGACGACAACAGCACAGTTTCCCCCAAGTTGACAGCTTTGGGTGACGGATGGGTCACTGAGGGGGGTGTGTGTGTGTGTGTGTGTACACACATGAAGGGGAGCAGAGCAGGTGACAGGTGAACTACTCTAGTTGACGAAGTTACGTTACAGAACGCTGAAATACAACCGTGGTGTTTTGTCGGGAGATGCAGTGACAGAAACCAGCAGTGAGAAAACTATAAATCGCTATGACGTTAGAAGACGCAGACAAAGTGGATATTTTACAAGAACCGATCAGGTAAAGCATCACTGAACACACCTTTTAGGGAGGGCCTCAGCTGTAAAGGAAAGAGGTGTGCTGGATTTATAAAACAAAACAGGTGTCGTTGTGAAACAGCACCCGGCGCTATTATCGTTTTTATCTTAGTTAATTTGTTTTTATAATTGGTGGAAGCAGCTTCATGCAACAGCTGCAGCAGTCTCTCTACACTGTTTCGACCTGACCTTTCTTTTCTCCGTGAGGTGGAGGAATTGAGCACAGCGCTATGTTGATGCGTTGCGCAGTTTTTTATATCATAATTTATATTCAGGCATGGGGAGTATCAAGTCAGCTCGAGTCAAAAGGCTCAAGTCCAAGTCAAGTCACAAGTCATTGCTGTTCAAGTCAAAGTCGAGTCACAAGTCTTCTTTGATTTTGTCAAGTCAAGTCATTTGTGACTCCAGTCCACACCTCTGATATTTAACATACACACACCTGGTATAGATGGTTAATGTGACACACACACATAATTTACTCTCCAACTAACCTGACGCATTTTCAAAAGGTGTTCAAACAGTAAAGTTGTGAGGCATAAAACCAAAACTATGAGCTAACAGATCTGCAGAGTCAGGTGATAACTCTTTGGGGGTTTGTCACTACGATCGACATGTTTCACATTTATCACAGTTATTTCAGCTATTGTTTGTATAACAATATTGATCAGTGCAGCTTTTAAGTTACACTAGGTAACACTAGGCAGTGCTAAATACACAGTTCAGAGATCTCATGTTGGCCAGTCCACTTTTCTCTCAATGACTCCCTCACGTCTGTTTCGGAGACAAAGGTTTAGGGTCTAAATTAGAGAACACAGGTGTATTTTTACATACAACGTTTGCCTGGTGCTGCTGTAACACCGCAGAATCAGTACTGAACGACAGACGTGACCCAAGGAATGAATTCAAAGTAAATCTCAAACCAAATGAATATTGCAGAAGTGCAAGATGTTGTGCATAATGAAGCAGCTTTGACTTTTCTCTGAGGTGACTTATTAACATGACCTGAACAGGAACATTTTCAAAGAGTCCAGGAATATCTGATAAAAACAGCAGGTGAGACATTCCACCATGTACGGCTGACCTTTTTACCATTTTCTGCTGCAATATTGAAACACCTTTTGCTCCTCTTACAAATAATAATCTCCTTTATGATGTGATATTGGTAAAGGCAAGAAAATCTCACCTTCTTGCAAAATTATACAGCGCATCTTTTCTCTCTTGGAGAGATAAATGTCTGTCAACTGGTGATTTCCCAAAAGATTTGGCAGCAGGCTGTGGGTGAAAAGAAAATGGGATTAGAAACTTCATAAAAGCAAAAAAACCCCACCAAAAAGACAGTTACAACAGATTGTATGTGAAAACAAATATAATCAATCAACGTGGCACAGCAGAACAAAGCAGAACTAAAATTTCCAATATTTAATTGTTTTGTTTATAATTCAAGGAAATATGAACTTCACGTGTTTGCCTAAGATTAAAATGGATCCAAAATTATAAATTGCCCAGTGAGAGAGCTCAGACACAGCAGCATGCTGAAACGTCAAACCTTTAAAGTGGGAGCAGAATCGCAGGAGTAGGGGCTGTTCTTGGAAGGCCCAAATGTCGACGTTTCGGTTGCTTCCAATGGAGTTTCCTCCTTGTTCTCCAGTAGATTTGTTATGGTGGTATCAACACAATTGGTTTTTGCTGTACAAAATCAAGAGACAACCGTAAGCACATAACAATGTAAACCCCAATGAAGTATTCATAATTTTCACGTGACGTCACATTCCAAGGAAAACGCTCCCTTGGAGGGCAAAAAAGTTTTTTTCCGCTGCCTGCCAACCAATAAGCAAGTGATACAAAGTGTTACTTTGAGCGTTGCCAAAATGCTGGACGGATGTTGTGCTTTCACATTTACTAATCGAGGAGGAGACAAGCCTGGGCTGTGTTAGGTGAGGGATTCCCCAGAAGGTAAAAGTAAACATTACCGCATTGGAGAGGCAGCAGGGACCTGGCGGTTTTTAACAGTAGAAGTCGCTGTAACGCTATATAGATCGGATATGCCCAACACTTACAGTTTGTGTTCATATCTTTCTTTTTCTTAAGTTGAAAGGTGATCCAAATAAAATTTGACAGCTTTGCAGCATCTCTACGGGGGAGTTGTCTGTTGTATGTTGGTCTCTTGTTTTGCGCTCCAGGTCACCACGCATGTCATGTGACTGAAAACTATGAATTGAAGGCTGTGTTACAATTAGAGCCTGACCGATTTTTATTGCTACATAGTTTATACTGTAAATCGTTATAGGTGTTCTTAACAGCCAATAAATGACAATTTATAAAGAAATGGAGGGACAGAAGAAAAATGGCAACACGTGTTTGGAGCTCCACAAAACACAGCAATCAGCTGACATAATCAATTATTCTTTATAACAGTAAAACATGTATTTTTAAACTGCATTATGTCATGCTATCTTGGTATTGTCTCATATTTACACACGATACGATAATCTTTGTTTATGTTATCTGTTTCTGAAAAGAAGGAGAAAAAAATAATAAAAATAAAAAAAAAGATATTTGCCGATATATCGGAATACTGGATTTTAAAATCCTCAAATATCAAAATAGGTCTTAAAAATCCCATATCAGTCGGGCTCTATAACAAATTGGATGAATGGATAGAGCAGTGTGGTAGAGCAGGAAGAGCAGAGTGAACAATAATGACAGTACATTCATGTGGGGTCAAAATGTAAACGTGCACTTAAGTCGGGTCCCACCTAAGTCCTTTGCGATGACATTCAGTGGGACATGAGGCAACACGTCCTTCACCTGTTGAGCCATTTTAGCAATCCTATGATCGTCAGTACCCAAACTCTGGACCATGAAACCAAGTCCAATAGAGGCAGGCCTGACACCTGGGGTAAGGAAAAGAACAGCTGACATCCCCCAAAAAACTCTAAAACCAATCAGTTGAATCCCTAAATGCAGAGACCCAGATGGGTGTGAGTTTACTTACTTGTAGAGGTTTGTGGAACACTGTGTCTTTTCCTTTTGATGTGCTCTGCTTTATCGGCTTTAGTGATCTTGGTAGAGACCAGACCAAGTTCACCGGCTAGTAGCTGAAATTAAAAGACACATAATGATACAACTTTGGCGTACAACGCAATATAGGGTGAATATAAATAAACGGTTTTGGCTTTAGAGAGCTATACCTAGATGTAGTTTCTTAATTAGGGATCTGAGTATAGGTGAGGGGTCAGGAAAATGGTTGAATTGCCTAAGTTTCATTACGTATAACATGTCATTACCGTTCCAAATTAGAATTTTAAAATTAAAGGAGCAAATTTCCATCGGACGATGTCATCCGGTGCGTGGACACTTGCGCTCGGGGTGAGCAGCAGTCGTCTTATGTGCATGTGTTCTCGCACAGACTTCGGTAAAAAAAATAATTGGTAGACTATTAAATTTATGTTACAAGTCAAGGTGGATATTTTACACACGGACCAGGTAAATCAGCAGTGAACACACAGAGTGCAGATGTTGGTTTCAGTTGTTTGATAGGCTGCGTCATTAATAAGCCGGCATGCAGCTCACCTGCTGCCGTGATAACAGATTGCGGGTGGAAATATACGGAAAAAAGTTCTCAGTCTTTTAGGCGACTTTATAAAACACAGTTTACCTGAGGTGCAGGTGTGTGTGAGTGTGTCATAGTGTGGGGAGAAGAGAATTCCGAGGCAGGTGAAAACCATACTTAAAAACAATAATGAGAATGTTCATGGTCATTAAAACCTGCTTTCACACGGTGGTATAATGTGAAAATTTGAGATTTGTTTTCCTGGGGGGGCGGGGTTTCTACAATCATGATGCCGGCTCAACGTTGTGATGTCTGTCAGCCATCACCGATGGACAATGGCATCGTCTATCGGCCCAACCCTATTACAAATCTAACCATTTATGAATCCACTCAGCTGGTAAACATTGCTTTTACCTCCTGGACTTTGTTGGCAAACTCCTGTATGGACTCGCCGTCTTGTCTGGATACTGGTGGGAGCCAACTGGAAATGAAAAACAAAGCAAAACAATAAGTAATTCTGACAAAAATCATAGCAACACAATTGCTCAGAAGCAACAGAAAACCATTTAAAAACTATATTTGCAACTTAGTTTTAAGACCATGAAACATATGCTCGTTAATCAACTTTATTGGTCAGAGAAGATGAGCCTGGGGTTGTTACTTGTGCAAAAGCCCAAATGACTTCATTGGCTTTTGATGTTTTGTACTCTGTGGATTTTGTTGGCGTAACTCACGTCTCCACAAAATGATCTCAGTTTCACAAGAAAAATAAAACCTACTGGATTATTATTGCTCATTCAGCTGCCTAATATCAGGATTCAACTTTAAAAAGCGAGTGCCGATAGAAATAATGATACAAATTATTTAGTACCTTACATGATACACTGTACATGGAGCAAAAAATGTCCAGAAGAGCTCCAAAAGCCAACTTGACTCTGGTATGCTCTGCGGACGGACAAAATACAACAAAGTCAATCATACTGTTATATTACAGTGTGACATGCACTATATTCAACTACACAGATAGTTACACAGAGGATATGTCAATAACAGCTGGGGCACGGTCTTATGCTGACCCAAATAAATCCTGCATCTATTTAAAAATATCCTCACTTAGCCAACGCTGCATTTAGCAACACAAGACAGAATTACTTTTTTCTCATTTTCTAATGATTTTTCATAGCACGGAAATGGTATTTTAGTGTCTGGATACAGGCAGTCATGTGACATGGTTTATATGTCATTACCCACCACATTAAGAAACCCCTTCTCTTTGTACTTGTTGCTTAACACTCTGATATTGTGCACAGCTATCAAGATTCAAACTGTGAATGCTGTAAATACACAACAGTCACATTTTGGTAAAGAGTCTATTTTATTTTTGTGTCTTAACCCTGCACTCTATTTCTGTCTTATAATGCAAATTCATACGACATTACCAAAGCAATCAATGGTCTGGTCACCCGTAAGGCCACAGGTTGAATGGACTCAGTCAGTGAGAAAGGCCAGGAACTGAGAAGAAAAAATATATTTAGTATTGGTGGTCCTGTTTTCACATCAATACACTAATTTGCCCATAGAACTCTAGAGGGAAATTAGTAGGGGGAAACTCAAATTTCAAAGTGCCATGGAAGAAGAATGATAATTTGTGGCTGGTTTAATTAAATCAGTTTCTTCTTACAAACACAGTCATGACAAAACAAAGTCTCCGTGACAGTGAAATACAGATAGATCCCAGACAGTTACTGCTATGCTGTAGGACTGGTATGAATATCATGGGTAAATATGAAGGACGATCCAAAACCAGAAACAAAAGAGTTACAAGCAGAATATGTGGGGGTGAAATGTTACATTTCCTAGCATTGCATCCACCATTTCCACTCACAAATAATAACTGTCGTCCTCAGTGACATGAATCACATGATACACAACATGTACACAACGTGTTTTTATAAGGAGTAGTTAGATCCCAGAAACGGTAGCACCAACCTGAACTTGAGCAGGCCAGCACGGCCGTTTGTCGTGTCCTCTTCAGGAAACAGGAGCAAAGGCGGGGTGCCTTCAGCAGAGCAGTACCTCTGAAGAGACTCTGTGATTGCTGCCTGGCCAGAAGCTGAATGGATTTCCATGAAGCCTCTGGCCCAACACACAAAGCCTGTGGAGCCCTCTAACTGGGGCTAACAAGCAGAAAGAGACACAGCAAGTTCACTTAACACTGTGTTTAACAGTAAA
The DNA here is from genome assembly GCF_014851395.1 of Micropterus salmoides. NCBI lineage: Eukaryota > Metazoa > Chordata > Actinopteri > Centrarchiformes > Centrarchidae > Micropterus > Micropterus salmoides. The sequence goes on from NW_024044237.1 coordinate 10,007,906, forward strand.
ATAACCAAAATGTGCACCGGTATTATAGAAAAAGTCCAAAATAGGATAGAAAGCTGGCCTGGGCACTAAGCAAATAAGACTTTAATATCCTTCATGCACCAGTGCACACATTGCCTCCTCTGCAAACACGCATGTGTTGTCTGCAGCCATTGATGTTTACAGAACATTATGTACTTTTATCCTTACAGTTTCACAAGCAGATCATTCACAATTCAAATCTAACACTGACTGACATGTAGGTGATTTAGAAAATGCCAACTACTATAGGAAGCATGTAGCATTTTTACACATGACAGATGGCTAAAAGGTTTAAATGTGTACTGTATAACATGGTTTAACAAAGAAAGTCAAACACTCACAGTATTGCAGGGGGTCAGAAGGTTGATTATGTTGTGGTCACACTCTGTCACATGATTACATATGTACAGCTTGGTGTTTTTGTCTCTGAAACGAGGGTTTTTCTGTCTCACATGCATCCCCAGGACAGAGCACATAATCCTTACAATAAATCTAAGAGTACAAAGAAGGAAGTACAAAGAAATAAGGGTGAATGTAATCAGACAGCAGTTTTTTCATTTATTATTTTTTAACAATTTCAAGGGCTGAGCTCAGTATGTTTCTTTTGCACTGATCTTAAAAGCAATATCCAGGTAATTTACACGTGTTGTCTAATTATACATTAAGGTTCTTCGATCCCACAGTCCTCACCTTTATTTAAACGTGGAAATTAATGAGAGCCAGGTCTCATTAACAAGAGGTCGCTATGTAACAGACACATACCATATCAAATATACCGAGCCACTCGCCTTAATGGTATTTAATGTGGCGGCTGAATTTAATGCAGTCATTGTAGCTGTGAGAGGCTACCATGCTGCAATTATTTTTAATGGGACACGCAGTATGCATTATATAGTGTGTTTTAACATGAACTGTCACTGTTATATTTCTACTACTACTTGCACCTCAGTTATTATTAATGCACACTTTCATTATTATTAATGACACACAAACATGTGACTACAACTGCTATTGCTGTTTCCACAACCATTACTACTGCTGAGAGTAAAATGTAAAGAAAAATAGATACTTAATAAAATACTTGCCTTCTAACAAAACTTTCTGGAAGTGCACAGCTCACCAAGAACACGTGAACACCAATAAAAATCCGTATTAACATCAAACAAATGCCAACTGGAAAGTAAACCAGCAACAGCAGGAGAACAACAGCATCTTTGGGAAACCTGTACAAAGAAACAGAGACGTGAACAAGATTTTTAAATGCAGTCGATTAAAGTTTAAAAAAGTAAAATGTTATTGCCTGTGAGCTCTTGTCAGACTACATGAATCGCACTGGCAGTAACTTCAAGCAGGAACACATTTTAACAAACAAAAAATATAAATATAAGCCATGTGAGGATTTATGTCAATACCAATGTTAATTACTAGCTATCACTCTTAAGTTGTGTTGCCATATTATATTATCAAATAACAATGATTATCTTTTTAATATATATAAATAATAAGACCAGTGACAGAGATATAATGTGTCATACTGAGGAGCTAAGGAGTACTACCTGTCTTTGTATTAAACAAAAAAACCCACATTCAGGACAGCCACTATGTATTGTATCCTACACATGCTGATAAACTACTAAATGAGAGTTTAACGCTTTATGGTGAATCTGAGCATTTATCTCTAGTTTATATATTATATGATAATGATTCTCTGTTGAAGAATAAACATCACCCGTCTTCTTCTTTATAGAGTGAGTTTCAGTCTCTCAGTCGGCAGCTTTCATTTTCTACACGTTATTACACGTGTCTCTACGTGATTGGTAGTTAGGTCCTAAAGAACATCCGTGATGCTTAATAATAAGATATTAGATTAAGAAGAGTCTTATTCTGTCCCACAATCCGAAACCGTAATCAGTACTGCTGCACCTAGAGGCTTTATGTCCCACCTGTATCCGTGTGAAAGATGGGTCATTTATTTTTAGACTGTACGGTCGAGGCACAACTGTTACAAACTTATTCACTCCGCATACACAGAGACAAATGTTGTCTCAGCCTACTGTCTTTCAGAAAACTTTACGCTCAACTAGCACGAGCTAATGAGTGCGATGTAAATTCAACATCCCCTTTGAGGTGTTGAGTTCGCTAACGTTGATAGTTGAGGACAGCGCGATGTGTACATTTAAATTACCGTTAGCACTGCACAATGTTGCACAACAGTCCACTACGTTGTACCACCACACGGCTAGGTTAGCTAGCTGTATGTTTAAAAGGTTAAAGAACCCTGGACGCCTACAGTAACTTAGTTAACGTTAGCTAGCCACCGATCACATTAACCCTATAACATTACTGTATTTCTTAAACACACAGGATAAAACCGTAAGGTTAGCTAAAGGTAAACACCTGCTTTCATTAGCTAGCTGCCGTTAGATGACTTACCGACGAAAGTCAAACATGTCTTCAATCCCCCGAGTCTCCATGTCTGACGGTCAGACCTTCGCTCAGAGGCTAATGCTAAGACAACAACCTGATCCCTAAAAATAAATAAGTCATTACGTTCACGACAGCAGTTTTGTCGTACGGGGCTGAAATGGCAGCTAATGTTAGTGAGATTGGAGTAAAACGTTTTCGGGCAGCCCTTTTCAGCAAGTTTTAAATATTAGCTTAGCTATCGTCCGTAGATGTTTCTGCCTGCGGTGCTAGCAGCGCTAGCGACTGTGCTTCGCTAGCAGCAACAAAAACAAAAACACTTCCGGACAGAGTCCTCCAGAATAAAAGTACCATCTCCAGGAAAGTAAACTTCTTCTTCTTCGTCTTGTTTCCGGCAGACTAGACGCATCTGTGGCGTATTGCTGCCCTCCTCTGTTCGTTATTCACATCCTAATGCTAATTGCCTACATCTTTTTGTATAAACCAGTTTTATGTAGGTATTCGATCAGTTTCTTCATTTTGTTCCAACTATCTAAGTTAACTAGAGTACGTAGGCTAAATATAGTTTCTCCAATTGCTCCCAGGTCGAGAGTATTTTCTACAATGGACTAATACATGCTTCACTGTTTCCTTGTCTTCACACTCACATTTTCCATCAGTGTGTTTACCAGTCAGAGCCAGCCCACTCCTCAGCCCACAGTGCCCAGACCTCAGTCTGGATAAAACTACTGCATCTCTTCTCTTACCTCTAAAAGCACATTTTCCTTTCTCTACAGTTCTTTGTACTGAATAATATGTTCTCCCCTTTCTTTTCGTTTTCCCATGATTTTTGCCACATTTCTTTCACTGACCTATTTATTATTTCTGTGTAATCCGGTAACCCATATTGTAAATTAATTTGAAATCTTTCTTCCAGCACCGCCTTCTTTGCCACCACATCTGCTTCCTCATTACCCTCCACACCCATGTGCGCCAGTACCCACACAAACCCCACCTCATACCCTGCTTTGTGAATTCTATACAACACCTGCATGATTTCCACAAGTAAATCAGGTCTAGATTTCATTTTAGTATCTTTAATTGTAATCAGAGTTGCTGCTGAGTCGCTACATATAACTGAATATTCCTGTTTATTATCTTCGACCCACCTTAATGCCCATAGAACAGCCACCAGTTCTGCTATGAAGACCGACATATGACCTGGAATCCTACACCCTTTTTTATAACCTATTTCTGGAATGCTAACACCAAAAGCCTCTTCACCGCTCTCAGGATTCTTTGACCCATCAGTATAGATTTGTAGGTGGCCTCCCCATATTTGACACATCCGGGCTTTTATCTCCTTCACTACAGCCTCTGACATATTTCTTTTGCTTGTTTCCATAAAATATAGGTCAACATTGGGATCAGGGATCAACTATGAAAGTATATCTGGACGACATATTGGTGGACATACATTCAAATTCATAATACCAATTTCCTTTGCCATAGATTTGAGTTTTTCTGTAAAGTTTGTTTTGATCCTTCTTGCTGTTTCCATGAACTCCCAGTGTTGACTCAACAGGATTTTTGTTGGTAGTTTTCCATCCTGTCCTTTTAGTTTCATTATATATTTCAAATCAATTTTACGTCTTCTTATTTCTAACGGCATCTCCCCTGTTTCTATTAATAGTGCTGGAATTGGGGTTGTGCGAAACGCCCCACTGCACACTCTAAGGGCTTTTGCTTGGACTCTTTCAAGTTGGCTAATCACTGAAGGGGCTGCTGACCCATATACCACACAGCCATAATCCATAGTTGATCTTATCATTGCTCTGTATATCATCATCATAGATTCACTGTCAGCTCCCCAGTCGACCCCAGCCACACACCTTAGGACATTAATTATTTTCCCACATTTCAAGGAAACCATCTCAATATGCTTCTTCCATGTCATCCTTTCATCTAACCACATTCCTAAAAATTTTAAATGTTCCACTCTTTCAATAGTCCTATTATAAATCTGTAACATCTGTGTAGGCATTTTCTTCTCATGTCCAAATATCATGCATTTCGTTTTTTCTGTAGATATGTTAAAGCCCCAGTCATTAGCCCATTCCGTTACTTTGTCCAATGCTGTTTGCGTTTGACCATAAATATAGGAGATGTTCCTCCCTCGCTTCCAGATAGCCCCATCATCTGAGAACAATGAGAACTTCTTTCCTTACTCTACTACTAGTATATTAAAGAGCACTGGACTTATTAAACTACCTTGAGGGGTTCCATTCTCTATCTCAAGCTCATCTGATTATTCGCTTCCCACCCTCACCTGAATTGTCCTGTTACATAAGAAGTTCTTAATCCAGTTAAACGTTCTGCCTCTTCGTTGTCCTTTTATTTCCAAAATAAAGGTCTCCTTACAGGTAAACCGTCTAAAGTGACGGTGTGTGTCGCCCTCTAGTGGTTTGTGTTTGGTACTCCCACGTCAGTCCATTACAACAATCTACAGTCCACAGTTGTTGAACATTTGGTGTTCAATAACTTAAAAAAAACCTTAACATTTAGAAGGGACACGTCCCTACCAATATCCAGCAACAACTGAAAGGTCCATATAATAATTCTGATTATAGAATGTAAATATAATTTATAAATTTTTCGTCACACAGATGGTTAACAGCTCTTCAATGCGTTTATAAGTTTTGAAAGACTAACATTATGTCCTCCCCCTCTGTGCCTCACATTATTTCAATAAACTGGACAGCCAGTGGGTGATTTTTAATGTCCACATCCACTAAATGAATAGGCCTACACAAAATATATAATTAGCTAGCAGTTCTGTTCGTAATAATAATATCATAATTATGAACAAAATCAATTCTTGATCAAGAACTGGGCTAGGCCAACACTATATGAAAATCCTGCAGTCCGACAATAAAGTAGAGAAAGTGCAGCAGCAGCAGGATGACAGAGACGGGTCAGAATTAAACAGAGCTGTTTGCTGTTCTCGCTTGTTATCTTTCAAATAAAACAAGTATTTGTGCCACAAACTAAGTGTTTCTTTTGCAATATAATGTAACAAGTAGGCTATACATTATTTAAGAGTTTAGTAAATGTGCCTAAAAGTAGTTCAAGGAAGAGCCCCTGCGCTCTACATGTTCTTATTCCTATCCAGTCAACAACAGCCCAGGTGTGTCTTCATGCTGTCTCAGTTTCTAGCAGTTTCTTTCGAAACGCAAATGCGGTGTTTTAAACAGGAAAACTGTGATTCATATTCAACAGTCTTTTCATGAAAGGACAAAAGTTAAATTAGATTTATTAGATGAATATGTCAGGTATTGTATAGGAGCAATAACTAACCACATCAATATTTATTAATTAATCAATATAATTTCTTGTGCCTAATTCAATCAATGTTACTTTTTTTTAACCTAATTTCATACCAGGTAGGATGAGTTGAGAATAATTTTCTTCGTTGCTGATTATTGTATGTAGTGTTTCCCCTGAGAAACTGATGACGCGCTATTTTCTGTCCTCTAACTTTGCCTTGTTAACGGGGTGTATTATGTCAACGTAAGGTACCATTCATTACCTGCTCCCAGGAGGAAATAACCTGTTCAAATGCACTCCTTTTTATCTGCTAATCAGTTAAAAGCAGTAGTTTTTAATCAAATTCAGGGTAGAATTAAGGAGCAAAAATTGTTTGGCTTTTTCAAATAATATGTACATGATATTGTCGTGGAAATTATATTCCTGGTGAGGGGTTGAGAAAAAAGAATTGAGTTACAACCAACCATTGTCTTTGAAGAATTTATTTAACAAAAGAAAATAAACAGAGAAGTACTAAAACACATATACAGTTGGTCCAGAGCAAAGGGATCCATCATCATTTACACAGTCTAGGTTTCTATGTTTTGGGGAACAGAGATCGTCTCTCAGCCTTGAATGAACATTCAAGGAGGGGAGAGAAACAACAAGAGGGGAAAACACCAAAACAATCTCACAGCTCTGACCTAAACCCTAGTAAATGTGGATGGACTAACATAAGGAGTATAGGAGAGGAAAGGTTAAGGATAAAAACACAATACATATATATCTATCCAAGCCATAACGACAACAGTAATAATAATAATAATATTAAAAGATCATATATAAAAGATTAAATGTAAGAGGACACAATTTTCTGCCATAACAGATATTATAAGATATCACATTCATTTACAGTCACAACTAACATATTATTAGTTATTAGAATATTAATTAGATTTATATACAATTATGTAATATGTTAACCGGTTATTAAGGATTTATAAGTAACACCATTACGACTGGAGTTGAATGTATGTTTCTTGAACACACCCCGCACATTACTACTCGCAGTCTCCTCCCACAGCCTCACATTTGTTTGGCAACAACACTACAACATTACCTCTTGTGTAACCAGTGCTGATACACTCGACATCGATTTTTCTTCTAGGAAAACAAACATCCCTCATTTTAACTGAGCAAAGACTGAACACCGGTCCCTTCTTTTTGACAACACACCAGGACCAACATGGTCGGATTCCGCTGTTTTCCGGTAATCCTGTGGCTGGCCCTGACCGCCGTGCTGGGCTCGGTACTCGGGCTTGGTGAGGACCTCGACCGGCCTTTGTTCGGGCCTCCTGGCTCTTCTATCCGTCTGCAGGAGTCGGATCCAGGCCTGAAGAAGGCTCTGGAGTTCGCCGAGGAGCGCTACAACCGGGGCTCCAACGCGATGCACCTCCGCAAAGTCAGCCGGCTCATCTCTGCCACCAAACAGGTAACAAAGACGGTGACATTATTTATCATTGTAGCGTTTTATTTAGTCATAACATACTGGTAAGGGTGGAGGATATTGTTTGCACAACGATGTGTTATGTTGCAGTGAGAGTTGTAAACAACAGTGCGGTTGGGGGGCATTTTAAAGCTGCGTCAAGTTAGCAAAACAAAGACCGGAAGGAAGGTGATTTACCTTCACATAAATGGCGTAATCTATCGTACAAATGTTTCCTGTGCATACAATAAAAATGATTGTTGAGTACATTTTTATTTTCAACTTTCGCGGTCCTGTCACCACATTTGCTTACCAGCAAAGGTTACAGGCGGCATATGTCGATATGTTCTTATTTTAATTTTGACCGGAAGTCGTGGCATTGAGTTCTACCGGGCTTGACACTGCAACCAAATGGCCTCACCAGAGTTGCATCTATCAGCGCATCCATCTGTGCAGTATGGCCTAGTGCCACCAGAGTGTCCATGCAGCAAAAGAAGCATCCAGATACTGCAGCAGAGTCAACATACATTCACAAAAAGCTTAGTTTGGATAAAAGTCATCCAAATACACACGTTTTGTGTGTTTGACCACTACTATACTAGATTTGAACACAACTAGAACAACTTGTGTCTTAGTAAAAGGTTTATTAAGGTTTGTGAATGAAAAATGACCACTGTGTGTGTGCGTGTTTGTCTGTTTTCCAGCTGGTTAAGGGTATCCGCTACACTATAACAGTGGAACTGAGTAACACTCAATGTAAGAAATCCACCATGCTCAGGACATGTGACTTCTATCCCGTGTCACAGAAACTCAAGGTACGATGTGTGTTTGTTTGTGACTCTCCCTGAGTAAGAGAGAGTCGGTCAATGTCATGGTTTTACAATCGCAGATTTCACTAAGATGTATGTTATATCCCTAAATGGGGAGGTGCTTTTGTGTGCATGTAATTGTGTACATCATTATTTCAACAGTGTAGTTCAGTTTGTTCAGCATCACCAGTCACCTGATGTTCTTGTGACTTGAGTTTGAGTTGAAGCACCCTCATGCCTCACGCCCACAGGCTTGCATGCACAACACTGAGACATAAGCTTTTCTTTTTGTTAGCTTATTTGTTCCTCTATTCTTAGACTGTATAGTGGAAACATATTTCCATTTTAATGAGCTCTCTTTTAAAGCCCAGGAAGAAGAAAAAAAACAGATGGCCGTTTCACTTTTAAAATGTAAAGACATGAAAATGACATAAATAACTTGCTCTGTTTGATGTTGTTAGCCTGAGCTGCAGTGTTAAACACCTGATTCCACTTACAGAAATAATTTTCAACACACTGAGTGTATACTGTATATGACAATATAATTAGGTTAATTCACTGTTTATAGTATGTGTATGTTTTTTGTTCATTTCAGACGGAGGTATGTGTTTTTGAAGTGTGGGACGTTCCCTGGCAGGGCACTTCAACTCTGCTCAAACAGAAGTGCCAGCCTAAAGGTCAGTCAGCATCCAAAAACATTGATCACTAAACATCTAGGAGTCATGGTTTTTCAGTTACACCTGTCCTGCGGTCAAATATAGCTGAAGAGCACAGCTATGACTCATAGGTATCTGGGGCATTTATTCTTACCCCTCTAGGTTAACTGTAATTGTATAACTGTTGACCTATTGTTTATGTACTGGTGCATATAAAAAAAATCTGAATATTGGAAAAGACTAAGAGATTAAAGACTTAGGGAACCTTTGCAGGTGTTAAGTTAATTAGCTGATTAGAGAGCTCTTCTCAGGTCGACATTTCTGTAATATTAATTCTTTGTTCTGAAATTCTAATACAATTTTGAGATACTGGAGTTAAGATTTTCATGAGCTGTAAGCTGTAATCATCAAGATTTTTTTAAAAAGGGCTTTAAATACCGTATTTCACTTTATGTGTAATGAATCTAGAATATATAAAATATAGATGTTCTAATTTTTTGAGATGCACCTGTAGTTTCGGTGTTATCCCATGATGCATTGCTTCCTCTGTAATTGCAGCAGTAACTTCCAGGATGTCAAACTGGTTAAAACAATGTATTAAAAATATGTTACACCAGGACAAAACTTTGCATGTTTACAGTTTTGTAGATATGACCTTCACTGCTTAGTGGTAAAATAGTTCTGATTTTGTCAGTAAATGTTGATTTTTGCCTTCCTGTAAACATAAGTTATATGCATTAATAGAATGTATTTTAGGCTTCTCCGTCGTAGGCCTACTTTGTGATTCAGGCTTAAAAGACGAGTGTTTATTTTTCATGCACAAGCCATAATGAATTATGTCAAACTTGCACTTGTTCTGCACCTTCCGTGTATTTCCAGTAATTCGACGTATGCACATCTGAGACTTAACATGTTGTCCTGAATGTCTCATCAGTTGAACCTCAACTAGAGGAGACCAACAAGGTCGTGGACGCATTCACCAGCAAGCCCCTGGAGGTAAAAATTATATCATAGTCAATAACTGTATATCAATAACAGGACTGGCTTATCTGTCTTATATTCTCCAGCTGTGCATTTGTTGTGTAAACAGTCAATTTGAACTTTGAGAGTGAGGTATGTGTTGTTGAATTTGTGTGTTTGTCTGCGCTTTATCTGTCAGGAGTCTGTGGAGCTGTTGGGCCAGTTCAAAGAGTTCATGGTTAAATACAGCAAGGTCTACAGCAGCCAAGAGGGTGAGAGACTGACACATGTAAAGTATATACAGTACATACCAAACATAGGAAGGTGCATATAGTGTTGCTTTTCCTGTCTTCACCGTCCTGCTTATAGCAACAATAAAAGCCTACCTTAACATAAGAATAAATAACCTCATCCATTCAGAGCCTATGAAATTAGGATATCATGTGTACTGGTTTTTATTGGTTACAAGCATCTCATCAGCTGTGAATAAACATTACCAGGTTTAAAATAGCAAAAAATGATGGATAAGACATGAAATGCACATAAATATGAATACACTATTAGAAATAAAAAATAAAAAGATAAACAGACAGACAGAGCAACTGATTATATCTCAGTCAGAAAGTGGCAGATCTTCCAAGAGAGACTTTAGAACAAGAAATATTCACTGGAAAAACAACAACAGGCAGAACCAACACAACTACACAATAAACAAATAGTCATTATTAGTTACAAGAATCATAGAAAATGTAAGATGATAATAGAGCTTCAAAATCTCCAGGGGGAATATAAGACTGGATTTTGAGTTTGCAGTTCATTCCATTTAAAAGGTGTGTAGTACCTGAATCCAGTTCTGCCAACTTTAGTGTGTACATGAGGGAAATGTGAGGTTAGGTAGGCAGTTACCTGGTCATGTGCTGTAGTTATGAGATTTAAATGAGAGAAGAGATGTGAGGTACCTTGGAAGCTTCAACTGTCAAGCTTTATAGATGAATAACATGATATAATAGATAATCAATAATAGATTAGATAAGGACTGACTGGTTGTTTGAGAAGATCATCAGTGTTTGGATCTGGGCTGACCCAGATCCAAACACTGATGATTAAAAATGTAAAAGATTAATATACAGGGCAGGAAAACAAAGTCTCTTACTGTCAAGTGCCAAATCATGTGGTATGTATGTCTTTTACCGTTGATACTGCAGAGACCGACCGTCGGTTGCGCATCTTCCACGAGAACCTGAAGACTGCTGAGAAGATCCAGTCTTTGGATCAAGGTTCAGCTGAGTATGGAGTCACCAAGTTCAGCGACCTAACTGGTATGTGTGTGTGCATTTGCTTGTATTTCCACACCGTTGTCAATGAGGAAATACAACTTCTGCTTTTCATGTGTTGCATCTGCCCCCCCCCCCAATAAATGTCTGAAGTAACACAAAAGTGTGACTTCTGTCCTTGTGATTTTTCTCCAGAGGAAGAGTTTCGCTCTACGTACCTGAACCCGCTACTGAGTCAATGGACTCTTCATCGACCAATGAAACCGGCCTCACCTGCCCGAGACCCCGCCCCTCCCAGCTGGGACTGGCGGGATCATGGAGCTGTCACACCTGTTAAGAACCAGGTACCAACAAACAGACTTATTTATGGGGCAGTCCCTCTAATCCTATGTTACTAATGATTAAGTTATACCTCCTGTGTGTGTGTGTGTGTGTTTCTTGCAGGGTATGTGTGGATCCTGCTGGGCATTTTCTGTTACGGGCAACATTGAAGGCCAGTGGTTCCTGAAAAATGGCACGCTGCTGTCCCTCTCTGAACAAGGTAACACACGTGTATACACATGTGCACAAACACAGATGATACAACATTTCAACAACTTTCTCCTGCAGCCATGATTTGATTGGTTCACTGATTTGTCCCTCACAGAGCTGGTTGACTGTGATGGGCTAGACCAGGCGTGCCGTGGAGGGCTGCCGTCCAATGCTTATGAAGCTATTGAGAAGCTGGGTAAGCAAGACACGGGTGGAGGACAAGTGATGTGGCAACACTTTGAATCATTTTAGCTCCCAATCCCCACCTCTTCTTACATTACAGCTATTTGTTGCACAAGCATACATGTGATTTATGCTGATGCAGAGGGCAAGCTTTAACCTTTTAATCTTCATCCTTCAAGGTGGTCTGGAGACAGAGACTGACTACACCTACAGCGGGCACAAGCAGAGGTGCGACTTCACCACCATGAAGGTGGCCGCCTACATCAACAGCTCTGTGGAGCTGTCCAAAGATGAGAAGGGTGAGTGGGCTGAGCGAACAGAGAGGCAGTGAGGAAGAAAGGGAAGAGAAGGCGCTGATAAATGTTCCAACAGCATTTCCATACTAAAATAAACACACTGAAAGTGACATACAGTGAATCCAGTGATTTGTCGTTTCCTATTTCAAAGACAAATGCACAGTGTAGTGGATATGAATGGGTGCTGATTTTGCAGGTATATTAACTGTAACTAGAAAATTCAGCCATGTGGCAGTTTGAAACAAAGGGCTGTTAAATGGACTCATTTTTGTTTTGTTTTGTTTTTCTCCTCAGAAATTGCAGCTTGGCTGGCTGAGAATGGACCAATCTCTGTTGCTCTAAATGCCTTTGCCATGCAGGTAAGCCGTTTTCTCACTGCTATACTCATCAACCACAGCAACAAATTCGACATACTCAACACACTTCCATCACGTCCATGAGAACTATATATCAAGAGATAACAGCATCATGTCAAAATGCATCTTATTCTTTACAAGAATTTATCCACATTTAATTAATTTCATAATTGTCTTCTGAATGTCTGAAGTTCTACAGGAAGGGTGTGTCTCACCCTTTGAAAATCTTCTGTAACCCCTGGATGATCGACCACGCTGTGCTGCTGGTGGGATACGGAGACCGTAAGTGTTTTTATCCTCTCTTCATTTACTCAGTTCCCACTCCTGCGACAGACACATTTGTAACATGCATATCAACTTGAAGGATGATCATTTTGTGAATCAAACTGCAGGATGCAGTCAGGTGCATTTTATGAATGTTTCTGTGCTTTCAGGTAACGGTGTCCCATTCTGGGCCATCAAAAACAGCTGGGGGGAAGATTATGGAGACCAGGTGAGACAACCCCACCTATTAAGACTCTTTGTTTGTAGATTTAGAGAAAGAGTGTAGTGTAGTGGCTCACGTGAAATGTTTCAATGTGCACTCGAGTTTGAAACGATAAGAAGTTGACCTAAACAATCCAAGTGATGATGAAAACCCCGCTTCTAACTGTGACTGCATGTTTTACATTCACCTCATATAGGGACGGGGCACATTAAAATGAGCCTGTCCACTTTTACAGTCTAATAGGATTTAGTACCACAGCCCTGCAACATGTAACATTATTGTGAAGGTTAGATTGTTCAGTGTTTTGAAGACCGCCAAAGAGATGATGTTTATGCTCAGTGATAATGGGACACATACTGTACAGAACTAACTACTGTTTTTTATCATGTTGTGTTTAATTGTAAGGTTTTATCATACAGGATAAAAGGTTAGTTAGCTACTTTATTGCTGCCCATATAAAGTAGTGAGAATATGTGTGATTCTCTCTTTCTCTCGCACAGGGTTACTACTACCTATACAGGGGGTCCAATGCGTGTGGGATCAACAAGATGTGCTCATCTGCTGTAGTCAACTAAACCACTAACACTACACATTCTCACACACACACACACACACACACACACACACACACACACACACACACACACACACACATTTGATCCATTGTTTCCGTTAAACCAGATGTTGCACCTTCATACCTCACACCTCGTGTTACTATACTAGAAACATACCAGCTCTAATTAAGCTAGTGTTTTTGAGAAATTTTTGAGTGATTTTAAAGTAGATTTTATTTGCATTTTGTTCCACAAGTCATAAAGATTGCTGTGTTTTAGGCAGTATTGGTTTTAACTCTCCTCATTGTAACTGAGCCCATGATCAATAAAGAATGTGCACTAATTCTAGTTAGACTGCTGTCTTGTCAGTTTTCTCGGATGTTTTGTTTCCAGTGTTTCTGCTAATGCTATGTAGTACTTTTGAAAGATGGGAGTTTTACCTTATGTATTGGTCTGCACATTACTCCATAGCTGCAATGCAATTGTAAAAACTGCTGTAAGACAGTGAGAAATGAATGATGGTTGAATAAAGAATTGTGGAAGCCTGTTCTTTGTTTATGGTGTTTTATGCAACAGAACAAAAAACTTTGCATGATACTCCCCAAAATCTTATCTACAATGCTAAATACAAAAGTCACTTCAATCCTGCTGAAAAAGCATCTAAACTCATTTTAGTATTCACTGACAACATAAACTATATTAGTCACCAACATACTTGATTAATTGACAATTCCTCATTTGCCACAGTAGGCAAGATTCAACATTACCAAATGGGTTTGGATCCCGGCCCATTTGTCACATACTGGCTTAGGGAGAGGGACTCCATGCAAGGTACTTAGTTAAAATGAGTATAATTTATTAAACTAGGTGCAACGAAGATGCCACAGCATGGATGTACCTTGCAAGAAGGGAGAGACTGAACTGTTCTTCTTGTTTCCGGCAGACTACACGCATCTATGGCGTATTGCTGCCCTCCACTGTTCGTTATTCACATCTTAATGGTGCCTATATCCTTTTGTATAATCCAGTTTGATGAAGTTTCTTCATTTTGTTCCAGATATCCAAATTAAGTAGAGGGCGTAGGCTAAATATAGTTTCTCCAATTGCTCCTACGTCTCTAAACAATTTCCTCCTTTGACGAGAGTACTTTCTGCAATGAACTAATACATGCTTCCCTGTTTCCTTGTCTGCGCTTTCTCCATTAGGATGTTTACCAAATCAGAGCCAGCCCACTCCTCAGCCCACAGTGCCCAGACCTCAATCTGGATAGAACTGCTTCATCTCTTCTCTTACATCTAAAAGCACATTTTCCTTTCTCTTCAATTCTTTGTACTGAGTAATATATCCTCCTCTTCCTTTCATTTTCCCATGATTTTTCTATCCATTTTTTTATTTCTGTGTAGTCTGGTGACCTATACTGTAAATTAATTTGAACTCTTTCCTCCAGCACTGCCTTCTTTGCCACCTCATCTGCCTCCTCATTACCCTCCACACCCATATGGGCCAGAGCCCACAGAAACCCCACCTTATACCCTGCTTTGTGAATTCTATACAACACCTGCATAATTTCCACAAGTGAATCAGGTCTGGACTGTTTTAGTATCTTTAATTGTAATTAGAGTTGCTGCTGAATCACTACATATGACTGAATGTTCCTGTTTATTATCTTCAACCCACCTTAATGCCCAGAGAACTGCCACGAGCTCTGCTATGAAGACTGACATGTGATCTGGAATCCTACACCCTTTTTTATAACCTATTTCTGGAATGCTAACACCAAAAGCCTCTTCACCGCTCTCAGGATCCTTTGACCCATCAGTATAAATTTGTAAGTGGCCTCCCCATAATTGACACATCCGGACTTTTATCTCCTTCACTACAGCCTCTGACATATTTATTTTTTTCATAAAATATAACTCAACAATGGGATCTGGGATCAACCATGAAGGTATATCCGAACGACATACATTCAAATTCACAATACCAATTTCATCTGCCATAGATTGAAGTTTTCTGTTAAGTTTGTTTTGATCCTCCTTGCTTTTCCCATAAACACCCAATGCTGACTCTACCTGCTTTTTGTTAATTTTATTGTAATTTTTCATTATGTCCTTTTAATTTCATTAAATACTTCAAACCAAGTTTATGTTTTCTTATTTCTAAGGGCATCTCCCCTGTTTCTATTAATAGTGCCCGTATTGGAGTGCAGCTGAGTTTGCAAAGACCTGTTCAGGAGTAGCCTATCGTTCCCGGACCTATACAGGGCGTCAGGCAATACCCCTTCAAACAAATCCTCACAATAAACAATACAAAATCACGATTAATCACACAAATTCAGAAACTGCCTCTCAATTTAAATTTCCCTCTAAACGTGCTGTCTCTAACACCTACATCGTACTTCCGCCTTTTATACGTCCTTCCGAGACTGAACATGAATACATGGGCCAGGTGAGCGCAATAAACTGACGACCCTCCTAATTCAGCGAATTGCCTGCTGAGGTTGTCCTGCCAACCTCCAGACAATGAGAGGGTCATCACAACTGGAGCAACAGAATGACTCTTTCACGATAAATACAAATAACTTCAATATTACATTTGACTGTGATTAGATTATATTGTCTATAGTTAATTAATAAACCAAAATGAGCATCAACTTTCTAAAATATCATAGTGACCTTCTATGAAAACGACATATTCCTTAATAAACACACACTGCTATTATGGTCTGTCTGGACCCTTATGTACTCTGCTTATAAGTATTTAATAATTCATGAGAAGAAAATGCTGACATTAATAAAGAAAAACTTATTTTATACCCATGTAACCATGAGCAGGATGTGGTAACAGGAGCTTTATTGAATGCTAGTGATCTTGAATAATACTCAAATTGAGAGAAAACAAAACTCTATTTCCCACAATGCAAAGCGACTGAAAATAAGACCAGTGTTCTAGAAACAAAACTCTATTTTATACAATTATGAGTTCAGACAATAAATAACTATTGATGATTAAGTTACAAAGTTAAATTATAATGGCCACTTCTTTGTGTGAAATGTTTAACCCGCATCGCATGGCTGTTTTGCTACAGATAAAAGGGGGGGGGGGGGATCTTTATTTTGAAAAGGAAAAGGGTAGACCACTTCACACCGGAAGTGTAACGTGTTGTCAGGACTTCCTGAGGAGGGCAGTAATACGCCTAGAAGCGTCTAAACTGCCGGAAATCCATGTGAAGAAGAAGAAGAACGTGTTGTCAGAAAACTGGAACGCGTGTGTTTCACTGATATAATAATACAACGTGTCTTGTTTGTAAAGTAATTTCTTGCCGCTGTCTGGCTGCCCAGAAACACTCTGCACCAAGAAGATACAGTTACTCTTTTCTTTCTTTCAAGGTTGTCCTGTAATCTACTAATGTGGTTTAGACTGAGGATGCGTTATGAGATAGCTCATGTTAGCCTAGTCAGCTAACAGCTAAATCAGTAACTTAGCGAGCTGATGTGAGAAAACAGCTATTTGCCCACGTTTGTAGCTAGCTTGCACAGTAACGTTAAGTTGAGGGAAGGTGAAGTGTTGTCATTCGTCCATCCATCATTGAAACCACTTTGGTAGTCAAAGTTTTATAAACGTTGCTGAGCTAACGTTAACTGGCAACTAATGTGTGTGAGCTTAGCTATTGTTTATTTTCAGAAATCAGATCAGCACTTTAACCTCGCTCTCTTCTTGTTTCAGCTGGCGAAGGAACCTGAATCTCACCGTTTATAATGTCTCAGGCCACCAAACGGAAACACGTTGTCCAGGAGGTTCTTGGAGACTTTGTCACACCCACAGAAAACCAGCAGATCGTGAAGGTGACTTAAGTACTTTACAACCACACACATTACAGGTAACAGCAAGACATTTCCTGACTCTGTCTCCATCCTCTTCCTGTGGACTTGTAGGTCATCAGTAGCCGGGGTAATAACCTCCATGAAGCTGTCACTGCCCAGGGGGAGACTTTCCTGGTGAGCATGCCCACCAAGTTCCGCAAAAACATCTGGATCAAGAGAGGTAGGTGATGAAGTCAGCTGCTTATAGATATATGTATTATAGATTATTACAGAGTAGGATTGCATGCTATATGCTGGTATGAATATTTATGGTTATTATATCATGCACATTTGCATATCTACGGTATTGAATTCTACTGTATTAGTTTTATTAAAAAATGTATATTTATATCAAATTTCATGTTTGTCGGGACATGATATTTTCTGAAAGTATAATACTTGTGAAAGTATAAAACTTGAATATATTCTGAGACAGTTGTCTTACTGTGAAAATCTCATACAGTTGCAACAAGATTACAGAGATCTTAACACTATCAGTCAATCATCAAAGGTCTTTGAGGTCTAACAAACCTGTTGACTGCATTTCTCTTACTTGTATAATATCTGTAATGCCGATTTAAAAAAAAAAAAACATTTTGAATCCGGGATTGTTTACGCCTATGCTTGCTTGCAGTCTTCCTCTCTACCTCACCTGGCACACTGCTGCCTGTCCACTATTGGCACCTGTAGATCACTGTGTGACAATATTAGCAGGAATGTGTTCTGCATATGTGTATGTGTGTGGTTGTGTGCGTAAATGAGACAAAACAAAACTCCAATCCGCTCATAGAAAATTGCCCTATAGTGCTACTAGAGGTCAAAAAACCACGGGGAACCTTTTTAAATGTAGCCAAGGATTGAGAATTTCACAGAGAAATGCCGTATAAATGTGAAGTATGAACAAAATGTATTGATTTGTTTTGCACACTTGATGTTAAACCGCATGCAGCTGGAGGATGGGATCTTTCATTTCATATAGGCTCTAAAATGCACAAAAATATCATCAGTCTAATATAGCTCCAAAATGTACAGTGCTCATATGTGTGCAAGAAATTAGGTATTGATATGATACCAATAGAAGGGGCCAATATTGTAAGTGATTACATACTAGTTGGTACTGGCTATTTCTCTGCATTTAAATATGTCTGCTCTCTGATCCCCAAGGTGACTATGTCATTGTGGATCCCATCGAGGAAGGAGAGAAGGTGAAGGCAGAGATCAGCTTCATTCTTTACAAAGATCACATTCAGTACCTGCAAAAACAACAGCACTGGTCAGTGGGAATACAAACACACACACACACACACACACACATCACACAACCAGCATGATTTTGTCAAGTGTAACCAGGTGTATTGTGGTTTTTCCCTTGACTTCCTCCAGGCCAGAAGGGTTTATGGAGGAGCCACTGGAGCAGGAGAACCAGCATGCAAACAATCAGCAGGAAAAGGAAGAGGAGAAGAAAGATGAGGAAGAGGAAGTTAGCGACTCTGAAGATGACGAGAGCGACCTTTTCGTAAACACCAACCGCTGTAACTACCAGTACAGCGAGAGTGAGGACGAGGAGGACAGTGAGGAAGAAGATGATAGCAAAGAGGGAAGGACAGAGAATGGTTCCTAGTGGCAGCGCTGAGGACACGGACAATCGAGAGTGACAGCTGTGTGAGTGCTGCCATTACCGCTGACTGATTTGAAAGGACGGTCCTCGTGCAACAGCTCCCTCGGCAGGTCTTGCAGCCTGTTGTCTGTTGCCTGTGTAAAATGATTGATTGAGGAGTGCAGGGCGTGGTGAGGATTTAAACAACTTTTCAGTTTTGCTGCTCCTCTGAAGGGTATTGTTGTAGTGACCTGAACTGGTACCACCCTTTACAGAGTAGTGCTAACTGTGTTGATTTGATTTCCAAATGAATACTGCTGATAGCCTATGTAATTCAATTGGTCTCAAGCACCAAAAGATGTTTTATTTTTATTTTTTATTAAATGCTCTAGTTTCAACTGACCTTGTATCATGTACTTAATAGTTGGCCACTGTGCTGCTTTGTGCCTCATCTTTTCCTGACATTCCTTGCCCAGTTGCTTTTGTGTTTGTGTAATGATGTGTGTTTAGGAAATAGATGAATTCTTGAGCTATTTTTCCTAACATCATCCTGTCCCCACGTCTTCCACTTCAAAAAGTCAACATTTTGTTTTCGTAAACAGTGTTTGTTTTTTTTCACATTTTTTAAAGAAACAACTCTTCAGGAAAAAGTGCAGAAGTTATACAAGCAGGGATACGAAAATAAATACAAAATTCTCAAAACATGAGCTCACAACATTTCATGTAAAAATGCTGAGCATTGTGTTTTTTTCTTGTGGTAGAACCAGTTCTACAGGGAGTCTCTTAATGCATTTTCCCCCCCAGGTGTGAGGGGAAACTTCATTAGTCAGACAATGTGTGCTTCAGATACCACAGTGCTGAGTGCGTACCTTCACAATGTGAAAATATTTTTGCTGAAAACTTTTTTTTTTATTAAACATTAATAATTCTTACATTTTGCAACAGACTAACAAATATGGCTGCTACCACGGTCTTTAAAAGTGCAAATATTTTTACATTTTTAACAAACAATCAGATGAGCCAAGGGTGTTGGTTTGGATTCAGGGTACAATGAAGTCTTCAAGCAAAGAATAAAGAAACCCCTAAATATTTATTTTCTGCATTCATACATTATTATCATCATTGGTAGAATATTTTGTATTTGCATCTTTACTAAAAAGAAAACGGTCTTGTGGACGCGTGGTAAGCATAAATGGCAAATCACATGAACTGAACATTTTTTTATCCACTCTTCACATGTGGATTCTGGCAGCTTTGGCACACTTCAGAGAGATGATGTCCCTACATACCCAATGGAAATTACGCTCTTGAGAGTTACAATCTTCCTTTCAATAGAACTAATAATTGCATTTAGAGCTTGCAGAGATGTGTTGTAATATTTAAATAGTGTCATCAAAACATTCAGAACAAGGAAATCTAAATATAAAATGGGTGAACATAAAAAAAAAAAGTTTGGTGTTACCAGTTATGTTGGCTCATTGAATTAGTGGATTAGTTTTTTGTTTTAATTTTTTGATGGTGTCAAAAGCACATGCTTTGCAGCTTGAGTTTCCATAATGGACAACTCATTCTGCTTCTCAGTGTTTTTCTGTGTTTACTTGCTTATTAGTTTAGATGCCATGCACAACACAACCACTGAGCCAGAGTTAGCTAATTTATAGCCAGTTTATATCTGTGGTCACTGGGCAGGAAGATATTACTGGGAACCACTGCCCTGTCACAAATGAAGAAAACCAGAAAGTCCACATTTTGTGTATGACTTCAGTTTTGTTGTCATTCCCCTCCCAGAGCTCTGCACTCCAGACACTTGGATTATGACATTTGGTTTTCTGGACTTTGCTTTCATACCGGCACATCACTACATCACTAGCACAAGTGTCTGTAATTGACGCTTACGCAAAGCAGAGTGTAAAAAAGTCTTTTGGACTTTGCTTCAGTTTCTGACAAAGGCTGGTCATTAAGGAGGACTTGGTTTCACAGAAATAAAACAGGACGTGTTGAAAGTTTATTGGGATATGAAAAAAAAATTAACAAATTTACAGGAATGTATAAGAGTGTATTTTACACATTCATCACAGACAGTTTTCTTAAGCAACCTAATTGAGGTGGAACCCAACTTTTCACATCACTGGAAGCTGATTGACATCAGCACAGCACCTAATTCAGGTTATGTAAGTGTACTGATTGGTGACCTTTCCAGTTTCCAGTACTGCAAAACTGGCTCAACCACTGTAAACTCAATCTCATATTAACACCTAAATAACACCTTTGCTTTGATAATACATTTTAAATACTTAAATAGAGGTAATTTGAGGGTAGAACGAACACATTGTTCCTTTAACAAACTAAAAGTTGAATTCATGAGCAACAAGAATTATGCCTCCTCCAACCTGTCAAGTTGCAGTTAACATCCATGTCTGATTATATGTAATATCTATATAATATAGCCTTAATAGAAGTAAAAAAAAACATGTATGTAAAATGTGCAAAAACACTGGTTTAGAAATGATGTGCTTATATGCTGTTGGCATGTTTAATTTAGTATAATTAAATATAACAGCAGAACATGGATAACTGGAATAACTAAAAACAGACGCTAGTTCCCACAGTTTTACCTCTTCATATTTCTGACCAAAGTTCACCAAAATGTTTACTATCAGACTATAGTGGCAACATTCTTCAACTAACTTTGCTAAAAAAAATGGCCAGGGGATAATCCACTTATAGTGTTTGTTTGATTTTGTTCTTGTCAGCAGCTCTCAGGGGCACATCCCAACACTGTGTCTGTGTCTTTTTCATGTCCGTCCAAAGTCTAACAACCTCGGTGGGGCTTCGTTTGTGTACCAATAGGATTGTGTGGTACGCACACAGCTCCTCCCCTTCCTTTTCCGGAAAGTCAAACGTGAGGAAGGCAGGGTGGTGGACAGGATAAGCATTAAGCCGAATCATACACATCCCAACAAAAACGTCGTCAATGGGGAACATGTGAACCCTTTTAGAAATGTAGTGTAGACGTTTGATCAACAGGCCTGAGTACACCACCCCTCCACCCCCTGCATATGGAGGATAGAAGCCCTTGTAGAAGCTGTCTGGGATGAAGTACTTGGAGTTGTTGACTCGGATGGGTATGGCTACATCTATGACATCTCCCACCATGAAGTCTTTTATGGTCTTGTGTGCTTGTGGCTTCTTTAGCTGGTCCTGGAGGTAGTTTATCATTTTCGGGGTGTTGAGAAAGACATCGTCGTCCCCCTTAAAGACGAAGCGAGTTTGACTGCAGAAGTGTGAGAACCAGCTCCAGAACAACACATCTTTCAAGGTGAGGTTGAAAAACGTGTCATTGAAGTCCCACTGCAGAATGTCTTCATAAAGGTTACTCTCGATCTGCAGTAACTGAAGTAAAGCCTCATCCAGCTCCTGAGATTCTTCTTTGCCTAGCAGGAACACCCTGCGGACATAACCTCCTGCTTCTTCTCCTCCATTGCTGTTGCTCATCTTTCCTGCTACCCATCCCGCCTGACCCCAGGTCTGCCGAATGGCCTGTCGGTTCTGGAAATTCAGCTTTGTTGTCTTGATGGCCAGGAGAAGCATAACGGGCTCCTTCTCATCCTTTGCCCCAGCTCCACATACTCCATCTGGCTGGATGAGGGTTGGGTAGTCCCTCCTTTGCATGTGCCTCACAAAGTCTTGCATCTCCTGTGGTAGCTCGTCAAAGTTTCTCTTTGTGCTGTCCAGGTTGGTAACTTCTGAGTAACTTTGCCTCAATGGGGATTCATGAATGTTACTATTTTCAGATCTCCTTTTGGTGTTGTTTTGGTGTAGGATGGGGTTGAAATGACGGTCGATGGCCAGCTGGAGCTGGTTCCAGAAGGCATCTCTGTCCGGGGTGACCTCCCAGAAAGCTTTAGGGTGTGATGCAAAGCTCTTGTTCTTGCAGGTTCCTGAGGCCACAAAGTGAAGAGTTTCCAAGCTTTTCTGTGCCCCGCCATTCATGGACATACACACCATGACAGAAATGTAGATGAACAGCAGGGCCAGGCAGATGCACGGCGTGCATAGACAGAATAGCACGTTACACCAGCGACAGAAGCACCGCGCCATTCAACTGCTAATGCAAAAACAGTATGTGAGTTTGGACAAATCTAAAGTGTGTAAAAAGAGATACTGAGTTTTTGAACATCAAAAATATATTGAATGTTATGTTATGTTTGTCACATGGGGAGAGTTGTAACATCACCAGTCCCACTTTTTAGAGATAGGAGTGATGTGATCATTTCAGTACTTCCTCCCTGATCACACATGGTGGTCAAGGCACATTCAGAATTTATAGGAAAAAATTATTTTGAGGTAAGTACATTTTTGTTTAGTATCTATACTATTGCAGATAAAATCACATGTCTTATATTAGGTTAAAATGTAATTTCTTAGGCAACATGTGATGCATTTTCACCCTGATAATTTCAAACCAGCTAGCTAAACAATGGCTGATGTGGGTGGGGTGGGTTGTAAAACATATTTACAAAGTGTTACAACCATCACCTATACATACTACTATGGCTTTCTTGATTCTAAAATTGTATTTTAATATTGACTGCCCTATGCAACCCCCCCAGTAGTGGGGTAGTTTGAAACAAAGGAACACCATGTATTTAACATCAACTCATGGGGTCTGTGATATTCTTGTATTCTTGTAGAGGATTGAATTGGTGTCATTTGTAGTAAACAAATTTGGGTACTTTGTATAAAAGTTTCAGAACTCAAGCAAAAAAATTCTGCCAGTTATAGTTGCTGAAGCAAAAAGTGTTACAACCACTCCCGGTCTCCCCTACCATGAAAGCCCAGACTGAGCGTGTACTCAGACAGGGAGGCTAAGTTCTAGAGTAAAACAAAGTCGGGAGTCATGAGGGAAAAGCAATGACAGAGAATAAGGCAATTTTTAAAGGCTGACAAAACAATCTCACCAGAAGGTCCAGTATCTGTTCTGGAGTTTTCAATTGCATCACATGATCTTCATCAGCAGGTGGTGTTTGCCCAGTTGGTATGCAATCGCAAATGTTCAAATGTTCAAATTTCCAGATTTCCAAATTTCTCAGATCATGTGCTTCTACAATTCCATGACAACTGGGCCAGCGGCTTGGCAAGAATGTGTGATATGATTAAAAGCTCCAGATCAGCTACTAAATGTTTCTTGTGGTAAAATTGTTTTGTCAAATACTGAGGTCAAGAATGAACTTTCAGGCTTGACTATTTAAAATGATGAAAGGAGAGTTTCTGAGAGCCAATTATTCACACTTTAAAATGAGTAAACATAGTTACATCAGCAGATGAATACATAAAATGACCACAGTCCACAACATGTGCATGTTAATAATAATAATTATACTGTATGAAATTTATAATTACCGTTATTGCATTTTATTTACAGACAAAGTGAGATCATCTTGGAGTGTTGAAATATAAAAAGTCAGCAGTTTTCTGTGCTTACCCGGTCAAAGTGAAGGCTCCTTAATGCACTAAAAAATCATCATTTTGGTTTTGATAAGCAAAGCTGGTGGTTCATGCTAGTAATCTGAGCTATCAGCTAATTTCTCGGTAAAACATTTAATTCAAAATTCCCTCATTGACAAGAACCAAAGATGTAATCCAAATCAGTCTCGTGGTCCTTCAAGATGGGCTTCCTTTTCTAGAATAATCAGGCTGCTGTAGTCCCCTGAGATTTGTGTGAGCAACATCCGATATTAGAGGACACAGGTGTGCACACAGGGGATCCACCGACTGACAGAAAGAGAGCAAACAGGAACGACATGTTATTAGTGTGGTCACGCCCATGGGTGACCACCCGCCCATGCACGGATGGGAGGGTGGACGGGGGTTTTGGAGATGTAAATATAAAACAAAGACACCTTTAGTTTTTGTTACTGACTCTTGATGTCACCATTCCAGCAGCTTTTCTATGTGTTGACTTGTTGCAAACACTTGTTACTCTATAATGTCTTACATCTTGACTACAGTAGCTGAGTGAAACGTGTGCAGAACAAGTCTAGTGACTGATTAAAACCTCCATCTGACTGACGACAGGTGACAGCTATTTTCTACGAAGTGACATCACTTCTCAGCCTCATCAACCCAAAGCTAATCAATAATCCGGAAAAACAGGACATGCTTGAAATGCCTGGAATCCTGAAACTTCCATGTTGCAATACTTGGCAATCAAGTCCCAGATGTAACAGCCGTGGTGATAGCTAAATATTTCACTTATTTCATAAATTATGAACGGTGGTGTTGTTAAATCAACATTTAAATACCTGTTTATTGGTTTATTTAGCTATGGAAAAAGTTATATTACCATAGAGAAAGGCTTAATGTCAAGCCATGGTCATAGACGCCTAGAAAGAGAAAAAATAAAACACAAATATACAAAATAATCTTAACTCAAGGTCAACTTTCTTCCAGTTAAAAGCAGTTGATGCAGTTCAAAGTTTCAAACTGATTAACTTGGTGTAGGTCTCCAGAAAAGAACTAGTAAGAGTGGAGATAATCGTTGGCTGAGGGGGAGCTCGTTTTGAACTATTTTGTATCGGACAGTAACTAATAATCATTAATTACTGTCTGATACAAAATAGTTTCATAATGGATTAATGCTAATTATTTTCTCCACTAATCAGTCATTAGGGTTGTAAAAATTCTGAAAATAGTGAGAAATGCCGTCACAATTACGTAGAGTCCAAAGTGACACCTCCACAATGCTTGTTTTGTCCAAACAGGCCAAACCTCAATTTTATTAACAAGACATTAAAATAATTAAAAAGCAGCAATCGTCACATTTGGGTGGCAGCAAAATTCCCCAAAATAGGCCTACATTTTAAATACATGTTTGTATTGTATGTTTGTGTGATGAGGGAGGATGTTGGACAGACCTGTTAAAGATACAGAGTGGTAAAGAAGATGGCTGAGTCCCCGGCTGATTTCATCAAATTTGTCATGGGCTGGTATGTGAGAGTAGCTTCAAACATGGAAGCAAGGAGGAAGAGCACAGGTGTTGCTAATACTGCTAATTAACAATTGTGCTGTGATATTGAAGTGCACCAGTAAGCCATGACAGTGAAGCATCATACACAGTAACAGGGCATTGGAAGAAGCAAAACTAAATGGAATGCAGCCATAATAAAATAGTTTTACTAATTATACCAGTGGTTTACCGGGTATATGTCATGTCAAAGTGTCTGCTGTGGAAAAAAAAGCCCATTTGAATGAAATTATGATACTCTAGGAAAAGTCATTATTTAACACTTTGTGACACGTATAATCTGACAACCTTCTTTCTCTAAAAACATTTAGGAGAAACTTGAAATATTGCAAATAATCTTCTATGTATAAAATTACATATAGACCTTCATTCAGTGCACGGCACGTCCAGTTGTAGACAAGGTCAACGCTGCCATATAATGTTCCTTTGTTTTCAACTCCATTCTTACTTTGGATTTGGTGCACATTTGACTAATGCCACTTATTTATATAAATAAAGAAGGAATAAGAGATTCCAAACATCTGTAAATTAAAAATAACAAACCACAGTTGTTTTTGTCACAAAGATGACAGGACTGTTTCAAAATGGTAGGAATAAAGTTTTATTTTTCATATGAAGGGGTGGTTTTGGATTTTTTTCTTCTTTTACAAGTAGTATGTTTTTGATAAAACTTGCAAAAAATCTTCTAGCATATTCCAAGACTGATGGACATGAAGAGAAGGGGATTTATTGCTGAATGTTAAAATGAAGACACATTTTTTATTTTTTCACAGAGTGGAAAAACGATTTGCTTGCTGCTTTTTCCATGCACCCAACTACCAGTACCACTAGGACATGCAGAGGGGTTGGGGGTGAGAGGAGAGGAGGGGAGAGGAGAAAAAAGGGTGAGGAGGAAGGGAAGGGGAGGGGAGGTAGAGAGGAAGGAGGGGAGAGGGAGTCGGTAGGTAAAAAAGACAAAGGCAAACTGCTTGACAAACACAAACATGGAAGGGCTTTGTGTGTGTGCGTGTGTGGTGTGTGTCTCTGTGTGTGTGTGTGTGGAGTGTACGATGTGTGAAATTTATGTGTGTGTATGTAAAGGGAAAGGGGGGAGTGCAGGGTGAGGAGAAGGAGGGTGGGGGGTGTTAACAATTCAACTAGCTCTAGAAGCACACTACCCTCACTTGCAGTATTTCCACATTGCAAATCCCAGATTGATTACAGTGATAGTTAAGACAAAACTAGCCAGACCTTTGGGCCATGAACCCAAAAAATGTTTTTTATAAATTTCCAGCAAGATCCCCTGAATCTGAGGGGTCATTGCCATTTTTAAGATACTTTCTTTATCTGTGATCCATGCATCTCCTGTGAAAAACAAAAACAGAAAACAAACAAACTTAAATTAATTAATTCTAATAGCGACACATATTGTATCTGACACAATATCATTTTCCTCAGTGAGCTTTAAAGGGTCTCTAAACCCGATGTATACCGGAAGTGGAAGAGTTTCTGGCGAGATCAGCCCAATGTTAGTGTGCTGTTCAGTATACTCCTCTGGTGATGGGGCCTGAATTCATCTGCTAGTTGCTTCTGAAGGTCGGTAACGGGGTGAGAAAGACATGAAGGTGAGGGGCAATGTGGGTCGGAGTGGGCAGGCGGACACAGACACATAACAGATCATTCAGTCAATATGACCAAGCAAAAGAAGTTCAATCAACAAAGGTACAGGAATGCAAATCAAGGATGCAGTAATCAGTATTATTATATACCACCATTTGGCTGTGAGCTAAAGAAAAAGTAGAATCAGACTCAGAAACTTGCTCTCTAGCATTGTGAACCTGTACGCAGTGAACCGCATGGGATTTTTCCCATCAGAGCAGTGCCATCACTACAGGGGTGAAAAGTGGCGGCGTTTCCAAGAGGCCCACAGCTGGAGGGGGCCCGTAAAAGTTTCCAGTAGGATTATATTAGTAAAAAAAGTGAAAAAAAGACAAAGGGGGTAAAAGAAAAAGGGGGAACCCAGAGCGATATCCTCCTCTTAAGGGGCCCAGAATTCCTCGCTACACCCCACACAAAATAGTGAACAGATGTGGTCTCCGCACAACATGATTTTTCATCGAAAACATCTTTGTGACCCACACACAGCAACACACATGCCCACTTCCACACATACACACAGCCTTTTGAAGTAAAAAAAAAAAAAGCAGCTGAATCTCCCCTCTGATTCCAAAACTTTTTACCCACGCTCCCTTAATCATGGCCACAAGTGAACGCAACAAACCTGACGAACGGACAGGAAGGAGAGTGAAGGGATGTGGATCTGGCCTGCGGACTGAACTGTGGCTGAGATGACGTGCGCTCTCTGCTTTGAGTCTTTTGGCTGTGATGTGATGGGGAAGTCCTGAGACACAGTGCGGCTCTAAGCTGCTGGCATAGGAAACGGGCGGGCTGGGCAGTCCACGGGAGGCCAGAGTCAGGCTGGATTACAACTGGAGTGGTTAGGTTCGGTTTGGATCGGCAGCTCCCTGGCCAATGACTGCTCATGGAGGGAGGTTCTTACAGTGCAATGGAGCTTCTGGCAGCGTGAGGATTGGTGGGAGGAGCATGTCAGTCACACAAGAGACCACACCCTCCAAGGTGAATGGAGGCTAAAACCAAATGAGGCTTCATGAGGTATACATACAGGCATGCACGCACACACGCACGCACGCACAAACACACACACACACACACACACACACACACGTTTGTTCCACTATCTCCGTGAGGACAACTCATTGACATGCTGCATTCCCTAGCCCCTTACCCTAACCTTAACCAGCACAACCACATGCTCCACCTTAACCCTACCCCTAACCTGGTTGGAACCTGAACCCTAAAACCAAGTCAACCCTCAAAAAGCAGTATCAAGCTCAAGTTTTGACCCCACGGTGACACAAGTCCTCATAGGGTTTGTGCAGTGTGCATTCAGGTTAAAGTCCCCAACGGGACATACGAACGTGAAACAAACACACACACACTGCAACCACCACCAATGTCATGGCAGCACCCTGAACACCTACACAGGAATCTGAACACTCTTGTTTTCACAGAAATAACAACAAATGACGGAGAGGCAGCGAACGAGGACACAAATGGCCGATGTGATTCATCCAAAAATCATCCAAGAAAAACTACCCTACACATCCGGTTGCGTCAGTGACTAATGTCCCTGTGAATCGAACGCATTTTGCGTGTATCATACTCATGTAAACAGACACCTTTTACACAGGAGGAATCAATATTGCATGATGACATAATCAGATCACAGTTCAAAAAGAGGAAGATCCCAAATCAGAGATAGAACGAAAGCAAAAGGAAGGAAGAGGGTTGGTCTCTATAAAAACGAGGAGTCTTTATAAGAAAGGCTACAAAAACTCAATGGGACCTCCGACTTCAGCATACAGCAAAAGGCACCACAATATTATTCTATTTATCTAACTTGTGAAAAAATTGGCACGTAATTCTCTTATTTTTTCATCTCTCATAATGCTGTAAATCAAAAAACTTTACATATAAATATTCCCCCCCGTTATAAAAAAAGTCTTTGCTGTTAGCTAGTAGACAATTTTTGCTGAAATGAAAATAAATATTTCATTTGTTTAGAATATCTGTCTGTTATACAAAATAAAAATATTTCTCCTAGGTGCAGGTCTCTAGTCCACTGGTTGTGTGTAGGAGGAAGGGGAGTGTGTGAAGTGGAGGGGGTGGGTGGCGGGGGGGAGGGGAGGGGGGGAGGTGGGGGAGGGGGGAGGGGGGTTAAGTCTTAAAGGGGCATGTTGTCAGCCTTGGAGCGATGCGACTGGGAGCCGCGGCTCTGCCCGTTGCTGCGCGTCCCCGGCCGACTCAGCCCACGGGGAGTCCGTGTGTCCGCACCAGATGACGAACGGAAACCCGGAACGGTTAAGGGCGGGTCCATGTTCATGTTCTGCATACTAAGGAAAGGTGTGCTCTCCCCGTGAGCATCCTCTTCCTCCTCCTCTTCCTCCTCCTCCTCTGACTCGCTGAAGCTCTGTGAGCTGTAGTCCCGTAGGCCCGCTGAACGCTGGGAGATGTGTCCGTTGAGGCGGTTGCGACGCGGGCGTCGCCGGCTCCGGATGGGTTCCCTTGAAGAGGCGTACTCCTGCGTGGTCTCGTAGGCCTCGTCGTCAGGGAGACGGTAGGGGCTTGATGGTAGACTTCCTGTGCTCTCCGTCAGGTAAGGTCGCCGTGGACGCCGGGGCTGCCTGTATAAACTTCCGTCCTAGAACGAAAGCAGAGTAGAGAATTTAATAGAAACTGTATAGCCTACTCTAAATGTAAAGTATGTTTGTCAGTGGTTTGCTCAAAGCATTGATGGTGGATGCCAACACAAGGACCTGAATCATCAGGTTAAAGGATGAGTCTCGTTATATGTTAGCTTATATGTTTCTTATTAAGAACAAATCCCAAGAAAAAAGCAAAACCAACAATTAATTCAACCTACTAACAAGTATTGTTGATCTATAAACTGATTGTTGTTCTATTATATATGTGATCCCGAATATATAATACATACATAAATACTCACTAGCGCACCAAATGTGTAGTTATCCACAGCTGAAAATAGTCCCCAAATAAGGCACTATTAACTGCCGTCTGAATTTTTTTGATTTATTAATAAGTGATTTCATTGAAAAATGACATATAACCCCTTTAAGTAATCATTACCTACATACATATAGTATCTCCCTCCCTATAGTATCTCCCTACTATGTCTTCATAGACATAGTATCTCCCAGTTCTCAAGTCATTTACCATTATCTACTATATAGTTCTCCATTTGGAGTTATTCACAAATTACTTACATACAATTCATTGATTTTCACTCAGTCCTTACTATATAAATAAAAAAATAAATAAAAAATAATAAACATAACTGAACTGAATATATTAAATGTAAAGATTTACATCTCCAGTATGAAAAAATGGGCTTGGGCCTGAGTGCCGTAGACAGGTTGAGAAGTCACAACAGAGATGTATTTTGGTCTTTTGTTGACAATGAAAAAATATAGGACATCAACAGCCACTTCCATTAACTGACATTCATGTTGTCACGAACACTGTGCTGCTCCAGTCATTGACATGTGTGTACTATATTTGCCTACGTACATCGGGGCATCGTAGCAGCGGCTGATCATCTTCTCTGTGGTAGGCAGCAGCAGCAGGAGGAAGGGAGAGGGCGTGGCTTGTGTTGGGTGAGGTGATCTGGAAAGTGGGCACCTGGGGCGGCAATGGTGGGTAGTGGAACTCCACTGGAGATAGGCGCGCTGGCGTGGTCAGTGCCGACACATACCTGGACAGGAAAGATGACAGCAAATTATTGCAGTGTCTGAATCACACCTCGACCACGTACATGCAAATGTGCTGACGTAACAGTCCACCCAAACTAGCACATGGCTACAACTGTAATGAACAATAATGTCTGGGTAACTAAATACACTAACTTTAAAACTGTACACAAAGCTGTAAGTGGCAACAAGTTGTTGGAAACACATAAACTTAATATATTCATGTTTAGCATTATGTTAGTCTTTGATGCTTTCTGCCAAAACGTACCAAGAAGAATTGACTGTTTAACTGCATTTCTGCTTTGCATGTGTTTTTTTGATTTGGCACTAAGGTACAAGTAGTTTGATTACGAGTGACCTTACAGTACACATCACCAGAAAGGTCATGAAACAAATCAGTGGGGTACAAAAGTAGGCGATGAGATAAACTTCTTTGACACACTGATAGCTTGTCAGTCCCAAACATCTGTTTTCTAAAACACTCAGGGCCGGGAGGCTGGGGCACACCCAGCATGCACTGGACAAGAAGGGGGACACCCCCTGGTCCATCACATGGCTAACAACCACCATCACACTTGCAGGCGATTTAGTGTTTCCTGTCCACCTGACCTGCAAGTGTTTGGACTGTGGGAGGAAAATCCACGCAAAAACACTGCAGCCAGCTGGCTGAAGTTCGTATGCAGGACCTTTTCGCCCATGAAACGACAGTGTTAACTGATGAGCCACCCACTCAGTCAGTCCCAAGAATTTGAAAAATATTACTGAACATGTGTCATCACAGCTGCAAGTAGCGTAAGACTGCTGCACCTTATTAAGTTTAACTCTGTTGTTAATGCACAGTTTTGCCACAGCAGAGATGCCAACTTCTGAAACAAAGAGTGAGTCAATTCAGCAGGAAAATGATTTATGCTTATTGGGAACTACATATTTGTTGCATTAAAATGTACTGAAACTCTAAGGTTGTTTGAAATGGCATATGAAGCACAACAGGGAGACACAAAGCAGATCACCACTTGTTTTATGTTGTACAGACAAGTTGCTTTACAAAAAAAAAGGTCTAAAATCGTTCCTCCAAACTTCCAAACTCCAAGCTTCCTTTAGAAGTTATTCAGTGTGAAAACATTGACAGAATATCCATGTTTTATAGCAAGTAACTGTACTATTGTGTTGCAGACAGGTGATACAAACATAGCTAAGCTCAGGAATGTCAAGTCTGTTTATTAGTCGGAGGGCAATCTGGGACATGGAGGAAACCACTAACTAACGATAAAAATAGGTTGAGTTAACACCAAAGTTATTTAAAATGTAGTTAAATAACTGACCTTCACAGAATGACTCAACTAAGTGAGAGCTTCTTTTCACTTTTTGACAAAAAGTTCACAAATGATGTTTGTTTTTTTGTTTTGTTTCATTACCTTCACTACCACTACATGTGAAGATCTCATTTAGATCCCAGGACAGTACTGGTTTATGAAGCCACATTACAACATACAGTATCTGGGTGACCGACATGTTGAAAGATTCCTAACAATTAACTCCCACTTGGGGTCGCCAAAGAGTAAAGGGGCTGGTTTGACAAAAAAACTAAACAAAGCAAAAGTGTTGTAGAATGAACAAAGACAGAGTTAACCCCCCCCCCCACACACACACACACACATTACCACCCTCCCTACCTGTCACTGTGAGGCGAGTCTCTTAGAGAGTCATAGGAATCCCCGTACTGCATACCCGGTCCTGACACGTCTGTACAGCCCCAGTGGGCGGCCCTCCTCGCCATGCATGCCGGGCTGCTGCACTTGCTGGTTCCCACAGAGCTGGACAGCCCACCTGACTGGCAGTCTGAGTTCATACTCTCTGTTCGTTCCATGCTCCACGTCTGCTCCTCGTGTCTGCAGGTGTGGGTGTTAGCAGAACAAGTTAGAAAAGGTTACAGCACTGAGGAGGCAGGAGGATGCAGAGGAAGAAGGAATGCTAGTTAAAGAGACTATTCTTCAAAAATGTTCACATGCATGGTATATTAAAACATCATCAAGTGATATTTTTGATATAAAACACTGAATCAAATCACTCTGGGTAAGGTAGCAGAGCTGGTAGTACTGCAGATTGCTATGACAATCAATAGCCAACTGTGCAACTCTACACAGACTGTACACGCCCTGTTCAGCATGACATAGAGACATGACAAGGTAAAAAAAAAGTGGCTGGTGAAGCAAGTGGAACATCATCAAGCCAAAGACCACATATTTTTCAAAGGTGTAGGTTTTAGTGATGGGAAAAGTCACTCTTTTGACAGACTCGAGTCATCAAATCTTGTTCATTAAAATTAACTAATCTCTTTTTTTTGTCATTTCGTTCATTTGAACTAGGCTGGTTACTGCAGCGCTGCAGCCCTCTAGTGGGCGATTAAAAAACAGCGCAGTTCTCAAACACAGAAGGCTGCCTGGCTTACTTTAATTGACAAAGTATAATGCACACATTCACCTCTTGATCTTTCTCTATCATCATTCTATAAAGCCCCATGGAGCCACAACCAAATTCAAACCAAGTAAAAACCACATAAATATGTTATCAATATTCAATCGCCACTACTCTGGCTAAATCCGTCCATTTTCACAATGTTTCCTGAGTATACTACCAGACCAGTGATATGAATATAACTGCAATTACTATCATTATATCTCTAAAGTGCTCATTCATATAGCAGAAGTAATAACACACTAGATGAATAAAACACACTGTTATTAAAATTCAACCAATTTAACCCCAACTTAACGCCTGAATTTTTTTACAATCAAAAAATTAAAAAAAATATTTGTGTTTTCATTTGCTTTCAAGCTGATATTAAGTGAAGATTGTTAATTTGTCTTTAAAACATAGAAAAGATAAATTCAGGTATGTGTAGGTATGATGCAAATTAGCGATAACAGGCATAAACGAGAAACCAGGGCTTGCAAATGGTTCCTAGGTACGTATCGAATATGCACCAACAGGCATTGGGGGAATCCATGTGCTATCTTGGCTTGCAGTCTGCAAGGAAGAGGTATGATGCGAATTCGCGACAATCGGCGTCAAGGGGTTAATAATAATCTGGATAAAGCCACCAAGTTCTTATAAGAACTCCAGCACAGAGAGAGGAACAAATAAATATTAACACATAATATAAAGGCAGCAGTTGGACGCATAATGGGCCACATCAGGTCCGGATTCTGCTGACAGAGAGAAACAAACATGAACACATCGCTCAAGATGTTGTTTCACCAGTCAAGAGCTGTGAAACAACAGCACGGCTCTGTTGATAAATAAAAAGGAAAAGTTATGTTGTGTTCTCTGGCGGACTCGGATCAGCTGTTAGCTGTAAACACACCACAGGGCTAACGCTAACGTTGCTATGTGGCTGTGTTTTAATGTTTTAATGACCGGGTCTGTTTGTTTTGGAGAGGAGATGACCTCGGAGGTAATTCGGCTCCCGGTAGAACCCTGTCAGGGCGCTGAAGTGGAGCGGACCCAGAACAACTCTCATCAGCTGTTAGCTGCAAACGCTAGCAAAATTAAGGTATGGCTCTGTTAAAACTATAGCACAACATCACTGCACTGTAATCAGTCTAGTGACTGTTACCTGACAACCGACTTTCCTCTCATTCTCCGGCGCTGGCAGTAACTCAGCCTGCTGAATGAACAAAAGACTGTGATGTGAGTGGTGAACAATTAGTTCATTCCTGCTGCACAGTAGCCGAACTGTCACGTGACAAATGAACGACTCAAACCCAGAGACCCACAGCTGAGAGTCGTAAACTAATCAATTCTGTTTCCTGTGCTGACGGAGCCCATGCAGCTGCCGTGTGACGAGTGAACTTAAGAGTCCAAGACTATTCACGCATGCGTGAAAATGAACGAATTACTCCCTCAGACTAATCGTTCCTCCTGAGTCATATACAAGATTAGGTCAAATGAACGAAACATTCTTCAAACAACACTTATAGGTTTCCAGTGCGAGTCTCAAGCTGTCTAGGTTTTGAGATAGTTGTCTCTAAGGTTTCTATTGCCACCCCAATAAAAATTTTATAAGAATTTTATTTTTGGTACAAAGGCATTTAAAAATGACATTAAAAAAACGTTGTCATGAAGGGAGAAGTGACCCCACCCAGATCCAAACCTGGGTCTACAGGGTAGACAATTGGTACCCTGTAGACCTGGATTTGAATCCGGGTGGGGTGTCTGTTCTCTCCCTTCGCTACAAACTTAAACAGGAATATTTCTTTCCAGAAACAGTTTTTCCGTTCCTCTGGATAATCCGCAGACCTTCCTGCCAACAGTTCTCATTGGAGCTACTTCCTACAAAAGAAACAAGTCCCTATGAAAACTGTTGGGTTCTTATTGAAAGACAAATTAAGAATAGAGAACATACTATGTTGGCCTATGTATACGTGCTCATCTGCATCTGCATGTGCATGTGCATGTCTACCTAGAAGCATGTGAGGCAGTGGTAGAGTGGTGGGAGCGGGTTGACATTCGGCTGCCTGCGTAGTTGCCTGCACCCTCAGCTCCGTGGCTGATAACACACTCTGTCGTTGGGACGCTCTTGGAGATGTACTGCAATACACACACACATACATAAACACATAATAACGCTATGTTTTAATTTTTAAAATACCAATTTCATTTAGTAAATATAGATAAATTATACATACAAAGAGATTTCTAATGATGAGAGTATTCCTCTGTACAGATCTGTTTTAACTCCTCATCACTTCACTATTTTCATTGCTGCCATTATGCTGACTCATCCCCATTACTTCTCAGAGAGAACGGTTGGCGTTTTCTGCCCTCTCTTTAACATCTGTCAGCTATGTGCCACTGTATTTTTCCATGTTGTCGGGGGATCAGAGTTTTATTTGCATGAGGACTCAAAAATCGCTCTGAAGCCTAAAATAGCTGGCAGAGTTCTGAGTGCCAAAGCTAAATAAAGTCTTTGAGTAACTCCACCTATGAAGACATGAACCAGCGGTGGCTCTGCGGACCTCTTCTCTCCCTACTTTGGCATTAATGAATATATGAGGGTATTCTGAACATTTTGACACCAAAATCCTATTTATAGGAAAGTAATATTTAATTAAAGGCACTGATTTATCTGGTTTTATTTCAGCAAATCCTGTGCACTGATGGGAAGGCGAAGTCAGCCTGGAGATGACAAAGTGTGGCGTCTCTGCCATTGTTGTACTGTATAATTGTTATTGTTAGGTACCAGAAGCTAAAACAAAACCACAGCACACCGCACCCACTTTGGAGCCAACTGCATGTTTAACCAGCGTCTTAAATAAAAAAAGCAATTATTATGAAACCTATCCCTCTTGCCATAAACTGACTAACTTTTCCTCGTTTTGACATTAAATCGGGCAGTTACTTTTGTTTCATTTTTAAACTATGGTTCCTTATTTATTTTTGCCTTGAGAGCAGCTCTGCCTCTGAAAACCTTATATCTGGAATGACCTATTGTGTGTTTCCTCTCAGCATGAAGTGCAGGGTTGTCAGGAGGTGACTTTACTTCCAGTCTGTCAGTTAAATCTGGCCTCAGGATCACCTGTACATGCCTCTGCTGTGTGTTTCCACTGTTTGGACTCACGTCAACCATGGGGATCTCCTCGGGACCAGGCCCGGGGTGGTTGGGTCCGTTGGCCAGCATTCGGTTGGGTTGCTCCACACACTGATTCTGGTTCTGGTGTAGGTGACTGTGCATCTTCTTTCTCTGCTTCCTGGAGGGGCGGCGATGAAGGAACAATAAGTGGTCTGGCAAAGTGCTGAACTAGAGACAGTGACTGATATCATTTGCACCATAATTCACTATAATTGCTCTTTAAAAATTTCTTCCATTGCTGTCTTTAGCTTTCATTACTTCTTCTGCTAGAACTTCACTCATCACACGATCGTTTTATGATCACAGCACTGCAGCACCCTCTCTCTATTGCACACCTTTTGGCCACTTATTGGGATGAAAGTATTCACTGTAAAATGCTCAGGAATGGAGGTCCAGCAAAATTAAACAATATAAAAATATGTTGTGAAGAGCAGTTGGGATTTATTAATAACTGAAGGCT
Source organism: Micropterus salmoides (assembly GCF_014851395.1). Classification (NCBI taxonomy): domain Eukaryota; kingdom Metazoa; phylum Chordata; class Actinopteri; order Centrarchiformes; family Centrarchidae; genus Micropterus; species Micropterus salmoides. The sequence goes on from NW_024044237.1 coordinate 10,045,131, forward strand.
CTTGACCAACTTCTTGTGATTGTGTATTATTCTATATTTGTTTAAGACTGGACCCTTCTCTCTTTTTTTGATCATGCTGCCAACATGACAAAGCAACTAAGGATTTATCTTTTACCTGGTCAGATGTAGTGTAGTGAATTATTTACTACAGCAGTGGTGGAAAGTAACTTCATACATTTACACCAGTACAGTCCAGTACAGTCCAGTACAGTTTTGAGGTACTTGTACTTTGAGTGATTCCATTGTATGATACTTTTTTCTCCATTACATTTATTTGATAGCAGATCGTTTCCAAACCTTTCTGCTTGTGACCCTTTACCAAAAAGCAAAGACTAGTTAAGGGGACTCTTGACAGACCGCTATGACCTGCAAGGCGAGGGTTATGTGACTGATTGCCAACTCATCAATTATTATTATTATTATTATAGTTCTTTTTCATTAAAGGGGCATTATGTAGTTTTCAGCTCGCTTGAACTCATGAGGGAGCATAATCCGAAACACAACCACTTTCATACAGAAATACCACAATAAACGCAGAAACACCTGCATGCAGGCTGTGGCTTTTCAGGCTCTGTTACTTCAACCCCGTCTCAGAGGCAGATCAACACCGGTCCGGCGCCATACATTTCATTCAGCACAGCCAGCCACATATTTGCTCAATACTCCCGAAAAAAGGCAGCGGCTATAGACAGACAGGGAGAACAGACAGAGCTGGAAACTAGTGATGTGCGATACCACTTAATTCCAATACCAAGTAATACCCAGGCTGGTTTTGTCGATACCGATACCAATACTTTTTACATGTTTTATTTCTAGTTTAATGTGACCTCCCCTCTCCCGTTTCTATATTTAGGAGAGAAATAACTAGTAGGCAAAATAATAGCTGCATAATGACAAGACATCAAACTACTGTCATATTCTTTAATAATAAAAATATCCTGCTCAGAACTGCCGCTTCATAACATCATCCTATTGTTGTGACAGACTTAATCTCAGATGTTTAGCGAAGTTTGCAGTGTTGCCAAAGTATTACACTGTCTTTGCACAAAGAGCAACATTATTACCTTCACAGTAATGTAAAGGGCTGCAGCGGCTCACTTCAAAGAAGATCCGTCACAGAGCCTTAGCGCAAGCATGACTTTGACAGGCGGAAGGAAAAGTAGTTCCTATCAACCGTGTGTAATTACAACATCACACACTCACTCCAAATGACTGAGTTTAGATATCGATTCTTTTATGTGAGCATCGATCCTAGAGCAGGAAACGTTGGTATCAGAAATATCGATACTTTAGGATCGATCCGCACATCACTACTGGAAACTCAGGGAAACTCCCACTGCAACGTTACAGTAATAGTTTTATCAACCGCAGGTTTAACTAATTCATGCTCGTTACATGATAACGTTACATTTACTGCATTTAGCCGACGTGCTACATCGTTAGCTCCCCTGCTACTTTTCAGTAATCATCTTTACTATCTGTGAATCTGTCACCGGATGCTTACATACATGTTTTGGATGATAATGAAACGGACTGTGTCTTTATACCAGTTAACGTTAGACCGCAGTAAGTAACTTTACTGTAAAGAATGATAGTGGATGGCTCTTCCTCCGGGTTGTTGTGACCGTTTTGTTGCAGTGTTTTATATTATGTGGGTCACGTTAATTACAGCGACGGAGAGGTGGAGAAGCTATGTATCTGAGTATTGGTAAAAACACAATAAACAAACCGAACGTTAGGAAGCAAACAGCGACAGGTCGGAGCTAACGTTACTGTAGCGTTAGCTGGCTGCTCCTGACTGCATCACTATAGGCTAACGTAAGTAAAGAAATCGTTCCGCATTTGCTTTTTGCCTTTACATCCTTTCTTGCAGGCTAAATCAACAGTGGTACAGGGGATAGTAACATGCGTCGCATTAGTTGGTGAAGTAATGTGGAAAGTGATATAACTTTGAACCGGAAAACATTAGCAACTGCTCGGCGTTAGCCGGGGAGCTAACGTGACTTTCTCTGTGTTTCTCCAGCTTTGCTAATGATCACTTTGTTCTTACTCGACATCATCTGAACCTGTTTGGTCTGATGGGCTTCAGCACATAAACCGTTTATTGTTGTTTTGTATCCTTTCGTGGAGCCTGTGTTTTGCTGTGAGCTGGTTGTTTTATGGTGTTAGTGGACTACATGTCATTAGCTGCCTTGTTGTCGCTGTAGTCTGAGATAATCTGCGCTGAATCTGACCCGGAGACCTCACATTAAAATCAGAATAGTGGCTGATGCAAGTAACGGAGAAAACAGGCGTGTACTTCATTTCTAAGTGAGTTTTGAGCCCGTTGACAATAAGGCAATGAAAATTTGATTTATTTCATTGAAAAACTTGCATATAGTCCCTTTAAGTGTTTTGTTGTATGCTTCTTCGCACAGTACACTGCAGAAAAGCTAGCAAAGCCTTCTGTAGTCTCCATCAGTCTCGTGAACCTCGCCTTGCAGGTCGTAGCCATTGAGTCTCATGTGACTAGTTGGGGCTCCTTGTCACGTTTCAGGTGTCTATAATGTGTAAGCAGTTCTACTAAAGAGACGTTCCCCTCTACATTTTACAGATCCAGTATTTTAAAGCAATGATTATATAAAAATAACAAAAATAAAGACACCATATGAGCCGTTTCCTCTTTCATTAATCATCTATTTGTCTTGTGACCCCTTGGAGGGGCCCGAGCCCTAGGTCGGGAACCACTGCACTAACTAACTGTACATAAAGTAGTTAAAACTAGCCCCAACTCGACCAACTACAAGAATAAAATGCTGCTTACTCAGTGATGCATCAGCTGCCGTCTAATAATGTCATATATATCTGTAATAATATGTCCGCCACAGAGGACATTTGCAGTAGGTGAATTTAAAGGTTTGGAGTCTTTCATGAATGGGGAGTCATTTATCGTTTCTTCAAAGACACATACTTGGTTTTGCAGTAGGCAACCACACAAACGATGCCAACCACCAACAACGCCACACAGATGCCTGTGATCGTCAGCACCCGCCTCTGGTAGAGCTCCTCAGCCTCTGTAGAAGGAAACACATAAAAACACACACACACACATGCACGCACACATCCATGCGTTGCAGATACACAATCATAAAACAGACAAGAATACACACACACACACACACACACACACACACACACACACACACACACACAGCATGAGCGCTACGCCATTGATGGTAACTACAGAAACAGGTACTCACTATTATCTGCTGCCATCCTATCCCCTGTGCTGTCTATAAAACAGCTCCTGCTCTGTCATGTCACATGCCTTTCACTTCTAACTCTACTAGTCATACAGTGCCGCTACAACACAGGAGTTATTCTACAAGATTATAAATATTATGATAAAAAGCAGAGCTGTAAACCTGAATCCTGTCATAGACTTCCTGCTGTCCCTACACAAGTGTTTTTACAATGGCCATGGGGATGTAATGCTACAGATGGCACTGGAGGGGATCTGAATGCATGCCTGTATGGATGGAATCAACAAAAGACAAAAATTAAATAAGTGTTCAAAGTGTTAACACCACAATGGGCTGACAGTATGAAGGTTAGGTATTCATAAAGCACACCATAACTGTAACTGTCACAAAAGTTATCAAATGTTTTCTATTTTATTTTGACATTAATTATAAAGGGATACATAAGCTTCAATTATTTGTATACATTCCTGCAGATTGCATGAACGGTAATGTTTTCATACTCTATCAAGGCTTTTAGGAGACCCCTTGGTGGTCATATGGTAGGTCATCTGACTTAACTGGCTGAGGTTTTCATTTTTTGTCTAAACATCATTATTCTCCAACTCTTGTTTGTTAAAGGTTGTTTAAAAGCAGTGTATTGCTGCCCTCTGTGGTTGAAAGCTCCAAGCCTGTTGCACCTGGATCCACAGGGTCCTGGAGGACATCACTGCAGCAAGATGAGACATTAAACCACTGGAGGTCAGCAAAAACAAGTCACTTTCTAAATAGTAGTTTAGTAATCTAAACCTAATGCCAAGATTAATCAAAGTTGTTTTAGTTTCCTGTCCTTAACCTTGACCTTAAATCAAAGTTGATTTACATAACTAAATGTTTTGGTTTGAAAAACAGGTGGAAATACTATGGGATCAGTTATTTTTCTGATGTTGGAAGCAAGTTGTCATAACAGTTTTTATAATCGTTGTCTTGGAGTTTTTCATTAATATTATGTAATAATTATCTATATAATTATTATTATTAAGACTGTTTTGGCTTCCGAAATATAATACCATAAAAGACTATTCACTATTCCTTATAAAGCTATTTAATTTAATTATAATTACATAGCCAAAATGCATACATTTTACTATTTGCTCACTAACAATTCTGCGGACAACGCCTCTGACAGTTTTGTCTACAAAAGCGTTTGCTGGTGACTTGCTGCTGAGAACATCTCTAGACCGATTTGGATCACATTACACTGCACCACATTAAACTCATTAAGTTCTAACAGGTTTGTGGTGACGCAGTGTGAATACCATCTTGGTGTTGTCTAGGTTAATTCTGGTTTCTGGGCCTTTTATGGTGTAACACTCTGTGTCAGAACGGCAAGCGAGACGACACAGTGACAGAGGGAGCAACAAACAGAACATGAGGGGAAGAGGGAGGGAATAAAAGGAGAAAAGGCTAAGTGGTGAGGAGGGAGAAAACAGAGAGACAGAGGGAGAGGAAGGGGGCTGAGAGGGGAGCAGGGGCGTGTCCAGGAGAAAGGCCCAGGGAGAAGCTAGTCCCCAGAAACCAAAGACTGCCCTGACTTTGTCCCCTTATCAACTAAAACAGGATTATAGAGGCCCTTGGATTGTTAGTTATGGCTGAATTAAAGCCCCTGAAGACCAATCATTGTTTTTCAATGTCATAAACTCAAATATTTGTTAGTTTCAAAGTTTCTTCTCAGTTCGGACTAAAAATGAAGCAGTCCACTTAAGACACTGATACCTATGAGCAATCACTAGTTGAAGAATATCTCTCTGTATGTATCTAGTTGTGGTTCTAGCGAAGGTTAGTTGAGAAAAAGGTAAAAATACATCAGAGAGCTGAATGTTCTGATATAATTTCTGAAAACAGCTTGAAACAGGTGCTTATGAATCAAAAACTGTCCCCTTTACCTAATTCATCACCTTACCTTTCCCCTCCCTCAAGAAGCTCTAGACACGCCACTGAAGGGGAATGAAGGAAGGAAGGGGGCGAGGGGGTTCTAAATAAAGGGCCTCTTTGGGGACTGACAAGCCTACGAGAGCCTTGGCCCGGCATTGTGTGTGTGTCACAGGGTACTGATACAGACAAAGGGAAATGGGAAGGCGAGCTCGCTGGCACAGTGGAGCCAACAGCAATCGTGATTTAGGATAGGCGAGCTCTTGACTCTGACACTGAGTCAATCAAGGGCAGAATAATAAGGACAGACTATGTGGTCAGGCCTTTTGCTCGCTTTTGGCAACGCTTTGCAAAAATACTCGCAGCTTGCATGTTTTTATTCGACAGGCTGCTGAAGCCAATATGCACATTGCCAAAGCCTTGAGGACGAGCCAGTTATTTGTATTTATAGATGATGTGAAACATTCTCTGATTTTTGGACAAAGAAGGTAACATTTGCTCCGATATGGTGTCCAGACAAACACAACTTTGTTTTGTATAAGGCCCATTACATTGTGTTTTAATTATAATTACGCACTTTCTTTCATTCATGTATCCTTCCCAGTTAATATTCTCTCTTTCTCTAAAGTCTACTCTTCCAAATTTTTCAGAATGTAAGAGGAGTGCATGCAGAGAAGGGATGTTACATGTATTTAAAGCAGGTTAGTGGGCAGGAGAAAAAGAGGGACAGGTTGAGGGAGACCCAGTTGTTGGTTTTAGAAAGAAGATGGCACAATAATGTGTGACTGTGAGAGGATCTTGGCAAACCCTTTAAGCACAGCAAAATGAATAATAATGTTCCATACCCATAAATTCAATTCTGAGAAGCTCTGCCAGCGCAGAAAGTTGTCGTGGTAAAAGGAAAGAGACAGATAGGGTCAGGTGTAGTGTCCACTTTGGAGCAGATATAGTATTTTCATGTCCTGTATACGCTGAACCAGGATATGAGTTAATCAGTGCTGTCAGCCATGGTGACTGACATGTGTGCCGTCCAGTAACAGACAGACAACCCAGACAGCCTCAGCTCTGTGACCCCCAGAAATGACAAGAAAACAAACAAACAACGGAACCAAACAAAAAGCGAAGGGAAAAAATGAACCAAATGCAGAAGGAAAGAGAATCCAACAGGCAGGAAAAGACATGCAGCGACAGACGGACAAACAAGAAGCCACATCACTTACTGCTATATTTACTAGACCTCATTTCTGGAGTAAACAACATTGGACAGAAAACAACAAAACAAAAGAAACAATACAAGAAAAACAAAAGATTAAAAGCAGTGAGTTACTCTCCAACATAAAAACACAGTACAGTCGATGAGACTGGCACAGCAAATGGGGTGGGTGTTGTAACTCATTTGACTAATGGCGATTGTGTGCCTTTGCATTGATTACGGCATACCTCTTGTATAGCAATTTGTCCCACTATTGCTGCGTACAGCTATTATAACCTTTCATGTGATTTACAGAGAAATCATCTCGGCATTTGCAATTTTCCACGGCTTTGCATGCATTACTGGCCGTAAGGAGAGATTCACATACAAAAGCCAGCCAATCTACTGTCCACCCTAACCTTAACTACTCTGCATTTTGAAAGTGCTTTACATTTGTACCGCTAGAAAAGCAGGCAGTAACAAATTAGCATGTATTTAAAACAGCAGAAAGTATTCCCTTAACTGACTGAACGAGGATCACAATGCAAAACAAAAGCACAACGTCACAAAGACAGATTTCAGCGCGTAGACAAGGCTTGATGATGGGGTCATAATAAGCAGACATTACATAGTATGATATATTATGATGTAAAACCTGTTCTTGGTTAAAAATTGGACATTATTCAGTGTGGAAACTTCCGCAACAGACAAACAGCAAAGCAAGACAACATGGCGTGTAGCAACAGTGTTTAACCCCTGGAAACAAGAAGAAGAGGGTCATTTTAATCCCTCTGTTTTATCTCTCTGTGATTGCTGAGCCAGTAACAGAACCGTGACACAGCCAGTGGAGGGAGGAGCAGTTTCTTTCATCTGATTTTGCCAATACTGTTTCAGTGTCACTGCCCATGCAATCACAGGAGAGTGACAACACATGCCCTCATTTGCATCCCTATGATTTAAAGGAATAGTTTGACATTTTGGGAAATGTGCATACTTGCTTTGTTGCCGAGAGTTAGATGAGAAGATCGATACCACTCTTGTTTCTGTATAGTAAATATGAAGCCAGGGCCAGGAGACTGTTAGCTTAGCTTAGCATAAAGACTGGAAACAGGAAGAAACAGCCAGCCTCACTCTGTCACAAGGTAGAAAAAACAACTGCCTACCAGCACCACTGGTTTTTAAGTAACCTCCGACTAACATCAAGACAGGATAACACTGCTCCTGAAACCACAACTTGTAGTTTTTACATGTTAGTTCACATTTTAGTTCAATCTAGATAACATAACAATTAGAGAGCTTTAGAGGAGCATTTTGTTACATTTGACCAAAGCCAGGCTAGCTGTTTCCCCCTGTTTCTAGTTTTTATGCTTATGCTAACTGTTTCCTAGCTGTTGCTTAATATTCAACTTACTAATGACATTGAATAAGTGTATTTCACATAAATGTCTAACTGTTCCTTCACTCACATGATAATGAAAAGCAAAACATGTGACACCATTTTGAACATATTAGAAGTCAATCCCAAAACATTTCAAGCAGAATTTAGCCACATGCCATAATGAGAGATTTTATCAGATGATCCATGGATGCTCAGGGTGAAAACAGCAGGTTGTCACATTCACCGCTGTGGGGTTACTCCTCTCTTAGTTTAGGACAGGTCTCACTGACGTGATACGAAGAAACTCGGCTTATATGAAAATCAATATCACAAAGGGACTGGCTCTCAGATAGATGCAACCATGAGTGATGTTTTCAAATCTCATTACATTAAGACTTAAAATTACATATTCTAAGCCTAAATCTCATTCTCATTCACTTACCAAATAATTTGGATTTTGGACACACTGTAGCTTCTCGTAATGACTGGCGGCTGTTCAAAACAATGTCAGAAGGACTTACAGTGTTCTCCATCTAAAGCCTTCAATTGTCAGTCGTGCTCCTACTCCTTAAAGTAAAATCAATATTTTTCTTTGTTTATAAGAGAGGTACAGCATAGAGAAATGACTAGTATTAATAATTCCTATCACACATAGTTTAGCCTTGATCGTTAGAACATAGAAATCTAAGCAGCACCAATGGACCACTTACAAAGAAAAGTGACAATAAATCCAATAAAAAAAAATAACTTCAACCTCCTGCATTGCTTAATGTGTTAATTCTCTGTCTCCTCTGTTTCTTTTTATGCACTTCTCTGGATCAAGCTGCAAAAGTATTTGTATGCAATTTACAGCTTAAAAATACAGAATTTTAAAATGTAAGCGTAAACACAGCGTTAAAATTTGGTACTGATTGTTGAGCTTGATTGTTGAGCTGTCTGGAGCTTTATTTAAAAAAATGGGATTAGAACAGTCTCCTAACTAATAAGAAAAAATTGTCAAGATACGTAACTTGTAAACCACAATGCACAAATAAAAGCAGAGTGATTTGTATGCGTAAATCTGGATCTGTACCTGTGGCTCTAATTTACAGCTCGTATATTTCATTTCCATTTTTCAGTGGTATATATTTGTGAATCTCCACCTACTCGAGTGGATCCTTTTGAGAGTGTTGTTCCGTGCCATTGGTGTCGCACAAAAAATTCCCATGAACAAGCTTTTCCAATAATGTAACATTTATGGATGCCAACAATACAGATTATGATGCCAACAGCTGTTAAACTACAAGAGGAGAAGAAGAAGGAGAAGGAGAAACCAAACCAAACCACTGGTTGCTTGTTTGGCAAGTGTAACTGGTGGCTAGTTGACATACAAATGATGATATCAGAGTTGTAAACTAGAGGGACAGATACAGATTTACAGATACAATCACTCTGCATTTATTTGTGAATTGTATTTTGTGAGTTACGTATCTTGACATTTGTTACTGTGCGACTGCTCTAATCCAATACTTTTTTATGCAGCTTTCTCGACATCCAGTATGTGATATGCTCTAAATACGATTTAAAGCAGATGGACTAGTGGGAAAAATATCTTACGTGTAGATTTTAAACTATCTCAACTGTTTGTTTCTGGTGTCCAGAGGAGCACCACAGAGGAACCAGGGGAGACAGGCAGACGGAGGGGTGGACACAGAGGCATGCAAACTCACATTTACACCCTCCCCCCACCACACACACACACACACACACACACACACACACACACACACACACACACACACACACACACACACACACACACGTTAACTTACATGAAACATAAGAGCAGGTTTGCAAACACAATTAAACACACTCACACACACACAGCGCTCCCTCCACCCAACCCCATAGCATGCAGCATCTCAGTGAGAAGGAGACAGACAAGAGCAAATGGACATACTGTAGAAACCGGCCATGACGGAGTTTTGACAGCGGTCCCCCGTATAGTCATTGGGACACCTGATGGAGGGAAAACAAGACACGGGGTGGGGAGGGAGGTGGGGAGGGTTAAAGATACAGAGGGAAGAGAGGGGATAAAACAGGAGGCAGGAGAGAAGGAGGAGTACACAAAGACAGATAGAAAAGAGGGGGAAATAAAGAGGAAGGGAAAGAGGGAGACATAAGAGAGCAGAGAGATGAGGGGTTAGAAACAGCACAGTCCACCAACTACAGAGAGAGAGATGGCCTGCATACCGTGACATTGCCGGCATCAATATGACATCACTGCTACAGTTAAGACATCATCACAGTCATGAGGGTCATGTGATGGTGGTGCAGGAAGTAGGAGGGGTCAAGCGTACAGTGGTTAACCTCCAACCCCTCTCATACACAAACACAGATGACCGCAAGCACACACACACAAACTCACACACACAACCAATTGCCTTATAGTAGATTATGGCCTCTCATTCATTGCATTAATTTCTTAAATCCAGACCAAAACCATGATGAAATAGAAAAGCAAAGCAAAGGGAAACTTTTAAGTAGATCTGATTTATAATGGACATCCATAATTTTGATGTCCATTATAAAATATATCTGTAAAAACGGTAAAACAGCAGACAAAGTCAATTTATACTGCCATTGTTTGCCTGTACAACTTGCTCAGACTCAGCAAAGTGTTCTTTGCACATGATATCATCTCAATGTAAAGTCTATGGTATGAGCCATAAGGGGCGGGGAAAGATAGACATTGCATGTGTCGTAAGTTGCCCAAAGCAGCAGCAAAGTAAAGGGAGAAAACCTTTCTTGAATATATGCTGCCAGAGTTATGTTCAAATTAATGGCTGGCCATTTTTTTATACTGTATTCAATTTCTCCCTAATAAATGCATTTTCTCATGCAGGCCTTTATTTCAAAACTGACATTATCCAAGATTAACAAATCAATCTAACTGATTTGTAGATTACCATTATAGTAACAGGATCATTTTCACTGACTAACATGCTAGCCAGTGCATGTTAAGCAACATGGAAAGAAAAACGTGTTAGTAAACAGTTGCCTATTTACACATCCAGCAAATGAGCAACATTAACATTCATTTTGAGTTTCTGGGAACCTGATGAATCTAAATCAAATATTCACACTCTGCATATTAGCTCTGTTTTTGGTCTCCACCAGCTACATTTTCTACTTTCTTCACAAGGTAATTGCAAACGTCTACTGTTTGGTGCTGAGCAGGTGGCATACAGTGGGTTTATCAGAGCTTTTCCCACTGAAAACAGCTGCCTGCTTTTGTAGGAAATAAGGCTGATGAGAGCTGTAAGAGTGAACCAAAATAATATGGTTTCGGCCCATGCATCCCAAACAACGAGAAAAAAGAAACTATCGTTCTACTGCAGGGAAGCTGCAGGTGATAATTCTCTGTGTGTTTGTCACCACAAGAGACACCTTTTACACATAGTGATTTGATCCACCGTTAATAGAAAAATACTGAATGTATTGTACTGTATGTACTGCTAAATGTATTATCTTATTAACATACCAAATGTGGACGGAATATGGAATTTGTAAACAAACATATTGCATTACTGGCTGCCTGGATACTTTCTGCTATGTGTATAACTTTATCAATATGATGCAGTGTAGAGTTACAGTTATGGTTAGTACTCCAACCAACACATAAGTACTCGGAATGTCTTTGAATGTTGTTAGGAGTGGCTCTGCCTTCTCCCCATCCTCTTGTTTCTTGTGTTTTCCCTTCCCCTTTGTCTTTGTCTGTCTCTGTCTGTCAGTCTGTGTGTTTTGGGCGTGTCATCCTGGCTCACCGCCTGCAGTCAACCCATGCTGTTAAAACCCCGGCTCTACAGTCACTCCCTGCCAGTTCGTCAGTTAACATTCTGCGATAACATGCGTTCCGGCCCTCTGTGTTTTTCTACTGCCTAAGTGATTCTTGTTGCCTTTTTTTACTAACGCCAGTTTCCTTTGCCTGTTTACAGAGAGAGACTTCAGTCATGTTTGGAGACGCTGCCTGCCAGCCTAGAGAGAGTCCTGACTTATAAATATGCCCTAGTTAGCCTGAGACCCCTGCTCCGTCCAGCCCGCTCGCTTTGTCCCCAAGTCCTGTTATCTGTGCTCTGAATAAAACTGAATTACTGTTCATCTACTTCCTGGTCTGCTAACAAATGTTCCCTGTAGAATATTTTGAGGTCAAAGATTAATGAAGGGGGGGGGGGGGGGCAGCAGGGAATCAAAGCAGTACCCTGTTCAGTCATGCACATGCAGTGATTACGGAGAGTGATGCTGCATTCTCCATTGAGAACAACATCCTTGATTTGTGTAATGCTGACTGGTGTGGAAGTGTGCTAACCCTCACAAACTTTTCATATAATGCTATTTGCCTTTTTCCTTTTCCTTTATTGTGTTATATCTTTTTTTGTGTGGATGTAATAGGTTTGCAAAGTGAAAAAGCCCAAAGGGAGTTACCATCTCCCACAGAAAACACTGCTCTGAACTGCCTGAAAACAGCTCGTTTGTAGTTCATCCTTTACTTCCGTAACCTATCTGCGTTACTATGTAACACGTGTCGTAATGCTTGCCTAGCAGATCGTGTGGCACGCCCTCAAACACTGGCGGAGAAACGCACCGAGTTGCAGCACACACAGTGACAAGACATCTGCCAGCCCTCACCCCCACCCTCCCTACCAAATGTTAGATACCCCCCAGGCAGTCAATAGACATAAAGTTGTGCTGCAGAAATGTGCAGTATGACAGAAATACAGTGTTTTTTGAAAATTAAACCACGTAAACCTATTCTGGTAAAACCCCTAAATAAATTTATGGACCTGAAAATGAGCATAATGTGAACCCTGTAAACTGAGCCTTCGAGAATGAGTACTTGTCAAAATGACCTTCTGACAAACGCTAAAATGGAGATGTGTAAAATTCAACAGTTTTTTACAAGAATAAAAATGGGACACACACACACAGCACACAGAGAGACAGCCTTCCACAGTGTGTGAGCATGAAAATGGCTGGAATAGGTTTTGGTATTTCTTGTGCATAAATAACAGCAACAGTTTACATGCAGCTGCAGAATGTGGTGTTTTGTTTCTGGATGGGTGGCGAGCTGTCAGCAATACCACGGGCTGAATATGATTCATATTCTGGCATCAGCCATCAAACTCATAACACTGAAACTAACAAGTAGGCTCCTCACTGCATCACAGTAACTAGAAAATGTATGCATGTACATGGTCCAAAATATAAGTAATGTTTAATACTTTGAAGCTAAGCATAGGTATTGCCTTTCTTTTATTCTTTATCAGCTCTTTAAATGAAACACTACATGACCTCATTACAACTGATGTCCTTGAAAATAAAAAAAGCTTTTTGAGATGTCTTGAATTGTGTATTATAATGGGTGTCATGGCTTTTATCCAGTCAGGCATAATTGATTTTATATTTGCATTGCCATAATTTATAGCAAATCAACTTTAACTGCAGTCAAATGAAAAATAGGCATGTTACAGAAAATGTGATCCAACTGCAGTGCACCTTATACTGTGGATGAACCACAGTTATCTTTTGGGTGTGGCCCTCTTACAGTCATTATAGGATAACCGAAGCCCTCTGGCTCTCACGACCATAATGTATTTATTACAGTGATTAAGTATCGGGTCAACAAATGTATCCAGCTTAAACGCAAGGACCTTAGTCTTAACCGCATGTGTATACTGTCCATATAACTTACTGGGTATCCTTTTCTCCTCTTTCTCACCACTAAAGAGACAACTTGCATTTTGAATCAATTACAGCAAAAACCCTCGGAAGAGCCCACTCAGCAATTTCCCATAGAGTTATAAATAGAGCAGAGAGAAAGAGAGAGAGGTGGGAGACACTCTGAGCTGAAGCAGCCCTATGCCGGCAGAGCTTTTACTGTATATCATTTCTTTTCCCTTTTGCCTTTTCTCTTTCTCTCTCTGCTTCGCATTTCCCCTCTTCTCTCCACCCTTTATTTATCTGCCCGTGCTTGCTTTTCCTTTTTTCCCCGACTCTACTGTTCTTGCAGCCATGAGGAAAAGAAAGCCAGCACACCTTTTGTTCCAGCCATTTGAATGAAAGCAAAGCCTGTGATTCATTTTGTTATATTCATTATACAAAGCCTCGTCAGATTTAAGAGAGAAAAAAACCACAGAGATGGACATTATGTTCAGACATCAATAATAGCCTGAACTCATGACATTTGAGGATCAGATTAGATTTGATTACATGAACTTTATTGATTCAAATGGATAATTCGGCATTTTCAACCTATAGCTGGGAATACAGGGGCTAATGTTTTCTACTGGCTGCCAGACTAGAGTTTACCAACAAAGTTCAGATTAAATAGAATCAGATCTATCTGCAGCTCTACACAAAAAACTATAACATAGGTTGAAAGGAAATTTGAGTAAGCATGACACGCCAAGCTTTATCTGCAACAGCTTGCCAGAGGCAATGTTTGTATGTTCTGATCTCCACTTAAACCTCCACACTCTGTTTTAGCCAGGGTGCCTTTCTGTGTGTGCTGTCCTCCACTTTAACCTACAGACTCCATTTTGCAGTACAGCATTACTTTCCCCTTCAGGAAAGAGGAGATTATATGTTTCCATGCACAAACGAGCTTGGAAATACCACCTTACATTTCAGGGATATTAACCATTTTTACTGTCTGCCAGTTCCACGCAGTGCACTCATTTGCAGCTGTTGTGCAGAACCGTGAGTGTCTTTGTATGTGAGTGTGAGCAGGGGTCTACATATCTCTAAAGTGAACAAGCCGAGCAGACAGTCTACCGACAGCAGTCTTATTTACATGCTGTTTTCCAACGACCCAAACAGACAGGCCAACAAAGGATGACAAAGCTGAGAAGCTACAGTAACTCTCTGGAAACTGCTGGCTGGTCTGCTGTAGCTTCTTGAAATATGCAGTGTGTCCGTATGTAGCAGAGTCATGGACAGAAGGTTGTACAATCCTGCATATTTTGTTCCCCTAAATTGCTATATACGCAGCTTGTAATGTCTATATGCACCCTCTCCAACAAAGTTTTCTGCTTGTCAGCACCATGAAAAAAAATCCTGATTTATCCTTCAGCAATGACCGGAAGGTACATCAGATGAGAGATAGAGAGAAATGCAGGGATAGAGAGAGTGAAGAGGGGAAGCAAGGGATAGAAACATACATACATACACACACACACACACACACACACACACACACACATATATGTATGTATATATGTATGTGTATATATATATATATATACACACACATACACACACACACACACACACACATATATATACATAGAGAAAGAGAGAGAAAAAGACAGAGAGAGAGAGAGAGAGAGATGGAAATGAAGAAACTAAGAAACTCTGGCACACACACCAAAGCATCTAAGGATGGATATCAAGCAGATACATCCAATTGTACAGGAAGCATAACAACAAAGCTCTTGATCATGCACGACTATACCCGCCATCTGTTATCCACGCTGTCAGAGGAAGTGTTTGTTACACATCTACAAAATGACCCAGTGTATGGCAAGTTGGAACTGAAAGATTACAACCTCCAGTTTGGAAAATATATGTTTCATGAAGTAGAAAACACAGACTTTTTCATAGGTTAATACAAAGTACTGTAATGTATACCAAAGAAGGGCAATGCAACCCGATAACTGTTAATATGATGCCATTATCCACCTCTACTACACTAGCTAAGATTCTATAACTATAACTAGCTATAACTTGCCTCTGCAGGTGCCACTATAAATAAATCACTGTAATAAGTTGATAATACACAGCAGTGATTCATCTAATAACGAGTTCATGGACATCTTTGCACTTGCTGTTCTTAAAACCTACCAGTCTGGTAGCTGTTTCCTGGGAAAAATCCTCCCACTCACAGGAAGTGATGCATTTTATGTTCACAGTTTCTTTCAAAACAACAGAAGAAGTACTAGATACTTAGCATGTAGTGAAACTCATTAACCACTCCTGGTCTGTGTCAGTGCAAAAATAGTTATGGCATCACTACTACTATCTTTCAGATCCAGCTTGCCTGTCTCCTCCCTACGGGGACAACACAAAATATGGTGACAGAGAAGAGGAGAAAAAGAGGAAAATGGGGAAGTTTGTAAGGCCTGAGCTGTGTATGTCCTAAACTATTACTCTGTACTCTATTATCCCTGTACAGAAGCGAAGCACCTTCTAAACATGTTCAAAGTGAGGTGTTCATGCGCGTGTCTGAGCTTCTGAGTGTCGGTTGGCTTCCACACGATTCCTGCATCCTGTCAACTTTACAACTGTGAGCCAAGTAAAGATAAATCTATGGCCAACAATCCAGGAGTAAACAGCAGACAGTATCTCACAAAGGTGACTACACCCCTCACATTGTTGTAAATATTTGATTATATTTTTCCATGTGACAACACTGAAGAAATGACACTTTGCTACAATGTAAAGTAGTGAGTGTAAAGCTTGTATAACTTGTAGCTTGTAAATTTGCTGTCCCTTCAAAATAACACATCACATAGCCATTAATGTCTAAACTGCTGGCAACAAAAGTGAATACACCCCTAAGTGAAAATGTTCAAATTGGGCCCAATTAGCCATTTTCCCTCCCCGGTGTCATGTGACTCATTAGTGTTACAAGGTCTCAGGTGTGAATGGGGAGCAGGTGTGTTAAATTTGGTGTTATCGCTCTCACACTCCCTCATACTGGTCACTAGAAGTTCAATATGGCGCCTCATGGCAAATAACTCTGAGGATCTGAAAAAAAGAATGGTTGCTCTAAATAAAGATGGCCTAGGCTATAAGAAGATTGCCCAGACCCTGAAACTGAACTGCAGCACGGTGGCCAAGACCATACAGCGGTTCAACAGGACAAGTTCCACTCAGAACGCCTCGCCATGTTTGACCTAAGAAGTTGAGTGCACATGCTCAACGTCATATCCAGAGGTTGTCTTTGGGAAACAGGCGTATGAGTGCTGCCAGCATTGCTGCAGAGGAAGGGGTGGGGGGGGTCAGCCTGTCAGTGCTCAGACCATACGCCACACACTGCATCAAACTGGTTTGCATGGCTGTCATCCCAGAAGGAAGCCTCTTCTAAAGATGATGCACAAGAAAGCCCGCAAACAGTTTTCTGAAGACAAGCAGACTAAGGACCTGGATTACTGGAACCATGTCCTGTGGTCTGATGAGACCAAGATAAACTTATTTGGTTCAGATGGTGTCAAGCGTGTGTGGCAGCAACCAGCTGAGGAGTACAAAGACAAGTGTGTCTTGCCTACAGTCAAGCATGGTGGTGGGAGTGTCTGGGGCTGCATGAGTGCTGCCGGCACTGGGGAGATACAGTTCATTGAAGGAATCATGAATGCCAACATGTACTGTGACATACTGAAGCAGAGCATTAGAGCCCGACCGATTTATCGTTTTGCAGATATAAGCTACTTGCAGATATATCTGCATCGGCGTTTATAACAGCCAACATATGATTATTAAAAAAGAAACAGCGTGTCGGATCCTTCACTCTTGTCATGAGTGTTTCATAGTTTGCCCACCAGGGGGCGTGCTGCAGCTCCTCAGTTCAAAACACTGTAGCACCACAGAACAAAACATCAGCTGACCGCAGTGTACCAGAGCTCAGGGCCCCCTGTATTGTTGATTTATGCTACCTATCGAGATGTGCTACTTAGCAGTTCTGCGCATGCGTAGGACCCACAAGCGAGGTCTGTTTCCACGCCCATAAATCTGTGCAACCTTGCTGTTGGGCATGCCATAGATACAGTGGTTGATCGTCAGCATTTTCAAAATAATTATTCATTATTAGTCTTAACAGAATATGCTACCCCTGATATCTTAAATAAAGATGTTATAATATAGTATTTGAACATGCTCCCCATCTCCTTACAGTACACATGGAGTGAGTAATGGTGCAATATAAAATTATTCTGTAGTGGGAGCATTATTTGATAGAGGATTTTAGTATATCAGAATACGCTACCCCTGAAAAACAGAAAAAAACAGAAGACATCCTAATACTGTAAGAGTTGTACCTTTATGGGATTGGAAATGACAACACATAAGGTAGCCTTTTTTCAATAGGGCAGCGCGACTCGATGGACTCTGCTATCGATTTGCGCTATGGTAGCATTTTTCGACAAGGCAGCATATATTGTCAAAACACCGGCTCAGCTGGAGCTACGGTCGGTTACTCTTGGTAGCTCTCACACTCAGTGTTCCCGGTGAGTTGGTCTTTTGTCACGTCAATTACATGACTTAAATAATAATAAAAATATCCCTCATCACTTTTCCTCCTAGGAGAACAGATTTGATAACCCTCCCGTTTTTCACTGCCCTCCCCAGGCTCAGCAGTGTGTTTAATGTTACGGTAACCTAGTGCTGGAGGCTACGCTGCTGACATGTGAATGTAGATTTATTTCTGAAACAGTTTGGCAGTTCTAGTGACCGGTCCTCTCATTTCTCTCTAATTTAATACTTCTAAACAATTTCTAACATCGCCATCAGCAGATAACGCTGCCTGTTGGCTAAATTAGCCACAAATCTAATGCCGTGTTTATCAGTGGAGGACACTAACATTAATCAGCGATTAAACTGTAGTGTCTCTAGTTACAGTCAGCGTGTCAGAAATGATTAAACCGTAGGGGACTTGTGAATAAACGTGAGCTGAACAAGTATCTAACACACAGTTGCAGGTCCTCATTGTAGACAGTCATGTAGTATTAGATTAATTCAAGGGCCGCGTTTCCTCTGCGTCACTGTATCATAGAGCCAGAAGGAAATCGTTTCTGTAGCTTTGGATGGAATTAACAGAGCAGTGCAGATAGATTTAGAAAGTAGTCATTGTGGCAGATTGTATCTAAGATAATAACTACAGCTTGACAAAAAAAAAATAAAAAAATGTTTATATATATATATATATATATATATATATATATATATATATATATAAAATTATTTGCCTATGTAGGAGAGCCCTGTTTATCATTATTATGACAGCAATGACGTGAGAGATGATATATGGTATTATTATTATTTTTAGTAGTAGTTTATAGTTTCTGTTTTGCTGGCCCCCACAATACATACACTATTTAATTTAATGTTCATTAGTAGTAGCAGTAATTTAATAAATTATAAATTTAATAATTTAAATTTATATTATAAATGTAATAATTTATAATAAATCAGATATTTTTAAAATGTTTTCTGTAGTTTTATACATTTGACTCTTATTTATCAAAACTTTTTAAACTGCATTATGTCATGGGATCTTGGTGAGGTCTCAACCTAACAAATGTAACAAATAATTTTGTTTATGTTATGTGTTTATTAAAATCAGGGGAAAAAAGAATATTGGCCGATATGTCGGCTAACGGATTTTATAATCCTCAAATATTAAAATCGGTATCGGACTTAAAAATCCCATATCGGTCAGGGCTCTAAGAGCATGATCCCCTCCCTTCAGAGACAGCATCTGTGGGGCGTCCTCAATCGGAAGGTGGAGGAACGCAAGGTCTCTGACATCCACCAGCTCTGTGATGTTGTCATGGAGAAGTGGAAGAGGACTCCAGTGGCAACCTGTGAAGCTCTGGTGAACTCCATGTCCAAGAGGGTTAAGGCAGTGCTGGAAAATAATGGTGGCCACACAATATTGACACTTTGGGCCCAATTTGGACATTTTCACTTAGGGGTGGACTCACTTTTGTTGCCAGCGGTTTAGAAATGAATGGCTATGTGATGTGTTATTTTGAGGGGACATCAAATTTACACTGTTATACACGCTGTACACTCACTACTTTATATTGTAGCAAAGTGTCATTTCTTCAGTGTTGTCACATGAAAAGATATAATCAAATATTTACTATAATTTGAGGGGTATTCTCACTTTTTTGAGATACTGTATTTGGACTTTTAACTGTTCATGATCAAATCATTAGTATCAACAGAATATCAGCTCTTGTTGAGTCAAAGCTAATATCAACTATCAGTTGATCTTGTTAGAAATTTTATCTGAATGTTAAAGTTAAAGTATAGTTAATACTTGCAGCTAGCCATTAGGGATTAACAATACTGTGATTATGGTTGCCAAGTAATTGACTCCTAACAATGGCTTATGATAGATGGTGGTGAGTTTAACTGTGACAGTGAATATATTTATAAAATGTAGGCTAACACAGACTTAAGGGCTAGGGTTCAGTCCAGTACTGTACAGTTCTGAAGTATTAAAATCTGTCTTGTGTCCTCTGTTGTCTTTGCTTTACCCTCAGCATGCAAAGCATTTTGTGGTTACATGCCAACAGAGTAACCGACAATAGAGACAGCAGCTCATATACTGCATCAGCGGGACGTCCTTTACTTTACATGCCATTCTTTTTTTGCTACATGGTAATCAAAAGTAGAATCAACTGCCTTCTTACACAAGTTACCTGCTTGCTAACCTATAGTCCAAGGAGACAAAGCTCTGCTGTACTCTGATGGAAGATTAAAAAAAAGGCTTTTCTTAAAATTGCTGATTACTATATATATTATTTACCATAGCATCAATGGACTTGCCCAACATAAACTGACATTACCCTGCATATTGGCTTGAAAAAACCCCAAAACCCTACAGTTTTCCCTAGTTGGGTTCTACTAGCATATGCATCTCAACTACAAAAAAATTTTGAGCTCTTTATCTTCAGTGTTGATTAAATAAATAATATAATTTAATTTGTCAATATAATTTGTAACACCATGGTCTTTTTTAATACATTAGCATTTCCTCCCAATTTTTTTCTCAGGCATGTCTGTCACAAGCAGACCTCACTCACTGTAAACTAAAGTGATCTACGTGGAGCAAAACACATTATATTTTTAATGCATGAGGACATAATGTCCAAGTCACATCAGCTCTATGGAGAAAAAACAAAACAATTTTCTTCTGTGGCAATTGGTGAAAAATTGCAAACACCAAGCCTTAGACATAGTCCATAGTGAGTGGTTAGGTGGGTTACAGGTGCATGTATGTGGGGGAGGGTACAACTAGGTGTCCGAGACCAGAGAGAGGCAGACAGAAAGAGACATGGAGGGAGGAGAGACGGGGGAGCGACTACACAGTGATGACTGAGGGGACGGGGGCCGACTGATCAACCAACTTACTTGCAGGACAGCTGGTTAATACCATGTATGAAGTAACAGTCTCCTCCATTTACACAGTAGGCCTTCTCTGAGTCGTTGCAGCGCCTCGCATGACTCACACCTGGAGATGGGGTGGTAGTGGTCACTGCGAGGAGGACAGTCAAAAAGGAAACACAAAACACAAAAAAATGCTGTCACCTCTTTGTTAAAATAACAAGGTGTTCATATTTGATGGCAGCCATAGTACCACATATCATATCGTCCTATACCACATACCTTTAAGACCTCTTTAGTGAATTTCAAATAGCTTAGTGTAACAAATCTACTTTTTGGGCAGGCATCAGTCACTTTCCTGTGCACACTGCAGCTCTCCAGCTCACAGCTGCTGGTTATGTGAGTAGAAAGAGCAAGATTCAGTCGAATACACACGCTCCCCCAACTCCAACACACTTCTGTCTTCTTCTTTTCAAACTTGAAGGGTCTATTTAGCTATATTTAATAAGTGATAATAGTATACTGTAATATACTTTGATAGTAATACTGTATAATACGTGATTCTGTTTTCCCTCATTTCTGTTTCTGTTGTAACTGCTGGGTTCTCGCTAGACAGAATCCCACAGCATGGAAAATAGTCTGATACAAGATACAAAAGCTGGACATTAACGATATACTGAGACTACACTCACTGATCTTGACAGATGACAATATGGTGTCACAGGCCAGGTAACATTTTTTATATCACGTAGCTTTTATAATAAACATGTGATTCTATTCTATTCTAACCCTTTTATTCTGAAAAACAACTCCATAGGTGTGTGGACTTTCTCTATGAAAAAATATATGTAGGAAAGGGGGCTTAAAGAACAAATCGTATATAAAGGCGGTTTATATCAATGTGCTATAATAGTTAAAAGTTATCTTAATGATAGTCATTTCTTTTTGTTACAATCAACATTAATTGGTCAGATTGTGTGGAAAGATAGATAGAGACTGATATGCTCACAGATCTGCACGCTGATTATACTCGTAGTGTTTTCTTGTCCTAGGGAGTTTTCAGCCACACAGGTGTAGTTTCCAGAGTCTTCCACACGGACACGACTGATCTGCACCTTTGAGTTTTTCCTTCAGTGATGGGGAATGAGAGGCAGAGGCAGAGAAGGGGGAAGGGAGAGAGAGAGTGATACAAAGACAGCGTCAGTTATTGTTTCAACAGCAGCAAACTCATCCAGGAATGGATGAGAAATGTAATTCCTGTTTCCAGACCAGATAGCCATAAACAATGGATCATTATACAAGTTCACAGTGAGTGGCCAGCAATGCTAACGGACAATTATTAAGTTCAACCCAGACCCAGGCTAAACCCAATCTTTACAGGGTTACAGGAACTGATCACAAGAAAGGACACTGTACTCCTTTAAAATGCTGTGACTGAACTGGAAACACGAACCACAAGACAGATACTTTAAAGAAGGTGACAACTCAAACGTCTGTTTAAAGCAAACTTATCACAACAGTGATGAAGAGGGTGTCGTTCATAAGTGTATATAAGTGCAAAATAAGTGTTTGATTGCATCTTCAAGTAAATTTAAATGAGCATTTCAGTAGATTAAATATTAATTGAAGATTTTGAACAGATGAAAGAGTGATCTGTAATTATACCAGGTGATTATTTTGTGCGTGTGTGATAACCAGTGCAACAAAAATAGGACAGTGCCTGATAATACTGCTTTGGAAGATGATTTGAACAGTGTCACAGAGGTACAAAATGAAAGTGAGACAGATTTCACTGTGCACATAAAAGGATAGGTTCGCATTTTCCCAAGTCTATCTTAATATAATGTTCAACGTACGTATGTATTGCATATCGAAAGAGTTGTGTGTATTCATGCCTTCTCTCCAGACTGGCCTTGAAGCAAGACCTTTCTTAAGACACTAAGAAATGCAGTTTCCATGTATAGTACAAAAACTCGTTGTGAAATTCAGCTAAAGCTCATATGACGCTTCAGTAGTCTGACTTAGCTGCAGAGTGAATATCTTGGTCCTGACAGTCACATGTAGTTATTGTTGAGGTTTTGTCCCAACAACAAATCTATACGCGACTACCAGGATGTGTTCCTCTGCCGTGGCTCAGCAAGGGAACAGTGTCCAGGGAAATTATAATGGGAATTAAATTAAAAAGTTTAGAACTCCAGGACTTTTAATGGGAATTCATAAGTATTATCTTCTTCAAACATAGTCATGTAACTTTTATGACTTTCTGGGGACCTCTGGGTTTAGAGGAGGGAGGTCTGTGAGAGGTAAATATATGATGCTTTACGATATGTCCTGATTATCAGGTGCCTAGAATGTTTTACAACGTATACATTTTTAAATGTCTTTACTTGGAGTGTCCTCCAAGGGACCTCTTAGGACAACATGTGCCAGTTGTTTGCCCGAGCTGTTTATTTGAAAACATGAATTGCCATCACAGAAACAAGATGTAGATACATGCTTGATTGGGCTGACTCAGACTGCTGAAGCTTGATATTAACTTTGACTGAACTTTACAATGTATTTTTTCTTTAACAAGAACGGCTTATTTTTCACTTTACGGGCAATGGACGGCCTTGAAGAGGAGGAATGTTTAAAGCAACCATAGACTTTCTCAACAAACACATGGGCCTGTAGGTGTTGTTTTATGATGAAAATCTAAACCTATACTTAAAATTTCATTCCCTTTACTGGAAGTCAATGAAACACAAAGTGAAAGTCCAATTTTTGACTAATAATAGAAACAGTTGGAGTTCAGAGTGAAGTTGTCCAGTGTCATCAAAACAGAGCTGCATGCCAGGAATCATTGTAGTTTGTACAAAAGTCATCTGCATGGAGTTTTGACATTTTCCAACTTTGTGGTGCATAATTGTGGAGTATAAATATATGAAATACATCCAGTCTGACAGACTCACTTGTTGGTCTTTATTTTGAGGTCTCTGCCCTTCTGAAGCTCGTGTCCGTCTTTGTACCAGCGGAAGGAAGGGCTGGGATTCCCCGATGCCTCACACTTCAAGTACAGCTTGTCCCCTTCCATCAGAGACTGGCCTCGCATCAGCCGAAGCTTAGGAGCAGAGGCTGGACGGAGCGAGAGAGAGAGACAAAGAGGGAGAGGAGAAAGAAAATCAAAGCTTGCATTATTGAAATTAACTACAGACATTTAGTTAATCATTCCATTTTATTGTGTGTCTGTGTGTGTGTGTGTGTGTGTGTGTCTTTGTGTGTGTCTTTGTGTGTGTCTTTGTGTGTATATGTGCATGACTCTGCATGTGTGTTTTTCAGATGTTGGGGTCAAAACCTGAGGCAATAGGTCAGAGTTCAAAAAAGAGATGACAACAGAACCAAGAAAAGTCAATGATACATCACCCAAACAGACTACACCAGCACTCGGGTATGGTCTGAATCCTGAAAAGCGAAGACAAACTGAAAGCTTTCCTCGGAAACTCTGCAGTAGATTTTCACTATGGTGGTGGGTTTACGTGTGTGTGCATGCATGTGCTTCATCAGTCTCAGGAGAATTTCACTCTTCTCTCCTTTAAAACTACAGCAGACTGCATCACTGACGCCAGCACAGGCAACACAAGCACACAGAAGCTAAAGCAAAGAGACAACTCAGCACCATCTAGTACCATTTATACACACACACACACACACACACACACACACACACACACACACACACACACACACACACACAAACACGCACACAGTGTTGAAGTGATAGGACATGCTTGATCAACTGTGAGGCAACTGTTGTATAGGCCCACAGCTCCTCACAGCTCTGCTGCATCCTCCCATTTACTCCTCAGTAGAAACTGCATATGTTGAGCTTCAACACGACACTCTAGGTCTATATGTCTGTGAATAAATACAATACAGCATACTGAAAATCGCATGCTGGATATTCCATGAGAACCTCATAACTCCAGTTCTAGTTATAGGATATAGGAGGACACTCTATGTCTTCTTCTAATACACAATACATAGTTTGGAAAACAGCACTAAGTGATTATGATGAAAGGTTTACGTGCTAAATTCAACCCACATTGTGTGGTTTTGCATTTTTTTAAAACATTGTGGCCTTTTGCTTTTACTGGATAGCGTTGACAGCAGAGAGTGACAGGAAACATTTGGTGGAGAGACATGTGGATGATGCGGTACAAAGGTTCCCATCCAGACTTGAACTGAGAACATGGCAATTATACATGTTAGTCTGCTGGGCCACTAACCTGGGTGTAGACCTCTGAATTACAGCCCACATCACAAGTTATTTTCATTGATTCAGATAGGTTTGGTGTTGTGGTCATCCTGGTTGGAGATACAACCAACAGAAAAACTGTCACAAAAATAACAGCAAGTATCCCGGATGGGATAGGTGCAACCATTCAGTTTGTTGTAAGTCACCTTTTGAAAATTTTTACTGTTACATATGTCTTTGATCTACATGACAAAGTTAAATTAACTGATCTTTCCACTAAAAATAAAGTTGGATAGGATCTTGATGGATTGGATACATCAGTCACTACTGCTAGGGTAAAACAAGCCCCCTCCTACAAAGAAATAAAGTGAATATAGTGTTAGGCTGAATTGTCAATTGAAAACAAAAATGGCATTACAGTCCGTTTACCAGATTACTGGGCCATCACAATGCATCAGCTTTAGTAACAGTATTTAACTAGTAACATACTAGAAAGTATCATAGGCAAAGCCTGATTAATCTTATTACTTTGTGCCATAGACCTCCACTCACTCACATCAGTGAGCCACAATGTTGCGCTTGGTGACATGGTCCTTCCTTAACATGATCCACTGTATTTGGACTTAAATACTCACTAGAGCTCCAAATAAGTATT
The DNA here is from genome assembly GCF_014851395.1 of Micropterus salmoides. Lineage (NCBI taxonomy): Eukaryota > Metazoa > Chordata > Actinopteri > Centrarchiformes > Centrarchidae > Micropterus > Micropterus salmoides. The sequence continues at coordinate 10,070,889 of NW_024044237.1, forward strand.
AATCCCCTACTAAAAATAGTGAGAAATGCACTTTTTTAACAACTACAGTGCCCTGCTGTTTACACAGGGCAGTTTTTTTTAAACTAAGCTTTAAATTTGTGACCTATTTTTACATCTTCAGTAGGAACAAATGTGCTTCTAGTCCCACAGACAGGATAGGGAAGTCAGAAGGTATTGAGAGACTGACTAATACATTGCTGGTTTTGGTCTTTTTATGGGATTTATTCACAGCTACAAAAATATACATTAACACCAGCCTTATCCTCAAATTCCACAAATGGACATTAATGGGGGATGGGGGCTTCTATTAAGGGTGAACCTCTGTGAAGTACCAGCCAAACAGCTTGCAGTTATGCAAGTAAGATTTAGGTAGGATTTTTAGACTCACAACAGAACAAGCAGCACGTCTTGAGATGCAGTTCTTACATTTTGTGAGATTTAGTCTTGTCACGAACTTGACACACACTGTTGATGTATAATTCCACGTCACACCAAAGTAAATCATCTCAACATCACCAGATGCTGTCTCTTTCTCTCTCTCTCTCTCTCTCTCTCTCTCTCTCTCTGTGGCTCCTGGCTTGTAATGAGTTATGCTGAAGAACAGCACTGTGTCACTGTCATTATATATTTCTTGGAATAATTTGCCTGCTATTTTGGTAATTTCTGCTCAAGATGCCTAAGTCTCAGTAAAGACCAGATCCACGATTGAATCTTGAATTGACTCAACTAGACTTGGTCTTGGCTTGTGCTCCTCTTGACTGATGAAACCAAAGGCCATATGCAGACGAGACGCAGCAGTGGGCTATGTCCAACCTTTTTTCATGTTAACAACCAAGTGCAACACTGTGATGATGTTCCAACAGAAACTGTCTAATAGTGCAAACTACTTCTTTTTGATTATACCTCAACCCTTGTACTCCTTTATACACTTAAATCAAATATGAGAGGTCATATAATAGATCTAACATAGCATGAATGGAGCATTAAGCCTATCAAGTGGAGCCTTTTTAGACCATTGCTAGCTGGAAGTCATTACATGAAACATTCACTGTGTATCTCCCATTTAAAATGAGGATGAGTTACCAGGAACCTTTATTATATTGGTGAAAAGGCATAAAGTCAGATCTCACCGGGTTACTCTTCCTACTCTGGTCATGACAAATAGCTTTTCATAGCAAAATGAGCAGCCTCCTTGCTGTTTTTTGCTGTGGATATTTTGCAGGAGACAATGAGGAAATCATGGGAACTGTAATTTAATAACAAGGTACCATATGTGGAAAAGAGATGAGATTTCATTGTTGGAGGGACGACTTTAGGCCAGTTTTAGCAGTACAGATTTGACATTTAGACTCACAATGACAAAACACCTCTGAGAATAATAATCTTTGTTTGTATTGCACTTTTCAAAAGCAAGTTACAAAGTGCTTCACAGTCAGTAAATACATTAGAACAGTAAATTAACTAGAAATGCCACAGCAGAGTCAAATACATACAAAAAACAAATTACTGGTAAAAACATGCATGATTTCAAAGTCTGAATGAGTCAAGGCGTTGCTCTACAAAGTTACTCTACACAAACTACAGTTAACATATTTGTATCATTTCAAGAAACATGAAGTAAAACTGATGATAAAAAAACGGACAGACATTATAGTTGTGACTTCTCTGAAACCATTTAAAAGATGTGTGGGAGAAAGGGAGTGAAGTGTTAAAATGAAATTTAGGTCTCTGCAGATTGGAATATTTTTCTAAAGCTTGGCAACACATGTACATGAGTGGGAAGTTAAGACACACAGGAGGAGAAGGAGAGGACAGCCAGTTTGCCCATACATGCAGTGTTAAATAACAGTCAATCCTTCTGTCAATCTATTAATCAATCCCTTTAAACTACCTCAAGTGGTCAATTCAATCCCATTTGCAGGAGCACTACACAGCTTCTCTTTCTAACTGCTATTCCCACTGTGTGGCCAGAGCTCGGACATTCGCCCACTTTAAAGGAATAACGTCCTCAGATCCTCTTTAACTGTAAATATCAATCTCTAAGGTAGATTTCCTTTGACAATTCCCAAACAAATGCCAAACATAACACAACATAATAAGAGCAGAAGTAGACATTGTAGACAAAGCTAGAGAAAATTGTTGAGTTTTTTCCCTTGCCTTTTGCCCTACAGGATTTTCCCCTGTATTATTGTCTAATGTGGGTACAACATAGTGAGTCTAGAGACAAGAATTAAAATCTCACACATAAACTCAATTGTGGGAAATACTTGTACATGTTATAGTGTCCTCTACATTTTGCCATGAAGCAAAATCAACCCTGTCTACTATAAATAATGTTTAAAACTACTAATTTGCAACAGAAAGACTGTTTTCAGCAAAACGTCATTCTGCTCAAATGATGTAATAAGGAAACGTTCTTAATAAACATATATCTGCAAAAATGTTCTTACCAAACAGATCTGTAAATATTGACTGACAATATATTTACTTTGTTTTCTTGTAAATATTTGCTTTTGCATCACAATATCCACTCATTGCATCTAAAGCATGATTAATATTTTAAAGGTTAGGTTAAAGCACTGTAAGGTTTGAGAAAGATCACTGACTCACAAGACAGGACGTCTTTCTATAAACATGTACAACCAAAACCACAATCTTTCCTCCACCTTAACCAAAGTTATTTAAAAGCCTAAATCTAACCTCACACATGACTCAGGATGTGAACCCCAGTCTCAGGTGTCAAAGTCATGTGCTTCGGACACAAACCACCTACTATGAATGCCTCCATGTGACCTCTGTGCTGTACAAGAATGTGAAGGATAAAACCATGGCAGTGAACATAATCCAGTGAATCCAATAAAAGGTAACTGTCAAAGTAAGTTACAGTTTTTTAGAATCACTTTGGCACTATTTTCAGAACCTTGATGTCCTTTTTCAAAACTCTAACACTTTTTTCCAATTGCTTGGATACAATATACATAAACCTAAGATCATTTGTTCACTTAACTAAGAACAGTATCACCATTTTAAATCACTATTCACACATTACATTTGAGAACACTGTTTATTCATTACAATGATCTAACTATCAATTGATACAACTGCTCAAAATGATAACTGTTGCATTACTTTTAATGCATAGTTTTATGGAAACTGATTAACAATATTCCATGGAATGGGAACCAATTGGACAAAATTATCTGTGGATGTAATAATTCATCATTGTTCTTTATCAAACGGGAAGTTTCCGGTCCACATTGGCGTTTGATAAAGAACGCAAAGCCAATGTGGAAGTCCCTTAAACCTGCATACTATTGAACGGCGAGCAGGGGGCGACTCTTCTAGTTGCAAAAAGAAGTCCGGTTCCATTAGAAATAATGGTAAAATGTCCCTACTTCTCAGCGGATTTATTACCTCAGTAAACACTTTCCTAATGAGTTTATGGTCTCAATCATTAGTTTTATGTCTTCTTCAATACAACATGATGTTCATTTAGTAAATTATAAATGGTGATGAAAGAGCAAAACAGTCAACTAATTTATTTAATGTTTTTCCAGCAACCACAAGTAATTTCCCTAACATTTTATTTTACTTTTAATGGACACATGTAACATGTTTTATACTTCCTGTAAATATAATCAAATTGATCTTATTTCCATACCGTATACGTTGTGTTAACACCTTATTTTGAAAATCGGACTTTGTCACGTGTATCCTCCATCCTCGCGCTACAATCACCAATTTCGACTTATTTAGATAAATTATCTTGTATGTTGTGCTCGTATTGCGTACAATTAAGACTTAATAGCCTCTCTTCGGGTAAGACTCTCATACTGTAACACTGTGTAAAGAGAAAAAATATCAGAATAAAGTCACTAACCCTGCCTGTCAGCTCCCTCTGCTCCTTTTAACTGCATTTACCATAAAGGCTCTAATACGTGTGCACTCCAAATTTAGCGTGATCGCGTTCTCACAAACCAGTGACAGTGTGGATACACTCAACGCTGTTCAAACCCTTAGTTAACGTTACCGTAATTACCTCAAAAGAGAAATGGTTGTCTCCAGTCGGATGCAAAAGTGTGTGAGCGCGCGAGTTTACAGCAGCGGGGAACAGCAGCGCAAAACACAATGTTAGAAGTTAATATATTATTAGTTCATTTTGAAACTTTGGCAGAACAAAATAGACTGTGGCGTACGAACAGCTACACAGTGAAACTATCAGTATCTTGTGTGTGGGTGATCTAAATGAATGTTCCTCTGGTATTTCATGATAAATTATTTATTTGAACCAATGATTCTGCAAGTGCAAAGATATAAATGCACAATACAATGTTTTGAACACTGGACAGCCTGCCTTACAAGTGATGACTGTTTTGAGCTTTGTGTCTAGAGTTTTGAAAACCTACATCAAGGTTCTGAAATTAATTTCTAGGCGAAAGGGTTGGAGCAGAAGAGCCACAGATTTTTCAGTAGACAGAAAGCATGTGACAATGATTAAGTTTGTATTTCTTTACAATATATTTCCAAGTCCAACATGGTGAGTCTAGAGAGAACTAAGACCTGACATTTACTGTTTATGTTTTAGGTAGCTAACATGTTTCCTGCTATTAAACTCTATAGCCTAGTACCCGCACACTGGAATTACAGCTCCCTTTAATATCAACAGCAACAATTTCACCAACAACATGACTTCCTCAGACAAGCACCCACAGAGTACTATGTATAGCAAAATGACCAGTGGCATTATCATCTAATAAAATTAAACTCTATTGAACCTGCTGTAAATACCTTGACATGCTATAATGGTTTTTTGGGGGGGATCTATGCTTAAACAACAAGTACGGAGGTTAAAATTTGTCGAAAAAAGCAAATAATTTAGTATTAAAGGAAATACTTAAAACAAGATGGTTTGCATTAGGATACATGACATTATCATACCTCAGTCGCACATATACTAGCATACCTGTTTCAAAATAAGACTTCTAGACTATATTTCAAGATGAACGCTACTGCAGCAGCTCCCCTTAACAGCCACCCAGATGAGACTCATCACCTGGTGAGTCTGAGCTGAGAATGTGGAAATGAGTGGTGAGAGTCAGCCTGAAGCTGCTGTGAGTGGTGAACCTGGTTACCAATGAGCTCATTCCACTCTGGGACGCTCTCCTCAGGCAACATGGAAGTTTTGTCAGCCTGGGAATGTTAGCTGAGAACCAGAAGGATATTACCTTTCATGCATGTGGCATCCATATTTCAGTGTCAGTGTCAGATCGGTTGAATCACAACAAATTCCCACTCCAGTCTTAGCTCGTTTTTCAACATCTGACATGATACTTCAAGTCACTTTAGGTATTCAGACATCGTTAAAAGTTTGTCCTATCAAAATAATTTTAGATGTTGCTGCATGGGTATGTGTGTTTATTTTATGGTTATTTTAATCAGACATCAAATGACTACAGTTCATCATCAAAGATGTTCTATTCTAATGTTTCAAACTAAATTCAGAGAGGATTGATCAATACAGACCTTCACTGATCTTATTTTAGATGTGATGATAAACTCATAAATGACAGGTAGATTCTCAGATGGGTTTATTTTTAATGGTTGAATCTTTAATTACAGTTACACATATAAGTAACCTTGCTGCACACTCTACTGTTGCTGTTTGATGTTCCAAAACCAAAACACGAATGCTGAGGAGGAAGAATTTACTGTGAAGGGTTCTCCATTAAGTCTTAAAACTACTCTTGCTGTGCCAGAAACACATTAGCACCTATAGGGTAAATTAGGATGTTGGGCAAATTATGTTTTTAAATAAGTAATTCAATTGATATTTCCATCTTGCCTCATTGACTAGACCTTCAGGTTCTCTGCATTAATTACCAAACACACATGTATGACAGACACGTGTTTTTGGTAATTAAGGATTCCTCTAAAGTGCAAACGATTAGACTCTGAGTGTGCATAAAATACAACATCTTATAAACTTCTGAGGCTCTCCTACTCTAGCAAATACATGGAAATGTCCATGCATCTTGTAAGACAGACCAGCGCAATAGAAAACTGTTGACGGGTCAAATTGGGAATAAGGATTGACTAACATATCGATTTGTCAATTGGACCAACAGTGAGGTTTTTTTTTAGGGATTTACAGGGTAGAATACTTTTTAATTGTGAGACGGAAATACAGACATTTAGAGACATCAGCAATCAGCAACATTAACACAAATATGTTGAAACAGCCAAACCCTTTAAAAGGTTGTCAAACCTCTATATCACCATGTTGTGACACTAATGGCTTTTTCGTTACTATGTGATGTCGACCTTTCAATGGTTGTAAAATCCAATAGGACAAAAAAACTATTTATCATCCTCTTTATACTTTTTTACCTGTAAAATTATTCGTAAGCTGACTGGACAACATCCAGTCAGCTTATAAATCCTGTACACACTCATGGCCTGCTTGCTAACAAGTACAGAAAAAATATTGTAGATGAAACAGAAGTAGATTTTAAAATGACTTAATTTGGAAATGTTGTGTTTGGGGTTGAGTATTAGTTTGATAAGGAAATATTTTTACTACTGCAGACATTAAAAAATGCATAAAAAGAGAGACTCTGAAATACATGTGCACGAACACAATTAGAGTAGATTCACACATCCCACACACCACACGCACCAAGCAAGTCATAACAAGTCTAATTCTGCAGCTGCAATTTACACACAGACCGATTTTCCACAGCACTGTGAATGTGCATGAATGTGTGTGTGTGTGTATGAGAGAGTGCCTACAGGAGAACATGTGTGTGATGCACAGATGTGCACGTGAGCATTTTATTGTCTGCACTGATGGATACATGTGATTGTCTGTGTGTGTAAATGTGTACTGAATGTGTGTGTGTGTGTGTGTGTGTGTGTGTGTGTGTGTGTGTGTGTGTGTGTGTGTGTGTGCGAGTGCACTGTAAGCTGCTGATCCAAGCCTTCTATATCACCGAGTGATGGGAGAATTCCTCAATGAGAGCACAGAGAGGTGGGTGGATGGGTAGGGGGGTGGTAGGGGAGCCACAAATGGACAGCAGTGTCTGGCCAATAGCTTGTGACCGGCCTGCGCCTCTATCCAATCACACATGACCAGCGGTCCCATCAGCCGTCCATCAAAAGGTCCTTCTTTCAAGGTCAGCTGATGCCCCAGCCCCCCCCCCCCCCCCCCCGCCTTCTCTGTCCAGCAAAGCAGGCATCAACAAAATTGATCTAATTTCTTGCTAAGCATGATCCAATAATAGAGAGTGATATAGAAGCCAAACCAATTAGGTGTGTTCGCAGACAGGTGAACGCTGAGAAGGCTAGGCCAGCAACATGCATGCACACATGGGCTGAACGTGGGTGTTTGTGTGTGTGTGTGTGCTGGTGTGTGTGAGTCAGCTGACAGACTAGGAAGACAGTGAGTGAAGAAGCATAGCACATTCATAAAACGTACATAGACGTGGAGAAGAAGCTGATGTCTGGGTGTGTGTGTGGAGGAATCTGCAAACATACTATTACGTTTGTGGTTGGTGTTGAGCATGGGCGTGTGTGTGTGTGTGTGTGTGTGTTTGTGTGTGTTCATGTATAAAAGAGAGAAGCTCCTTCTATCTCATTCTCCGATCAGTGTGATTTCTGCAGCGCACAGCTGTCACCATGGAAACCAGGGAGGGAGCAGGAGATAGAAAGAGGATGTAAGGCAGAAAGAAAGGGGAAAAAAGATTGAGAAAGAGTAGGAGAGAGGATGTGTGTGTGTGTGTGTGTGTGTGTGTGTGTGTGTGTGTGTGTGTGTGTGTGTGTGTGAGAGAGAGAGAGAGAGAGAAGGGGAGAGGTGGGGAAAGGGAGAAAAAGAGAGAGATGAGCATTGGTTGTTGAATGATAGCAGCCACAACAGGCCTTCATGCAGTATCACCCAGCTAACCCCAATACCGAGCCCAGGGCAGCCCTCCATGTGTCTGAGTGTATGCATGCGTGTGTATTGCAAACAGAGAATACTTGGCAATGTGTGTGTGTGGGTGTGTGCGTGTGTGCACCTGTCACATCCACATTTGACGGTGAAAATCATTCTGTGTGGATCTGTGTGCATGGTTGCAAGAGGGATTGTCAATAAATCATTCCCTTTCACACACACACACACACACACACAGACTGACTTGACCTTGTCTCTCATCGTTGGTGTTGTGCATTGTTCTATTGGCTGCAGTGAGATCTATTTAGGTATAAATACACTCTTCAGATTCAACATAAATCAGTTTTTTTCAGACACACACACACACACACACACACACACACACATAGAGAAGTGTATTTGTGTAGTTAGTTGGAGAGGGTGATGCTAGATAGATAGATAGATAGATAGATAGATAGGATGTGAAGAGTTGCTAATAAATAGTTAATGACGGGCTTGCGGGCAGAACGGTGGGGGAAAGCTATTCTCTCTGTCTGTTCTTTTTCCTCTTTTTCTTTCTCAGGCTGGGAGTCGTGTGCAAGTCATTCTGCAACCCACCTGTCCTCCATTTATCTCCCCCCCCAACACGTTCTATTCTTTCTCTCACCTCTCCCCTCGTCTCTGCCTCCTTTCCTGTTTTCATCCATCCTGCTCTCTCGCCTCTCCCTCCTCCATCTCTTATCCCCCACCCCTCATCCCACCATTTCTCACCTCTCATCTCTCCCATCAACCTTCCCCCCTTAACACGCGCACACGCCATTAAATGCAGGCTTGTGAAGCAGACTAACAGACACAATTCTCCTGATAAGCAGATTGAAGCATTGATCACATCCGTCCTCCATGAGGTGCTAAAGAAGAACTGCCACTGCCCCTTTGAGAGACCAAACAAAGACGCCGTTAGCCGAAGATGCCCTTCTGCATCTTCGAAAGATAAAACAAAGATGTTGAGATTTAATTGTGGTGGTGTCCCCCAGGGTTCTGTCCTTGGTCACATTTTTTTGTGTCCATATACGCTGCTATTAGGTTCCGTCATTTGTTAATACAATATTGACATTGGTTTCTAGTGTTATGCATTGCTTCGCCTGAACATCAGAGAACTGTTTGCATTCCTGATATCAGTGAATGGATCAGACAAGATGTTTTTACAACAAAAAGAAGGACAAAACAGAGATTATTACTTATTGGGTAAAAAAAAATGGGCCAACAATAAACCATCACCAAGCTGTATCTCTTTGGACAACTGTGAAAATCTTTTCCACACTTCCTTTTACACTCATCATGACTACTGCAACACAGTGTTTGAAGCCTTTTAAAGAACCTCATCAAACATCTACAACTGGTTTAAACGCTGCCGCCAGGATCCTTACCAAAACTAAAGTGAGTGCACATTTGAGACCTACACTAAACCCCCATTGGCCGCAAGCTAAACTGATTTAAGGTGCTGAGATGTCAGAAAGCAGCACTAAAAATAAATCCCACCAAGCAAGAAGACCTAAATCTTACAGGTTGAAAACAACCCCCCAGGTTAGTCAAATTTATTTGAAAGATTTGCAACCCAAACTGTTGGATTACTAGCCACTTTACAGGCGTGTTCACTTTTGGTTTTACCTCAAAATAAAGTTGGAGCACAACTAGCAGCTGTCTGCTTGTCTGACTACTCTTGTTTCTTGCAACCTCTGACTTATTTGTTAGAGATGTTGCTGCATTCTAAGATCACAGCAATTACTGTACATTGTTATTATTACCAATAGAACAGTGTGCCAGATCTTCAAAGATAAAACCCAAGTTACATATACTGTTAGGCTTCACAGCTCAGGACTGCATTTCAGGTCAAACACCCCCGAACCGTGGAACAGCCTTCATGTAGAAATGAGGGTCTGTGCTTTCCTTACAACTTGAAGGTGAAAATGTACAATAGCAAGATAGTGACAGCCTATTAAATGTTTTCTGTCAGGTTTGCCATAGATAAGATAACAAAGACAAATCTGAATCAGCTTATTGGTTCTTGACTAGCAATTAGAGAGGGGAGACTGCTTTTCCTCTCTGACACCACACTGTACTATTGTTTTTATATCTAGCCATTCCCTCTATTGCCAACAAGCGAAATGTTCTCCTGGGCTGGAAGTCCCTTGTAGTCAATATTTTAGATTAATTTCTTAAAGGGACTATATGTAGTTATTCAATGAAATCATTTATCAATAAATCACTTTTTACTGTCTATTTGTCAACGGGCTGTAACCATGCCTTTTTTCTCTGTTGCTTGGAACAGCCACTCTTTTGCTTTTTATGTGAAGGAATCCAGTAGAGTAGCGCGCATACAGAGATCCAACCGTCTCCCAGCTCAACAAAGACTCCAACACACACTCCACATAAGGATAAAAAACAGCAACAAAGTTTTATGTGCTGAAGCCCATCAGGCCAAACAAAAATCAGATCGATGTCAGATGAAAACACAGTCAACATCAGAACAGAAAGGCTAGAGTCACTGAGAGACCTCCGCTTTGTTTTTAAACTAAACCTTGGGTGGTGATGGAGCAGTGGATAAGACACATTCCTTTAGTCTGAGAGACCTGGCTTCAATTCCCACTGGTCCACCAATTTGTTCCTGAGGAAAACACTTAACCCCTAGTTGCTCCAGACGTGTGCGACCTCATATATGTAGCAATTTTAAGTCGCTCTGGATAAAAACATCAGCTAAATGAATAAATGTAAAAAACCGACACAGAGTTGGCTTTCATCTTATTGGACAGGTAAACTAACATTAAAGCAAAGCATGTGAAATATATTGTGATGTTGTGGTTTAGTTGGCTCAAGTTAGATAACGTTAGCTCGCCAGTTAACGCAGAGCAGTTGCTAACATTTTCTGGTGCAAAATACTACAGATGTATGGCTTTCCACATTACTTCACCAGCTAACACGATCCATATTACTATCCTGTGTACCACCGATGTTATGTCAAAGTGTTGATTTTAGCCTGCAAGAAAGGACTTAACGGTAAAAAGCAAATGTGGAGGTATTTGTTTATACTAGCCTTTGGTGATGCAAGGCAGGGGCAGCCAGCAATCGGATCTGCCACTGTTTCGTAACACTCTATATTAATTGTCGTCTTACGATACTCAGGTAGCTTTTCCAACATCTCAGACACTGTAATCTACATCACTCACATATTATACAATAATGCAACATAACATGACAACAACACAGTGGGAGACCCATTCAGTTACTTAAGTGTGGCAAAAATCTCATTTATAATATTCAGTCCAGCTCACTCAACTGTTTTCGTAATCATCCAGTAAATTTAGCTGTGCTCACATTGCTGAGCCTCTGGTGAAAGATAATCAAATAGTAACCTTTCTTACTGAAAAGGAGAAAGGCGAGCTAACGACAATGTATCACTTCGGCTAAATGCAATAAATGTAATGTTTTCATGTAAATAGCATGGATTAGATCAACCTCAAGCTGATAAAAATATTACTGTAACATTTCAATGTAACATTTCCAACATGTTGTGTGCAGCTGTCTCCCGATGGGTCTGTCTATGTGTATTGGATTATGCTTGCTCATGAGTTTGAGCAAGCGTATGAGCACACACCTGGTCTAAAAGCAACACTGATAGTGGCCTCTGAAAACTACATATTCCCCCTTTAAGTTCTCTAATACGTAAGCTTATGGAACTAATTCTTTAAAAAACGTATGGGCTGAGGTTGATGTATTCCCCCATAATGTAAACAAAACAATATCAAGTGCTTGAGAAAAGGAAAAAAGAACAAAGCTCGAAAGAAGCTTGTGCAGGAAATGCCAAAATTGTAATTTCAGGAATGGCTCGTTTATGTGAAGTTCATGTGTGCCAGCTTTGCATCTATCTAGTTACTCCACCAGACATTTAACCTTCTTTGACTGTGTTCATTGAATGTGTGGGTTGTTGAACAGACTGTTCACTACATGGACATACAAAATAGTAAGTAGAACAAACTGCTGTTTAAGAGGGTCACCTGAAGGTAAATGTACTGTGGGTGTTTAGTATGTCACTAAATTACATGTAAAATATGTCTCTTGGCTTTTTGTTTGACTGGCACTGCTGTGGATTGAAGTCCCACTGGCATTTCCATATCCACTAAAATAATTGCACTGCACTGACAAAGGTTTATCAAGGTTTAAATCTGCACTTGGCGAGTTTGAATCTTGTCAGCTCCAAATAGCAGTGAGAGAAACCAGTTTTTTATGTTTGAAGTTGATTTCCCAAAAACCCTGGATTGTAACCTCGGTAAACTGATCACAGCATACTCCTTTATCAGCTGGTCAGCCTGTGATACTTCATACCAAAGAGACAAGAGTGGAAAAATATTTATTATGAGTGAGTCTGAATGCTTATTTACTGCTGCCCGAGAGACAGTTAGTAGCTCACTTTTAAATTGGGTGTCGTCATTTCCAGTTGGTTAACACTTACATTATGCATCTATGGGATATAAAACAAGGATAATGGCATTTAAGATCCTGTATTTTCATATACAAGTCTTGCCAAGGTCTAGTTTAAAATACACACACCAATTTTCCTAACACAGCCTTAGACACATCTGGCTTATTTTACAACATGATTATAATTACAGATAATATAAATACTGATGATCCATGAGGTCAAACTGAACCAGGGCCATGCCTACATTTAAATGAAATGTATGCACTGGTACCCAGGTGACACATGGTAGATAAATGGATGACTCTAATGAAGACAGACAGCAGACCTTAGTAAATGAGGTTAATAAAGCTACTGACATCCTGGAGCACTAGTAAGGACAACCCTGAAAAGAGCAGAACAAATGTTCACATGCACCCTGTGATTATCTTTCTTTGCCATCACTTTCTGTAATGAATTCTCTATAATAACAGGCGCACAATCATGTACCATACATATAACTGTATTAGCCAAAAATGATTTGAGTAAAACAGAGTGAAACACACTGGAAATATGATTTAACTTTTTTAATATAATCTCTGATAAAAATACTGTTTCTGTTCAAGTTCTTGTACATGCCTTTTACCGTTCTTGTTCAAGTACAGAAAATATGGTTAATTTGACATAACGTGGTTTTCTAACCTAATCCTGATGTGTTTGCTTGCCTTCACCTCTGCTAAACATTTCTAAAAATTAATAGCAAAGAAAATGCAACATAACATAAAATAGTTTATTTCTTCATATGGACTCATCCAAAATATAAACTTAAACCATTCCCATGTTTTAAGAAATAATTTGTCTTTCTGAAGGTTAATGAGGAGATGTGTTCACAATATTCTTGTATTACAAAGCCAACCATTTAACAAGAATATTTGATTTAATATATAGCAACAAAACCTTTTCTATGCTAAGAGATATTATCCTAACTTCCTCTTAAGTTGCTATTTTGCCCAAATTATTATTGACTAACTGTGATAGATTCAGTATTCTCAGTGCAGATGATGGTGATGCACCTGCAGGTACAGAAAGAAATGAGGCAAAATCAATCCTGGGAGTTGTTGGAATTGTAGCATAATTGAGCAAATCACAAATAAAAAACTTCAATATCGCAAAGCAGGGGGACAGGGGGAAGCTAAAATATTGTTTCATAAGTTAGAATTACACAATGTATTGCCAACATCTTCTCATTTAATGAGCAGAATGTTCCTTCAAAAGAAAATGAAGATCCACTTCTCAAAAGCAAATATGTACTATTTCTGTATATTCAAAGATACGCTCACACAGAAGCATAAAAAGATGTAAAAATGAACATGTAGTTCACACATTATCTACCACAAGCCTATAATAGTTTCAAGATAACATCTAGAGAGGCAGAGGAGGACATCTGGAAGACGGATGAACATACTCCACCTGTCACCATCAAAGATCATCACAACAAAGAGAGATAAAAATAGCCCACCTTTCTGAGCCAAAGATAGCCTGATATAGAACTAAAGGGATGTTTTAACCCTTTTCTTGCTCATGAAATGTTTCTACATTCTCTGCCTCAGTAATACTATTCCTCTGGTTTATATGGAAGTTGACCAGAACAGCCACGGTGTTGTACTGAGCATCACCTGGGATTTCATCAGTTCAATGCCTTGCTCCAAAGCAGCTTGGATGTGAGAAAGAACACTTCTTGCTCATGAAGTCCTACCCAGAGTGACAGTTGAAAATGACATTTTACAACTTCATGAATATCAGGCGTTCGCTGACTGCATGCCAACCTCTTAGAGTCAGGCACAGCAGGAATAGTTATGGAGAAGAATGCCAAAGATTTAAATGACTTTCCAAGAAAAGAGTAGCGCCTAAGATTTCTCAAAACAGCAGCAAACTTGTCATTTTTAAATGTTTTATCTGGAATACCAACTGACATGTTCTTGGCATAAACATTTCTAATAGTTCAATTTTGAGTTTGATGTCTAATCTAATTCTGTGGTGAAATAATCTGAAGAGAGAAACAGAGGGAGCATCGGCCAAATCCATCCTGTCTGAAACCGGCACTTTGCTGATGCAGTGAGGAGGGTGTGTGCAGCGGCAGCCGCATAAGTGTGTGGGTGGCGTGTGCAGTACATCTGCATGTGTGTTTCTGTGTGTGTAAGTGGGGTTACAAGAACACCTCCCTCATTCACAAACTGAGCCATGTGGCACTGGGCTGGTCCCTTTAAAAGGCATGTGTCAGAGTTTTCTACTAAGGCTGACTGCTGGAAAAGGTAAGTGCTAATACATTATTCACAAGCAAGGACACACACACACACACACACACACTGCATAACTGAAGGACATGTACACGAGTTAGGCAGGGGTAAGAGTGCTGAGACACAGAGAAGTGCACTAATACACACACGTCGACAAGCAAAGTTGATCAGTATAATGTCAGTAGAACATAAATGAGCAAAAACATGGTCTATGCATCCTCTCGCTACACGCACACACAGACACACATTTATATACACGCAGGCAGCAGAGGGGAGAAATCCTCAGCCTTCTGTTATTCAGTGTGCATAATTTATAGCAGCCCCAGATCTCCTTGCTAATGACAGCACACTGGGGCATCTGCAGCACAGCAGCAACAGCAACAGCTAACTGGCATGTATGTGTGTGTGTGTATGTGTGCTTGTGTGTTTGTAGAGGTATAATGCTCTGTTGAGACAAGGACAGTGAGAAAGACAGAAGGAGGGACAAACAGAAGAAAAAGAGACACACAGGGTGTCTGAAATAGACACAGATAACGCAACAAAGAGGGGAAAGGATGAGACTGACATGTGAGAGGCCTCTTACAACACAAACCCACACACACACACACTCTCTCTCGTCAAGTCACCGATTCGTCCAGTGAATCTGCCTGTATGTGCGCTCATATTAATGTACAGTATGAACGTTAATATGTGCCACCTTTAAAGGCTTAATGTGGAATGCCTCTTAATTTAAAAAAATCACAGAGCAGTGTATACAGTATCCAGTACATACAGCAGTGTGCGATGCACGTGCACTGAAGAGCCTCAGACTCTGTTATGGACCCACAAACACATCATTGGCTAATAGAGACAGTTGTTCACTACAGACCTAAAGGTGTTAGCACCAAAGAGAGCTATAATGAACGCTTAAATTCACTGGGATTGGTGTAACGACTTGTTCAAGGGGGTGGCCTTGGATACGTTTCCTGTTGCAAGGATGGTTTTGACGTGCTGCCCCAGAGCAAAAAAAATCTCCTAATTCTGGGATTTGGAGATCAATGCCACAGTGGTTCTGCCCTCCAGCTGCTGTACACACTGATGTGAGCCTGAGCTGAGATATAGCAGTGCATGTTGGCCCAGAATAATTATACTGCTGCTGCTGATAAGGTGCTGGTGTTAGACACACATGCAAACACAGTCTTCTACGCACACAAGTCACATGCACACTAATCTGCAATTACACTTTGTAGACACATTCAATAGCACTTATACATAATTATACACATTTTGCATGCACACACACACACACACACACACACACACACACACACACACACACACATTTAGATGTGCTTCTTTTCCTTTTCAAAATCATAACCGTCAATTTGGGTGATCATTTGAGAGCTGTGAGTGTTCTGAGATCCATGTCACATAGATGGCTTGGTCCAAATGCTCATTTTAAAGGAATGCTTCCAATACATTAGAGCGAATACGCTTATTCACTTTCTTTCTGAGAGTGAGATGAGAAGATCGATACCACTTTTATGTTTGTGTGTTACAGTAAGTACAGAGCTGAAGTCACAACGCGGTTAGCCTAGCCTGGCATATTTTTTAACTAACCGTCTAACATGGTTAGGCTTACTCCAATTCCATACTTGACACACAGACAGATGATTGATATCTATCATCTAACTAAAAATCTAAAAAGATTTTTTCCCAAAATGATGAATTATTCCTTTAATGCTGTTAAAGTGGCACTAACGCATGGTGATTTATAACCTAGAAAAAGTTGACACTACAGTATTACAACAGAATAGCAGTAAATTCATTTTATGTACAATACAAAATGCCTGAATTTAGTGCTCTGACTCTCAATTAGGGAGAAAAGGGCGCTGGCTATGAAGTTATACAGTATGCATTATGGCGGCATCTAATTGTAATCTCAAAGCTAAAGACCCAACACCCCTTCTCTCCTCCTCTGTGTGGCTGACTGACAGGAGGGCAGGCATAAGCTGAACCACGCACTCCAGCTACAGTCAGCTACACCATGAGGAGGGAGACAGAAAGAGGGGGAGAGAGAGGGTGAGGGCATGAGAGTTGAGGTATGCAGCACTAGATACAGCATCAGTGACAGGAGCATGTTTGGGCATCAGCTAAAGCTATTTTAGGAAGGAACTGTCAATGTATCTCAAAAGGCATGCCAACAGCAATGATCAGAGAAGACCTACATTACGCTTTAGACCGCCTGGGACTTAAGATAGGATTGGCTTTGTGCTTTTAAGAGGGGAGTGTGAGCCGTAGTGGGAACGACAGTGATGGCCAGTTGAGCTCGGTGGAGACATACATGTGGTTTCCGTTGTTCAGGACAAAACAAAGATTCCCTATTAAGTACACTCCTGTAGCGTTGATTTCTATATGAATAAAGTTTGTACTCCATTCTTTCACATCAGGTGTTGCAGCCAGTTCTACAGAGTCCAGTCTGCAGTTTTGCCTCATCAAGCGGCATTTTGTGTTTTGGTCAGAGGTGTGGGGTTGGGGTGGTTTATTAGATTAGCTATGGCAGGCTCAATAACATAAACAGTAAGAGAGAAACCTGACTGCTCTTGCCATTTAATCAACATTGGCTCTGCTTTTGGAAGATGGCTCTGCTATCTTTTATAGTTCCAAAAGATTTACAGTCTCATAATTTCTCTCCCAGCGAGGGGTCTGTGCTTCCAACTTTGCAGAACTGTAGCTTGCAGTGAATGGCAACATTCACTGGTAGAAAGTCAGAAACCTAATAACCAGTTGTTTCAAACAGATTTGGTAATTATTTTAACCAATTTCAAGCTGACACCATGAGGCTTCTACATATTCATGTAGCCCAGAACTAGGTCTCTAAATTTCCATCCAACAGGTGCTGGTAGTCCAGAAATGTAGCAAGCAAGCTAAAAAATGTATCTTTAATTGCTAAGCTTGTGTTCTTTTTATACAGTTTTATATGACTGATTGAAGACACTTTTACAATACGGTAAAGCTGACAAATGTAAACATGCAAGTAAAGCAGTAGTGATGTTTTACCACAGTAAACACCATAAATGGTAATGCTGTATTTTAGGCTACTGTGATGCACTATCCTCTTTATGTTTGGCACTCTGGTGCTGCCGCGGTGAATGCTCGCTTGTATTTAGGGTTTTGATATATATGCCAGAGGGTAGAGTGTGTACTGTCATGACGGAATAAAGTCTGACAGGATTTTTAAGCTCTGTTCCTGGTAAGTAAATGTGCCAGTTCACAACAGCTGCAGTACTCTCGTTCATTAAGGAAATGTAGAGCTACATCTTCTATCTCTCAGAATTCATTTTCCCGGCATTTTACACCAAACACTTTCTTTTGCTGGGTGAGAGGGGACAGGTGTACCTCCACCCACTGGTAACACAATTTGACAATTAAAATAACATGTTGTTGAATTACAGATTACAATTTTAACACAAACCATAAAATTGTCATTAAAATTCTCAGCTAGTCTCAGCTATGAACTTGTGTGCTCATTACAACCCAAGCGCAGCTTTTTACAGTAATTACAATAATAGGCCTACTGCAAAATTAAACATATATTGTAGCTAAAAGCACCACCATAATTTAAGTGTGTTGAAAGAAATTGGTAGGGGTGTGTACAGAAGTGGGCTTTTCCAACAGTTTGGCTGTGATTGGCTGGCTGTGTTTAGACTTTGTTTGGGATTGGCTAGGCTCAGGGTGTGTGTCTGCTGACCTTAGCCCAATCCATCTTTAAGCTGCAGTTACTTCTGTCTCAAATTAAACTCTTCCACAGTATGCTCTTGTGCAGATCTGCAGCCTGATCACTGGCCAGGACTCTTGCTCGGCCGTAGCTCATTCACCGGCTACCCTGACATGGATCAACCCAATGAAAAGTGTCAGTGTAGCCTGTGAGTGAGCAATGAATGAGGGGGAGTCCTGGCTGACACAGCAGTTGCATTTTGCAGAGGACGATCATTTTGTAATACTTCACTGAAGGTTTATGTGTTTGAGATGCACTGAGCATAGGTGTAGACACATGAAACTAAATCTGTACTGCAAAGTGAGACATGATTGAATATTGTTTTCCTGTTGTTAAACTGGGTTCCAACTCATAACAACTCAAAACCCAATTCACCCTGCAGAATTGTCTGAAGATATGGAGTACAAACATTTTTATGTTCAATGATGCGGCTAAGTGCTAACAATTGTTAAAAGAAATTATATATTTTTGGTTAAGGTGTCCCTTTAACCTCATGACATACTTGTGGTGTGAGTGTGTGTGTGTGTGTGTGTGCATGTGTGTGGGGTGAATCAGTCCATGAGTGGGTATCTCCTCTCTTGAGCTTATTCCTGCCTGGAAAATGTGTTTTAGACTGAAGCCTGATTGCAAACAGCACTGTCATAAATAAATGACTTGATAATTTTAGCATGTCAGGGAGGTAAAAATAGAACATCACGTTGTTATCTCAGATGCCGGATGAACCCTTTATTAAGACATCGGAGTGACTTCCTATTAGCGTTTAACGCTTTATAGACACTGGCAGTTTGCATGGAAATTACAATGATTCTGGATTGGAAGAACTTAAAGATGAGTTTCCGCATAATCACATTGTTTCAAAGATTTCGTCCTCACATTCACCTAACAAAGATGATGAACCCCAGAAGGTTTACAGTGGTGCTCCTAAAGCTGGTATTGGAGAAATGTGTGACACTTGAATAGTTAAGATCTTATTCCGCTCTCTTTTGTGCAGCAGGGGAAAATGGTACTTCCTGTCAGTTTACTTCTACACTCAGGTTTACCACATGACAAGCAGATGTTTTAACAGTAGTAAATGGTACAAATTGTAGTTACATCATTCCAAAAGCAGTGTAACATTTTAAATACTGAAAACACAGGTGGAGTGGATCATAGCAATAATTTGCCAAAAAGTCAGCCTTGTCTTTTAGGAAATATCTAAAGGTAAAAGACCTGAAAGCCTTTGCAACTACCAGATTAATATACAATAGACATAAATCACATTTTGTAAGAGGCCAGTTCACATGTTGTTTGAGCTGAGAAGCTGACCCTGATTCTGAAAGACTTTTGGTAAGAACAGGGATCAATTCACGGCTTCTTTCCTCCCTGTTGGAGAGAAACCAAGGCAGGAAATGTGAGGAAAAAAATTGAAAGATTACAACCTCATCTTTGGACTATAGTCTAAGTTTTTTCTTGTGCTGTGTTCAGACTGTTCATTTATAGAAGTCATAACAGGTGACAATAACTTAAATAGAGTTTCTCCTGAAACCAGGAGCACACTTTCAGATGTCCATGGTGGAAACTTACAACAAGTTGAGAGATGACCACCACCCACTGTTACTGCAGTCAACACTGACTGTCAGGCTTTTGGCACGATTTCTGAACTTAGAACAGCAACTTATCTAACATGAAGCCCAGTACAGGCTGCAACTACAAAGTTTGGAAAGGAGGTCGCCTCAAGACAAGGTTGCTGTCCCTGATTCCCATCACATGTTCTGCCTATCTATCTCTCTCTCTCTGACACACACAGGAGCTGCACCTTAAGACTCCACATGCAGGCGACTTCCTGTAATGATGTGATGTTGCTTATCTTGCTGGAAGTTTCAGTACCCACTGATCATCAGCGCGTGTCTAATCACCAGGTGGAACCTGCTGTTTTAACTACGTCCCTCTATCGCTCTCTCTCTCTCTCTCTCTCTCTCACACACACACACACACGCACACACGCGTTCCCAGCCACGCTTCTCATTTCATTATGGGTGACCGGGTTATGGAGGATGGAAGTGTCAATCGACTTGCGCGCATGCACGTGTGTACACACGCTGACACATTGTATAGACTACACACGCGCACGCGCAGCCAGAGAGCGGTGACTGTCTCCTTACATCACCATGGCAGCTTCAGTGGCCCTTATAGTGCGGTGTGAGTGTATGGCAGGTATAACGGGAAAGCCTTAAACTTACCGCAGTCCTCGCACAACACTCTCTCCACATCCTTCTTCAGCTCCGGCTCGCTGGCGTCCACAGGGGCGTACGATGCTTTGAATACCAAGGGCTCGGCGGTCGGGTCCATGAAAAAGATATATCTGTGGTCCTTCTCCACCGTGGTGCACGGGGCCTCGGAACCGAAGTCCCCGACGGTCACGAGCTGCTCCCTCTCGAGGCCGCCGCTGTTGACGGGCCACACGTCCAGCACTTTGACATTCACACTGTAGGGCTCCCGGGAGGAGACGTTCTCCGGGAAGGAGCGCACCTCGCCCTCGATGACCACGGCTGATCGGTACGCCTGATCCTGAAGGGAGTTGAGACTCGGGGCGTAACAGGCGAAGGAGACCCCGATGACCAGCATGGAGAAATGCACTGGATCAAGCCTCATGCCGTCAGCCTGTGCTGTGCTGCAGTGCTGCTGGGCGGCGGAGCAAGCTGGAAGAGAGAGACGGCGGCGAACGGGCTCCGGCAGAGCAGGCAGGGCAGAGCGGCAGACCTTGTGGAAGTGTCCATGCCATCTGTGTCTGCCGCTGCTTTCCCCATACGGCTGCTGGCCTCGGATGGGGGGACACACCAGCCTAGGAACCGGAAACGGCCCGCTTCTGCATGCTTAAAAATGTGATTGCTGCATTCTCCTTCACCAACCACCCTCCCCCTCTTATCGCCCCTATTCCTGAAAGGCAAAACAAGACTCGTAAATTAGCCTCCTCTCGAATCCAGGGCTGAAACCTCTCACGCTCTCTTTCTCTCTCTCTCTCTCTCTCTCTCTCTCTCTCTCTCTCTCTCACCAGCTAATAGGCTAGCATCGCATGGGTGGGCGCATTGCCTCTCTGGAAGGAAAAAAGCAGCTTGCGCGTACAGGGGAATCACAAGAAACGATACGCACCCCACGCACACGCACACGCAAGGTCGGCTCCTTTATCCACTTATTTCGATCGTCAAAAGAGTCCCTTTCCTGCAAATCCGTTTGTGGCTAAGCAACATAAAAAAGAGACACACAAAACCGGGGAGGAACAGACGGACAGGATGAGATAGCAAGGGTTATCCGGTGAGGCGATGCAACAGTAGCGCGCACTCTCCAGCCGCGTCCCCTGCGCCCCTCATCAAACGCGAGCGGCTTACGTGAGCAAACATCACCTGCCCGGTCACTGGCGTCGGCTCGCCACGTCCTGCGCAAACACCCTAACGACCTGGGCACCCACCGGTACAGCGCCACAGACCAAACCAGCATGTGACCATACCGGTCGACTGTGTTAAACCTAAATCACGCACGCAGTGCACAGACACACAGCACAGAGTGCGTCTGGAGCCAAGCTCTGCACGGCGCCCACTGTGGATCTCCAGTGCAAGAGGTGCAAGAGAGGCTATAGGCGACTACTACACACACTGCGGATACTTGTTGTGATGACTAACGCTGCGAAATTCTCTCAATGGATTCCTCAGCATGGCGAGGCAAGCTGGGAGTTTCGAGTCTTGCCCTCAGACATCTATATGCTCACTGCACGCTGCAAGAGAGCACAAAGTGTGTCAGCACACTGACATTTTCCCCACTATTATTTGAGTCACTGCAGTTCACTATTGTCTTGGGATACTGTACAGTTTGAGGACTCTATGGCAACACGTGGGAGCATCAGTTACTTCAACCTGCGGGTTCTGCAAAGACATCCTACCCAAATATTTTGCCAATCCTGCTCAGCTACAGCTAATAAAACCACTTTTTTTCATTGAATGCATCTCCACCAATGAAATGAGAGCTTTACACACTATACTCGGGCTTTTTATGGTGACCACAAGAATACCCTCCTCCCTCCACAGCAAACCAGTCCCTGCCTCCATCTCTGTATCAATCAATCAAGCCATTCATAAGATTCGCCTTTCTCCCCCTGTCAGGAGCTGTGCGTCCTTCGCTAGAGGTCAGAAAGCCTTTCGATTTCCATGCTGAGAAAGGGATAAGATATAAGCTCATTTATGGGACGTGGACATTTTTTACTATAGATGACTGAGATGATAAAGAATATGTAGAGAGGCCATTTCATCACAGTATGCACCTACATCATGGCTTCATCCACATGTTTGACCATCAGCAGGTCACCTCAGGGACCAGTCTCTGTCCATGGTGCTGAAAGGCTTGACAGATTTAGTGCTCTGTCCCAATAGGCCAATCACATGGCACCTCATGCAAACTCAAGGCCACAGCCAGTTTCTGCAATAAAGGTCGGTGTCCTCACTAAATGTGTCATTCTTTACTGTAATACATTAACCTAAAAGAGTCAACCCCTATATCTGGAAGTACAAACAGATTCAGTGCTGTCCATGGTGCTAAATGCAACAAAACCTGCTGGGTTTATCTTTTCTTAGTCACATGTGGATGGTTCCACATTACTGGGACTCCAGTTTGAGGTTCTCCACAGCATTTCAAGAGGGAAATACAGGACCTTCAGCGTCTGTGATCCGTCCAGTGACCCACCCCTATACCACTCCACCCATTGCCCATCCATTCACGATCTGTTTTTCCGTCATTCATTCAGCCACTCAGAGCCCCCATTCAGAGACCCCGCACACAATTTAGGAATTTCCAAATTAGCCTTGAAAGCAAATCATTGTTGACAAAGCAAACGGGAGTAAAAAAACGATCCCTGCTGACTGACCCCGGGTGGCCTCCACATTGCCCCTGATACTCGTGGTGAACCTGTGGGAATTATTAGAGGGGCTGTTTTTGGTAATGCACCGGCATTTCAGCAGGGTCACTTAAATTGGTCTCTCGTGATACACTTGCAGTCCAAACTGCTCCACTATCAGGGTCCTTAACTGTGATGCTAAAACACTCTAGTTGTAGTTACAAAGCTGTTTTTTTTTGTTACTGTTAGACTTTGTACACTTGTTCCAGATTTTTTCTTTGCAGCCCTCTCTCCCCTATTTTCTACACCAGCAATACTCATGAATAAAAATATTTTTTAAACATGTCTTTTACCAGTTCATAAATCAATGTTAGGATAGTTTTAAAGTAGTTGGTCAGTTTTAAAAGAATTCGGCTTTTATTATTATTTGGTCCATAGGGAATTTGTGTCAGATATCTACTGACACAGTACGGAGAGTTTGCTAAAGGACATGTTTTCATTTCAGACATTTCCTTAAACAAATACTACTGTTAAGTCTATGAATTAAAGCATATGGTGTTGTGCTCCAATTCCAGATGCTATCTCTTATTATTTATAATATCATCATTAATAATACCATCGGCGTCGAATCTCATGAAGCTGTTCCATTCGTATCCGCATTAATCAAGTCTCACATCAACATCATTCTTCTCCTTGAGGTCTGTTTTACCCCCCCAGGCCCATGAAGGCTGAAGACCTCATAACGTCACCTGGGACATTTGTTGTTGCTGTTGTTGGACCGAATATGACCTTTTTTACTGGGATTTAGTCAAACTTGAGACTGAAATGAGGATATAGTGGGATGTTACAGGAATTATTGTATAATTACATGGCTGTATTTTGCTGGTTTTCTAACTTCTATGTACATTTACTGTATGTGAGTTCATTCTTTTTTTCTTTTTTTCTGACAAGTTGATTGTCCAAGATAAGAGTTTTTAATTAAACTATTGGCTTTTTGCTACAGTCCACTGATGAACTAATTTAAGGACACTGAGAAGTCCAATCATAGGGTAATGATTCGTGATGCTTTACAGTGTATCAGCCCCCTCCCTCTGACTCCCACACATCGCTATCATTTACTGTTCATTGAGAAATTTCTCTTTCATCCTGCTCCCTCTCTCCGTCTCCTTCCACAGGGACTGTCCGGGTTCGCTGTCCGTGGTGCTGAAAGCCCCAAACAACTGTCCGTGGTGCTGAAACACTCAAACCAACAACCCTCAGGTATGACTTGTCCCTGTTCTGTGCACTGTTTAGACACTATCTATCTATCTATCTATCTGTGTTGATGTTAGTAGGCCTACTGCAGTGTTTTAGGCTCACATGGGTGGGGGTTAACTTTCAGTTGCAATACACGGCTATACTAAAGGCTAAAGTGAAAAATCTGCTAAACGTTGCAAAAACAGCGCGACTGTCTTGAACGCAGCCCGCCTGGAGTACTACAGTAACACTATCTACAGTTGCTTTCATTTTTTTCATTCTCTTCTCCTCTCTCGTCTCGCGATAGAGCGGCGGAGTGGTTTGACGGGCAGTCGAGGTTGCAGCAGGCAGAGGGAGACGGTGGAAGGTAAAGCAGGGAGGCAGCATCATGGCGGACAGAGACAGTGGCAGTGACCACGGAGGGCCCACCGCAGGCCCCGGCACGCTGCCCCCGGGTGCGATGGGCGCCATGTCCCGGCTGCAGCACGACACCGAGGAGCTCGCCTCCAAGCGCGTCGACATCCAGAACAAGCGCTTCTACCTTGACGTGAAGCAGAATGTTAAAGGCCGCTTCCTAAAGATAGCCGAGGTCGGGGCTGGGGGGAACAAGAGCCGCCTCACTCTCTCCATGTCGGTGGCCGTGGAGTTCCGCGATTATCTCGGGGACTTTATTGAACATTACGCCCAGCTGGGCCCGACCAACCCGGACATAGTGCAGGATGAGCCCCGGCGGGCGCTCAAGAGCGAATTCCTGGTGCGGGAGAATCGGAAATATTACATGGATCTGAAAGAGAACCAGAGGGGGCGGTTCCTGAGGATCCGGCAGACCGTTAATCGGGGGCCCGGATTGGGAAGCGCGCAAGGCCAGACTATCGCTCTGCCGGCGCAAGGTCTCATTGAGTTCCGCGACGCTTTGGCCAAACTCATCGACGACTACGGCGTGGACGAGGAGCCGGCAGAGCTCCCCGAGGGCACCTCGCTCACAGTCGACAACAAGCGCTTCTTCTTTGACGTGGGCTCCAATAAGTACGGGGTCTTCATGCGGGTCAGCGAGGTGAAGCCCACGTACCGGAACTCCATTACGGTTCCGTGCAAAGTGTGGTCCAAATTCGGCAACACCTTCTGTAAATACGCGGAGGAAATGAGAAAGATCCAGGAGAGGAGTAGAGAGAAACGGGCCTCCGAACTGCTACCTGAGGGCCCGCACGGCGGAGATGAGGGCGACGATGACTGACGCGGATTTTAAGAGAGCAGAAATGAAACAACAAAGACAAAACTGAACTCTGAGAGAAAACGAGACTTTGAACCGAAAATTGAAAGAGAATTTCCAAGGGAATCACCCCACACACAACCTCCACAGACATGGCAGCACCTCTGCTGTCTCCTCGCTCATTTTACTGGATGTCACCCCACTTACCACCCATGTGACAGTAAGCCGCTGCTATCAAGGATTGAACTGTAAGATATGAACTGTTTCCTACTTGATTTAAATGACAATGACCAGAGTGTTTATATCTCTATCAAATGACAGATTTTGCACACATCAAAGCTATTTCGAGAAAAAATGTTTAAATGTTTTCAAACTGGTCATATACTAAGATTTAATCAAAAATACAACCAGAGGTCTATTATATAAAATGACAGTCTTCATGTAGAACGAGCATTTGACATCAGCACAAAGAGAATATATTATGGACTTTATGAAACCAAAATCTGATACCAGATGTATAGTTTATTATAAAGGTACGCAGAATAAATATGAAAGCGCTCTAAAAGTGTATGAATTACAGAACGCTGCACTACAGGCCTGTAAACACCTGTCAGCATGCGTTTTGAAAAGAAGTTTGGCAAAGTAGGCTATAGTCTTCAATTTGACCTAAAACGTAGTAGGCTAATGAAAGCATTTCTATCATGCCATTATGGGAAGGTTGAGACTCAAATAAATAAATAAATAAATAGCCTATTTTGTGCTGCCTCAAACAAATGGGATAAATCTCTAAGCTACTATAATGAATATCAACCCTCTTGCACCATGTCCATATAAACGTAAATGAAAAAAGTGCTAACTTAGATGTACTAATTATGATTTTGTGAATCAGCTGTAAAAAATCCTTATTAAGATACCCACGTTTTCTGTGGGTTAAGTTTTTTCTTTGTTACTTTGTTGATTTTTTTCCTCTGGGAGGGTGGGGGATGCAAAAGGATAAGGTCCACTTGTGGGAGCGCAAGGCGTGGAAACAAAACAAAAAAAGACGCGTCAGCGCAGCGTGCGGTGAGGCAGCGCATCCTCTCTGACGTCATTACGACCCGTGCCTTATACACTCCACTCGTTTACGTGTTCTCACGTGGATGGTCTGTGACCTCGACCGCTGTACGTTTTCATTTACGAGTGCAGTTATGTAGGCCGAAATATATACTCACCAGGGCTGCAGGTTTCACACCCCTGTGGTGCATGGAGCATGGGTTGCAACAGCAAAAGTATGCTGAAAGGCTGCTGGGAGCTTGGAGGCCAACTATGGTAGTGGGCAGAAACAGATCGGGCCCTTCAGATAGAGGAAGTGTAATTGTGTGAAACAGGAGGGGGTTCAGTGTGTTATGGCACCCTGGAGCCCAGAATTTTTAGCTTCGCCCCTGGCCTGGTGGCCTCTCTCAGAGTAGAGATGCATCTCTGTGGACCAGGAGTACGACCCAGGATGTACTGCCTGTGGTAGCACTGGGTGTCACCATGGAGATTCATCTGGAGATGTTGCGCGTGGCTTTGCACACCATATGCACCATGATGTAAAAAAACAATAAACAATGAAAAAAACAGCAACAACAACAAAACTAAATCTGGAGCGGCTGGATGAGGCTATTCGTCAGAGCTGAGATGGATGCTGTTAAAGAGCCAGGCAGCCAGCCAGCCATGCAGGCCGGCCGGCCGGTCCCACGCCGTCAGTCTGAGTGCAGTCCAGTGGATGTAGAGGCCTATCAGTGCAGGGCCGAGGCAGTATCTATCTCTTTATGGTGCTACAGCCCCTTGATCGCTCCTTGGGGGCCTCGCCGCTCAGAATATGTCACTTTTATTTTTATTCTGATGCTCTTTTTTTTCCCTTCAAAGTTCTTTTCTCCACATTATGTTGTCCAAAACGTGTCAGGTTTCTCCCTCCCAGGCAGAGAGGAAGACACTGACTAGTGTAGGATGTTTCATATTAGTGTGCAATATTGTGTACGTGCCAATTGCGGCATTGTATCACATGTATAGACTATTAAAAGACGAAAAAATGTATAGGCTATGTGATCAGTAGATGTTCGAAAGCATGACAATGAGGTTGATGCATCTGCATTTTATTTCCGAAATGTGAAGACTTTCTTCTCAAGCACTTGCTCAAAGTGGAAAAAAAAAAAGTCAGACTAGTAGTGGGGTATTTTTCACGTATTTGTCACGTTCTGTAAACCAGTAGGCTGCCTTGTCTGTCATCAGTGCGCGTAGACTAGTTCGGGTGTTTTACGTCCCCCTACGGAGTCACCCCAGAGAAAAACCCTTCCCCTCCTAGTTCCTCCCCTAAGGCACACACACACACACACACACACACACACAACGAAGACAGTTAACACCCTCTAACTGTCTCCATGTCAGGCACTCTGCAGTGGCCTACACTAAGGTTGAATAGTATCTTGGGGCTTGGGTCCAGGGGTGGTTGACTCACACACACACACACACACACACACACACACACACACACACACACAGTCTCTCCCTGTCGAGGCCTCTTGTTGCTATCTGAGTGTTTGGGAGGCCACTAAAGTATTTTGAATGGTGTCTAGAACTGCACAAGGCCTCCCGTCATTAGAATCCAGGAAACTGTGTGTTTGGAGCCTCTCTCACCCGGGACTGCCGATCGCAAGACAGGTGAACTACATTTTGACTTTGGCAGTCACGGGTTTCACTTGAGTTAGGCGATAGGGATCAACTGCAGCAGACCCAAAGGACGGAGGAGTTTGTTGTTTTGACAATGAGGATCACTATGCTTCTTTCTAACATGGGCAGACTCGGATCTCAGGTCTGCTCCTCTCCCCCTCTCGGAATTCAAAGCATTAAAAAGGCCCTGGCTCATTGTCCATGCAGCAAAACATGCCCAAATACGCTCTGTCAGACACACAGTCCATTCCCTCTTTTTGACCCAGTCGACCTCTAGGCTGTCAGTGAAGTGCTAGTTAAAAATCAATATACTCCAAGTGGTTAGTTCACCTATCAGCTTTATTTAAAACAGGTTGGCCTGCCACAGCGGGTATGTCTGAGCCTGGTCCCAGGCCCTGTCAGAGTGGTGGCACTAAGGGGAAACACAGGCTGCATGGATTGCAGCTTTAGCTTCAGCTGGATAAAAGCTGCTAATGTAGTTACAGCCTGGGCCTACCAGACGTGGGATAGCTGAGGCTAGACTGAAGCAGAATTCCCCCAAAGCACACCTGGACTGAAACTGTATCAGAAGTCCCTTGTTTTTAAACGTAGAGCTGCGTTTGATTGGGCGTGCCTGTGGCAATAGAGCCAAGAAAAATGTTCCAGAAAATCCCATCTGTTCCACGCAGGACATTTTTGGCCCAGGTTTGTTTGTTGTTTGAGTGTTGGTGAAAGGCCTGATGAAGCCTGGCACTGCACTGTAGGAGCTTACCAGCGGCAGCCTACCATGACCTACTGACCCGGCTGTCAGTCAGATCCAGTTAGGACTTTTCTCTCTGCTTTGGCGAAGAGCAGGAAATTTCTTTGCCCTCTTGCGGAGATGACAATATTTCCTCACACTGCACAGTGAATTATAAAAAGCCCATTTCCATTAAACACACATAACAAGCCACCTATGACTATGTGCCCAGCAAAGCACATCTGAGGTCAGTCTGAGTTCATCTTGAGTTCAACATGAGTCTGGACTCTCTATTTTGATATAGCACTTGTTCCCTAAAGTGTTCTAGCCTCCAGGAGGCTCATGCTACATGAAGACTGGAAATACAACACTTCCTTTCTGTCTTTCTCTTACTCTGATGGCCAAATATAAGTCGAACCTGCTCGAATGCCTCACTCTGTAAAATGCACACATTTTCTTAAAGATTAAAAGAAGTGTTGATTTGTTTTGTTGTGTTTTGAGAGCAGAACGATCCCATTGTGAAACATGACTCGTCCATTTTGGGTCGTAGCTGTATCTGAGGTACAGAGGAGGAGGGCCACCTGTGATTTTGCTGAAAACAGTGTGATCGAGTCTGATTTCTCAGTTTATGAGAGCTCACCCAATGTCACAGCAAAACCCTGAGTGACCTTGCAGCCATGTTGTGCCCACATTCCACGGTCATCCATTTCTGGGACTCAAATGCAAAATGGTAGGCAGATGTTTTTCGTCTTGTGTTCTGTATAAGCGTCAGTGGTCAAGCTGTGCGCTGTCCCCAGCAGCACTGGCTAAGTTCAGTGTATATGGATGGCGATGCACCGAAGCTGTTAGCATTGACGAGAATTATGTTTTCATTTATTACACAGCGGTAGCCATCGTAGCAATCCCTAATCATGAAGTTATCCTGCCTTTTGTCTGTTACTACTGCAGTGTTCCTTTTGTCTAATTTTATTTAAAGTAGTTTATTTCTTTTGTTGCTTAAACAACAGATGACCAGATCATTCCTTAACATTTCAACTGATGGAAATATAAGATAAAAATATAAAATTACATTGTATACACAACCCAAAAGTAGCTACTTGTTGCATGTACTCAAATGCAGATTGCTATGATGGCTCCAGCTGTAGATGCTTCGTCTGCTTGTTCCTTCTGACAGCATTCAAACAGCCACATGTACATGACTTATAACAGCAAACTTCCACAATTGAAATGTGGGTGGTGGGTACCCGCCTCTACCAAACGGTACAAATACTGACTTAAAACAGACTGAACTTCCATAAAATATTCCAGACAACCAAATCTGCTCTGTTTCTGGTTTCAGTGTTGTAGTCTTTCATTGGCCATTCAGAGTTCCTGGTTAATCACACAGCCAATCGCAGCCTCTGGTCAAAGCCAAGCACTATATGACTCATCACAAACCACTGACAGAGGAGTCCATTCAGCACGTCTTCTGTTTGCACACGCACCGAGTAGTAGGGTCCATCATGTTTGCAGACTGTATAGGCTCCTGTTGTGTATAGTTATAAAGACATTCTTTCAAGATGTTGGGAAATGGATCCTGGATTTCAAGGGGTGGGGTCAATGCACAATGAACATATCCCATGTCACCGTTTGGTCTAAATCCCTTTACCATCCCCATATGAGATAATATGTTGTATCTTTCAAAACTATTTTATCTGTGGCGTGTGTGTGTATGTATATATATATATATATGGTTTGTTATATATGATGCTCCTCCTTTCAGAAAAATATAACATGTAAACAGGAAAAACATATTGCTGTTTTTTTCCTTTGTATTTTATACTTACAAAAGCATTGAATAAAAATGGATAAATACTTGCACTTTAGATATATTAAGAAAAATAAAAATCTGCATATTATTTTTGATAGGGATCTCACATTCAAAGAGTATAAATTACAGGCTTTGTGACTATTGCTGGACAGAGATGTATTGAGTTCTACTTATTGAAGTATATTTTGTCTGTGTGTCAGAAGGTTTACTAAAGTAAATTGCATGATAAAGTAGTGCTACACCGATATTGTTCTCTTTTTTTTTTTAGTTGGTAAAAATGTCTGAAAACTGTGATAACAACCCTCTTGTATCATGTTTAACCTCTCCTCACCCCTTCTAGAATATTTCTTACTGAAATATGGCCTTTCCTGACAACATGACGATGGTGCTTACTTTGGCTTTGACATCAAGCTCATCCTATACATCTCAACATCATCATAACTCGCGTCCTTACACTTCATTACTTTCTGTTATGTACTCTCACTACCTTATTAAATTTCCGTTGATGGCAAAAAAAAGGTGTGCTGTTTTGTACATTGCTGTTTGTTTTAATGTTGGGGGAGCCTTGTTGTCTGAAAAATGACTAATCGCGCAATAAAAAGTCATTCCACACGTCCCTGTCTCTGCACAACTGTCTCAACACTACAGTCAACCATGTTTAGCAGGGATGGACTTACTAAGTAAAATAAGACTGTTGACTTATTATATTGAAAATCTTAAATGTTGAAATAGCCTTTGCTATCTTTATGTAAATTAACATTGTTTAGCCCCGCGACCTGACCCCGGATAAATGGATGAAGATGGATGGAACATTGTTTAGATACTTATATTGATACGGTGTAGATACTGTAATGATGATAATTATTTTATGTTTAAAGGATTTATCTATCAGATGTCCTTGGAAAGCTTCTTTATTAATGAATAAAAAATGCACAGAGCACAATAGGAGGGCAAGAACAGATGGAAACAAAGATCAGATTTTAAACAGTGTACCAGACATCTGCTTTTGACTTCCATGTGGAAATCAAATTTAGAGTGCCGGATTGTTGCCACTGTGGGAAAGAGGACACGCTGTTGACAAAACAGTATTAACTGTTATCGGCCAGGTGAGGATTTTTCAGTTGGCAGTGTAGGCAACAGGTCAGCACACCAAAAGCAATAAAACCAATGGCAATTCACATTAAATTCACATTATAACCAGCAGATTTGGTGACGGTAATATGAAGAACAGAGGGAGCTATGGGAACAAACTGGTAATATATTAGGATGATTCATGTGGTATTTCAACCATAAAATGATTTAGTTCATATTATTAACAAGACACTGCTCAATAATGGACATGTTTTGTAGGAATTTGTGAAGTGCTGTAAACATTTCAAGGAGTGACTCTGACCCTTCCATTATTACATTGACAATAGAGTGGTCATATAGCCTACAGGGGTTTGGTATAGCCATTTCTTAACATTTTCAGAAGGTATCCATTTCATTTGAAAAATAAAGTGCCTGCTTTTTCAATTCTGAGGCCTCTTTGCACTCGTCTGTGCTATATCAAAATAATGCAATTACAGTCTAAGGGGAAGTGAAAGTCAAATTCAATTTAAGTACATTTTGGGTTCATGTATGTGGTCTAGTGTTTGGGCTCTGTTATAAACTAGCTGGGGTTATTTAAAAAGCTTTAAGAGCAGGAACATACTGGGTTCACCTTCCCCTTTAAACACCAAGCTGGCAAATTAACTTACACTTTATTTTGGCACGGTTACATGAAAACACATGCTTTTGACAAAAACCATGTGGATAATAAGACACACTTAAATAAAACAAGCTAGGCGGTCACAACATATTGTGTATCATATTGAATTAAAAAGATAAAGCAATAAAAAAAAACAATTACATTTGATTATTTTCTTAAATTTTTTCACATGATGCAGTTGTTTTTGTGATTTCCAAACGTTGCAGCTGAATAACGGCTCTTGCAACTGCTTTTAATTTTACTAACTATACTGCTACCCTTAAAAGGAACAGAGCCATTGTTAATTTTATTGGTAACATACCTGCAAAGTTTACTCAAGATAGAGTAACAGAGTAAAGCATAAATCTTACTTTCATGCTCTTCCAGCAATTTCGTGACCACAGAGTTATTTTGCTACTTCTTGTTGATAATGTAACGCTAGCTACTGACAGTCTTTTGTAATTGGGTGATAAGCCAGGGATCATCAAGTTTGTTTTGTTTTCTTTGCTTTTTAGGATCATCAAGTTTGTTTGATTCAAAACTGGTAACCAGTGACGTACGTAATGCGTCGCAGCCTGTACCCGACCCCGCCCTCCTACCCGAGCGAGTGAACTTTAATGAGTGGGCAGGTAGGTAAAGACCAAAGCCACGTTTCCACCAGAAGAACCCGGATATAAAACATGTAAAGAATAAACCCATCAGGCGCTGGAAAAGAAGATAGTTAATGAAGGAAAGAAACAACAAGCATAAGGTGTGTTAAGTAATGTAATCCTTACCAGATGATGAACTTCTAGCGACAAAACGCTTCAGTTTTTTAATAAGACCTTTTTAAAAGGTTGTAAACACATGTGGATGCAGGTGTATCCGGTATAGCCACGTCCCGTCTGTCTGTTGGCCTTTCCACAGGGAAAAGTAACGAGATCTTCTGCGTGTGTCCAAAAGCAACAAGGCTCAATAATTACATTTAGTTAGATTAGAAACTAAAACAAATACATACTAAGCATAAAGCTGAATAGATTTACCCCTAATTTACATTAATTAACGAAGCATTATTTTCTGTTTACAATAAATAAATAAAAAAACATATTCAGGAATGAAGTGGGGCTATTTTGGTGATGGTGGAAGAAATGATGAAAGCACTGGTAAGTGAAAATGTCCCCACTGCCTTCATTTTTATATAGTTAATATAATAATAGTTTTGTGTGCAGCCTGTACACTGTGTATTTGTACTCCAGCAAATAAAAATGTGTTTTAATTTTCAGAAATGTTGTTACTATACACTGCCCCTGTCAAATAAAGTAGTAAACTAAACTAAATCACAATTCACTGTTATCTTCTTGTACTTGGATACTGTTGCTGTTAAGTTAACTATAAGTTGCCAATTGTACATTATTAGCCCATGTGTTTATTTACAACAAATTGACCATATGTATGATTAAGATCTAATGATTAATGCTTTAATCTAATCTACCTCAAAATTAATAAACCAACAAATCACAACAAATGTTAATGTTTTTGTTTTATACCAGGCCCATCATCATACCACACTCAAGCTTTGTCCCTATTGACTGGTTCCAGTGATACAGTTGGTAAGCTTCCTGTTTCTTTATCGCTGATGGAAAATTATATTGCATGTGCACAAGTAGCTAAAAATGTTCAAAGTAATTTTACCCCACAGCTGGTAACTGCTGATGAATGCCAGCTGACGTCTGTTTCCGGGAACTTTGCTCCACCTCAAGTGATCCTTGTTCAGTGGCCGTCCAATCTGTCTGACCAAGTAAGGACTGCCTCGGTTTGCAGGGGTCCTTGATTTTAATATATTGCTGATTGAACCTTTTAAATCTTTGCGCGCAGTGTTCTCTTCAGGTTATTGGCCAATTACATTTATTGTGTACAGTAGTGATTTGTATTGTACAGAAGTTCTTTTGCACTTTACATGGGGATTTTCATACTGTGCAGAAATATTACCTTGATGTATAGAGAATGCTGTAAAAAATCAGCATTATCTATACATCAAGGTAATATTTCTGCACAGTATGAAAATGAAATGATACATATAAAATCAAACTAGAATCTTTTATCTTTCTGCTACATCAAAAGTAGATGTTTTAATACTGCAGGTTTGGAGCCGCTTCTTTAAATACAGTCTGTGTGACAAACACAGGTAATTTAAAGGTAAGTTTTCAACACTAAGAACTCAGACAAAAACAAAGTAGAAGTAAAAATGGCATGTGTGGTCAGTCAGTTTTAATTTGAGTGTTTCAGTGAGTGTATTTAATTATCAGTAAAAGAACTGCGACCCATTATGTTGCTAGAGGTACAAATAAAATGCATAAAGGTTATAATTGCAGGTAGCTGGTTCTATGAATACTTCACTATCTCCAAAATGACCCTGCTTAGGGTCACCAGAAGTACAGGGTTGGACATGCTCTCTCCATTCAAATACAAGAGAAGAGATTTTTAACACACCCACTGTTCCAAAAAAATTAATATTGTAGTAATTAAATTTTCTTTCTATATTTTCCTATGCTCTTTCCTTATAGACACACGCGGGTAGCTATATAACCGTCACACTATGTACTTACTATGCTATGGTATTAAAGGTTCAGTGTGTAATATTTATGAGGATCTATTGACAGGAATGCAATATAATATCCATAACAATGATCTCAGTGGTGTATAAAGACATGTTGCCATGTTGCACCGCCATGTCTCTACAGTAGCCCAAATGGACAAACGGCTCTACAGAGTGCATTTTGTCACTAGGTTAAATACCTACAAAGAAGAAGAAGAAGAACAAGAAGTAACGTTAGTAGTACGAGTTGTAGTCGGTTTGTTAGAAGTAAGAAAAGAACATGTGCTACACGCAGAATTTTAAAAGGTGTTATGATGCAGACACCCTTTTTGTGTGAAGTTAATGTAGTTTATTTGTCATGGTATGATACATAACGTAAACCATAACACATTAAATATCATGCTAGGCTAGTTTTGTGAATGTATTCTTCTGACTTGGGTTGCAGCCAAGCGCTGAGATACGTACTGTAAAGGTGAACTCTACAACAGTTCCAGGATGGGTAGACACTGTATGCTCTTACAAACTCACAATTTATTGTCTGTGGCTATTAGGTACTTGAAAGCTTTGGTCAAGTGAACAGCTGTTTTATAATGGATTTGACTAATATGCTAACTTTAAAGCTCTGCAGACTAAGCACATTAATGAGCATCCTCCAGTGCATTTACCCATGTTGGGTAACACAAAGTAATGTCTGTGGCACTCAAATAAGCAATTTTTTTAGCACAGCGTTAACGGTCTTAATAAATCACAACCACAGTCATCTGTATAAAAGCTTACTTTATGAAGCACAGACTAAATATTCAGTAAATATGTCCTTTACATAGTATGAGCATCCTGTCAAAAACAGTTCAGATATACAAACAAACAGACAGATCCAATGCTGACATCAAAGTGCCGAAGTTGTCATTTTTTAAATAAAACATAACAATCAACAAATATTTTTTGTCACAACCCTATATTACAGCACAGGCCTACCCTAGAACATCGGGAAACAATGGTTAGCACAACAGCCAAAGTGACTATAAGGGGAAGTCTCCCTGTAAGAAAGCAGTTATTCATCCTATCAATACAGCTTTATAAAATGGTACTTCCTCTCTGAAAACTCAGCTCCACTTCAGCATTTTGGTCTGTACAAGGATCCGGTTCCAGGATTCCAGCCAAGTCCCAGAAGGATCTCAGATCCCATCAGTCACTATTAATATGATATAGGAAGAAGCAGAAGCGCCGTGTCCAGAGCCAAAGATATGATTGTTCATACGGTCGATATCCACAGCTCTGGTGATGTCAACATGCTTCTGTGCCACACTGAGGCTGAGTGAGGGGCACTAAGCTCACTGATCTACAGTTGTGTCGTAAGCAAATTACATAGAAAGAGGAAAGGTGTGTCTGTGTATGGGTTTGGATCAATTAAGGTGCTCACAAACAGCGATACTCCACCACATCCCCACTGCCTCAGAACGTTTCACAAGTCCTCCTTCCATGAGAAACAAGGTTTAATATATTGTTAGTTTAATATATTGTTAGTTTGGAAAAAGGTGTGCTGGATGTCTGTTTTGCCAGTTCTTGGCTGACAGAGGCGGTCTTACTTAGAAAACCAAACCAGTCTCCTCTTCTTAGAAAAGTCGTCTATTCTCCTCCTCCCCCAGGTAGAGGATGTTTTGATGGCTACTCTGCTTGTAGAGTTGTTTTGCTGCTGTTCCATTCTCCATTCGAGAATGCCGACATGTTTCTTCACCTAAGAACAATATGCTGGAGCAGTCCTGCTGCTACACTCCCCAATCAGCCGGCCTCTGTCTTAAGATTCACCATGGCCTGCTTTCCCAAAAACATCTTCATCTGTTAGGAACAATGGCAGTGGAAGGAGTACACCAATACTAGTAAAATGCCCAATACGAGGCCAAACGAGCTACAATACGTCCACTAAGTTGTTATAATTCAGAACGTGGATTGGTTAGAGGTTATGGTACATCTGTTGTCACAAGGAATGTGGCTGCCCTTTGCGCTGAAGATGATTTTGAGAGATACGGGCCCGGTTGTGACGGCAGTCTTATTCAGCAGAATGCCATTGGATTGTTCCTCACCAAACATGCGCAATAAATTCTTCATACAAAAACATGACCCTGCTATATTTATTTCTTCCTGTTGCCTACAGCGTCTCAACTGGAACCACTTGAAAAGAGCATGCCAATGCACGCACACATGCATGTGCACACACACATACACCAGCTGACCCACTCATACCGTGTGCCTCCCACCCACACCTTCCCGTTCTGCCCTTCATTTCGATCTTTAGAAGCCTCACACCCAACCATTTATTGTTACGCATCAGCTCTATCAGCTCAGTGCACTCTGTCGTGATATAAGAAGAGTGGTTTGTGGGATAAAACAGAACATGGCACGGTGCTTTCATCCAGTCACACACACAGTTATCCTCTTCAGTTCAGATTTGAGTTGTAAGGAAAGCAAACAGAATAATTGAATACATGTCAGTATTTGGGCTAGCGGTGGCTTAAAAGTCTCAGAAACAGACTTGTGATCTCTCTGACAAGTGACTGACTAACACTCTCCAAATCCCTCAACAACTAGTGTCAAGGTGCCCTTGAGTAAGGCACTCAACCTCCAGTTCCTCTGGTGGAGCAGCTTAGTGAACGGCTAAAACCACGGCTGTTCCACTT
This sequence comes from Micropterus salmoides, assembly GCF_014851395.1. Classification (NCBI taxonomy): domain Eukaryota; kingdom Metazoa; phylum Chordata; class Actinopteri; order Centrarchiformes; family Centrarchidae; genus Micropterus; species Micropterus salmoides. The sequence goes on from NW_024044237.1 coordinate 10,108,807, forward strand.
GGCAGCTCCTTTAAACTTACAAATGAATGTAACTGTATGAATGTCAAGAAGGAAATTGCCGAAAAAGAGCACGCATGCTCAGTGTAAACCCTTCCTGGGGTGAATAAAGGTTTGGAGAATTAAATAAATAAATAAATAATATGTTATACATGGCAAGGACTTGATCCTTCTGAGAAGTTCTTTGAGAGTTTTTGTAACTCTGGGACAGATATGTTGTATCTTCACACACCTCACTCCACCCATACTGTAGGTCCATACACAATCATGTGAGTTGCTGGGTGTGTAAACATGAGTGGGAAAAAAGGCCTAAATGCTACAGTAGTACCATCTTCATCTGAATCGCTGCCTCACTGCAGGACGAGGACAAGACAGGGAGGACCGCGGCAAACCAGTCTGTCTCTGCTTGTTCTATATCTGGATTTAAAATAACACATAAATTACTCAAAGTTCTGCTCTTAACTAACAACACATTTCAACTAAAGAAAGCATCCTTCTGAGTTTCATTTCAAAATAATACTGATGATGTCGTTATAAATAGTGATCACAGTTAGGATCATTTTAATGTGCAATAATAAAAGTTCAAAGAACTGAGGTTTGGCAGGGTTACTTATTGGGTATCAAGTGCGGGGCTCTTCATCATCTTCATCTATTTCTCTAGGACAGAAACTTATCACCAGGGTTGATAAATTCTGGGAAGGATAGTGATAGAGTCATTTCCTCTGTTGCTGCCCACTCTCATACTCGAAGTACAACAGGAGGAACGGAGGAGCCCAAAACACAAAATACTAACAAAAAAAGCCCAATACGAAGTTGGAGGATTAAGCTAGTTTGGCCTGGAGAGGTGTTGGTTTGTGGGCTCTGGTCCTCCTTCCTCCCCTCAGCTCCTCTGTCCTGGGGCAGTGCATCCAATGGCCTTGCCGTTCAGCCCGCCCTGAGCCTGACTGATGGACGGGGAGGACCGCGTCTTACGGAGTTGGCATTCGCGGCTGGCCAGGCCACCCTCCATGATAAGGCCACCCATGAAGCTGGCCTCGATTTTCTCAAGGTCGTCCGTCTCTGCGCGGATTTTCGCCTGCAGGAGGCTGATGTACGTCTCATACCGAGTCTTCTGCTCAGAGAGAGGGGAGGAAAAATAAGACCAAAAGAAGATAAAACAAGAGGCGAATTTCCCGATCTAACAGTTATCCTGAGATCATATATTTGCAACCTGAACGTCTTCCTTGCTACAAATAAAACAACGACAAATGATAATGTAATTAAAAAATAGAATGCATATGAAGAGAAAACAGAAATTATTTTGGTCTCTTAGCTGCTAACTGAAAACAAAACATAAACCTCATAAAAATCAGACATAAAACACCAGACAAATTAACCGAAGCTGTGTAAAGCCTGTACCTCATACGTGAGGTAGTGCTCTTTGAGCCGGTACTCCTCCCACTCGCGGCTTTTGGGGTCGGCTGAGGGCAGGTTTTTCCGGTGCTCCTCCAGCTCTAGGCTCATCTGCTTCAGCTTGCTCTCATGACTCAGCAGCTGATCCTCCTGCACCAATCACAGCCCGGACATAAACCGGAAGACCCCCAAAACAGCCAATCAGATGCAAGTAGACACAAATAGAAGATGTAAAAATGCCCACCCTGTGTAGAGATTTTTCATGTAGAAGGATTTGTGCATACTGCAGTGATAAACTGTATATTATACACAATGCAAAATGTCCGTCATAACTAGATTGTGGTGTTTGATGTTTCTACAGGAAAAATATAAGCCAGTCGAGTGTGATAGCTTATTTTGTTCCTAATGTAGGTCATCTTCTGTGTGTGTGTGTGTGTGTGTGTACCTGATTGAGTCTGGTGGATGAGGACGGCAAGATGGGCCGACAGAATTTCTTCATGGAGCCGATGGCAGCGGGGAAGGCCGGAGCGGAGAACAGCGCTGCCACCAGGTTTATTCGGAATATCCAAGACATCATCTCCTCCTCACTACTGCAAAGAGAGAGAGAGAGACACTGAGAAAAAAACTGAGAAACAGACTGAGTGAACACAGCCTGGCCATAGAAAAGGGTCGCCACAGACAGAGCTGGCTACCACAAGAGGAGAGACTCTGCTCCCAGTGTGACAGGGGACAGGTAGAGACAGAGCTGCACTTTCTAACCTCATGCCCTAAATATAAAATACAAAGACAAAAACACTTTGCATACATTTCCCAAATATACCACGAATTCGAATTCATATCAGACACACAAAAACTCCCCTATTTACTGGGTGAAATGCCCAAATGCGAAATAATTGCTGCAAAATATCTCTCCTCATGCCATGAAGTGAGGACAACCAGTGGAACCTCAGACTAACAAATAATTGTTCAGATTTTCATATTATTATTATTTTGATCATTTGATATTTTAGTAATTGTTTTGTTTTTACATTTGATACTGATTTCTTTTTATTATTTTTTAATCAATTAATTCTTTAAAAAAAAATGGTTTTTTTGTATATTAATATATACACACACACGTTACTGTTTCATTTATTTATTTTATTATATATTTTTTAACACACACACACACTTACTGTTTTAGTCATGCCAATAAAGCTAATTTGAATTGAATTGGAGAGAGAGAGAGAGAGAGAGAGAGAGAGAGAGAGAGAGAGAGAGAGAGAGAGAGAGAGAGAGAGAGAGAGAGAGACCACACTGACACAGGTTCTTCTACATAAAAAAGCCTGACCGGCTGCTGAGTTCACTGAGTGTAATTTGAATTACTTCATCTCTAACTAGAATCTACTATTATTTTGTCGTTACAGTGTATCTAAATTTGAAATCTTTTAGACTTTAAATTTAATGAGGTTTTAAACAAAGACACTGACTTATATCACCGGTGACTGCCTTCTAAGGAGTTTGATTCATACTTTGAAACTTGTAAGTTTGATTAAATCAAAATGACACATTATACACAGAAACACAATAAGATTCATCCTGTCATCATAAATTCCACTGCATGAGAATTGAAATGACAGCGGATTCAGGATTCACCTACTCTATGAAGATGTAATTAATTATTTAGAAAGAGCTCATCATCATTACCATCCATCCTTTCCTCCAGCATACATCAAAATGTTGCATGATCTTTGGGCGATGCCGTAAATTGAAAATGTGAAAAAATTCCTAAACATACATGTATAAAATGTAAAACTCCATCGTATTTATCGTATTTCCTGTACTTTTGCATTTTAACTGTCTGAAGCGAAATGAAAACATCTGAAATTCGACGTGGATGACTCACGGGGCCTGCAGCAGAAAGACTCTCCAGTCTGAGGTTTTCAGCTTAAGTACGTTGGCTTTCTTGCTGTAGTCGGTGGCACGAGTGGCTAAAGCGTGGTGGATCCGCACTGCGTTCTTCAGGTCCACCTCTGAAATGTCAGCGTCAGGCTTGTACTCATCCTTGGTAAGTAACAGAAACAGGAAAAAAGGAATAATATTGATATGTTTCAGTCTGTTTAGTGATTTAGTCTCCTAAAGCAGAGGACAGAAGAGATGCTGTGTATCTGTAGTATACAAATACCTAAATTGACAACTGAGGAGCAGTCCGCATTAAATTAAACAGTAAACCTATAAATTAGCAGCTCCTTTTACATAACTCCATACTTACATAATTAAGGTAAAACATATCACACTGCTTGTGACAGAAATAGAAGCTAATTCAATTCATCCAGGTTGAACATTTCACACCTCACATGTTGTCAGTACAGCCTTTCTACCAGCAGGGGGAGACAAACATGCAGACATGCCTCATTTAATGCTCTCACACCACACACACAGAGCAGCATCCACCACCACCGCTGTCATTGCGGTGGTGGATGTGTGTTTCTATGGTAACGGAGCAGAGGATGAGATGCAGTACCTTCTGGAGATACAAGATCATTCCCTTCAGAACCGCATAGAACTTCTTCCAACCACGGCGACCCCTCGGGGCTGGAAGAGAGAAAAGTAAAGAATGAAAAACCTTTCTGTCAAATTACAATAACTTATTAGGAATTTGGTAACTTCTGTAAAAGTGTGTGTGTGTGTGTGTGTGTGTGTGTATAATCACTCACTGCGTTTGCCGTCCATGTCAGCGTGGCTCTTGCGGGTCAGCACTCCGTGTTTATAGGTTACGGCATTTAAGAGAATGGGAATGGCGATGAAAGGGTTAGTGCCGTCCGTTACCCTGGCAACACGCTTACTCCCACCCTCACATTGCTCCTCCACCAGCTCTGACAGACTCTTCCTCAGCTCCTCCTCTTCACTGCACACACAAATACCCATTCAGATAAACTGGAGTAGCACATAGCCAAGTGTACTTCTAAAAAAACTTGCATACCCCAAATACTTTTCCTTTTCATGAATACAAAATGCATACTCACACTGCCCACTCAAGCTTCTCATTCTTGATTGAGTTGTACAAAACCTGTGCGGGCAAAACAATTTGAAGACATACTTCAATTCAATTAATCAAGCAGACAGATAGCTGAGCTCTCTCAGGAGGAGACCTGTACCTTTAATAAGTCTTTAGGGAAGTCTTCGCCATTGTTGAGGCCATCTAGATTACTGATAAACTGTTGGCAAGACATCTTCTTCCCAATGTTCTGAGGAGAGGAGAACAACCAACAACAAACAAAACTATCAGTTCAAATTTCACCTTGACAAAATACTTGGCAAAGATTTTTCCTTTATGTGTTTGGAGCCTAACTGGTCAATCTTAAGCTCAGCTCAGTATCGACAGAAGCAGACAAATACTCTAAAGCAGCTGTATTTCAACCCTCTTTTATCTGTGCCAACCTGAAAGCAGTTTTGCAACCATCCACTGGGTGTCAGTGTTGTGCTGCTAGTTCTACTAGTAGTGGTGGTGAGCGTGGATCCACCTCTGTTAGAGGTTGTCAGGTTATGTGTTTACCATAGCTTTCCTATTGTTTTAACCTGTAATTATGATGCATCATGGGGTAGGATGAAACCATGGGCAGGTTTCGGTGTGTTTCTATCCCTTTCTGCCTAAATCAACCCTGTAACCGAAACAGATACAGATGTGAAGCTATTTGAATTTCGATATTAAACTGTACAGGGATAAAAGGAACAGATCAATTACATTTCTTATTGCTAATCCCACTTATTTTAAGAAGAATAAATATCAACCAAAAATCAGCCACTGACCATTTATCTTTGGTAAAAAAATATTTAAGCAGCCATTATATGTCAATGTCAAACAACAATGATTTATAGATTAATGTGTCATTGTGTGTGCCTAATTTTAATATTATGACTCAAATTCTATTGTTAGTTGAAAAGAAGAGGCACGGATGGCAATGAGGACAGCATCAGTACTATAATTGTACTTACCACCTGCAGGGGCAGAGAGATACCAGGGGGCCAGATTTGGTTAGCAGGGGAAGGATTTGTAAGGGAGGAAAAGGACAGTGAAGGAGAGAAAGGATATTAGTTAGAGGAGGGATATTCACAAAAAAAAAACTATTAGCATGAACTGCGTCGAGTTGAGCAGGAGGCTCGAGGAAAAGCAAAGCACAGGACCTATGATACTGATCGTGTTATGTTGCCTAGACCACAGTGCTCCAGTTTAAAACTGAACAGATAAGACTATTCGAGGAGAGGAGAGACAGAAACAGGTCAGAAAGTAGGACGCGGAGGAGAAGGAAAGAAAAAGAGGAAAGCGTAGACAGAAAGACAGGGAAAGAACAAGAAATGGAAGTAAATGGAGACATGCCATTGCTGACAAAGGATTGCAGGAATGGGAATCCCGCCCAACCAGTCCAAGATAGAGAACTACAGTACATACATGTCCGTGTAGATCAGTGTTGAGCAGCATGAGGGCACAGGTTAATGTGTGAGCTCCATCTGCAACCGGACAATACACAAGGCCGTGGTCAGCTGAATGTTACAGCACTCCTCTACACACACACACACACACACACACACACAAATGCAATGCCATACATTCCTTTAACATACATGCAGACAGATCACAAACACATCTGCAGAGCTGCATGAAAAGCCTGCTTGCTAGTGTTGATCTGAATAGATTTGGTATTTACATTTGAGACGCAAATATTTGAAGGTTTATGCATATAGCACCAACGGGGGTCAATATGGAAAACTGTGATAGTAATAAATATAATAATTTTACAATATCGTCTTTCATTACCATCATTGTCAACATCATCACCATCGTTGCTCTGACCTTCAGAGGTGGGTGTCTGTGGGTTGCACTGGCAGAAGCGCCTGGAGAAATGTACAAGGACCCTCTCTCTCTCCTGGGTCTCTCCCATCAGTGGAAAGGCCTTTAAGAAGTTCCTGTCACAAAAATGACACCCCGAGGTCAACAGGAGATCAAACGTTTCACAGCAATGCAACGCTGGAAAATATCTGATTTAATCACTTCTGGCAGTACAGACAATTTGCAGAGGAAAGCAGCTTTGTTGAAAACCTTTTGAAACATTTTACTCTAAGAGAACTGCACTTAACCAAATTATAAATGCAACAGCATTTCCATTTTCTGAAAGCTGAGTCTGACATCCCAGTTCCTGCATGGCCAACATATGCACCAGGCAAGTCACCCATTGAGCATGTTTGGGATGCTCTGGATCGGCGTATACGACAGCGTGTTTCAGGTCCTGCCAATATTCAGCAACTTTTCACAGCCATTGAAGAGGAGTGGACCAACATTTCACAGGCTACAATCTACAACCCGATCAACTCTATGTGAAGGAGATGTGTTGCACTGCGTGAGGCAAATGGTGGTCACACCAGATACTGACTGGTTTCCCGACCCCCCGGACCCCACTTATATAGTGATACTGCACATTTTCGAGTGGCATTTTATTGTGGCCAGCCTAAGGCACACCTGTGCAATACCCATGCTGTCTGATCAGCATCTTGATATGCCACACCTGTGAGGTGGCTGAATTATCTTGGCAGAGGAGAAATGCTCACTAACACACACTCTGACAGATTTGTGAACAATATTTGAGAGAAATAGGCCTTTTGTGTATATAGAGAAAGTCTTAGATCTTTGCGTTCAGGTCATGATGAATGAGGGCAAAAACCGTTGCGTTTATAATTGTGTTCAGTGTATAACAGCCAAGCCTGTCTTTTAAAACTCTGCAGCATATTTTCACAAGGAAAGATTGTGTCATCTTTTTGTCTGTGTGTGTATCTTATTTTGAGAACTGGCTGCAAATAACGGATTTGATTTTGTAACTTTATGCCAGAATCAACAGGTTTCATATAGGTTGTACTCCCACTTTTATATTGTGCTTTCTGAGGTCCAAACACAGTCTATTTATCAATTAGACAGTAAAATACCACAATTATTATTCTATAATTGAAATTCTAGCTTTTGTTATTTTCATTTCATTTGTTATTTTTGGGATTTGGACTTTTGATATGAAGACATCACTTTGGAGTGAATCTATTTAATCAATAATTAAAATAATCCTTTCCTACATTAATTCTCCCAATTTTAAATTTGTTGTAGAAAATAATACTGATTGAAGTCATTTCTAGCCGTCAGTTTAATGCAGACAACTACAGTAACTTTCATTAAAATCAATTATATAATAAAATCTAACCATTATGATGAGACGTTAACAAGAATATTTAATTTCTACCAGACATTATTATGGCTGACATCAGTGTGAAGACCTAATGAAGAAAATGATAAGGAGTCTAAATTGCCAAGATTCAAACAATACCCAAATGAATGTCACATGTTACTTTCTAACAACAGTATGCTAATCTACCCCAGTCTGAACTGCGTTAGGCCTCTAAACTGAAGGCAGTGGTTTGAGACAGCAACATGTCAGGTACAAGGCAGTGATGTACTCCGCAGCTGTCAGCCTCACTGGCTAACTGTACTCAACACGACAGCTTGATTAGCACAACGCTAACGGCTTGTGAAGAGGCAAAGTGAAGAGTACACATACAGATGAATGTGTATCGATGTCTACATTACACACTCATCACTTCCAAAGTGCTGACTGCGCATTACCTCAGGGCTCGATCCAGCGACAGGCCGGTGAAATCAAAGAAACTCAGGTATTCTGATGCCACCAACTGGCTGAACTCGTTACTGCAGAGGGACAGAAAGAGAGAGTCAGCACATCAACGTGGCACTGAAGACGTATGAATGTGTTATATAATGTTTTCCTGACACCGCTGTATTAGACAATGCTCTCCAAGTGACGCTTTGAGAAGTAAGTAAGCTTGTGCAGATGTCTTTGATTATGTGTTCACAAATCAATCTAGTATTCTTACATGTACATCTGTGTGTCTGTCTCATGTGCGTGTTCAAACGCACCAAACATATGTAACTATGTAAATATGTTTTCCTCTGTTTCTGGTGATTTATCAGTCCGTCCGTCATCGTGTGTGTGCATGTGTTACTGTGTGCATGTATGCTCACTTTTTGCCCAGGTGTCTGGCCACATCACAGCGTTTGAAGCCCTCGAGGTGATAGAGGCGCTTGGCCAGCCTCTTGGCGGCCTCACAGTCGGCTCGGCAGCCATTGGCCAGAGTGTCGGTGCTGCCGCGCTCCAAACGCTCCAGACTGCCCAAATCACACTCCTCTGAGTCAGACAGCACGTCTGTGAGGTTGGCATCACTGGAGGAGAAGAGAACATACGCATACAAACACAAACACACAAGTAGGTGCCTAGGTTAATGAATGGAACACATGTCCGTGGTTTCTCGCCCACTCACTTAAAACTAGACAGAGAAAACTGAACTGCTGTGCATGAAACTCAATCACACAAACATATGTTCACAAACAAAAGTCAAATGAGGTTTAAATGAGTTGTTTGACACTGACCCAGTTTCACTGTCACTTCATTTCCTACTTTAATGCAGTGAATCTACTGACTGATGATAATGCTGAAGCAGCTTTTACCTGCTACAAATCTCTTCTTAAAAGCTCCACTAATCCCAGACTCTTAACCTCTAACATAATTTGAATTAAAGTGCTATAATATAAAAAAAAACCCGAAAACCTCAACTTTTCTGTTCCTGTATTTCAGGCAGATGTAGTTTGGAAGTTGGAAAAGTGGGTTTTTACATTTTTCCGCAATGCTCTCTCTGGCTATGAAAACTCATCAACTTGCCCTTGAGCAAAACAGTAAATTGTCCATCTCGTGCTCATTGTCTATGACTAGGCTGTCTATCCCAGCTGCAAATGGGTGTATCTGTGTGACTATTAGCAGGGCAAAACACTGAATGTACTCAATCACCCCTGCAGGAACAGTTAAGGTTAAGAAAAAATAATATAAGTTGCCAAATATTTGAAGAGAGTGAACACGCAGCTTTAAGAAATGACTTGCAAAGTCTGCATGAATGAGAGTTGTTCGTGAACCCTATTTGTCTCAAACTCACATGCACTGAAAAGTTGTTTAAATTAACTGCAAACTATAGGTGATTATTATGAAACCAGCTTCACTCGCAATGCTACTGAGTGAAAATAATGTTTGTAGAACAGCTTACTCATTTAAAAAGAAAAGACTACTTGAAGGCTTAACATTAAGAAATAAGGCCATCACTGCAGACTACGACGCAGTGTCTTGCTGAAGGACACAGTTTGATGAACTGTCTAATCAGGCCAAGGTCGCACACTCTGTGTAACTGTTTATGTAGCATCAAGAGAACATCGATGCAGAGTATTAATTAGCATCATACTTATTTATGACTAAATGAGGTAGTTTGATTAAGATATTGAGCTGTATCCACTGTGCTGCATTGCACAGTATACTTGACTTTACGCTACAATCCATCAGTGGGAAGTTAATTAGCCTTTTTATTGTACTTTTATTGTACATCCAGTGCTGATGGTTTGGTTTTGATTACAAGTTAAAACAACATTTATTACTTTTGCTACTTCACTCACTTGTGAAGCAAGAACCCTTTCTAAGCCTCATTGACATTTCTGAAGTGTTGTCTACACATCTTATTTACAGTGTCCATAATGCATTCTTCCAACCCAACAGACAATGCTGAGAGCAACAAACTCAAACCGTACATGTGCTGCATTTATCAGTAAATCAGCACAAAACAGCAAACTATCTCAGATTTATTTCTTAACAAAGAGACAGCATACGTTCACCTCCATCTGCCTAAATGGCATTTCCTCCTTTCTTGTCTATGTGTGCATCTGCGTGGCACCATCAGCATACTCGCCAGATGATTCAGATGTTTTTTACATAATCTGATCAGCCTAATTGCATTACCCTCACAAATTCAATACATTACACACTGTTGTCGAAAGGGATTTGCTAGTTACCATGGATACAGCGGAAGCCAAATGTCCTGTACTAGAAGTAAGAAGTAAAGACGTTGTGAACCACCTTAAGGCTGGCAATCGCAACTTTGCATTGTGTGGCAGAAACAGGCATCAGGCAGAAAACAGAGTAATACAAAAGATCGACAAATAAACAAAAACACAAACAACAACACATTTTCATGGCCAGGAGTCAGTCCCTTGCCTTCACATGCTGAATGGCTGACTGCTACACTGTCCCAGCTGACCTCTACACAGGGCCCTCATTCACTTCACAGGGCAAGGTTACACTGTCCTGTCTTAGCTGATTCATTAGGCTCTAAGATTTACTCTTCATCTGGTCCCTGACCTTGTACAAATTTGCCTTGGGAGACGCTACAAGTAGCTACTGCTCCGAGCAACACAGTTACCGGGGTCACAGGGACACATAAACCCTCCACCATGATGAGGTGGGTCATGCAAACTCCTGCACCTTATTGAGGCGGAGCAAGAATGACAATAAAATTGCAGATATAGTCGGGGAAAGCAGTTTCATTTGCAGGGTGCCATGCCTTATCCTTGGGGACAGGGTGGGGAGTTTGTATATCCGGAAGGAGTAAAACCACTACTCTTTCATGTGGAGAAGAAGCCGGTTGAGGTGATTTGGGGATCTGATAACAATGCTTCCTGTGCAGCTCCCTCTGGGGGTATTCTGGACCTGTCCAACAGAGAGCAGACCTCTGGGCAGACCCAGACCCTGCTAAATGGATTACATATCCCACCTAACCTAGGAAAGTCACAGGAATCCCCTTTGTGACCCAGAAAAGTGGTAGAAAATGTAAATATGCGTGGATGAAAATATATACACACAACACACACGCACATGTGACACACACAAAATAAAACGAGTCTGTGGTAATCCATCAAAACAATATCTAGCCCGGTGTTTGCAGTGAAATTGCTTTCGCGTCTGACCATCACTAGGCCTCATAAATCATTCAAAACTCATAGCAGTCATGGAGCTAAAATGATGCCGGGCTCCCCCAATCCACTGCTGTCTGGCAATAAGAGAACCAACACACACACATAAACACACACGCTCAAAAGCACAAAATAATAGTGAGAGAGACACAATATGAAGTGTCAGATATCTAGCGCAAGCCCTTTTATGCCAAGATACTTTGCGATATAGAGGGGCACACAGTAAACCTATTTGTCTATCTAAAGGCACAATTCTGTATCCCCAGGCCACACATATTCACTCAATGTGACCGCCACTCCAGTCTGACTATGTAAGTGAGTCAGAGAAAGAAGGCATGATGGTGCATGCCAGTGACTCACATGCTAATCACTTAGGCTGTGCACCGCCGGTACCCACACCTACAAGGTGTGTCTGCCTGCAAGGTGTGTGTGTGTGTGTGTGTGTGTGTGTGTGTGTGTGTGTGTGTGTGTGTGTGTGTGTGTGTGTGTGTGTGTGTGGGTGATGGGAGGAAGGGGAGGGTTTTAAAGGCATCTTCCATCAGGGTAATCAACTATTTGGGGATTAACTGGATTATGAAATTCTGTTATTTCACAGACTTTTCATTTATTTAAATATATTTTGATAGTGAGTGTGGTAGACATACCATAGAAACACACACATAGAGGAACTCTTTGTGTGTGTTTGTGCAAGTGTGTCAGCCAGGTCACCTGCTGCGGCATGTAGATGCAATCTCTGCAAAAAACACTGTTGCTATATTGGACTCTTGTAAAACAAACACCTCCAGCCATAAAAGTGACACAAAGTTACATGTGCATTAATTGCATTTTGTTTTTTACACTCTTTACTGACACTGTTGGGTCATCCACTGAGGCTGTGATGGGTAAAGACTTGGCTCATGTTGACTCTGTAACTGCAGTTCAAAGTTCAAGTCAGTCATGAAAATAACCATAACCAATAAGTCTATAGCTACAAGTCCAAATGTAATGCATTACAATATAATTAGAGCTGAAACAATAATCCATTAATAGATTAGTCCCTGAATAATAATTGATAATTGATTTAAGTCATACATTTCAGGATGTTTCATTCTTTATTATATTAATTGTATTAATTATTATTATCTTATTAATTATTATATACAACAATAATTGTAAACAGAATAGTTTTGGGTTTTAGACAGTTTCAAGCAATTTGAAGACATCACCTTGAGCTCTGGGAACTTGAGATGGGCATTTGTCACTATTATCATTGAAGAATTGACTGATCAAAAATATAATTGATTTATTAATAATGAATGTAATTAAGTTAAGTGCAGCCCTAACCTCAAAATCACATTTTATTGCAAATAGTCATGGGTAACTTGTGGAAAAATAACTATAGCAACCTCATAACTCTTGACTTCACTACATGCCATTTAAAATTAGAAGTCCTGATCAAGATCAAATGCATCTAAATCGCGGTTTACGTAATTTTTAATCTCAATTTTGTTATCATAATCCCTGAATAAATACTACATAAGTAGCCCACTGTAGTGATTTTTCGTCAGATTACCTCACTATTTCCATTTTGCCACGCAGCATAATGTTAATGGTCCCACCCATTTGGACGTGAAAGCTTAAACCAATTCCTGGTCTGTTGAAGTGTTAAACTTACAGGAGTTGCAGCAAGAAGTCGAAATGAACATCATATTCCTCTTTCCACATCGTCTCACGGATCTTGAAAATCAGCGGTTAAAGGCGCGCGACGGTCCGACCGCCTCATCATCCAGTGGTCGGTAAAATCTGCATTGGCCCGGGTTGTTATTAAACTTCGAGCCAAATCAGATTTCTTCAAGCGGAAGTCAGATCACATATAAGTACAGCCTATTCTGAGATGAAAAGATGAGACTGGCGCGTTGTTTCACCATAGTGTCAACAGGCAGGGAATGTGTTTTGAGGGTTTTCCTTGAACTTTCTTGGCTGTCTAAACGCTCCGGAGGAGAGGATGTTGGGGGCGGGGCGAACGACTTGCCTGATGAATTACTGTTCCTAGTGGTGGCTTTACAATGGCTCTGTGTGTCCCAGCCAACACAACTTCCTCTGCATTTAAGTGAAGGGCTCTGAGCCAGCAGATCAGTTCAATATCAGTGGGACGTCCTGTATTTGGACTTTTGAAGTTTTACAATGCTGCTTTCCAGCATGTGGTCATTTTACTGTATGTGGCTGTATCTGTAGCCTACATTCCTCCCCTACATATTTTTAAAAAGCTCTATTTTGCAAGAGTTTACCACTGATGAGGGTGAAAAGAGGACGTCAAATTAGGTGCTTAGCTAAAATGTTATGGGGCAGGATATAAGCATAAATGTATTAGCTCATTAAGGTCACTGACTGGAGGTCAGTACCTAGGCTACCTTTTTTATGTACATCTGCATTAATGTAAATAATGTACAGCAATACAAGGCAGAAAAATAATCATCACACACTAGGTGGATTATGCCCCCAAGGCACACACAAACATAGATTTTTATAAGACACACTGACACATGCCTGCATGCTAAACCCCCCATCTAAATCCCTCCTTCCTCTTTCTGATTTGGTGGAAAGAAGAAAAATAGAAAAAGCAGAGGACAGAGAGGCATCTGAAGTCAAAACTTTGTCAAAAGTACAAAATTTGGGGGATGAAATGGAAGATGAGAATAGAGACAAAACCCTGGAGGAAGTTTGATTGGTATTTGGACAGGCGAACACTCTACGAGATTCACTGCAACCTGGTTCTGCACATTATTAGGTACAGACAACAACAATGACTAAATTTCCTTGACGACAACAAAACAGAAATTCAGTCAGCACTGGGACCAGAATACTATTTTGGACCAAGTGGATGCTGCTGAATACCGATCACACGTTAGTTTTTTGAGCAGCTTACAACCATGACTCATGGATAACCATTGTCAACCATGATTTTTTTTACAGACAGCAGAATATATAAACCTGTTATGGCACTGATATGATGTTCTCGTGGCAGCCAGCACATGGGGAAAAACTGATTTAGGGTATTGAGCAGTTAGCCAGAGGAGGGTACAGGAGATAAGTGCTCCAGTTGAGGAGGTCATCCAGTTTTGCTCCATCTAGCTGTGACCTAGAAATCAAAGAATGCAATTCAGAAAAAACACAAAATAATTAATTACAGCAACAATCCCAGTCAGGCGAGAGACTACATGGAGACACTGCACTATGGGCCCACCACCCGCAGAGATAGGCATTGGGGTGCATTATAAGCTGGGTGGCAGGCAAAGGCGGGGGCCTAGGTGAGCTGACCTTGCAGACTGGTTCTAGAGACTTGGAACAACCTCTCTCTGGCAGGGAAGGAACCAGAGCTACCGTGGGAGATGGAGCGGTACCAACTAGATATATTGGGCTCAACTCTATGCACTCAATGCCTTGGGATCCCAGACAAGAAGCTGGAAAATGTTGCTGGGGAAAGGGACGTCTAGATTGCCTTGCTTAGTTTGCTGCCACCAGTATAAGCGGCAGAAAAAAAGAATAAAGGAATAGTTTTGTAACTGTAATATCTGGAGCCAGTATCAACCACTGTTGATGTTAAACATTTATATCAAACATAAAATATGTTGTAGATTATACTACAGCCTTCAAGATAGGCAATTTTAAAAAAGATTATATAATGACAACTAAATACTGTACCTTAAAATGTCTCTTATAACTCAAGTAATAATAGGTAAATCACTAATTGATTTATCTAGTTTGTGAATTTACAAGACACACCTGAATTGGTGGTGTATTTAACCATTGCAGTTCTCTACGAAAACTCAGACTAATATCACATCAGTATAGACTGACCCAAAATAAGTACTAATATCAAATATAACACTAAAAGTACAACTGAATGTAAAAATGCTTTTTCATTCTAGTTATACCAGCAGAAAAAGGGCTGTTACTTATAAACAGATAACAGAAATCTCAGGAAATGCAATCAGTTACTTTAAAGACTTGGGCCCAATATTGTGGTGTGGTTTGTTTTCTGTCTCCTTCTGTCTCTTTCTTGCACACACATAAACACACACACACAAGACCCAAAAAAACACCTACTCAGCGTCAGACAATGGACAATGGTGACCCCTTTCGGCTGGGTGAGACTAATTGTGGTCAGGTGCGGGATTGTATTTGGGGAAGCACTGAACAGCTTCATCTGACAACAAAATCAGCTATGGATTCAAGGGAAAGACACAAATGTTTTGTAGAGTCTGACTCGACTTCCACTCGACACATACAGGAAGTGTTGACAGACGCCTCAGAGGAGAGAAGCCTGTGGTTAGAAGAACCTCATTCAGCCCAAACTGTCAGTGGTACAGTAAGACTGTGGGATGTGTCAGAAAACATAGAGTCGAGCTATAAATAGGCAGGGATAAATCTGTCGGTGCTGAAATGATTCAGTTAGTGTGTGTGTGTCTGTGCTAAGAGGGTAAAAGAGAGAATTTGTATGTATCACTGCTTGTGTTGCAAAAGGGTATACACATATATTTATGTCTATGTGTGTGTCCATATCGCTGCCTGACAGAGAGCCAGGAAAGGATAATCTGCAGGATGTTTAAACAGTGCTATAGATCCACGCTAAGGGTTTTATTCCCACAGTGACATCCTGAATGATGTGTGTGTGTGTGTGTGTGTGTGTGTGTATGTGTGTAAGTGAGAAACAGAATGGGGAGGGGAAAGAGTGAGAGCGATAGATATGAAAGCTCCTACATCTGTGTCATGAGTGAGAATTAGGGTGTGCAAGCTATTTGCACATTTTTGTTTACGCATGCATGTAGCTGGCCCATGTGTCTTTTATGTGTGTGTGCGTTTCTGCACTTGACAGTGTATATGAAAGAGATTAGTCCACACGGCAGAGCTGCTTCTCTGATATGGAAACAACTGCGCCTGGCTTTTATCAGCTCTGCTTGGGCTTGGATCTGGTAGGGTCGCAAGCTAGGGGGAAGAACACACACTCACAGCGTGTTTCCCACACGGATACACATAGTAACACGTGCATGCATGTAAATGAGCAGCCAGAGTTATTGCACACATGTACATGCGTACAAAAGGATGTGATTTGATGTGTTTTGATGTGACTCATAATTGTCTGAAGTGGCATCTATATGTCAGTTTGTCTCTTTTCTCTTTAGCATTTCTCTGTATGTGTATCGACTACACCACAGGTTGCATTATCACATAAGCAGCATTACATTAGTTGGCTGGGTAAAGTAGAAAGCTGCCAGACAGACAGACAGACAGACAGACAGACAGACAGAGAGTGTGTTTTCATGGCGAATTCAGTAGCCTTTATGGATTAAGGTTAAGCTTCAATGTCAGTGGCTGTTCCTACAGGGCACAGATGAACACTACCATTAAAGTAACAGATTGATTGACAAACTACCAAACGTGATTGACAGTCAAATCTAAAATACAACCTGATTGACTGACTTACAAACTGCATGATGTACACACTGAAATGCTTCAGAACAATCAAGCAGGTTTACTGACTGGCACAACACTGAGAGCTTGAAAGAAACCCCACACTTCTTATTTCCCTGTGTTGGAAGGCTTACCTACAACATTTACAATACTTGCCAGTGTTTTCTATATCCCCGTGGCTAGCTGCCTACTTTACTTTCTTCACCCACTGATGTCAGAATAATCAGCAGTAGCAGGGAGAGGATCTACAGGGAGAGTTTGGGTGAGGTAAGATTAGGTTTCTTTTCTCTGCCCGAGGCATCATCAAAGCTCCGCCTGTTATGGAAGCTGAAGTCTCAATTTTGGACAGAGTCTGTGTGCTCTAGGGTCAAAAACAGTGATGTAAGGTTTGAAAGCCCTCTGTACCTTTCTGAATATTCTGATTAGATGAAAATCACAGTGTGTATTTTCATTGATGCACTACAAAACAAACTGTTTTTTACAGCTAAGAAATCTGTAAAATAAGATCATAATCATAATAATAAGAATAACTGAGGTAACACATGGAGTATTATGATTTCAGTTTCAGGACGTTAGACATGTGTCCAACTGATTTATGACTCTAACAGACTTTCTGCACCATTTTGAGACACATATGGTGATCCAACTGCTTTACGCTGCATGCCAATGTTTTCCTGAGAAGGCACACTGCTCTCTGTCTCTTCCACTGTTTTGTCCTTTTCATAAACTCTCTATCACCAGTAATAACACACACTCTTGTTGTGTGCCCATGTTCACTGCTATTTGTCGAATCATCTTTGTTCATAGACTCTAATGTATCTGTTCATCTAGTAAAAGCATGGCTTGTAACACAGTTTTTACCACACTAGCAATGTGACCCTATGGATGGCAACGTCTTTTGGTCCACCTCTTTGATTCAGACTACAATATGTCATAAACTGACTTTACCTCTAGCACCACCATGAGGGCCATAGCGACTATTGGATTACCATGAAATTGGCTTTAAAATCCCTCTAGCACCACCATTAGTTCAAAATAAAAATTTGTCCAATACACTGGCAAAACTAATGGCTTTACCATCCACCTCCGCTGTACTTTTAGCTAATGTAGTGAAAATGGTAACAATCATACCTGCAAAACATCAGGATGTTAGCATTGTCATTGTGACTACGTTAGCATGTTGACAAAGCACTGCTGTTACAGCCTCACAAAGCTGCTAGCTCTTAGTCTTGTTTTCCAATGTTAAGTCGGGCTATGCTCTGTAGCATGTGAATGTAAGTATGAGTAGTTCTATCTACAAGCAAACTAACAAGTGATAACTGTAAAATGCAGTGTATAAATACCACGGACACAGCATTTTAAATTTAAAGAATCACAACATTATCGACAACAAAATGTCTGCCTAGTTGATTGACTGGCTGATCAACTTGGCATTTTTATCCATTGCTGTGCAGCTGCTTTGCCCTGCAGTGAAAAAGACTAGTTGTCCATGACGACTGAAGTGCCAAAATGTGTAACTGTGCCAATTCTGTGGCTACCCACTGGGAAGAATGGAGGTAGAGAGAAGAGAGGAATGAAAGATAAGAAGCAGCAGCAGGAGAGCACTGTAGGGGAAATGGAAGAGGAGGTGATGCAAAGAAGAAAGGAGGAGGACGGCAGGGTGGTGGGGGGGGAGATAAAGTGAGATAAGACGATTAAAGTGGAGAAATGAATACAGAGGCAGGAGGTGAGATGAGATGAAGCAGACAAAGAGATGGAGTGACAGAGTGAAAGAGAGAAAATAAGAAAAGAAATACATGTTAAAATGGACGATATAACGTAGAAGCCTTTATAGCTTGTATTGTTTTGTGATATGAATCTTTAAAAGCTAAGGTGTGATTTTTAAAATTATAAAAGTCTATTCGCAATGAGCTGTGTGTTTATCCAAAAAACAATACATCCACTGGTTTTTATTATTAGCATTTTTAGTGTGCAAGGTCAAGCTACTTCAATTCAATTGGGTGAAAAAGCAATTCTGTTAAAATCAAACATGCTCCCTCTGGATAAACAACTAAACATTTGATTGTGCTTCAGCTGTAATTCTGTTTTAGTAATGGCCTTGCACTAGAATTACTAATATTTGCAACTTCTCCCTTTTAATATCCTAAAAAACTAAAGTTGCATGTGCATCAAGGACTTCCAGTTCATGATAAATTGGATACTGTGAGTAAAACTTAAACTATCCCTTTAAGACTGACTAGCAGATGTATCCACTCTAGATTTAAGTGCTCAAATGTCTGGCAAGCTGGCTAGCATAGAGCAATAATCGCTCACTTATACACACACTAAAACCCTGCTGGGCAGAGGAAAGCTGAAAATGATGATGTCATGACAAACAATAGCTCATTCAGCTTGGCGCTGGTGGTCAGGAAGCAAGACCGTGCTTAAAGGACAACATCTGTAGACGGTGGGAGACAGAGAGAGAGAGAAGGGAAAGAGAAGGAGAGCAGACATCTTGAATCCTCGGTTCATCCCATAACTCATACTGAGCTGTAGAAGCACCAGGAGAGTTTGTGAACAAATCCCAGCAGTTAGCTGAGCTGATCATGTTGGAGGTCTGTGCATCTATTTGGCATTCCAGTAGGTTAGTGACTGAAACTATGCAGTGCTGGAGAACAAGTCACAGGGATTGTATACAGGCCAGCCAACCAGAGCTGTAGCCATAGTTCAAGTTACATGGCTTTTCCCATATGGTTCCTGTTACCACCTCCCCCTTCAGTGGCTCTGCGCTGTCTTCCTCAACCCTCTTTAGTGCTATTAAGGTAATTAAATGTAAGAAAGTAGTGTCAGCTGTTGCTGTATTGCCACAATTCCTTGGGGTCTATGCAAACAATGGACTGAGATGAGTTAGAGGTCATAGCGTAAAATCTCCGCATTGTCATAAATATCAGTTGGCTATCTGAGACAAAGAGGATACTCCTCTGTTCTGTCATATGTTCATACGGCTCTATACATTGCAAGTGTTAATCTCCCATATCAAACCACCACTCCTACAAATTCTGTTTTTGTTCATGGAAGGTCTCTTATCATGCATAAACCTTTTGTAATTTGGCAGCACAAGGTTTATCTCTCCCTACTGTGCAAGTATGCTTAAAGCAAAATGGTTGAAGAAAGCAAATACCCGAGCCACAATCTCCAGGTCTGCTTCATGAACTGGTGTCTGGATTTACCAGGCTCTTAGTCAGTACCAACAGGGGAAGGAGCTGTTTCATTTCAAATGCACAAATCCCGCTTAAACAGTCCCACTGACTCCATAAAAATGTAAAAGCTCTCCTTCTGCAACTTTGCTTTTTTTTCAGTACTGCCTTTTTGTTTGCTTGTTGCTGTTTAAGCCTGTTGTGCAAACGTTAAGGTTCACACTGAAGTGATACGCAGGATTTTACTATAAGATGAGTAACATCAGACTAGATTTTCTTTCAGCACCATGTATTTCCTGTTTGTTGGGTAGATTGGTAAGGATTTGCATGTATGGACAAACGACTTTCTTTCAAACAGCCAGACCACTGCATTCACCCCCAACCAACCACCCTGCCCCCTCTCTAAGGGCCCACAGCTCTGTCTCACTCTGCTCTCGCCACCTGCTGGTTAAGCCAAGGTCACAGGGTATTACAGTAATTACTCTTCAGGACGCCATCTACCTATGATATCTACACAAAGGGCGCACACTGGAATCTGTCTTCAGTAATCTAAACTCAATACTAAAATGTATGTGGTGGAACAAGTGTTACTGTGCCACTGTTAAATATGTTGTTAAATCTTTCTTCAGGGGTACAGTGTGTATTAGCTGTTACAATTGCATGAAAGTTCAGTCAGGTTTAAAGAATGACGCTTGAGGTGCTACCTGAATGTTATCATCTGAACAATACGGAAAGAATCACAATTGCGACCTTTCTAATATGTGTATCTGTATTTGTATTGAGATATCTAAGTATAATCAAAGTTCATCACAAGGACCTGCATCGTGACAGGACATATCCCTTTTTTCATTTAGAGTATCAGTATATATTTTTTTACATGATTCTCAGTATTAAAAAACTCCCAGGAAAGTAACACACAATACAGTAAATTATCAATTTCTGTACATTGTCAAATGAATACACAAACTCATGTCAGTTGCTTTACAGCACAACTGATGATATTGGAAATTTGGAAAATTGTTGTATAGTATATTGTTGGACTTTCAAGTACTTTCAATCTTATTGTGTGTAGGATTTGAAGGTTTCTGACTTTGGCCACTGGTAGTCACACATAGACAGCAGCAAGGCACACAGATAACATACCCTCTCACCCCAATATATCTGACCTGGAAATGCAGAATAAAAAGCTGAAAGAAGTACGTAAACGGCACCAATTTTCACCTGGATTGTCTAATTTATCTCAAAACTAAACTCACTCCTTCAGAATACTTTTAATGATGCTGTAAATACAAACATATCCAAACATAAGGGCTTAAATAACCTTAAAGTGGCTTCTTTACCTGACAGAGTTGATCATGGCTCCACAACCTTCTATGGCTCCCTGGGAGTCTTTATGGTATCCATTAGGGATGGCCCAGCGTCCTGGCTGGCTCAGCACAAACTCTGATCTGCTCCCTGGTATGGTGGTCCTCAGTGGGCTTCCTCCTACTCCAGCCACAGCTCCGGCTCCATGGAGGGCGCTCTCCCCGGCTGTGAGATCACCACCTGGGGCGTCTGGTCCAGCCTCAGCCCCTTCTTGCTCCTGAACAGTTGCCAGCTCCAGCTCCAGGGGTTCAGGACCCTGTAACAGCGCCCTCTGTTGGATGAGTGGGGTCAGTGGTGCCTCAAAGCTGACGCAGCTGTCCGTCTCATCTGTGAGTGACAGCACGTCCAGAGAGTCCAGGCTGCTGTAACAGGTCCCGCCCCTCAGCAAGGCAGACTCTACAATACGCTCGAATGTAGAGCTGAAGCCGTCTTTGTTGTCCACACTACCTTTCTCTCTCTCCTCCTCCAACTCCCTCTCCTCTTCCTCCTCTTCCTCCTCCTGAACATCAACCTGCTCAACAATCTGCTCAAACGCTGAGCTGAAGCTGTCCTGGTTCTCTATCCCAACTTCCTCTTTCTGGACCTCTTCCTCTTCTTCCTCCACTTCTGTGTCGGCCTGTTCTACAGTAGTCTCAAAGTTAGAGCTGAAAGTGTCCAAGTGTGTATGAGCCCCCCCCTCATCTCCCACCTTGTCCTCCTCACCCGCTTCATCATCATCTTCATTCCCACCTAGGCCATTTGCCAGTCTGTTTCAACACGGGGAAAGAAAAGAAAAGGAGAATGTGAAATTATCTTTAGCAGATCATTCATATTCATTGCAGAAATCATTCTTCATTCAGGAGAAGTATGCACAATGGGCAAATATTTCAGCTTGAATAGCCACACTGACAACTGAAGCAAGATGAAAGTTAAAAAATCACGGTCCCATTTGGTACTTTGTCAATAGTGGAAGCTCATCTTCGCTCGTCTGCCAAACCGCCACTATTTCCTCCCTTGTATTTGTGAGAATATGAATCTATTGTAGCGCTCTGTGTTTGCTGCTGCTGGACAGAAAATACCCACAAAATTAGTTTCATCAAAGAGGGATGTGAAACAGCTTAATTTACGTGTATGTTAATTGTATTTCTGTGTTGTATGTATATCATAAAACAACCACCAATGTATCATTTTCTTATCTATTATTATGTGGGTTTTTTTCTCTCATTTAGCAAAGCACTAATTAACAGACATGTCATATTTCAAACTTTTCACCTACTGCCCTTTACTATCTTTGCTGGTTTAGAATTGGCTTCCTGGGTCCTCCGGCTCTTTGAAAATTAGACCATTTTCTCTCTGTTTGTTTTCCTTTCAGCTCATTTAGTTTATGCTTTTTTCCTATTCGTTTTGTAAAATGCAAATTAGGCTAATTATGTACCACAGAACCACACTGAGAAAACAAATTGCCACTAAAACTATTCAGCACGGAAAAGTGGCATTTTATTATGATATCACATGACCATGGTCTGCCCAACCACAAACAACAGTCTTAGGTTACTATAATAAGTAAGTCTTCAGAAAGCTGTGTGTGTGTGTGTGTGTGTGTGTGTGTGTGTGTAAGTCTACTTGATGATTCTCATGTAAAGACACAACTAAAACAGGAAAGTCTGTTGGTGGATCTAAGGGGTACAGGAGAGTCCTGCCAGTTTTCATTTTATTTCATCCTTTGACACCTAAAGGTCAAAAGATGTAGTCACAAGATGTTCATACGCTATCAGCAAAACATATCTCGAGTGCGACAGATGATTTAGTGAACTAACCGCCCAGCTTCTTGAGGGTGAGATGCCTCTTCCTCCATAGACAGTTGCTTCTCATCACTTTCCTCCTCTTCTTCTTTCATCCCCTCCGCCTCACGTGCTGCCTCTTCCCCCGAGCTTACCTCTACATTTATACATCCTTCCCCTTTCGTCCCTTCCCTCTCTCCCTCCGCCCCTCCGTCTGTCTGTTGATCCTCATCACCAGTGCCATCTACTCTCTCCTCTTTCAACTCACCCTCTCCTCCCTCATCCTTTACTTCTCCCCTCCCCTCTCTTTCCCCGTGTGTCTCTCCCTGTGCCTCTTCCTCTTCTTCTTCTTGTTTCCCCTCCTCTGTCTTGTCCGCCCCCCTGGCCCCCAGCTTGTCCTGCTCTGCATGGTTGTGTGTGTCTGCGCGCGGGTCAGTGGTGCTGGTGGCTGTATTGGGCTCCACTGGGTTCTCTGGTGGGGTGGGAGAGGGCAGAGCCTGCCCCTCCTGGGTCATGGTGCTCTTCAACTGAGGGGAGGGGCTGTCCAAACCAGGGAGGATCCTTTACAGAGACACAGAGACACAGAAGAGAGAGAAAAATCAGCATGAAATGAAGACAAAGTACCAAGTGAAAACGAGGAGAAGAAGGCAGTGTTATAAAATTATAAACACGGCAGATACTGATCCAGTCATTTGATTATTTTTATAGTCTTAACCGCGAGTCACAGGGTCACCTTCAACAAAAGTGTGTGTTGCAGTGTGTTACTAGGTGTGTATGTGTGTTAGAGAGAGAGAGGTGCATATGTCTGGGACACCTCTGCACCAGATGATCCCAAAACATCTCTGAAAGGAGGGCAGGGAAAGGTAGACAGAGTAGAAAGCAGAGGAATACAGGCAGACAGGCACAGAGAGAGATTTGTTTAATAAAGCTCAACAGATCCCTGTCAGAATGATCCTGCCAGCTCATCCGGTCTCTGTCTATGTGGAGATTTCACAGCTGAATAAGGATCTGTTTCCATCCATCCAGCTGGGACTGCACTTTGTGTAAATGCATGATAGTAACCTTTGATATGAACATGTATCTTAATGTTTTACTGTGACGCTCATTTGCACTGTTGGCTGAGCAGCCGCGACCTCTGTGCAGCAAGTCTTCCTCTATCCTTTCTGAGGCTCAAGGGCAAATGGTAATGAGCAGCTCTTAATTACTGTTCTGCAGAACTAGTTATGTTTGAATTAGCTGAGATATCATTATTTTTAATGAAAAATAAGATTTTTTTGTGAGTATAGAAAATGAAATGAATCCTTTTTTTGAAGAATTTGACTACTGCTGAAATGATTATCCAATTAATTTTTAATTTTAAAATAGGAGATTAATCCTTCAAGCAAACCCATAAAACATTTGTTGATTACAGCTTCTCAAATCAAATCTGTATGGGAATTTAGTCTTTATTCTGTTTTATATTCTTGTAAATACAATGTCTTTGGGTTTGTGGCAGTTGAAGACATCAGCTTGGGCTCTGGGAAATTGCGATGTGCATTCTTAACTATTAGATTTTTATATAGAAGGATTACTTAAATAATTTAATCTGACACTGATTGTTAGTTGCAGCCTAAATTTAATGAGTTGGGATATGGCTGAAATCAATGACCTTGGTAACAGCAGTTGGCAAAACAATTTCAACACAAGGTCCACTAGTAGCTGTTCTGGAGCTTTTGATTGAATCACGCAATCTTCAAGGTCAAGAATGAACTTTAAATCTTTTCTTATAAACCAACATGGACAAAAAGTCCTTTTTCTGCTCAGAAAAACACAAAACAAAAAAAACATCTACAAGTGGGCAAACTTTATCTGCTGGGGTGGATTGCGTGATTCGATCGAAAGCTTCAGCTCCAGCTATTAATGGAACTTTGAAATAGTTTCGCCTGTTTCCAACTTTCAATCTCATTTGATTTTACATACTGTACATGTGCGATGTTCTGCCATGTAACCGCTATCATAAATATCTTCTTATTAATATGAAGACTAAACCGTGAGGCCCAACCCAGTAGATAATAAACAATAATTTTGAATTATTATCCAGTCTATTGTTGCATTTCCCTTTGTCTCATCTGACTGTTATGTGACGTAACTGTACATAATAACAGTACAATGTCAGGAGAGAACAGTAAAGGTAAATAAAGTGTGTATGTATGTTATTATTACAATTCAGTTTGATATGGCATCAATCAAGCCACAGTGCAGTTGGCATAATAACATCTTATTGAGCACAAACCTGCATTGGTGAAGTAGATGTTTGGATTCTAATATTGTGATATTGAGTGCGGCCAGTAAGCAGCCCTGTCTGCCTGATACAGACAGAGTCCTTAGCCACATCACATCTCTGCTCTGCTGAATCATCTGCAGCAGGAGACTTACATCACAACTGCAGCAAAAATGTTTACTGGGATTCAAAGGTTTTCTCATGGCATGCAGATGCAGGTAAGAACCTAGTTAGGCTGAAATGAACATACTGAATCCTGCCAACACAACTCTGTGGTTTTCTCAGGGGAAATTTATAGCATCATTTCTGCCTTATTTTGATATCAAACTATGTTGAAAAATCAGGATCAAGTTAGAGAGGAACGATTTATGGCAGGGTAGGATGTCAGCCAAATTTATATCTATGATGTTGCAAGTGCTTTGGCTTAGCCCCTGAGCACTAGGACACCACAGGCCAACTAAATGTTTCATCAGAGCTGCAAAAAGATGATGCAAACTATGCAGAACCCGGAAAGTAAAGCAAATTGCTCCCTTATTTCAAGCGTGTCTCCTAATTACAGCAGACCTTTTTTAGGACTTTATGTTGTCAAATGCAATGGTAGCTACTGAGTGCTCCGTCTCAATCCCTGCGGCAAATGTTATTATTGGAGCACTCAAAGCCAAGAATAAGCCGAACACATCGGCTTTACGCTATCATCCTCCTCATCACATTACAGTTTCAATAAGTGAAAACTGTCTTCAGTCACTCTGAGAAATGCAAGCAGTGTTATGTTTTAAAAATACAGTTTAACATCAGCACTTGTGTGTTTTTTCACAACCAAGCAGTTTGTCTCTGCTAGCATCTTCTAATCCTTCTCACTCTGACTGCTGTTCAAAGTGCGATGATCTCAAAGGACACTCTAATCCCCAAGAAATTCTTTCTGAAAGTGTGATCAATGATTTGCAAACTCATTCTTCTTTCTTTCTTTTTTTTGGTGATGAGAAGGAACATGGGAATCATTTGCATTATCTCTTTTTCACTTTGTTTCAGCGTATTCCATATGCAGAAAACGTGATGTACTGCATTATGAAATACTAATACAGGTAAATCTCAAATGATTTTCATGACTAAACACTTTCAGGATCAGTATGTGCTTCCCTTGATTAGCATGCGCTCAAATAATCCTAAAGTCAGACACTGAATATTTAAAATAAAAGATTTCAATCGGAGCCTGTTGGAGCTCATGTTCACACATGTACTAGGCAATATGCAAACAAGCACAATTTGCATCCCTTTACGCAATTGCACAAAGATGCATTTGCACATATTAACACACAGTCGAATACACGCACACACGAACAAAACAGTGACACATCTCCATAAATGGAAACAGGGAACAGTTATGAAACCAGACACGGAAAGTGGGAATTCTCTCTCTCTCTCTCTGTCAGCTTGTCTCCAGTGTCCTGTTTTTCTCTCACTCACTCCTCTTCATCTGTTCTACATTATGTTTTCTGCTATCTCACTGTCTAACGCCGCTCTGTCGTTTCTCTGTCTCAGCCTTTCATTTTGCAGTAATTGAGGTAAATGGGTCTTAGCCAGCAGGAAAAAAGACAACTGTGGAAGTGAGCAACACTATGAATCTACTGAGGAGAGAGAGCAGATGTGCTCCAACACCCCACATAGATGGATTGAGAAAACACAGCCAATGATAGAGAAAGCATGTGTGTGGGGCTATCAGACTCTGTGTGTGTCTCAGTCTTTGTGTCTCTGTGTGTACAATGGCTATCAGGAGAGACTTACTGCATTTCACTTCTGTCAGCAGAACACTGGGGATCTTAAGCCTTATCAATTTCCTTTAATTGTGATCGGACCATCTGCCAATCATGTGAGTGACACACAAACACACATCTGAAACATGCCCATCCAGGCTTATAAATCACCAATCCAGTGAGGAAGACGTTGGATAAAAGGCCAAGTCGCCATTAAATAGCTTCTTTCTGTCTCTGGTGCCTTTTATATCTCTTTCTCCATCTCTCTGCCTGTCTTCCTGTCTCACTCAGACAAACACACACTATCTGATACACACACAAAAACACACCACAATGCGCACACATAGACACGCATCATGGTATCATTTATTGATCCCTGAGACATAGAGCCACAGCCCACTGGGAGTCCTCAGCAATAAGCATCACTGGTCTCTATAGGCGGAAAGATGCCAAAGAAACACTACTGAGGTAATCAGACGGGATGCTTCAAAAATAAGAGAAAACACTTCTCCAGAGCATGCAAGGAAGCACGGCTGCTGCATTGTGTCTTCAAGTTCAATGTGATTCAACTTTAAATTGTGTCATGTGTTCTGCAATGCTCATTTGAATGTTTATGGAAAATACTATTTGACTTGGTTTGAACAAAACAAGTAACTTTGCTGTGACAGACTGTTAAAGGGTTACTTCAGTACTTCCATGAAGTTGGTGGACCCACAGGAGATAGATTTAGCTCTAACATTTCGCATAACACAAAGTTATTGCATAGAGTGTTCATTCAGACGATAATCAAGAGCAGCCAAGGCAGAAAAGATGTTCAAATCAGCTGGATACTTCTGTGCTTTTTAGCAGGACCCTTAACACCTTTTCTATTAAAGTTGCGCCAGATGTTAGTGGCTGTGACTGAATGTAACATGGCGAGGTGCAGAGGATTACCCAGCATTCCCTGAGAGTTTATCGAATAACAGAGCTACACAACAGGCAAGAAAAAGCATGTTGCAGGGTTGCAATATGAAGTGATTAAATTACAGCCACATCGTATTATAGAAACTCGTGTTCTGAATAAAGCCTTAATCTCTTTCATCCTTAATCTCTATCTATCTATCTATCTATCTATCTATCTATCTATCTATCTATCTATCTATCTATCTATCCATCCATCCATCCATCCATCCATCCATCCATCCATCCATCCATCTATCTATCCATCCATCCATCCATCCATCCATCCATCCATCCATCCATCTATCTATCTATCTATCTATCTATCTATCCATCCATCTATCTATCTATCTATCTATCTATCTTTTCATAGCAAGTCTTTTTGAAAGCACTACTCTGCCTGCAGACATTCACGTTGGGCATCACTGCACCACCTTTTTAGTTTAAGTGGCGGAACAGGCAGCCAATTGACCACTTTTATCCCGTCTGATCTCATTATGTTTGTAGCGCTGTCCACAATTCATTTTAAATAGAAAAACATTTGTGCAGTTCTTTTGTTTGCGCTGTATGTCATCCTGAGGGTTTCTTACTGAAAGGCTTCAACACAGTATTGACAAGTGATGTGAAGGACATAGTGTTGGTGCTTCCCTGCAGTCATTGACATTGAGTTGATAATCTCATCTTCTAAAATGTAAACTATGTCCACATAGAGATACAATACCAGTTCAGTGTTATACTTTTGTTATTTTTGCACTATTATAGCTTTCACAAAAGAAAAGGGGGAAATGAAACACAACAAAAAAAAAGGTTTCAAACCTAACAGAGGATGTCGTAATAGACACCTTAACCCACTACGACCACCAGGGCAACCCTCTAAACACTCTTCATAAAGAGCTAATTAGTAATCAAAATGAATTTATGAAGCTAACAGCTGAGTACTGATGGATGATAATCAGATCTGAATACTAAGGACACAGAAGGAAGCCCCCCCTTCCCCTCTTCCTCTGTCTATCAGAGAGACAGGCTCAGAAAAAACACTGCAGTCTATACTATAAATGACCTACTGACCCTGTTCATAATATGCTAGGTGCAGCACTGCACCACATACACACAGTGCAGAGATTGAGTCACCTTTAAAAAATGCTGTTGTTACAACAAGCACAGATGCAGACAGAGAGGAAGAAAAATCATTTCCTGGTTGTATAGCCTGAGACAGGAAAGCAGGAAGATGTGGGGTTGGAAGTAGTCCAGCGTGTTTTTCTAGCCTGCCTGCCTACAAGTCACACCAGCATGGCAACGGAGCCTCCAACTAGCCACACCAGCTTATTGGAGCGTTAACATTCAGCCAGCTCACCCAAATCACCCCAATATGTCACTTCTATGCTGTCAAGGTCAACCATCCACTCGCATTGTGTCACTCTAAATGCTTACGTCTAAATACATGTTCACAGTAATGTGGTGATTTATCTTGTTTTGGGCTATTTCCCTCAGCACTTCCATTTTGTCATGCAAATTCACTCTTTATTACACAACATGCCGTTCCTTTTGTTAATATAAATGAATGAAATAACCCTTAGGAGTGCTATTTTAGCCTGTATTAAACACTTTTTATTTTGCCTTTATTTAGCCAACCTTAAATCATGTTTTCTCAATCTAGCGTATGAAATGTAAACACAAGTTGCAAATATGAATATAAAAAGGTAAAACTGAGATAACATCAAACTGTGAGTGGGTTAATAGGTCTCACATGTTTGCAATCCAAATCATATATTTTCTAAACATCAACCATTGTGTCAATAACCTAAAAAAGAGAAGGACAATAAGAGAGAGGATCAGGAGAAGAGATAGTTCAGGGTTAGCTGGGTTAGCTTGTGTGTCTAGATGTCTGACACCTTCAGTTTAAGATGATTACATTGGAGAGAGCTGCACTTTTGCCTGGGAGAGCCCACAGTTGTATTGGGGAATGAATTACAATGGATCTAGACTAGATATGTAAATGTCTATAATTAAGATAATAATTAGTTTGCTTGGGGGGTGAAAAATAAGAGCTATCAAACACCTGTTTTAAATAAGCCACCCACATCCTGTACAGGAAAAGATAAATCTAGGCCAGAAGCTCTGTCTTACATTAGGCTTCAGTTTTCTTGTACAGTGTAGGCTTTTGGACTGTGCCTGCAGCAGTCCATGTTAGGCATTTAGTGATCTTAAAGGTCTTTTTTTCTTCATCTGTGGTCAACCTATAATTTCTATGGGAGATTGCAGAAAACCTTTGCTTTCAAATGTGCATAGGATAACAGGATACCCCTTAAACTGTATAATAAGGTTCCTGTGTGCCCGGTTCTTTCTCCAAACTGTCTCCCAACACACTTAAAAAGACATAAACAAACACAGACATGGCTTTTTGTGTGTGTCTCTCTCCCTGTGTGTGTGTGTGTGTGAGAGAGAGAGAGAGAGAGAGAGAGAGAGAAAGAGACAGCACCGCGCGAGACAGCCATGTTCCCCCAGCCTCCCCGATCCAGTAACCATGACAACAGGATGGCTGGGAGACACGGTTCAAGCTCAATTGAGGCCGGTGTCTTTCTTTTCCTCCAAAATAGACCTTGGTCGCGTTTCAAGATCGACTTGTCCTCCCTTAAAGCGGAAAGGAAACGCTTTTCTCTTCCTCTTCTCGGGGGACAGAGGGAGAGAAAAAAACACACACCTCCATAAAATCCCACGGCCCGCGCGGCGCAGATCGTCCAGCCTGTCCTAAAGCCTGCCGGTACGAGCAGGCTGCTGTCTGTATATGTTTGGTCACAGCAACAAAAACAGGACGCGAACCCTCAGCCTCCACGGGAAGAGCGTTTGCTCGTCTCGCTAATAAAATAAAATAACCTACATGGTCTCTAAGCACGGGCTACGTTACAATTGTCAGTTAAACATGTATTTTAGCGCTAACGCAGCCCTACTAGCTTAAAAAAGATACTATTTTGACAACGTATGGTTTCCTCACTCACCGGTAAAATGCGTTCAGTCAGAGGCTGAAAAGGAGAGTTTGCGGCGGTGGTCCTCACACCCCTGTGTCTCTCTACATCCACATCGGGGAATAACACTGACAGACGGGCTCTCTTTTCTCTCCACGCTGAGCGTCCTTCCCAGCTGCCCCCCTCTCGCCGGTATGCGCGTGCGACTGTTGTTCGCGGCCGCCGCCGACAGACCGAGGCTCGTGGTGTAGTCTCGCGCCTCCGCGCAGGCTGGTAGGGGCACGCGGGAGGTCCAGGCAGCAGAGAGCGATTACTGAGCGGATTGATGAATGGACGGACGAACGGAGGCGCCCTCCTCGTCTCCTCCTCTCTGTGGAGCCTGTGTGTGTTTGAGAGGCAGCTGAGATTGTGTAATTGCGCTCCTCGGGCTGCTCGGGAGCACCATCACTCTCCTGTGGTCAGTGCGCGGTGTGAACGGGACGTGTCTGGACGGCCTGTTGATATCAGACACTGTAGCCTGCAGTGAAGATTAGTTGTCAGAAGTCCTTCTCCTCTCTGACCAGTGATGATAAAACTGACCAGACCTAGAATTAAAACATTGTTAAATCGGCTAGGCTTTAACTTTATCACAAGATCTGGATGCAGAGTAGCCTCAGTAAAGGTTGCCAAGTAGACTGAGGTCCAGAGATGCCCGAAGGACCTTGGGAGGGTTTCAGGATGTCCTCAGAAGGGTTGGTTATAGGCCTACAACTTGACTTAATTTATTTCACCAGATACTAGCCTTGGGAACACGTGTTGCTAGGAGAAAAGTTTGGGAATTGACCAGAAAAACAGTTTGTGCAGATGATTTACAGGCAGTCAAATAGTGCTGTCCAAGGTCTAAAGTCCTGCAGCTGTCATATGCTGGATGTAGCATTGGTCATGCTGTAGCTTGGTTTAGATAGGAATTTGATGCCTGCAAGGGAAAACATGACCCATGAAACAGTCAATATCCTGCTTTTAGATTGTTAGATATGTTACTCAGTGAAACAAATCATTGAAAATCTAATTATGCCCAAACAAACGAGAACACCTAAAGCTTAGTTAGTGCTTGAATTGTAAGTAACAAATGATGTAGAACACAGATTTACCTGGCGTGATAGGGTGCCCATAAAATCATTTTCAGTTGTTTGTGTTACATTTTAGTATGTTGTAATTCTATGTGTTTTTGTTGCAGCAATGTGGGCCTGACCTTTGACCTGTTGTCCTTGTTAGCCTGTGATGTTGGTGAACAAAAGATAGGCTACTAGCCAGGATAGCAGCATTAGCAATATTCAAGCAATGTTATTTCAGAAAACAAAGTTCTCTATCCATTCATATAGACCCACTTAGCCTTGTGCAGGGCCAAAGTCAGTTCCACTCTGGGGAGAAGTTGGGTACACCCTGTCAGACATCACAGACATAACTTTCACACACAGAAATTTCACACACAGAAATTTCTTGTGGTCAAATCGTGTCGTATTTACATCGACAGTTACTCAAACCACAGCCGACACTCATTACTTGTGGTATTTACAGTATTTTCTGCTTTGTCAGCTCCTCTTTTCCAAAGGTGCTTGTCATTCTGGAGGAGACTGTCAATATGCCTTCCTTTGTGGTGGGACTATAATTATAGTCTATCCAAAAGAGAAATACCACAAAGATATGTTATTAATATAGTATATATATATATATATGTATATAAAAACATTATATACACATAGAGAGAGAGAGAGAGAGAGAGAGAGCGAGAGAGAGAGAGAGTGATAAACAAGACATGGTTTGAAATATCTGTGATTGTGCTGTCAAAAAGCAAAATGACGCCTGCTCTGAGCCTGTGATGATGCCGCCATGTTTGATCTGTTGGATGGCAGAGGAACATTTCTAACACAAAATGCTAAAAGTTTCGGCCATAATGACGGACGAGCACTTTATATTATCTGCCAGCACATACTATAAATTAGCCTCTGTCCACTTTGCCCTTGACAAAGCATAGAGGACATCGCTATATGCCCACCAACCATTTTTTACTCCTTTTAAACCTGCTCTTTCACTCTCATTCATCTCCCACATGTGAAACCAGCACAGTCAAGCCAAGAGGTAGTTCAAACCATATGTCTTACAGTTGTGCTCTGAGGTATACTGGTGCACCTCAAGGTCATAAACAACAGTATACAATCACACATATGGCTCTGTGTTGTCTGCTGCCAAAATTTTACAGTGTTTTCTTTAGGGATCTTGAAAACAGCCCTTAAAATGCACAGCTGTGCCAAGCTTTAATGTTATGTCTGCATGTATTGAGAACCTCAGACTCCAATCCAGTGATCTCCACTGATCAATAGCACATTAAAAGGAGACAGAAGAAGAGGTGGATGAGTGTGGATGTGGACAGAACAAAAGAGCCTGGTGAGTGTTTGAAGACAAGGGGAGGAGAAGGTTAGAGAGGCGAGGCCCATAGCGAGACAGGTAGAGGGGGGTTTTGCAAGGAGAGGAGAGAGACAGGGAGGGGAGGGGAAGGGGGAGCAGAGGGTTGAAGATGACAAAGAGAGTTCAGAACATGCACAGATGACCGGAGAGAGAGTGGTAGAAATAGTTTGGGGAAACCCACTGCAGACGCAATGTCAATCCTAATTACTTATTCATTAACCTGCCCAGCTCCCTTCCCCCTCTGTAGCCACACACACAAACACACACACACAGAGACAGCCACACACCCACATGCACTCACTGCTCCCCGTTCTGTCCCTCCTCCGTGTCCCACGAGAGGCGAAGGGATGGATGGAGAAATGAAGAGGTGTGTCTGCAGCTAAGTGACATCTGCAGGGCCATGATGGCGGCAACGTGTTGGGAACACTGGAAATCCCTGATGTGACAATGGGAGGGAGGGAGGGAGCGAGGGAAGGGAGGGACGTGGGAGGTAGCTGGTGAAGAGAAAAGCTAACAGCTTGTATTTTGGTTTGTTGGGGTGGGTGGTCTCCTGTGATGGCGCACATAAGTGTGTTAATGTGCTGTGGTGCATGTATGTGTGCTATGATGCCATGCATTTACCTGTGAATGTGTGTGCAATCACAAGGTGTGCTGGCATGAATTGTGTGTGTGTGCGCGTGTAAGCATATTAAATGAGAGCAGGTAGTGGGGAAGATTCATCAATATGCTGATGCTGGTGTGCTCAAATAATAACATTGTGAGTGTAATCAAAGCAAGGGGGAGGTGCTAGACAGACTGATGGTGTGTGTCTTTAGCCTCTGCTGCAAGACTCCCAGCTCTTTGTGTGTGTGTGTGGGGGGGGGGGGGGGGGGGGCTGAAGTGCATATAGATGTGAGCATCCACACACAACAAAAACTCCTGCAGCATTCCTCTGCTCACACAGACAACTCAATATGAAGATAGAGATACAAATGTGCACACACAAGGACACGTATTCACACACACACACACACACAAAGAAGAGGATGCATTGCTGCTGACTGAGGTGGAATTAAACAGAGAAATCCTCCAAACGAGCATCGATCCACAGAGTTTACTGCATTGGCTCCGTCTGCCACGGCAGGCCAAACAACAGGGAGCTCTCTGAGACAGCTGGGGCACACACACTTACACACACACACACACACACACACACACACACTGCAGAATGTATGTGCACATGCTGTGGGCCTTTGATTTTGATCAGAGGACTTCACAGCAGAATGGGCTTTTGAGTGTAAAAGCATATGTGCATCTCTGACATCTGATGTTAAATTAATGTGTGTGTGTGTGTGTGTGTGTGTGTGTGCGTGTGTGTGCACAGATTCACTGCTGAAAATTAACTCCAATGGCATGAGTTGCTTCAAAATCTTTACAAGCTGGTTTCACAAATTGCAAATCAAACCTCCCATGACAACATTCAAGATGTTTCTTCGAAAACTTTTAATAAACAATTTCAAAATCCTGTTTTGCAGAAATGATGAGAGATGTTTACCATTTAGCAACTAAAGAGCAATATATTTCCCTCAGTAGATGGTGAAGAGCAAAACAGAGCTAATAGGAGAGTGAATATTGGACTTAATGTCCAAATGAATGCCAGATGTGCAAATAGGCAACTGACTTCTTACAAGTTTGCCAAATCAACTTTAAAAGGTATGTTTGTGTTGTGTTTACAGCTTGTTTCCACTGCCCCAAGCAGCAAAAATATCAACTAATGCAGTTTAAAGGAATGGTTAGAGATTTATTCCCTTCTTTCTAAGAGTTAGATGAGTAGATTCATACCATTAGTATAACGGGGAAACAGTTCAACCTGGATTTGTTCAAAGTTAAAAAACACACCCATCACAACTCTAAAAACACACTTATTAACATATGTTGTTTGTTTACACATAATGTAAAACATACAATTTGTGATTATAAAGGGAGTTACGTCGTGTAACTATTTCTTGACGCACAACACCTTATCTCTCCGCCCAGCCAGTGCTTTCTAAGACATAGTTACACTATCTACTAATTTCCCTCAAACCACAAATTGATATTTTATGTTTGTGTACCACTCAAACAAAGATACAAGATGTTAATTAGTAAGCCTTAGAAGTGTTTGTAAGTATATTTTTTAGAGCTAGACTAGCTGTTGCCAGTATTTATGCTAAGCCAAGCTAAACTAATCACCTCTGTTTTAGCTTAGTGCTTAATGTGCAAACTGGAAAGTGGCACTGATCTTCTCATCTAGATCCAGAAGCAAAGCGAATAAGCGTATTTCCTAAAATGTCAAACTACTTCTTCAATGCTAACAGTAGATGGTTGTGAAGTTGTTTAATGCAAACC
Organism: Micropterus salmoides; assembly: GCF_014851395.1. Lineage (NCBI taxonomy): Eukaryota > Metazoa > Chordata > Actinopteri > Centrarchiformes > Centrarchidae > Micropterus > Micropterus salmoides. Next base: position 10,144,547 of record NW_024044237.1, read on the forward strand.
TGTGGGTGTTATAAGGTCATCAGTGCCTTCACAACATGTTGTTTTTTAATGGTGGTTATCTACCTTGAACTGAAATGTGTATTCTTTTCATTCATAACATTTTGGGAAAATGAGTGCAGCATAAGCCAGATATTTCAGCACATCATCAGTAACATAATGGTCTTGTTCTACAACATTTATCTTTCGGTCTCACATGAATGTAACATTCAGGAAAAAACAAAAAAGAAACATCATTCTTACCTTCAGTGTGGACATCATTATTTAGCTGCACGGCTATGTGTTGATTCCCCTGACTACCTCATCAGCATCATTACCACTGAAGAGGAGGGGGACACGACATGTCAGCACTTGTGTGTGTGTGCGAAAACATGTCAGTGTATGTGTGTGGCTCTCATGTGGGTCATTATATCCACAGGCATGAAAAAGCAGGTTACACTGACACACATCTCTCCATGTGACAGAGGCAAAAAGAAAGGGGGAAGGTCTTCATCTGAGGTCTATCTATCTATCTATAAAGAAAGAAAACCTACAGATGCAAACATCTTGAAGAGCTACATGTTTTTTATGGAGAAACGCATTCTCTGTTCATTTGTGTTCACGTGTGCGTGCGTGTGTGTGTATGCGCATGCATGCGGGACAGAAGAGAAAGAGGAAACACTGGCGACCTTGCCAACATAGTGAGTGAATGTGCCGTGTGTGTATATGCGTGTGTGTGTGTGTGTGTGTGTGTGTGTGTGTGTGTGTGTGCCAACTATGAGTCTGCTGGGCAGCCAGGTCAACAGACAGACCGGTCACCATAGCAACAGTGCCACACTCTGCCCCTCTGTGCCAAATTGTAAATATGGACGTCGTATAGGAAAATGGAAGTCTGACCATCTCTGGAAAAATGAAAAGTGTCAGGACGGCAGGATGCTAATACCCAGGAGGAGTGTTTCCCTCTGATGAGGCAACATATGCTGTTTGAACGATGCTATTACAGTATGTGAACCACCTTCTAGCCTATCATCAGATTTTATAGTGCAGGAATAGTGCAGTCAGTACAACTTCCATCGAAGAAACTGATATTTGCTACGTTGTAGTTATGTTTGGTGGTATAGCTCTGTTCTGGGATCTCCCTACCCTTCCACGTGCCTACATGGAAAGCCATAAGGCAGGGAGAGCACACCTCTTTGCCCTTCCACGTGCCTATGTGGAAAAGCCATATGGCTTTCTCATGGTAGCACGTTACATCGACAACCCAAGGGTGCGTGCTCCAGCACAGCTTGTTCTGCCAGTTACATTACTTTGGGGACTAAAGCAATATTTCTTTGCTGCCTGTTTAACAACAAACATCTCTCATGTGAATCCATGCTAATGCGCATCCACTTCACTGAGCAGGCTCCATGTCTGTGGGGTCCATCCATGGGGAGGTTGAGGGGAGAACATACTGGAAATCAATAATTTTGCCATGAAAAATCTGCAGGATCATGTTGTTGAAAATGGCCTCCATGAGCATAATGGGAAGTACAATCTTGTGGTTAAAAGAGAAAACTCAGCAAGTGCTGTTGGTGTCACTTGAGACATATTGTAATTCAGATTTTTGAGTTGTATTTAGATGTACAATTAGTTAAAAACAGCATACGGAGACACTGAAACAAAATAGATTATGCAGATTTGGTCTCAGCAGAGATCAGAGACATATTGGATGCCTCTGCTTGGTTTCTGTCTTAGGATGCATGTTCAATATCATTGACTGTGTATTTCTGGTGACTTAATTGCAAAATGGACTGAGACTGTACCTGATATGGGTCCCCTGGCAAAGATGAGCACCCCCCTGTGTTGCACAATTTACTTACAGTTTTTCTCAGTTGCTTTGGTACATTTCTCAAATCATCCTTAACATTTGCAAAACAGTAAGTACATTTCTCGAAACAGGTAGTACAAACGGCAAAACACAGTGGTTTACCTGCTCCCTTGCTCAAAATCCTTAGTCTATCTCCAAAAAGCAAATCTTTATGTCATTGAACTTGTCAGTGCCATCAGAACGACAAGTCCTTGTGTCTTGTTTATGAACAAGCAAGTCAAAATGTTTAGCCATCTTGTCAATATAACAGTGTAGTCTGAAAGTATTTTCTGATGTACACTTTGGCTAAGATTTTGATGATTGAAAATGCACATGGCTGCACTTTCTTTTGGCATATATCACTTTCACCAGTACAAAGTTATACATTGCAGGAGTGAGAAAGAAAAGAAAGAGACAGGACTGTTGCATGGGATACACCCCTTTGGCTGAAGTTCCGGTCTGTTGTATCACAGATTCTCTTCCACATCACAACAGATATCTTCATCAATTCAGGACACATTTACAAATAAATTCTAATAGACATGCACATTCATATATATATACAGAAGCCCTAATCAAATATTTTTTTACTCATCATTTTCTCATGATTTCGAGATAACCATAATGGTAATTATAGTGCAAGTTGTTGTATCATTGGTTAACTCACTTGGTAGAGCACAGGACTTAAAGTTGTGTGTTCAATCCTCACTGAAGACTAAATTTTTCTTTTTTATATTTTTCATAATCCTCTTCAACAAAGTTCTTATGAAAAGACTGTTTCACATGCTCACATTACTGTAAAGCACATGCTGGACTCGTTCTTGGTCCACATCCACCAGCCTATGGACTTTTCATTTCCCCATCATTCCCAGGCAGAGGAAATTCCTTCTCTTTCAGGGGAATCCATGTAACATTACACATTTCCTGACGGCTTTCAGAACCTTTGAAATAGCCGTCGGGAAACATGTGATTGGATTCCCCTCAATCTCTTCATAACAATTTTGCTGAAGAGGATTTATTTTTTTTATTTTAACTTTTATTTTTGATAGTGTGTTCAACCATTTTGCATGTAGTGACTAATGCAATGAAATTGTGCCTAGATTTTTTGGGGGGTAAGATTATTCAACAGAGAACCGGTATAATTCATTGTGATCAGCATGACACAAGCAATTGATAATGTAGGAAACAGCAGACAATTGTACATAATCATTTGCATCAGTGTCAAGTCATTTGCATTTTTTTTTCAAAACAATGAGAAAGCGCTTTTATGATGTGCACAAGTGATGAGATGATGTGGATTAGTTTTGAGAATTTCAATTCTGATCTGAGAAATGCACCAAAGCAACTAAGAAAAACTGTATACTAAGAAAAAAGAGAAAGTGTTAGTGCCTGCACAGATCCTTTGTCATATATTTTAATTTTAAATTGTAGTTTGTTTGTTTATTTATTTATTTTTGCCCCACAACAAAACTGCAATATTAGGCAAAAATGAAGGAGCCAATTTAGTTTGTATTAATCACTTGATCAAATTACCACAAGCTAATTGTCACAGAGTGGTATGTTGGTAATCCAGCTTTGTTTATTAGCTCTGATGGATCTGAGGAGGGCTCAAACATTGACGTAACAAAAGTAGTAAAATATGGAAGCATTTAAAGGAATAGCTCACCCGAAAATGAAAAAACAACTCAACTTCCATGACAATTGAAACTCTACACAGTTTAATTTCAGTGGCCTTTCAAACTAAATGTGTTTGTGTTGTCTCTTTACTGCTCTAAAAACAACATAAAATGTCGTTTCATATTCAGTTTAACAATAACCAGCCCATGTAAAATGAGGTAAATATTACTGGTATTGGTATTGGGAATTACAGAGCTAATTGTACTATATATATATATATATATATATATATATATATATATATATATATATATATATATATAATAGTTTTTATTTAGATTACTATTATTTTAGTCACACTACAAGACATAGTTGTTACATGATTTCAAAGTTGTCGGTTTACATGTTAGGAATCAATTAACCCTAAAAGAAATGACATATTTTTGAATATGACTACAAACATCTTCTTGTCTGCCTTAACACATTGGGATCCTTATTGACTTGATATTTTCCCTTCTTCCAGCAGAGGGTGCTGTTCATGCATAATACCATTTGAATGTGACCACATTGTCTCGTTCTCTCCACGTGAATTCAGATAAAGCCACAATCTATTGGTGACTGTAGGTGTGCCATGTCGAGAAACTCGAAAGATAAGATATTCTGTAGAAAAATATTTCCTGGCACTTAATAATTCCTGTTAATAGCACCAGGGGATTTCAAAAGGTGAGGCCGGAGATCTGATTAGAAAAAACACATGTTCACATTCACCTCATTGACCATGTATATAATTAAAATTACAACATGTGTATGCACCTAAATACACAGATAGCTCTTCTTAAACTGACCAAGAACGTCTCCTGCTGGTATATGATTAATTGATTTCACACATATGTAGATCACTGCTTTGTTTCCCACTGGCCCTTATCACACAGGGTAAGAGGAAGAAAGGAGATTGTGTTTGCTTATGTATGCATGCTCTTATTTTTATCTTTATGAGAACCGCATGTCTTCAGGCCAATATTGAGAAAAGGAAAAGAGTAAGTGAAAAATGTCCTTTGCCCAATTTAAGACTGAGGGATATTGTTACACCATTGGGTTGATTGTTGGCCAAGTTTAGAGTTAATCTTATGATTGACTAAAGGAATCAAAATTAACTCCAAAAACAAAAATAATAGTCCTCACAAAAATAGCAGAACAAATCTGTGCGTATTCGTGTGTCTCTGTGTGTAGACCTTGAGCTTTCTGCCCTGATACCAGTGACAGACCACGAGACAAACATGTGGGTGTCGGGTATCACTGAAACACTGGTTTATTTGGAAACTCAAATGTATTGGCTGATCAGCTTTGGTTTCATTTGGCGTAATTCCAAGTGTAATGGACATTTGAGGTAATTCTGAACTTGTATCATCTTGTTGTTTTTACTCCAACTGAAACCAAAAGTCTGTTCAACGTTTTAATGATTTTTAATCTTTTCTTAATAATGCATTTGTTAGTTATTATATACGTAATTAGAGCAGTTTAAGACAATGTACTATAATCATACTCACTCTTACACAGTTCAAAATGGACCTTCGTAGCAGATATGTAATATAAAGCTTGTCTAAATATCTAGCATTACGAGTTATGACTCAATCTTTCGTACCATTTTATAGTGAGAATGTGTGACTGTGTAGATTTTGAAAGAAGAAAGAATACATATTGACTCTTACACATGAAGAGTTAGATTCAAAAGCGATGAATTGCAAGCTTGCCCAATTAAATACGGTCAGGGCCCACTACAGTCCTACAGCTAGGACTAGCTTTCATTGGCTCATGTTAGCTACTGTTTGCTTACTTTACTGCTTAACTGACTTTATTGACCCAGTTTTCTGACTTCATAACTTAGCTATTCTTTTTCAGTGACCCATGGTTTTCAAATAGTTTACTTGGAAGTGTCCAAAAAAACACTAACTTGGTACACATAAAGAAATAAGCCTGAAGAGTCTTTTAGTCAGGGCAAAAGAGGTAACGATAGGTAATTTTATATTATTATTACTCACACACTAGGTCACACCCACCCAGACAGGTCAATGAAACAGGTTTGTCATTGACATATGAATGTAATACACATTGATGTTTTTAGCCACAATTACTCAGAGGCATGTGACATTTACTCCACCCAACTGGACTCGTATAATTTGGCACCGTGGGGCGGAGTGAACACAACACAATGACTGCTGGCATGGTAAGTGTGTCAACAACCTGTTGACGGAAAAAAACCTGTGGAAAAAATATCCAGATTCCTTCCTGCACATGTGGTGCTGTGTTTAATGGTTTCACACAAAGTCAGCAGGACTTCCTTGGAGGAAGAAAAAGAAATAAGGGGTGGGGGGGATGCGCAGCTAGGCTACGCAGAGGTTGTCAGTCAGACAGAATTAAAACAGTCAATTCAGAAAGAGACAGAGAAACACTCCTATTTCCTTTGCTGCTACATATGGAAAGGTTACAGAATCAATAAAGTTCACATTGTCCGCAGTTAAATGACACAAGGCAGCAAGTTAAAAACATTAAGCTATGAAGATATTTATAGCAATGGATAAACAGGGAAACATTTTTACCTATGATAATATTTAACCTATGGCTGTCGTGTTATTTTTTTGTGCATTGTAGGAATGTCAATGAGAGAAGAGAAGAAAGTGAAGCAGAGAGAAGGAAGGGGGAAGGAGGTGAGAAAAAGATAAGTGATGTCAGTCCGTCCCACTCCTATCCAGTACAAATGCAGCAGAACGGGGCTGAGCCTGCATACCACTGCTGCTGACGATCCCACACAAACACACACAAAGGGACTCTCTTACACACTCTCACATCTCATTCACTCATCATACCACACTCACAAAGGCTCTGAATCTCAGACCAGTGCTGAGGGATGCTACCGGCTGGCAAACACTGAGTAAGTCCACTTTCCCTCCTCTGTGCTCTTCTTTCTTTCTTTCCCTGTCTGTCTTTGTTGTGATTGCCATTCTACGGCCCGTCTAAGTTCATTTATCTCTCACACTCTCCTCTGTTGCTGTGAAATGGCCAGTGTTTTGTCAGACTGGGAGACTTTTCAAACTTTTCTCTCAGTATGCCAGGCACATAACTTTCTCTCCTCTCCCTGCCTTTCTTTCTTTTCCCTGCATGTGAGCGGAGGCAGCAGCAAATCCCGGACCTATTTGCATGTTGGCACAGAGCCAGACCTGGATGCCTTTATATTAGAATAACAGTGCATGGATGTTGATCTGCTGTATTCTCATTTTGCTCTTGTGTGATTTCCATTTTCCGAGGCATGTTTATATCTTGATTTAAGTCATTCTTTTGTGCTGCAATTCCAGGGTTCAAATGTGCACAGTTAATTACAGAAGCTGTCATGCAGGTATACTGCTCAGAGGTGTGATTCTTTTATAGAGTAATTGAGCAATTTGCCACTGAGTGGGCTGTTTGGATGTAAATCTTCAAATTAGGTCCACTGTATTTGCATTGCTCTTTATCACAGAGTCTTCACAACTCCTACATTGTGAAACAATGAATGAAGAAAACATCCCCTTCCATCTTTAGACAATAGAAGTGAACAAGAACATGGATCACAAAAACCTCACTTGGAAAAACTATTGAAAGAGACTTGAAAAGCACTGTACAAGTCAATGAATGAATGAACACTGGTTGTAAGACTAGTAACCTAGCGCAATTCTGCTGTCTATAAATGTAAAAGTAAATTAATTCAAACTACAGTAAGCTAAGAGTCTGGCTAATGTTTTACCACTTAAATACGAAGATTGCAAACAGTGAATTGAGAGCCTGGTGCCTGGTTCAGAGATTTATCAGCTGCTGCATTTTTAATACCACAATAAAATTCATTGTAAGCATCTTTATAATATTTATTTAAAGCAAAGATGCCCCTTCAGTGGTTTGCCTCTCTTAAAGTAATAGTTTGACATTTTGGGAAATACGCTTCTTCGCCTTATTGCCAAGAGTTAGAGGAGAAGATCAATAGTACTCTCATTGCTGTATGATAAAAAGGAAGCTACAGCCAGGAGATGGTTAGTTTAGCTTCGCATAAAGACTAGAAACGGGCGACAAGGTTCACAACCCCCAGTAAAACCATTACCAGTCATTTATACACTTTGGTTGCTTTATGGATTTAACTCACAAGATCTAACCTGTTACTCAGTGAGGTTTTGTCATCCTGGTAGAGGACAGAGCCATGCTAGCTGTTTTGCAGTCTTTCTGCAAAGCCAACATAACTGTCTCTCTGCTGTATCTTCATATTTATCATGCAGACGTCAGACTTTCATCAATCTTCTCCTCTAACTCTTGTCAATTAAGCAATTGCATTCCCGCATTTCCCAAAATGTCAAAATGATTTCTTTAAATATATATATATTTTTTGTTTGTTTTTTTTTACATTTTTCACAACATTTGCATTCAGTTCTGCATCAGCTGTTAGGGGCTGAATATGATGGTTTTACTGCTCAGTTTAGGCTGAAACCATAGACTGCAGGTCTAGTGTGAGGTTTAGCTTTATTCTATGGTCTGACATCTGCCACACCCGAAACACTGACATTTAACTTTTATCAGTGTCTACTGCTTTACTTTAATATTAGACCACCCTAAAGTACACATTTAAACTGTTGTTACAGACACAAACCCTATTGGCTCTTGCTCAGCGACTCACTGTTTCACATCTTTCAAATGTGTGTGGAGGGCGGGGAATGCTTTATTCTGTGTGTTTACTGACAGTTTAAGGTCAAGGTTGTTTTGTGACTTACTGACTAAGTTATAACATGTCACGTGTGTTGATAAGGTGCTAAATAAAGTCAAAGTGGTGTGTGTCCTGTTGTGTGTGTGTCTGTGCGTGAGACAGAGAGAGAGAGAGATACTGGTAATGCAGAAATTCAAGTGAACTATAGGTGTATGTTGCTATCTGTGTCTGTTACCCCCAGATAGCAGTTATTAACGCCCTATGTGTGTGTGTGTGTGTGTGTGTGTTGACATACTGAACGTGCCTCTGTTTGCCTTTCAATGTTTGAAAACACAGCGGCATTCTCGCTGCCTACTGTATGCAACACACACACACACACACTACATTTGGCATTGTGGCTTATTTGCTTAGGGCCTATTGTGTTCTGCCAGCCAGAACAGGATTGAATGGAGGGGAACAAAACAATAAAATAGATATAATCTCTCTCTCTCTCTCTCTCTCTCTCTCTCTCTCTCTCTCTCTAAAAAACACAACAGCAACCTTCAGAGCTCAGAGTTGATGCACACACACTGTGCCTTCACCTCCTGCTGCACCGGGGAAGAACACTAGACAGAGGACACTACAGTGACGACCAGCAGTTAGACTGCACCTGATCCCACATCCTTCAAAGAAAAGGGAACCTGACTCTGGAGCAGGAAAAAGGAGCGATCATACCCCACCACTGAAACACGACCCACTGGACGGAGAGACAGAGGGGCTGACGGCCGTTTCTATCACCCTGGGAAAAGAGACAGGATGCTGGCAAAAATCCTTGAGGAGATGTGGGTGGATCCTGAGGTGCTGGAGGCCCTCAGTGAGGAGCAGAAGAGGATCCTCTTCTTGAAGATGAGAGAGGAGCAGGTACGCCGCTGGAGAGAGCGGCAGGAAAGGGAGGAGAGGGAAGGAAGAGACGACAACAACACCCGGCCAAAGAAAGGTAGAGTGCCACACTGGCTTTTCTGGTTACACTGGTGGAAAATACCAGTACATAGAGAACACACACGTCTCATTCCATGACAGACAGTACAAGTATGATTTTCAGTGAAGCAAGAGAAGAGGGAAACCCTGACTAAAGTAGCAACACGGTTTTGTAGCAGGAAGGAACAAGGTTTCTGGGAAATGTGGCCTTCAAGTTAACAATAACATTACACTGACACAAGGTTAAAGCTGCTAGCTTCTCTAACATGGGGACATTCCTCACAAAATTACAGACCACAGTGCATTTACAAGTATCTGTACCTTGAATCAGATATTTCTTCAACATGCACATAAAGATTACTGCCTTTGTGAAGTTAAAAAATGGATGTCAAATAATTTCCTCCAGCTGAACTCAGACAAAACAGTATGTTTTAGAATTGACTTTAAAATTCTATTGATCACTTTTAAAGCTCTTCATGGCCTCTCGCCTTGTTATATTTCTGACCTTTTAGTCCCATACGCACCAGCACGTACCTTGAGATCCTCAGGCAGAGGTCTGTTGTCTGTTCCAGAGTCTCGACTGAAAACTAAAGGGGACAGAGCGTTTGCTGTCAGGGCCCCGAGGCTCTGGAACAGCCTGCCCGAGGAAATCAGGTCAGCTGAGTCAGTGAACTCTTTTAAGTCCCTTCTTAAAACATACTTTTATAGGAGAGCTTTTCCCGATCTTATTTGACTTTATTTTATCCCTTTTATTTTATTGTATTTTACTAATTTTATATAAAATTTTCATGCTCTTATCTTTTTTTGTATTATTCTTTACACTTGTTAAAGCACTTTGTAACTTGTTTTTGAAAAGTGCTCTACAAATAAGGATTATTATTATTATTATATTACGCTTAAAGTCTCCTTTAAAGCAATAGTTGGGAAATGTACTCCTTTGCTTTCTTGTTGAGATGATGATTAATGCCACTTGCTGTCATCAATCAATGCCATCTGCTAAATAATGGTGCACAGGACAGTAATATGGATCACGTTAGCTGGTGAAGTTAATGGCAAGCCATGCAACTATAGTTTTTTGCAACAAGAACATTTGCAACTGGTCGGCATTAGCAAGAAGCTAATTATTTCTTACTTGAGCCAACTAAAGTACAAAAGCACAATATATTTCACATGCTTTGTAGCCGTGTCAATCCTAGTTCACACTTGCCTGATTGGCAAGTCTCCTGGCTGTGGCCCCATCCACACTACTGCGTATTTGAATTAAAACGGAGACCTTTTGCTACATTTGCACCTCCCGTCCAGACTAAAAGGGCAAAAACGAAGACCTAAAACGAAGAAGTTTGGAAACGCTGCTGACCTTGTTTTGCATTTCGAGGACTTTAGAAACGATGACGCAGACGCTCATGCTTGGCTCTCTTATTGGGGCTTAATAGCCATGCAAAGCAGAAACACAATGCTACTGACAGAGTTTTTGAGTTGGTATTTTTCTTAAAATATTCTGTACCATGCAAATAACCCGTAGGCCTATCTGCCTACACTTGTAGACTACCGTGCATGTCGCCGTATACTTTGCAATGACTCCCAGTCTGTTTTCCGTGCTATATTCAGTAACAGTCCCAGCTCGTTATTGGTGCATGCAAAAAAAATCTAGTTTGATTCTTTGTCTGCATTTCTTTATTCTTTCGCCAAATATTCTGTAACTGCGGAATAGACCATCTGCTTCATGTTTACACGCGCATGCCCAGTGCACCTGAATAGATGTGCCAATATATGTGCGTTTTCAGTCATTTTAATGTAGACGGAGATCAACTCTGACACGCAGCTAAAACGCTGGTGTGGATGGAGATCGTATTCATTTTAATTCTCCGTTTGTAAACTAGAACGGAGTAGTGTGGATGGGGCCTGTGATTGGGGGCAAATCAGTGAGAGATCGGCATTCGACAGTCGTTATGTGTGAACTATGACGTAGCTACTTTTTCACTACAAAACATTTTTTACTCACAGACAGTCTGCTGACTGTGTGTGCTAATCCATTCTTTTACCCATATTCTTTGTGTTTATAATGTTATCTGTATAATAATAAACAACTCCTGTTTTGCGCATGGTTTTGCATCATTTCCTGTGCCACATTTCACGTGGTGGTCAGCACATGTAGTGTGAACACCACAACGACTTCAAGACTCCCGTTACAAGACAGCAAGTCCTGTAGTCTGAACAGCATAGCGATATGCCGGCTGCGCTAGGCTTCAGTTTACCTGTCCATTAGGAAGAAAACCAGCTCTGGGTCAGTTTTTACGTCCAAAACAAAGCGGAGCTCCCTCCTGACTCAAACGCCTTTCCAATGTAGACCGTGTTTTTGCCTGACGTTGATCTGATTCTTGTTTAGCCTGACGAGCTGCAGCACATAAAATCTTTTTGTTATTTTTTTATCCTTATGTGGAGTTTGTGTTGTGCTGGGAGGCGGTTGTTTTTTGGTGTTAGTGGACTTCATTTTGTTGCCTCTGTGTGTACAGTTCAGAATCAGTAAGCAAGAGGCTCTTGAGCAAGCATGAACGTCGCAGCCTGCGCAAATCAATGGATTTTGCCGAAAATCCGACCAGATTTCTTCATATAGTAAGCAGCATAGTGGCTCTTCCAAGGGATCAAGAAAGCAGGAGTGTGGTTCATTCTAATGTGAAGTTACAAACATTTCCCAATGATCAATTTCATAAAAAAAAAAACATATAGGCCCTTTAAGGTTGACCAATTAAACTTCTAAACTCTGAGTGCACGCAATAAACAAGCTGTGCAGTAACACCCTCTCAGGTTATTGTGTTTGAATTATACCCAAAGAAATCTTTTCATTGCTCTGTTACTAACCCATGTGACCGTCTGCTCCTTTCACCCACACTTCCTCCATTTAATGTGTTTATCTGACTCACTCAGACCCTGTCACCTCCACTGGTTCTGCTGCACAATGAGAGTGTGTGACAGATAGCCTCTATCACCGCCACTCGAATCGCTGTACGGGCTGAAAGCTGAATAAGATTGAGTAAGCCCTGTGGTATGGGGCGTCACCACACTTTAAACCACTTATTAAGTTACCGTCTTTGTTTACCCAATCTCTGCCATGTCACCTGAGAGGGAACCGAGTGTGTGTTTTCTGCGTGTTTGCCTTACACAACATACATTCCAGTTAGGAATCTTTCATTCCCTGTTCGCTGCGCTGTGGCCGGGAAAAGCAATAATTACGTGTACATGCATGCCTATAAATGTCACATAAACACACCTTCTACCTCACCTGGGAATAAAGATTCCGATTGTGTGCTGCTTTTCTGGTTAATTTGCAGGTGTGGGAGCAATAAAGACACAAACATCAGTTCTGGCCTCAATGTCTTGTAATCACAGTTGTCACTCAGGGGACCGTGCGAACATAAAGGTGTGTTGCACAGACAGACTCATGTCAGAGATGTTCTTTAGTCAGGTGAAATCAGACTGAGACGTCTACACAATGCAGACTTATGTACTGGGTGAAATATGAACAGAAACAGAGCCGCCTTTGTTAGCTGGTTTCTAAAAAATCAGAATAGTCAGTTCACTGTTTGGAGGTGATTGTTTCTATCGACTCCTACAGTGTCTGTTCGTTCAGCCTACGGTGTCTTTTGAAGGGTAAATCTGCATTGAGTTCCAAACCCGTGCATCTCTGAGGGTTTGAATTTTCAAGCCACACCCCAGCTAGTGATGTCATGGCAGGTGTTTCACCTTTATCTGGTACTGTCATGGAAAACACCTTGTTATCACACACTGGGGAATGAGTTAATTTCTCCTTACCGTGTCATGATGAAGTAACACCTAAAAATACCCTGTTTTCCAGGATGCAAAGAACAAAATATATAATGCATTACATTATTACAGCATGTATTATTATAATATTCATTATAAATATTGTCATTGGTATTATTAATTCTAAAATTAAGAGAGTATAAAACGGTTTTGCTCCTCAATTGAGTCGATGCAGTGTGTAACAAAACTAAACGTTGGCACAGCGAGATGTTGGCTGCTCTCAATTCAAACTTTATAGGGATGAGGTCACTGTTATTTACTATTTTCCTTTCCTTTTGTAATGATGCCATTTAATTTATCAGTATTTCGCCATGAAGAAAACTTTGCAATGAAACACAATTAATTTGCTCCAATGGGAAGGCAGAAAAGACAGCGAAGGAGACTACAGAGAATACAGAATAAAGAATAAAAGAGAGAGCACAGATGGGGAATATGGGAAGAGTATGAGAGGACATATTCCATGCTGTTGGTGTTGTGAGGTTCCCCTTGCTGCATACTTAATAGGACAGCACCACCTTCTGGAGAAAAGCCAGAATAACAATTTAGCGATTATGTTTTTATAAGAATCTTACTGAGAAATAGTACCTGGCACAAAATATATCTCCAGTAAGCTTACCCATTTCTGTTTTTTCTCTTTTTCCTCCCCAGCCTTCAATAAACATGTGAGGTGGCTGCTCGGTAGGGACGGAGATGTGAGCGTCAGTGTAATCGGAGACGTGGACGAGTTCAGGTCCTCCAAGCTCCTGCAGAGTCTCATGAACAACAGGTAGACACACAAAGAACTAATTTTAAAATTTCACATTGTGAGCTATCACTGATTGACTGATTGTTTCTTTTTGCCATAAATAGAAAAAGGAAGTGCAGAAGCAGACTGCACTGTTTTGTTACTTTAGAAGTCAAGTAACACACGGCCACTTTGTTTTGCAGCAGCATGTTGAAGAGAACAAACTGTAGTTGATGTTTTAATTAATTAAATAAAATACATCTGCTCCACCATGTCCAGGCAGAACCCAACACATTGAAATTACTAATTTCTTGCACACAGTGGATAATAAGGTTTTTGTTATTTATTTTTCACAAGAGCCTTGTTTTTTATTTTTTGAGAGATGGACTGACAGCCTTTTTCATCCACCAGTGCCACATGTTTCTGAACACATAAGAACATCCTCACTGGTTTCTCCCACCTTAATAAAGGCTCTAGTCCCTTCAACAAATTACATAACTCTGAATGTCTTTGATAAGATGAACAGTGAACTAAAGAGTTTCAGTCAGCTGGCCGTCTCCTCCCAATTATAGAAGTTATCTGCCGTATGACTAGCCGGAGAATTGATTCAAAGGTTGGGGCGGCTTTCTGGGGGACTAATGGACGTCTTTGTCTTCCAGAGTCCACAGTGATGATATGAATGGCATCCAGACAGCGGACTTGCTGCCAGGAAGAGAGGCCCAGCAGCTTGGCTTTAAAGAAGACGTCCAGCTGTCCTTCGCAGATGTTGATGTGAGTTCATGTGTTTTGTATGTGGGTTTGAAGTTGGGAGGGTGAGACGGACAGCGTATCAGAGTCTGACCATCAAATTGTGTCCCCCTCACCCACAGGATGGCCCAGCTTCACCAAACAGACAGTTATCTGAGGAGGACATGGACTCTGGCAGCGCGGATGACGACCCGAAGGACAGCGACAGTGAGTCAGGCAGCAGCTCGGACAACCACGGCGACTGGACTCTCCACAGGCCCCATCTTAGTAGCAATGGCAACCAGCCGCCACTCAAAGCCCAGCTGTCAGACACAGAGAGGGCCGGCCCACAGGACAGAGGTGACAAAACAAGAGCTGATGATAAATGTCTATGATCCTCATTTTTTTTGACTCTAACTACTAAAGGTAGAAATACTACCACATTGTAAATATTCGCCATTACAAGAAAAACAAAAACAAAGAATAAAGAATTTAACACCAAAATAAATAATAAGAGTACATGAATGTACATCTACTGAACATCTCCTATACAAATAAGTAATAATAAATACTACAATGGTAAATTTATTATTTAAACAGAACAGCCTTTTTCATAGTGTTATATTGCTATTTTATTATTGGATTATTATCACTAATGCATTATTATGGAAATCTTTGTCTCCTTAGTAAGTAACTACTATAGCTGTGAAATAAATGCAGTGGCAGGTCCAAGTTAGTGTCCAGCACTGCTTGCATTGTGTGTGATTTGTTGTCATCTATCTGTTTATCATCGTTGTCCAGTGACAACAAGGTCTCTATTTTCAGTTTAGTTTTTCAGATAACCTGAAAGATTGAATGTCCTTCATTGGTTTTTAAGATAAGTGAACCATTTAAAATCCCATTGTATAGGCCTAATCCGGACAATGTGTTGTCACAAAAAGCTTTAAAAGGGGGTCTGTTTGTCTTTGCTAGTGAAAACAGCAACGTTATATAGAATATAGATGCTTTATGGTGAGCTGCCAACTGAAGGGGCATTAATACTGAATAAAGTCAATTATTAGACTTCAGACGTTCAGCTCAGAGGGAACACTGATCCTGAATCAAACCTGCAGACGTGATATTACTCAGATTTTGTGAATTCACATGCCTTTCTCCCCTTCCCAGGGACTGTTTCCGAACATGGAGGTCGCGTGGCGCAGCTCAGGAAGGCCTTCACTGACGATCCCCGCAGCACACCATCTGCCTACTCCAAACCTCCTTTACCTGCTAAACCTGTTCACCTACAGAAAAGAAGCACACCCTTAATCCATTAAGGCTGACGGTGTGTCCAGCCTGCTGCAAGACTATACTTGACCCCAAAGAGGCAGAGCGTGCTGCACCGCGTGCAGACAATAATGGCTCAGCTAGACACTGTTGGTCCAGGCTGAGGCCACACACATATGAAGAAAAGGATCCTTACTTGAAACCGAGCAGTGAACTGAGATACACTTCGTCAGGCTTCCATTCAAGGGCCGACCCATAGGCAGAAAAAACATCTGGGAGGGAGGTGGAGTGAGAGAAAGACTTGAAAGCTTTTGAACTGAAGTCAACCTGAATGATAAAACGGAGCGGCTTTGATGTTGCTGAGTTCAAATGCGCTCACATACTTTCTGTGATTGACTGGCAGACGCAGAGAGAGATGTCCAGAGAGACACAGACGCACAGACTATTGACTACAGGTGTAAAAAACCCCACTGCGGTTCACCTGTTAAATCGGTGTTAATGAAGTTTTATTATTCACATGTCATAAGCAGAGGTTATTGGGAAGTGAAAGATTTATTTGATAAAAATTATACTCGGGTCCCTTTGTACTCTTCAAAAGGTTTAAACTGTTTTAAATGTAGTCCATGTAACTTTGTCACTGTACTGTTTTAACACCACTGCCTTTCATCTGCATTGACAACCTCTTCATTCAGCGTATCATCTATAGTCACAATGGTGCCGGGGGGTTTGGGGGGATAAAATAAAACGATTGAATTTGTGGTAAATGATAAACAGACTGTATCTATAGTGACTTTTAAAAGCAGCTGCATCACCTGAGCTTACTGTTTACATATGTGTCTCTAGACCCTTGAGCCACACCTTTAATAGTCTACTTTCTACATAAGGAGTGCCTTTTTATATGTGAATGAGTGAACAGGATAGAATGATGTCACAACTACAACCATGATTTGCCAAGACTGTGGGGGATCACAGAATTGAACCCACAGTGCAGTATCTGGACAGAGAATATCTGACTCATATCTTAACACTGACAGTGTTTACATCCACAGGAACTGAGGAATTGTAGCTTTTTTTATTATCTATTATATTTATTCTTTGGACCCAAATATCTAAACTACTTGTTCATGTTACACTTTGGTGATCCCTTGACTATTGCTCTAGAGCCACCATCTGGTCCAATATTTTGTTTTTTGACAAAGCACCTAATGACATTCCCACCGGCTTCAGTAACATTTTTGTTTAGTGCTAATGACCAAATATTAGCATTCTATCGCATTAGCACTGGCATTGTGACCATGTTAGCAATCTTAGCATTTAGCTCAAAGCATGGCTGTAGATTCTCAGTCTTGATATACTAAGCGCTCTGATTTTAGTGGACCAAAAGTAATTTGACAGATAAATTTTAATAATAGTAATTTTATTTAATTGGCCTTAATAAATAGCAGTTTAACAAAAAAAAAGCTCATCACAAGGTCCACTTAGATTGTTTTTCAGCCACATCTCACATCTGTTGTCATCTCAACGAAGGAATCTTCATAGACATCTGTTGTCATGTGACTGAAAATCCATATCTGATAAGGTCACATGATAACAAGTAAACCATCTTCTTGAGAACTGATACCACAGTACGTGGCTGCAAGCTGTGGAAATCAAGTGCACCTTGTGATGATATTTTACGTTAAACATCAAATGTAATTTTGGGCTGCAAATCCTACGACCCAGTGACATCAACACTTAACAGCTTCGCATCTTGCTTGTTTTGGGACCTTTGTGCTTTCAGTTAGTGAAACATCAGTTAAGTTCAGATCAGTTGGACTGAGGTCAGACAGCGCGTGGTCAGGTGACAGACTTGGCTAGGCAAGAAAATGACACTTTTTGGACCTTATAATCTGCTATGTTTAGGATGACGGCATTATCTTAAAAACTGAGGGCCTGTGTATGAAAAGCGCTCCATGGTGTTCAGCCAACAAGCATTTGAACACCTTCACACACTCCTACAGCTTTGAGTCAGCACTTTAACCTTATTGTTTCATTTCGATCCTGGTGTCCAAGAGTGCAGACCTATTGTAAAAGAATGAAAAAGGTGTCCCTGGACAAATATTCACATACTGCACTGTAGCTCTAAAGGGACGTCAGATGCAGGAAACTGTAGAAAAACAGCAGCTCGTTCTTGTAAGAACATGTGTTGCCATGAGAGATTAACTGTACTTCATTTTTAAGGTTGGAGTGTTTTGAGCTGTAGTTACTACCTAACTTTTAACTATCACATATTCCCTGTACTTGGTCACTAATTCCCTGCTAAAACTTCGCTTCTGCTGACACTTTGACTTATTGTTTGTTTCATCTTTCCTATTTGTATTGTGTATTTGCCTAAAATTTATTTTCTTGGTGTGGAAAAAGCAAAAATGAACGCAACTAAAACACTGATTTGATCTTGCTTTTTTGCATCTAACACAGTCGGGTCTGTTCACATGGTTACAGCATGCATTCCTTATGGGGGGGTTGCTGATAGGGGAAGACACAGAGAAGTTGTTGATGCCGGTCACTTACACAATGATTATCTATTCAGCGGGATGCGTCACAAAACAGCCCATCAGAGATCAAACAGAGAGCACAGAAAGCTGATTAGCATGTGGTTTATACTGAGACAGGGGGCGAGACACTCGGAGAGACAGAGCCAGGTCATGGGAAGCAACGCGTCAGAGTCAACTCAATAAAACATTCCCCCCACCGCCTCAGCCCTGACTGTGTGTGTGCTTCTGTATGTGAAGGCAGAGCATGTGTGTCTGTGTGTGTGTATCCCCCCCATATATCTTGAATCATGTGACTTGACACGAGCACTCATGCACAGTGTGAAAAGCCCTGCTATATATAGTAGGCCAGTGTTGGGTTTCCCAGCAAAGCATTGTAGGAGTGTGCTCATCTTTGTCCCATAAGGAAGCGCATGTGAATGACTTGTAATGTTTCTATCTACTGTAGGTGTTAATAGTCTACTGGTGCTCCTGATTATTTTCTGTCCAGGCTGGAAGGTGATATTAGGACACGAGAAGCACAAGTGTCATGTGTGCTCTTCAGACTAACAGCCTGTATGTTAGTAAGGAGATTATAACAACATACTGTAGATCTGAGACCAATAAAACATCTCTTATCTCCTTTTCTGAATGAAGTCATTGTGAAGAGATATAATGAGTCAGGAGATCAGACAGTCAGTTAGCAGCTCTGTACTTAATGTATAACAACACCTCAGCAGTGGCATCATAAGATTTGGCGCTAAAGGCCAACGGTTTTTTAATTTATAACCTCGGTGTTGGTAAAAAAATTTTTAAAAACTTAACTTAACTGTTAATGTGAGCAGAGAATTCAACTTTTTGGTAAAAAGGTGTACAGAGTAGTAAACTTCTGAATTTAATAATATATTATAATATATATATATTGAATAATATATTAGACAAATGAATAAAACTTAAATTATAAACCCTTTCACATTTCAATATTTTGTATTTAAAATATTTTATATCCTAAGCCTCATCTCACAGAAAAGTAATACTTTAATACACTGATACTGTCTGATATGTAGAAAGAGGTTGCACACCGTTTTGGCCTTCACCAGTGTTTACAGAAAAGAAAGTAAAAACATGACTAACCTAAGTGTAACCATGTGATTGTTATTTTTTTCCTAAACACAATAACAAAGAATGGTCAAGAACGAAACAGAGGCCAAGATATCCTGACTTTTAGTCCCTAGTATGGGTCAGGGCTCCACAAACACTGAATCCTACATTTCCCAGAATGCAATAAATATGTTTGCATCCTGTCTCCAGTAAATGCCCATGTCTTTCAAAATTCAGTGTGTAATGCAGGCTCTCTTTTAAAATCCTACTGTCTTGATGACCATCATGGTTGACATAACTCCTCCAGAGACACAAAAGACATGCAAATGTGTCCAGAGGCTGAAAACTCATGACCAGTGACATTTATGTGTGAAATTGGTTCCCCGAGTTCCCCTTTGAAACACCTGGGAACTAAACCAAAACATAAGAAACAGATGTTACAACATTTTAGACCAATTAGATGAAAATACAGTAATATATCTACAGATCAGTATTAAGTTGGTAAAAAATTTCCACTTTTAGCCGTGCAAGCGATGTGGCTCTACGGATGGCAATGTTGGCCTGACGGTCCACCACTTTGGTCCAGACTGAAATATCTCAGCAACTGCTGGTTAAACTATTTTGAAATTTGGTCCAGCCATTCATGTCGCCCAAAGGATGAATTGTAATCACTGGTGTTCCCAATACGTTTTATCTGGTGCCATTATGAGGTCAAATTTTCAATTAGTTCAGTGCTTTGGTTTATGAATAAATAACTGCAAAATGAATGACATTAGCCAGAGCTGTACTTGTTTAATGTGAGTTATCAACTGATAGCATGCTAAGACAGTAAACTAAGATGGTAACCAATTCAAACATTATACTGGTGTAACATCAGCACATAAGCGCTGTCACTGTGAGCATGTTAGCATGCTGACGTTAGCATTTGGCTCAAAGCACCGCTGTATGTAAGTACAGCCTCACAGAGCAGCTTGCATGGCCGTTGACTCTTAGTCATGTTTCCTTAACACAAAACAGTTACACACTGAGATGGGATTGGACACATCCCAGTTTGAGCCATTACGAATCTGTAGCTGTGTTGGGACCAGTGGAGATTAAATGAAAATGCTACATTGAAGCTTTTTCTTAATAGCCTGAAATATGAGTCAGGTCATTCCAAGTGTTCCAGTATTTGAGATTATGAGGCAAATTAATATTGTGTGACTCAAAAGGTGAGCTAGTTATTGCTGCAATTCAGTATAATTGATTATTATTTGTTTCATTCATCAATCATTTAGTTGAATATTGAAATTCATAGGCAGTACCTTAAGAATCAAAGTTAAAGACCTCATGCAACTGACACTACAGCTCTGGTCACAATGAGCTGCTCTGATTAGAAGGTAGGAATCAAGCAAATTAAACATTGCAAGCAAATTCTAGCTCAGTGCTCAATAGCAACAATCAATTCCACATCATGAGGTGGCGTGAAAAGAGGCTGTGATGAAATATCACTGCAGGCAGACTTTATCACCATGCTTTGCCTAACTTCCTGGAACCACAGTGCTTTTTTTGAAATCAGCAGCAAGCTAAAGATTAACAGAATATTGTGTACACATTACCTCCGAAACGAACACTGTGTGAACCCGCTTGAGGACCAAAACGTCAGGATGTTTTGAGAGCTAATTTTCTTTTGTACCCGATTTTATGGGTATGTTTGGGTTTAGACTGATAGCAGCCCAGGAAAGTTTTTAATTTCACAGGGACCAAAATGTGGGAGTTACATGTTTAATTTTAATGCTTTTTAACAGCCTTTGTGCTTGTTTTTCATAAAAGACCAAACCAGAAATAGAGTGCTGTTTATAGAGTTTGGTCTATCCTGAAACCACCTTTAACAGCTTTAAGGGTCAAAGGTCAAGAGTCCCCTTTGACCCCTGTGTCACCAAAATACAACCTGAGGGCAGATGAGCCTGAGCTTTTCAAGGATGTGAGAAACCATTGTATTTCTGTTTGGAGGAACATGTTTGCCATGTGTATGAAAGTGAACACAAATGAATAACAGAGGCGTAATGAGGAGTGATCTCAGAAAGATGCTGTTTCTGCAAAGCTGTTACACATTTTCAAACACTGGGGATACAGCCAGTGGAGGAAGAAAAAAATTCACAATGAGACACAGTGTCTCCAAGCAGACGCAGTGGCCAAAATTTCAAAGGTCTGGCTCATGAGTGAGGGTCCGCCCAGCTCCAGTGCAGGTTGCCTTGGGCTGGCAGGTTTGTTCCACTGCAGTGTGTGTGAGAGCAGTTTTTCTCCAGAGTGGGCAGGGCCACCGGTGCTAACATATGTAAGCTCCACAGGGGTCTGTGACGGCACACACCGGCTATCTGGACAATGCATCCGTCATTAACCCCGGTCTCCCTGCGTCTCACTGCATTTCATTCGGCCTCCATCACTCCGCTCGCTCCCGGATCTCACACTCATCTCGCCTTCTCTCTTTGTCTGGCCTACGTTATCTTCATCCCCTGCTGTCCATCTCCACGTCCTCCTCCCTGCATATCTCCCTCTGTCTCTTTTCTCTCCCCCTGTGGGCTGCTTTTCATCTCTCCCAGTTTCACCCACTCTCTCTTACCCACCCCTCCTCCCTTCTCCCTCTCTGCCCTTCACTATGTCTCTTTCTTCCCCCTTCACCCTCTCCCTAGATCCGCTTTCCACCCCTCCTCCTCCTCCTCCCCCACTCCCCCAACTCTCTCTCCCAACCACCCCCCCTCCTCTTCTCTGTCCTCCGTTCAATCCCTCCTCCTGCCCCTCCACCCCCCACCCCTCCTCCCTTTCTCTCCTGCCATCTTGCAGGCCAGTGGAGCCAGACTGCAGGCGTTCAGGGAGTCACTGGACCTGCTGGGCAGCGGGTGACACAGATTTCCGGTGTGTGTGTGTGTGTGTGCGTGTGTGTGTGTGTGCATGCATGACGAAAACAGGGAGGGGGGATTAAGCTCCAAATCACTAGAAAGGCACCGAAGAGACGGGGGGAGAAAAAAAAAAAGCTGCAGATCCAAGAATTTGAAATTCCCCCTTTGTCTGGGAGATGAAGAAACACTAGACTGTGGACTTTAACTAAAAGACTGTGTGTTTCTCATTCAGTGGGAGCATTGCACTAGCATGATGTTGGAGCTCACTGCTTTTCTCCATGAGTTGGCAGTGTCCTGCGTTGGCTGACGTGCTGTGCTTTCTCTCTCCCTGTCTCCCTGCCTGACAAACACGCACACACATACACATTCCCCACACCCCCACAGATGCGCACACACACACACAGTCCCTCTGCGATCCCCCTGACTGAAGGCACACAGGAAGTGCAGCCGTGGCCCAATTATAGCGTGACACCTCGGGCCGGCCGTTGCCATGGTTACGTCTTCCCTGCGGTCCCCTGGAGTGTGGCGCCGAGGAAGAAGGTCTTATCACATCAGCCATCGTTACGGCAACAAGCAAAAACCCACCCTGTAGCCTCAGTCCAGCTGGCTGTGAATTTGGTTTATAATGTGTGTATGTGTGTAGATGATCTATATAAAAAGGGAAATTGCGTCAGTGTGTGAGTAGAGGAGCGAGTGTTTGTGATTGTGTGTGCGTGTCAGGTTCAGTGTGTTCGAGTGCATGCACTGGACTTGCCAAGGCAGCGTGTAGGTGTGTTTGTGTGTGTGTGTCTGTGGGGTTGCGATAAGGCTCTCAGCCACACCATTAGGTGACTCATAATCCACACAACCTCACGAACACGTACACACATGAACACACGTGTGCGCGTATACAATCAGAAACACGGAGGCTAACAGACACAAACACCCAATTAAATACGAACACGCACACACAGATATAGCATAAACCCAGCCCGTAGACAAGTGCACATGGCCAATTTCTTTTATTTCAAAAGGGCAAACAGAGCTATACAGTACAAGTTGCACATGAAATAATTTAGCCTAGGCTGAACTCATTCATTTCTTACTGATGCAGTGACGTCAGAACAACAGAAACAAAACTCCCCATTAGAAACAAAACATTTGGCTCCTTTCTTTTTAAAGTTGAAACACAATACATCCAAACTGGAAAGGGATGTAAAAAAAGACATAATGTTTTCCAGATATTTACAGTCTATTTACAGCATTTTTGTCGTCATCTAAATATTGACACACATTGGTATCCTTCTTTCTCTCCTCTCCAATTCACTGATTGTCAAAAGAAAGGATGGGAACAAGTGTGGACATTCTTAAACGGGGCTGCAGCTCCTCGTTAAACACAAGATCTGAAGATCTGACCCACAGTCTGAGCATGTTAACACGGTGTCCTGTGTGTTTTTATCAAACTGCAGTTCCTCAACAATCATCCAACCAGGATCCTCTGACAAATGCTGCCACCACATACTATCCATCCAAGGCGCCGTTGCTTCTCTCTTGTGCCAGACCCAAAGTAAAGTCGGAGCTCCTTAGATCAAACCCAGACACTCTGCTCTCAAACCCAGGACCTCCCGGCTTCCTCTTCAGCTCCTCACACTTCCTGTATTTACAGATCTGGTGTCCCCTCTTGCGATTGCGGCAGCTGCTGCACTGTTCGCAGTTCGTCTGACGCCGACAAGGTACGCACTCCCCACACCTCTTCCTCTTCCTTCTCCCTCCACTGCCCCCGCCCAGAGAGCCAGGAGAGTAGCCCTCGGCCACCAGCCCCTCGATGCCTTCAGCTCCCATGGCCGCGCTCCTCCAGTGGCCTCCCCCCATCTGGAAGCCTGCCAGGGGGAACAGAGCGGGGCTGAAGGGGAACCAGGCTCCCAGGAAGGGTTGGAAGTCAGTGCCACATCCAGAGGAGTCCTCTTCCTCCTCCTCAGGCCCGGATCCACCTCCCTCCCCGTCCCCCTTCCCCCCCTTTGCCTCTGCAGCCTCCCTTTTAGCTGGCTGGCTGGTCTGTGCACCCAGGCTGGCCTGCTCTGTGGTGGCGGGGGTCAGAGCCAGCAGCCCGGCACGCATCAGCAGCTCTGCGGCGTGGGCCAGGTGGAGCCCACTGGGCGACTCCCACATGTCAGGCCAGGAGGGGGCCCGGCGAGGCTTAGTGTGTGCAGGCTGGGCAGCCCGTTGCTGGGCCGGGGAGGGCTGGATCAGGCCTTTGACGTCCATGGTCGGGGAAGGGGTGGAGATGTAATGGGAGAGGCTGTAGGGGTGGCTGGAGCGCTTAAGGCTGGGTCTCAGTGGCTCATTGGGGATTTTAGCGCTGCTGTGGGCCTGATCTGGGGAGGAAGGGCCAGCGATGTCTACGGCGGTGGACATAGCAGTGGCTGTGTGTGGGGGTGTCTGTCCGTGTGTGTTTGTGTGTGTGTGGGAGGAGAGGAGAGGTGAGGGAGAAGGGGATTGAAGCCGATGCGGGGTTGACAACCGTCCTGCTGTTACTTCAGCCAAAATGGCAAGCCTTGGCCTGTGTCCCTATTCCCATTCTCTGCAGCAGCCTCAGAGTCCTGGAGAGCTAGAAATGAATAGGGGATGAAGAGAGGAAGGTTAAGAATAGAAATGGTGGAGAGACAAATACAGAAAGAGAGTAAACAGAGGAGATGAGAATGGAAGATATTTCTGAGCCAGAGCCACAAAACACAGGAAATCAGAATGTGGAGAATCGTTTTTTAAAGATAAATATAACATAGGCTATATGTATATAGATTTAGAAACAATACTGCTTGAATAGAGATGAACAGACCCATGTATCAGACAGAGTGCATGCCTTGCCAATGATTTCCGCATACAGGAGGCAGTATCCCTTTAAGAATTTCACGGTATATCAATGCAATCAATAACAGAGCGACAACAATATGCAAAGATATGCGCATATGCGCAGGTCAAATGTGGAGCGCGCTTTTCAAATACATTTTGACGACTGCTGTTATGTGTGCCAGCCAAAGCTTAAGCTAAACACAGGAAGAATATATAGCGGACCGTAAAAAAAACAGGCTGTCTTTTGTCTGGTATCGACGACGAGGAGCGAGGTGCGCAACGATGCGGTTGCTGTGGATAAAAAAAGACCAGGCTATATTCCATGTCACATTTTTAGAAAAACTACTCCGGTGATTAAACACGGGGCATATATGTTGTTACAGGACAACAGTGTAAACCCTTTGATGGGTCGATCGGGAAAGCCGATCGATCGTTTTTCCGTAATTAAGGTTACCTAAGAAGACGGTGCTCGACCGACGCCACGGCGAGCTGACCACAGTCCGAGTGGTCGCTGCGACACGGCGCTGCGCGCAGGAAAAGGCGACAAAACAAAAACAGCGAACATCAACAAGAAGTACTGGTAAAACGCCTCCCCTTACCTTCTCAATACGGTCCGAACTCTCCTGTCAAAAATATGATGAAGTCATGAACTAATGGCGTGGTGATTGTAGCGTATATGGACGGCGGAGCTGCCGATTCCTCCTCCACCTCTCCGTCCCGGAGGGTCTGCAAACACTCTGCACGGAATTTGGGGGCGTCGCTCAAAATGCGAAGTGGACTCTGCAGCCGAGACCGTGGTCAGAGCGACCCCATGATATCCACAGGAACAGTTCAACATACACGGACACAGAAGCGGTAGCCTTATGTGGGTATTTACAGCAACACTAAAAACTATATATCACAAAAAAACATCACCAGGTCCATTTATTAGGCTACCTCCCTGCTGAAGACCACGTGTCATTAAATCCTTATGTTTTTTTAGGAAGTGGGCATTGTTTATTCCAGCAGTCTACTTTTAAAGCAATGCATGCTAGGCTTCATCTCCCATACAGCTGTCATTAAGGCATATGCCAATTACCCCCAATCAGTTCATAAGTCCCGTTCAGTTAATGAAAGCAGTTCTGTAAACTTGGGCGTGCTGAGAAAACGAGGTCTTGACTGTGCAGATTAAAGTAGAATTACACCTCTGAAATTTATAATTAACTTAATTAAAGCCATCTGTGCAAAAGTGAGCTGCTTAGTATACAGTAGCAAAATAGAGATGCTGAGACTGGAAATGCATAAAAAGGGAAAATGTGAACATATGTTTTATCTTTACCTGGAACAACACACATTTATAAACATACATTATAATGGAAATGTGTCAGATTTTGCCAAAAAGCTAACTTTCATCTGCAGTGCATTGGCGTGACATGGCCTATACATTTCTTTAATTAATTCAAATTTGTTTAAAAATGTACCAAGAGAAAATATTAGCCTTCAACGGCAGGAAAACAAACAAAAATAAATGTTGGGGACAAGGTGCCTGAAAGAAAAACCTTATTTTATTTGGTCATTATCACTTTTACACACAGCTTGTGTCATATACACTATCATTCATAGTAATGACCGCTCAATATGCTGCCTTTGCTGTAACATGTTGTCGACATTAAGTCACCTATGCTTGAAAATAAATGTATAAAAATTGAAAACAAAAAATTAATTTCCAAATATTTTTTTTCCTCAGACATGCTAGCCCAACCCCCCCCCCTGCAATTAGCAGTCAAAGTATTTTAGCCTACATGCTAATGCCCCTCTGGTTTTAACATTGTCCTTAGAGCAGACGTATGTCCCTCTGAGCACTCTGTTGAGCTGTCTGTTAAAGGTGACTCCAAACTCAGGGAGAGGGGAGTCCACTCCACCTCTTGTGAGAGTCCTCCGTTGCATCTGGCACGCAGCCAGATACCTCGTGCTTGTGTGTGTGCGCGCGTGTGCGTGCGTGTGTCACTATGGGAGCAGGGGCCCACCATACTCGCGTACACTGTCTGGAGTGGACTATCCGTGTAAACACAGCGTCTTCTAGTGGTCACCACAAATACTGCCACATCTTAAAATGGCCACTGGACACTGCAGCACGGCAGCACCCCCCCCCCTCCACCTCCTCACCTCCAGCCAAGGCCTCACACACACGTTTGTTCCTCTATCCCTGTGGGGACCCAACCCCTAACCATCACAACTACATGCCCAACCCTAACCCTAAAACCAAGTATTAACCCTCAAAAAGCATCTCCCCAACAGTGACACGACCCATGGGTTAGTGTGCACTGAGGTTAAAGTCCCCACTGGGATGGAAAAACATGTCTCACACACACACACACACACACACACACACACACACACAGGTGCCACTGCAGTCACCACACAGGCCTGTTTACTCATTATCCCTGTCCCACAGTTAATCCATAAACACACTGCTCTGCCTCACTGCTGGCAGAGGTGAAGTAGTTCACTGAAGTGCATTTGATCCTGTGGTTAAAAAAAACAAATGTAGAGTTTGGCCCCTGGCCCTGCAGTGAGAAATGCCTACTGAAAATAAAGTGATGTGAAGCCTACAAATCAGATCACTCAAGTTTTATTCACAATATACAGAACAATGAATCAAGTCAGACACACCACAGCCAGTAGAAAATAAATCTAATGAGAAACCAAAATATATCCTTTATGAGCAGAGAACCTTTCAACACTATACAGATTAAATACAAGTTTCCTCAGAAAGCTGACGATAACTGGTTACAGACGGCAGATAGTGTTTCAGCACTTCAAGAGTGGAGATTATTTAATTTAAGACAAACATAACTTTCATTTCCTGACTGAGCAGCTCTTTGTACAAACATTTAACATTCATATGGATCGTGTGTGTATGCGCTCTGGGTTTGAGGGATATAGATTTCAATATAAGGCCTTCGCTGAATTTAAATGAAATATTGGACCGACTGAGGAAAAGAGCTGCCAGACCATTACGTTTCAACAGCCCGCTCCAGGGGAGTCAAGAAGGGAGGGGACACAGGTGACACCTGCACCTGCAAATATTTCACTTATATCAGGTCCGGTGAGGATTTTAACCCAACTTCACATGTAGGAGGTCAAAATGCAACTGCACGGTCATAATACCTTCACGTCTGACTGTGCCGATTGTCAAAAGCCCCTTATCTCTCCTCAAATGACCTTCAATTTCAAAGTCATGTCGGCTAATGTGGGAACAGAGTGGAAAGTAGGAAATCAAAATTTATCAACAGTTTCTGTTCTGTGCTCTGAGTGTCAAACTGTAACCATCAGTGTAAGACAGCAATGATGACGATAAATGATTGGACAAACTGGGGCCCTGGAGAATGAGAAGTCAAGGGAAGGGGCGGGGCCTTCGGGCTAGTCAGCTTAAGCGTCTTTCTTTTTGATGATGAGTGGCCCAACGTTGTCCCCAGTTTCCTCGTTGTGTTTGGTGTGGGCTCCGTCGCAGAAAGGGAACTGCAAGGTGAACGCACAGTGTTGGAGGAAAAGGTTAGGGTCCCCTGATAGGTTGATTAGTTTTGAATGTCCAGTTACTCAAACAACAAACTGAAGAGCTACTGTGAATGCCTCCTAAGTAGCTGCTGAGGGTACTGACCTTCTTTGACTTCCAGCAGCGGCAGTACACAGCCTTGGTGCCAATGTCCTCCATGTCAAAGCTGTGGACCACTTTGGGACTATCTTTACTGATGGACGTGTTTACCTGGCCCTTTTTACAGCTCCGCCCTCTCAGGTAATGGCTGACCAGGAAACCTCCGACAGCTGCAACCACTGCGACCGGCACTGCGACCACCAAATGCTCTGAAGACAGACAGACAGACAGACAGACAGACAGACAGAGAGAGAGAGTCATGGTGGGCATATGGACAAGTTATTTTACCAACACAATACACCTGTGTCTTTATTGCTTGGTAAAATAGTTATAGCCAGTGTTTCTTTATCCTACAAAACCTGGGTGGACAAAATATTAAAAACAGCCCAATTTAATGCAATTCAATCCAGTTCATGCAGTGTCAACAACAACTGAACATTATACACAAAAACAGGGTGTACTGTTTGCCTGTTTTACTGGATTGCATTACAGAGGACAGGTGTACACACGGATTTCTTTGCTTCTGTTGGTCAAGCCTCTTCAAAGACTTAAAAAACATGCAATTCATATTTTCATATTTTATTTGCTGCACTGTTTCAGTCTGTTGCAGTTAAATAGTATCAACTTGTGATATCAATTTCAACTGTTTCAGTTTGGTGGTGTATAAAAACATAATTTAATACCCTTTTCCCCAGCTGAGAAGTAACAAAAAGGTTTTGCGGCTTTAGATGCCTCACAGTTTTGTCTAGTTCAGAGAACCTCCTGGAGCAAAAATTAAATCTCAACCTCGCCATGTAGCATCATCAGAGGCAGGGTTTCTTTAGGACAGGGCCTGTTTGGATACAGAAACATCACTTGAGGTGGTATGTGTGCTGTTGCTTTGTTATTTTGACCAGGAGAATGGAAATTGCCCGCTTCTGCAAGGCAATGATGAGGATTATCCAGGTCGAGCGAGTATCACATGATGTCGAGTCGTAAGACAAGAGGAACAGGGGCCATACCATCAGTCTGGATCAGCAGGTTCGGCGATTAGCCAGAGCGGCTAGAGGCCACGCTACATTAACATACTCTGAATGTGACGGTGGGATCTCCTCTAAGTATGGCTTTAGCTGTCCAAAACTATATGGGTGACCGTCGCAACATGTAACGTTAGCTGCGTTCAACACAGTTGACTGGCTAGTTAGCTAACGTTGGCTAAATGGCTGTTAGCCAGCTAAGGAACGTTGACATTGCAACATATACGTAACTAACTTTAGAAATGAAGTTATAATTTTAAAGCCTGTGCAATTAACTTACTAGAAGTAGTTGGCATACAACCGCGCTGTACCCTACAAATATCTTTGGCCGTAACGTTAGCCGTGAACTTACTTGGCTGGGGTGACGTTAGCTCGACATGTTAACTTTACATTAAGCGGCAGACGAAAACACTCCCAGTAGCGCTAGCATGCTACTAGCGAGCTTTAACACTTTACCTTTAGAAAATCGGAATCCTGAGCTGGACAGTGCGGGCAAACTTTGGGTTGTCATGTCTTCCCTGGACGGTGTGTTGTTTATGGTCACCGCTCAAATAGCAAGGTCAGCCAGAGAGTCTTATCTAAACTCGGTCCTCTCCAAGCAGCGCTCTGTCTGCTACGTCACTGTGCAGCAGCCAATGAGGTCTGAGGAGCGAGCGTGATGTTCTGCCAGAGCAAGAGGCTTCCCCCCGAACCTCCAGGGTCCTTCCGGCTTCGCTTTAGGGCGATTTGAAGACTGAACAGCGACAGTCCGAGATTTGATCCATCTATGCATTTTCTTTCCCTATATAGTTAAGATAAGTGCTTCACACTAACATTTAAGAAGACCTCGTGTTCACGTGAAATCGAGTATTTTTTCCTTTGATTGTGAAAGTTAACTCTTGACCGTGGGGACAGTAGTTTGACTAGATACATCTTATTTCCAGGTGCATTTACTGGCTTTCTCCGGAGTTTTCAACCACATTTCAGTCTCCGTTTGCGAATTGAGTTTGCCGAGTTGCATGTGCCTCAACGGTCTCACTAAAGATAATGACGATATGGATAACTGATGCTTTAATTAAGCTGTATGTAGCAGATGTGAACTAGCTTGCTATGTTAGATATGTATTTCTTGAATAGTTAAATTGCATATTGCACACTGTCTGGGGCACGACAGTTGATTCCAAAGGTTTCAAGACATAGACTGAGGGGAATCATCTTCATGTGTGGGCTCTTTGGTGAGTCCCATTTCCCCTCCCAACGTGACATTTTTCTCTTGAATGTAAATACGATGAACCTAAACAACCCTTTCTGGATTCAATTTGAAAGAAAATAAAACTCAGTTTCCCTCTTTAGCGACTAATTCATACATGGACGCAGAATACTTTATATAAAAGCACCAGAGGGCGACACAACGACGTACCACCATGAAGATCAAAAAGTGCACTGTATGAAGGTGAGGATTCTGCAATTAATATAAATCAGAAAACACAAGTAGACAACACATATGGAGCTACATCTCCCACACACTTCCAATCATTCATACTGAACAATTTTAAAATCCTTTAAGTTTCAGTGAAGTTGTACTTAGTTAAATCGCTACCAGTAAATTCTTTGTCTATCAAATAGAAGTGACAGTGTGGTAAAGGCAGGTATTATCATCCTGTCAGACTCCTGTAAAACTGGGTTACAAATGTGACCTGACTCCCCATGTCCTTTTCCAACGTGTGCATGTCCTTCAAAAAGGACCTGAGAATGAGTCACAACACAGGAGTCATGGGTTTTTATTACACAGTTTAATCAACACACAAAGCTCAACGAGCCTCTCAGGTAATTCAATATACAGAGGTTTTGTGCAAGAAGAGTGGGTTCTCCTCGCACCCAGAGCCCAAGCCAGTCCCATAGCCATTTAAGATGTTAGCCTCTAATTTAACAATAGCAAAAAAAAAAAAAAAAGAACAAAAAAAAAAACACAAAAAGAAATAAAAGCAACCTAAAGAGTTAGGGGGAGGGGGGATAAAAACACAGGTTAAACTAAGAAAAATAAATTGCTTAAATATACCTGGTCCAGAACCTCCACTTTGTGAATAAAGAAAAGTTGGTGGTAGAGGTGGGGGTGACATTTGTGCGTGCATGTGTGTCTGTGTGTGTGTACAAAGGGGTCATCTTGGGTAAGGTGGGGTGGGGGGAATAAATTCAAGTCCTTTCACAGAATCCAACAAAAGACCAAAATAGGCCATGTGCATTTTTTTCTTTTACACAGCCTGCAATGATTTCTTTAACGTATTTATTGTATAAAATACAGAGTGCCCTTCTACTCGCGTGAAAACTGCTTTCATGAATTGTCACTTCTACAGATGGGAAATACAAGGACAACAAAACAAGGGGTGCAGAGTGTAAAAAAAATCCCTCCATCTCCCCATCCCCCGAAACAAGTAGGGAAATAAAGAGAGGGGAAAAAAAACAAACAAATAGGTCCCCTCAAAGTTTACAGATGCTCAAAGGAATGCTTTTAGTTATTAACGTCTGGGGAAGGTGCATGAGGCTGCAGCTGTGTGTAGGAGAAAGGGGTAGTTGGGGCGGTCGCAACAGCCCAACCTGCATCGTGACAAAATGTAATGGAATACAGAAGTCAGGAGATGCAGGGCTCAGAGGTCACAAGGGAGGGAGGAGGTGAAAAAGGAGTAAGGAGAGATGGGTGTTACCATTGCAATTTGAAGATATGTACACTGGAGGGTGGGCAGGTGAGGTGAGGACAGGGGGAGGGGCAGAGTCAAATAGAGAGAGGAAGAAGAGAGAGAAAACGTAAGGAGATGGGGCAGAGGGAGTTTTACAGGTACTCTGGTGAAGGGGAGGCGTGGCTCAAAGAAAGCACTCCAATGGAAACCAACAAGATCTTGTTTTAAACTTTTCATTTGTTTGAATGGTTTTTTGTTTGTTTTCTCTTTACGTCTGAAGCTCCCCTAATTTTACATCGTAGAGGTGGTTGGCCATGATTTTACCCCCAACACTACATTGCATACTTTTGTGTCCATTCCCGAGCTATTTTGTTGTACCTGTGAACAAGCAGACAGAGAGAGGACGTGGTTAGTTGTTTAGCCTTGTACGGACCAACATATTAGCATTTTGTAACATCTTTTGCAACAAATCTGTAGGGTATTTGCAACACCATTAATCATTTTATTGCAGTTGTTCATGTTTATTAAGCTTGCTGGTGCATGACCTAACTACAGAAGAGCTAATAGCCACAGCAGAAAATGTGTGTGACTGATACGCAGCATCATATCCAAGTGGAGGACACAATAGTCAAATAGCTATGTTGTAAAACACTTCATATAATAATAACAAAAAGACATGCTATGTTTTCTCGTCATTGTACACTAGCGCTGGACAACAGCATATAAATGTTCACATGCCGAGTCTTGTCTCAAAATGACCCAACTACAGACCTGTGATGGAATCGGAGGACAGCGCTACGACTTGGATGCACAATAACTTCTTTGATTGTGTGATAAAGTGATGTTTTCATATCAGGGATGATGAACATGGGCATTCAGTGCGAGTCTTACAGTTAAAACATGAGACCCGTGTAGCCTGTGGCAGTCCAGTGTGGAGCAACTGCTCTACAGGTAAGCTGGGCTCTAACTGGGCGGACGCTGTGAATAATACATTTTTCAGAGTTGGAGGAAAGGTGTGTTGAAGAACAAATATCAGTAAAAATGTATTTATAAAGATTATTTGATCAATGTATCACATTTTTGTATATTCCAATTTTAAGCAGGTGTATTTGGAGCAGCCACATCACAGATATCAACTTTTAACTACAAAAATAACATATTCAAGTGCAAATTGAACTGTGGCAACAGCAGCTACATTTCAAATGTGTATGGAGACTAAAGTTCAGGGAAATCCTGTTATTATTAATGATGTACGTCGTGTTATCTGACACTTCACGTTTTGATCGTCCTTTCTGCACGGCCTCTTTATTGCTCACACTGTACGGATTAACTGCCAACAACGACAAGGCTGTTCACACTGACCATAATCACGAGAACCCTGGTTAGTTTTGCCCATTGACAATTCCAATAAAGTTTATTCAAAAAGACAACAGAGTCCTCAACAATGTTGACAAAAATCAGAGAAAAATATAATTACTTTGTGCAATTCTACTATAAAGAAAACAAGAAAAAAAATGGAGCCGCAGACGCAAGATGTAGACAATATGGTGTCTGTTCTGCAGTGAACTTTTATGTCACAGCAGACCAGTTTGAGCCACAACACGTAAATAACTCCAGTTCTATTAAAGCCCGCTCATCACAGCGTGTAACAGATTACCCTCCCCCTATTCAAACTGCACGTCAAGTGACAAATGTTCTGGCAGAAATTAGGCCTGGAGTTCTTCAAATGTAACAGAAATTTGGTTAATTCATGTGAATTTTGTCAAATTGTCAACTTTTGCTCCCTGCTTTGTGACTGCTGCACACACGGTACGGTAGTTCTGAAAGTCAGTAATCATTATCACGATGGTGCTTCTGTCCATCAGTAGCCAGTTTGTGACGCTGACTTTGATAAGAACAGGTTTTTGCACAGCTCCACCCAGGCCGGGCGGAGCCTTGACAGACTTGAAAGGCTGGTAACAATCATGTTGACAACATGATGCAGGAAACAACATAAAAAAGAACATACTTTTCCCTGTCCGTCTTGTAGATGCGGGCGATCTCGGGTACTAAGGGGTCATCCGGGTTTGGGTCGCACAGCAGAGAGCAGATGGACAGGAGGACTGGAATGGACCAGGTGAAGGTTAGGAGTTAGCTAATCAGTTTTCACAAAAAAAAAAACATTTTCAGAATTTCTTTCATTTTCCTTCAAATGACCCTTGGATGTCACGGCTATGGAGCCGTTGATAATACATGTAATTGGGATTTTTTTTTTTAACTCTTGTGCATGAGGGACAACATTTATAAGCATGTCCGGTAATAACCTAGCAGTAAATGAAAAGAGCTAAACCTGACATTTACAGAGATAGCTACACAGACCTCTGCATGAGAAATGTTTGTGGGGAGCATTTTCATAACAAAAAAAAAAAAAGTTCCTTCATTCTTAACATCCTGTTTATTGAGCCAGTGGGGCATCTGCCATTTATCTGTAACCATGTGTGCAGTTAAACATCTGAAGGTCAGTAAGAAACAGCCTACCTTTGGAGATGGTGAGAGCTGGAGACCACTGTGATCGCAGAATGTCAAGACAAATGCTGCCGTTGCTGTTGATATTTGGGTGGTAGATTCTTGTGGTAAATGCGACCTGAAAACAGACAGAGAGAAAAGAAATGCAGGGGGGAGGGGGTGAGAATGAGGGGCAGATGAGAGGAACAACAGGAAACCGAATGATGTAAGGCTGTGGCATGTTTTAGCAGGCAATAGGGAACTTTATGTGCCTCACTGTTACTTTATGTACGTTGCTCCGTTGTATGTTTTCGTGCGTCTACATTTTGCTTACCTTTGGCGGTTTGAAGGGGTAGTCTGTGGGGAAGTGTATGGTCAAGAAGAAAACCCCGCTCTGGTAAGGACTGTCATTCTACAGTCAGGAGAGAGAAATCCATTCATCTCATTAGTGAAAGGAGTCAAAGACTTCAGGAAAGTAAAAAAAATAAACTGTCACGTGAGTTCCCAGCACAAAAATTGGCATATATTAAGAAAGTGAATACTTACAGGTCCCATTATTGTGGCTTGCCAGTGAAACACTGAAACAGAAACGAGAGAAATTGGTTATGAAACACTAAGAACACAATGTGTGTCTGGCAAGTGTAAATAATTCCACATGAGGTGTGCATGTTTATTTGTGCAGTTGAGTAACAGGCTCTTACATAAAATGCAATTCAGGACAAATATTCTTGGAAACAGGTTTTCTTGTTATTATTGTAGATTGTAACGGGTCATAATGGCAGTAGCCTCACATTTACACTCAGAAATTGCTCCTTCAATGAATAATATCAAAAGTGCTGCTTATGAGGAAATTGTTACGCTGATCATTTAAACAAAGGCTTGGACAACACAAATCCCGAAAACAAAAACAATCCATCAGAGTTTGATTTGGCAGCATTCACACCTTTCTAATTGAAACATCCCGTTGAGGTCTGAGGACAAATGTTGCAAAAAGTAAACCACAGCAATGATGTGTTCCAAGAAACACTTTCTCGTTTCTTATAATAGAGTGGTTTATTTGCTGTTGGATGACAGGAAGCGACACGTCAAGAGCGACATTGCTGCTACTGATTTTTTTTCCCCACAGTGCCACACGCGCTAAAAGATGCACAAATGTTACAAATATGTTAGACATCACACATGAAACGAGAGTAAAGATGGTTATTAAGAACTGATTTCCATTTTTTATGAGTTCTGCATTGTCAGATTTCTGGTTTTAGCTCTGACACTATCAACTCCTCTTATGTAAAAGTACGCACATTTCATCAAAACGATTTCAAGCAAGGACGCCAATAGCGGTTGAACATTTGTTGGCAATGATACTGAAATAAAAAAAAAGCTGTGTTGGAGAAAGCTTACAAACAAGTGGTGCTCCCCCTCCAGCTAATGGCTTGCATTAGCTTACATTGTATTCATTGCCCTTCGGGGAACATCTTCAAACGTGGCGTGATCATATGTGAACCTGAAATAGTGATACCTAAATTAAAAATATTTTTTCCAAACATAAATATGCACAGATTTCATCTATTTAGGAGATGTCCGACTCAGGTTTAACAAAGTCGTTATTAAGCATTGTTGATTTACTGTTTCTATCATTATTAATGCAATTAAATCAATTAGTACTCATTGAAGAAAACATGCTAAATAAACATGCAAAGATTTGGGAATACAAAAATATTCGTACTCAAATTGCACAAGTAACGAGTATCTTTACACGATGTAGTATCGCAGCCGCTTCACCTGGCAGGAGTTGCATGTGTCACAAACATGTAACAGTGGGGTGTGTGTGTGTTGGTCCCTTGAGGGCCCCAGGTGTTTCAGTGGTGATAAGCATCTGCTCAACCCTTTACAGGCAAATGCAACCTTACTGATCCTCAGCAGGTTCATGTCAACCTTTGTAGACTACAGGTACGTTGTGTCATTTGCAAGAGGGCAATGTTATGTTCAAATGCGTGTGTGTACGCTTTATGTCCGCTTTCTTTCTGCGGAATGACAGATCTGAGCTTATTAGCGACATGCTACTTACAGTTAGCTGATGTCACCGGAACAAGCTTCTGCTAGCTAAACGGCTAGCTGACGAGTTACACATGTTGACTGTTAGAACACTAATGATTATGATGAAACATGAAATGTTTTGTAAAGGGCTCTTTCATTGGCTAATTACTGTTAGTTCAACCAATCAATTCTACTCTACCAAATCTGAAGATGTTTTTTTGTTTCGATTCTAATGTAACGTTTGACAATCGGTGATCCATAATGGCAGCAGGCAGCATTTTTTTGTGGAAGAAAGAACTCTGCATTTAAAATAAAAGTGTAATACTATGTTTCTGAAATGACAAAAAAAAAAAAAAAAAAAAAAAAAAAATCAAAAGATAGCTGATTGAAGTGAAGGTTAAACAGAACTAGACTGTGATGTGAAGGCCATTGTTTTGATTCTAACATGCAATATGTGATGAGCAACAAGTTGCCACTCTTCAGACAGGAAAGATCCACTGCTTCATGTTTAGGTTACTTACGGTCAATGATCAGGAAAAAACGCTCAGAGAACAGTAACGCACCTGTCAGTACAAACACCAGCTCATTGACGGCTGTTTGTTGTGGATCACCAGAGCAGAACAACAGTCGTAAAAATATCCACAAATGGAAATGAAATGAAAATGATATAAAGATGAAATTATATATGCTAGTTTATAATCTCTTTGCCTGTGCATTGCACCATATTAGGAAAATGCACACATCTTCTGCATGTTTATGTTTATTCTTTGGCCTAAAGCCTTTTTCCGAGTCCTGTGACAGATAACTGTGCTGGCGTATACAGGGAGGGGGCTGACACAATCCCCATAGCACTTATATTCTGTCCTCCCTGTATACAAGTTAACTTGGGGGGTATTAAAATAGATTAAGCTTTAAATGTAATGCAGTGGACCACAACTCCTCTCTGAAGAGTTCCAACAGAAATGATCATCATAACGTTCACAAAACGTGGTCTTTATCATAGGACTATTGTACTGGACTACATCTGTATAGGTGTTCATGAT
This sequence comes from Micropterus salmoides, assembly GCF_014851395.1. Taxonomy (NCBI): domain Eukaryota; kingdom Metazoa; phylum Chordata; class Actinopteri; order Centrarchiformes; family Centrarchidae; genus Micropterus; species Micropterus salmoides. The sequence continues at coordinate 10,182,378 of NW_024044237.1, forward strand.
ATTGTTTGCACACACAACTACATTCAAAAAACATAACCTAAACTACTACGGTATGCTTATTACACTACAGACAAATACGCCCCAAATCTATTGTAGCTTGATCAATTTGAAACAATAATACAAACTTACATAACACACACACTTCAAGTGACCTACATTACAAACTGAACATATGTAATTGATCTTCTTTAGCTTCCACAGTGCAAGAGGGGTAAATTATCTTTATCAAATGTCACAAAAGGTGTACACACATTTCTACTACATGTGGCTAGTGTGTTTATAATAAGGTAGCTGATGAATAGCCATCCCACAGTCATTCAGATAATATCATTAACCGGCCAACATCCTGCATGAACAAAGGGTGACTGGTGGACACCCTATCAATTTTAGCCTCACTAATTATCTTTAAGCCTGCTGAGGGGAATAATTTGGCTCCATAAATCAATTTATCAGTGTCCACTATTTATGGCAACCAGGAGTTTCTGATAACTTCATGGCACATTTTATGCATTGAATACCAGGTAGGATTTCACCAGTGCCATTTCCTCTTAATAATGTACAAGTGTAACACTAAAAATGGTTAAAAAACAACAAATAAAACAAAAATCACACAGACCATCCACAGGGTGTGAAATCGTATCCGTTTACGAGTTGAAAAATTGACTTGAAACAAAGATAAAAAGGTTTTTAATGTCTGAATTTACTGTCCTCTTTCGCTTGTTCATAGAAGTTTCTACCATGAAAGACACACAGCGGAAGTCACAGCGTCGTGGAGATGGACAACGCACTTTAAAGGCTGTTGAGAGATAAGCGAACAACAAGAATATCGAGGCAGAGACACAGGTGGCGGGATGTTACAGGGAGAGCTTTGAACTGCTGGTAGCACAAGACACTCTTAAAACAGACCACAGACTTCATGGGCTGCGTACAGTCCGCACACAGACAGCAGTTATATACTGCTAAATTTCAATAACTTAATAAATAAACAAACATGCAACAGTTTTTCCATTGTTCTATATTTGATAGCGTATATGGTGTAACCGCGTTCACGCGCATTTTCTTTAGTGATAATTTCAGAGGGTCATCTATCAGATTACAATGACAAATTTAGAAGCTAACCTGTTTAGATGGAATTATGTTAATACGCAATAAATTCGAGAAATTTAAACATTTTATTTATTTCTCTATTTTTAAAATGTATTAATTTCTGTATTAGACAGTAGCCGCTGACACAAGTAAGAAAAAAAAAAAAACTCTGCTTTCCATCATTCTACTGACATCCTTTAAAATATCTACAGTATGCCTGAAAAGGTACTGCATGTACTAACAGAAAAGCTAAGTTCATGAATGCCCTCTGAGTTTTATTTTTGAATCAGTCTTTATAAGGAAATCTGAATGGATTAATGAAGAAAAATCTGTCCCCATTTACTCCTACATTACAAAACAATAAAATACTAGCCAGACGAGAATTCCCCTTGTATTTGCCCTGAAAGTAAAAGTGAAACTGACACGTAGCAATAGAGTTGGGAATATGCTTTTATAATGAACCATAACTTTCACAAGAGGCAGGCCAAGTATTTTCTGGATTGCAGGTTAAAGGCTAAATGTACATAGACTGCAATTAATAAGCAAATAAGACATTCCTTTTTGTGTCATTGTCGAACTAATGAATATTTATTTCTGCGGGTTGAGTTTTCAATTAAATGATCTTGCCAAAAAATGGGAAGGGTAAACCTGGAATTTGTTCTGAAGTACTGTTCAATATTGAGCTCCAGTCACACAGAGCTACCGGAGCTGTGTCGGTTTCGATGCTGAACTTACTGTCATCTCCTACTGGTCCTGCAGAACACTGGGCTGGTGGGTCCCGTGCCAAGTCGTTCAACTCCTGAGACAAACAAATGACAAGTCAGTTGACCGGGTCCTGCAGTATTTCATGTATTTCCTTAAACAATAACCTACATTAACAGGAACAAAACACCTTAACTGGAAATGGCAACACGAAAACATTGCAACAACACTTAATTCTTGGAAAAAGATCTTTAATAATCCGCAATTAATATCTACTAATATTTGGACGGGTATTTTTTTTTATTTCACATAACAGGCCCAGAATGAGCCCTGTGTATAGTTGACTAAACTGTTTGTAAACAGATCTGAAGGCGGGTGCCAGACGGTGCCAGTGCAATTTCTACAAAGTCCCAGTGCAATAGTAACAACCCAGAAACTCAATTCCAGCTGACACAACATCACTACAGCAGCACCATGAGCTTTGATTACTGAAGTGACCGCTTTACGTAACCGCATTTCTCCAGGTACAGCAGGTAGTGCGTGTGACAGCCAAACTGATATCACGACGATATGACAACAGAGTTTTACTATAACTAAGACAAGCCGGCAAACTGAGGCTAGGTGTGTGTGTGTAGCTTAGTGTAACGTTATAGTGCAAACATTAGCTTAGCGTAAATGCTAGGTGGTCAGGTTAAACAGCGCTGGATGTCAAGTGACAGAAATATTATGCTGGCTGGTCAGCCACATCACGACATGGGCTAACGTTATTGGGGGGGGATAACATCAATAAAACAAAACAAAACACACCATCAAGCTAACTCATATCAAATAAACGGTGTAACACCGATCTGCTGCTCGCCTGCTGTCAGCAACATGGCATCAAACGCGATCAACGCGTGGGGCCTGTTTTTAACCATAGCGACACACTGCTAACATCACCAGCGTTTCCTTGTGTTATATATTGCTCGTCTGTCTCGTGAGTCGACGATTACAATGTAAAATACAAACTACAACACGCATACTTGATCATGATTCACGTTAACGTACTTAAATTAGCTCCCAGTTGTGCATAACGAAGACAATTTAACGTAATGAAAAAAAAAACAGGGAACAGATCTACGCTAGCTTAGGTTGCATCCATCCACATCTCTGGTCTGTTACATGTCTACCGTTTTAACGTTACTTCTGTTATTTATTCGACTACACAGAAAAGAAAGAGCAAATTAGCTACCGTTAATAAAAAAAAAAATAAGGGCGAGAGTCCTCTTAAACTAAGCTAACGTTGGAGTTAACGTTACCGCTAGCTCGGTAACTTATCTGTCAAATCAAGCAGCGATAACGTTAAGTAACAATAAAAATAACGTTAGCTACCTTAACTACAGTACAGGAGAACTACTAAGGAGATACCATACAGCTTTAAACCCTTAAGAACTGAATCCACTGTGTCTTTACTGCAAAGAAATAGCGTTACTGTAGTAGAAGAACCGTTTAGCTTGTCCGAGTTAGCCAACCACCGGGACCGATAACGTTAGCCAGAGACGGCTAACACAACGCTAACATTGTTAGCTAGTAACCGGCATAGCTAGCATTCCGTTATACCCAGGATTAGAAAATAAAATCATAATGAATTAAAGCTATCGATGGTAAACCTTTAATTAAGAGCAGTTAACGTAAGTTAGTTGTATGTCTAACGGTTCAGTTGGCCCGTTTGTATCGTTAGTAGCTCTGGTGAACACAGACAGGCGGCGCATTGCTGCTCTCACTGTCGTCACTCGCTATTCAGAGACCGTTAGCTGGCAGTTGAAAACAAGCCCGAGGTATTAAGTCAATATTTTTAAAATATTATACGTTTATTACACTCGACAACAAGCACCAGATGGCCAACATTGGAAGTAAATCCCCAACGAAACTGCGAAATCCTGGGCCTCGCCGTTCACTTCCTTACCTTGTGAATTCTTTTCAGAGCCATTGTTGTGCTAGCGGTTCTGTCAGGGAAAACGTGCAATTAAAATGGCGATTGATGTCACTGTCCGTTGGTAATACTACAACTTAGTTTTCATAGAACACCGTTACTGTACACTCAATTTACTGATCGCTACCAGAAGGAACCACCGATAAAATCTCGACGCGAAACTGAAAGATAGAAGGGGTAGAACCGCGGTCCTTCCTCCTACTGCAGCGGCTACCAAATCACTGCGGCCTGTGATCTGCCAGCAGCAACAACGACAACACTTCCGGACCAACTCTTCACAATAAAACAAAGTGTTGTGCCAAATTCTGCATGCACGCCGAGAATTGCATGCAACTTGGCTCATATATGCTGACAAATATGTATGCTTTTTGCATACAGCACTTTGCTGTACATTGAGGACTCTAAACGTTCATAAAATGTATAGCCTACTTCGAATCATTTATCACCATTGATGAACCCCATCAAGAATATTATAGCGTTTAAACCTAATTGCAGGCCCTCAAAATCTGTCACACTGTTCACAATCTTGTCCTGTACTATGTGTAATAATAGGCTATTTTAAACGCTGCACATATTGAATATTGTCCCCACTAAACAACGCAAATTGGGATGCAAGTAACCATTATTACATCATAGAGCAATCTGATGATTATTGTCTCGATTAATTGTTTCGTTTCTAAAATGTAAGAAATAGTGAAAAATACCCATCACATATTTTGTGTACCCAAAGTGACATCTTCAAATAGTAGCTGGCTTTGACCGACGGAAAGCCTGAAACCCCCACACATTCAGTTTGCAATGGTATAAAACAGAAGAAAGCAGCAAATCCTCACATACAAGGAGTCGGACCACCGAATTTTTGGCACTTGAAAAATGACTTAAACGATTCATCATTTATCTAAATATTTTCTCGACTAAATTGACAGTTTCACCTCTATTACATATGACATTTTTATTCATTTTTGTGAGACCAATATATTATGGGTAATTAATTTAGCGTATATGGCGAAAATACAAATAAATCACCGTCACATTAACATCACCCTTTTAATTCTGAAGGCCAGCCGTGCAAAGCGGAAGTCTTGTTGTTGCATCGCATCTCTCACTGCGCTACCACTAGAGAGCCTTCCGCCGACATGTGCACGTAAAGGGCTCACGGTGCACGCTGGTGTAGTCCTGCAACTGGCTTCATTGCGGCTCCGTGCATGGAGCGGCAAGGATTTGTTCACATGGTCCGGCGGGAGCCAAAATGTCTACCCAGCACGCATTTTGCATGAGGTAAACTCCTGGGAACCTGTCCTAAAATCGTTTACTAATACGGTTTAATGTCATTAACATATTTACAGACTGTGAACTGGAGATGGTTAGAAATGCTCCAATCCGTTGGCTACATTTATCGATATACTTAAAATGTTAGGGGATAGATGAAGTACACACGGGTTTGCTCAGCGCGGAGTGATATGACTACAAAGACTGTGGTCTCTAGATCGTGGGTACAGTACACATTTGGTACGTAATCCTGGTGTAAGATAGACCTACAGTACAGTATTACAGAATTTTTCACATATATTTTTCTTAACTCTGTTATGTGCTGTAGGCGATGTCACTGGGTGTCATATTCGTGTAACATAAAATGCTCTGTTTGTTTTTTTCATTTGCGGGTGTGACGTGGAGCCGAGGGATTCCCAGCAGATTTGAGGTAAAGGTGTGCTGTGTACGGTAAAAGGTGGGCAAATTACTGAAAGAAATTAAAGAAATTACTTCAACGTCCAACCTCGACCTCTAAAATTCTCAGCACATCTCCACGAGAGTGAAGCCACAACACAAAGTTTGAAACAACTACTTTATTACAGTGATGGAAACGCAAACAACACCCAATGTCCTATCCATAGTCTGCTCACCTGCATACACTGCCATACAGAGAATTACACAATAAGAATTTCTTATTCGCAAACTCATAAACATAACGCATAAGAGAAAAGAAAAAATAATAAACCCTATAGTTATGTTCACATTATCACAGCAGCCCAAACAAGACTAAAGCAGGACATAAATGCATTTCATCATTAATTTATTTAAGAACACATATTAATCTATAAGGAGACATGCAAAAATGATTGACTCTATACTTTAAAGCAAATGATTGAACCACGTATTGTCAAAAGCAAAATAAACCATCCATAACAAATATCAGCATTGATCTTTTTGCCATCTATACATTTTGCTAAGTTCTGTGGAGCACTGTTGGCTGCAGAAACTCTCACAATTTACTCATTTCACAGCAAATACAACAGTCTTTAGGCTTGCACTGTAGCATTTGTCACTGGTTGTTGTGTCGTAAGCCTATTACACTACAATAGGCCTACCGTATAATAATAGGCTATACACATGCCTTACCTCTCTTCAACTGCACAGAAGTTAACGTAATATTTAAGCTGCTTTTATCGTTTGTCTCACTGAGGCAGATTTGCATGCAGATTGCACCTGTTCTGAATTGATGCCCTAAGAATGTTTTCATCCTTCATATTTGTTCCCAATCAGTGTGTGGACAGTCATCTAATGAAGCAAAAACGTTCCAGTTAATTAAAGATGTTCATTGTTGAAGAATGGGCCTGTCATGAAATCTTCTTCTATTGCATGGTTAGAACACAATATTAGTAGCATTTGTTGTGGTAGCAGTAGTATGAGAGATCTAAAATTTCATACTGGGTGTACACACACTGGGCATACTCACACACACACACACACACACACACACACACACACACACACACACACATATATATATATATATAAATATATATATAGCAGTTATAGTTAAGTATGTTTTTAAGTTTTTTAATTCGTACACACACACGCACACACACACACACACACACACACACATATATATATATATATATATATATATATATATATATATATATATATATATATAGCAGTTATATTTAAGTATGTTTTTAAGTTTTTAATTTGTGAGAATATAGAATGAGATCCAGATTTCTTCATAAACATTCAGTTTACCTCTGAAAGTATGTGATAGTTTTTTCCCAGTTTCATGCAATGTGCCACATTTGTAAACTGTACACCAGTGTTTGGCTTAATAGTAGTTTTCCCCCAATTCAAAACAGAAGTTAATTTTACTTTTAATACACATGTCTATAAGCGTTCACTCCTTTGCTCACAAATGAAAAGATGGAGGGTAAAAGTGAAACCAAAATGTCTGAGGTTCATCTACATAAATATATACATGAGACACCTAGACTGAAAATATCTGATGTAAAAAGACGCCAGTAGTAGTATTTGTAGCATTGTAATTTTGACAGTGATGAACTACAACTTATTCAATTAAAATGCAAAAAACAACTGCATGACAAAACAAAACTGAGAAAAAACATTTCAGTTTTTGATAGTGAGGGACCAGGAGATGAAGAAACACAATAATCTGACAATAATTCAGAATCAGAATCAGAATCAGCTTTATTGCCAGGTATGTGTTCACATACAAAGAATTTGACTCAGGATTGTACATTGCTCACGATGTGCTTACTCATACAAAAATACAATAACACAATAATAAAATAAATCAGACACAGACTACAGTATAGACAACACTAATATACACACTATGAACAAAACAATATAGACATATTGACAAATAGTGCAGTGATCAGAGTGCAAAGGATGCAAGAGTAAACTATTATTCTCATTATGTACATGTTGAAGGTGGATATGATATACAGATACACATACACATACATGTACACATGTACACAGTGTGATGGAGCATAGTGCAAAGGATGCTGGAAAAAATAAAAAAGACCTATGACCTTATGACCTGAGGTAGGTGTATTGGTATGCAGAATATACAATATGACATAGTATGAACAGCACTGAAATAGAGAATGGTGAATAAATAAATAATAGTAGTAACCAGTAAACAGGTGGCTGATTAGAGACAGAGTTACTGGGTTATTGCACAGGAATTGTTCCTGACACTGTGAGTCAGAAATCAGCTGTTCATCAGAGTGATGGCTTGTGGGAAGAAACTGCTTCTGAGTCTGTTGGTTTTGGCGTACAGAGCTCTGTAGCGCCTACCAGAGGGGAGGAGCTGGAACAGGTTGTGTCCGGGGTGAGATGGATCTGCAGTGATGTTTCCTGTCTAAGTCCTGAATGGAGGGCAGGTTGGCACCGATTATTTTTTCTGGAGTCCTGACTGTATGTTGTAGTCTGCTCTTGTCCTTTTTGGTGGCAGATCCAAACCAGAGAGTGATGGAGGTGCAGAGGACAGACTGGATGATGGCTGTGTAGAACTGGATCAGCAGCTCCTTAGGCAGGTTGAGCTTCCTGAGCTGACGCAGGAAGTACATCCTCTGCTGGGCCTTCTTGATGATGGTGTCAGTGTTGGGCTCCCACTTCAGGTCCTGGGATATAGTGGATCCCAGAAACCTGAAGGATTCCACAGCAGACACAGGGCTGTTGAGTATGGTATATACTCAACATTGAGTTCGTCTAATGTAATATTAAGTGCATGCAACAATCTCAGTGCCCATTTTGTGACGCTTTGACTAATCCATCTAATTGGTCAAAAATACTTGACCAACACTTTAGTTTTTGACAAGAAACATAAAAATGTATTGACCAAATTCCCCACAGCCTCTGTTCTACTCTTCACAGCATGAAAAAAAGTACTAAAGCTGATGATAGACGGGGCAACTTTTTGAGCAATGTTGCTGGGCAATCTTGCTGATGGCAAGTCCGACTATGTTTTGAACAGATAGCGGCGGTAGAAGGGGATTACGGTAGTAATCTTTACTCATTATCATTGACGGCAACATTGCCCAGCACCAGTGCTCTAAATGTTGCTCTGTGTAACATTAGCATAAACATGTAGACTACATTTGTTAGCATGTTATCATTAAAGCCTCCTATGTGTAGAATTTTTACATGTAAATTTTTCATCTTTCAAATCATCCTTGGCTTTTCTTTTTAGAGTAATTGGTCAGGACTAGTGAAAATTGGTGCAGTGTCAAATATTGGTTTTAACTCGGGTCAGATCTGTGTGGTAGTCTAGGGCTAGTGGTATGCAATGGTGTCCTTTATGGGAGTGGGGCATTTTTAAAATCTTTTATCACAGACAGTAGAGAGATGCAACTTCTGAACCTGAAATGGGGACATTGCAGATTGCAGGTGGTTGCATCCATCATTTGGCAGGAGTAACATTTTTTTGCCTCAATACTTATCTATCCTATCCAACCACTATTTTGTTTTCTGGTACACTGAGCATTACAGCCTCCCAGCATGCTTTAAGTAGTGGTATTAACATATTACCTTTAGCCTTTGATTTATTCTGCTTTCTTATCTCTTATAAAGGAAAATACTATCCTATAGGCCCACGTGATCTTCTGTCAAATAACCTACTGTACAGCTACATGCACACGTGCGCGCACCCACGCACACACACTTCACAGAGGAGTCGTTAAGGGGGAAAGCCCTGTAATCAATGCCTCCACAGGATGGCAGTATCAGTCCGAGAGTAGCCTATGTATGTGTGTGCGTTCCCGCGTGTGCGTGATTTTGCGTGGGAGTTCCTTCTTTCGCCATTCCGGGGTGTCGCCAGCCGCACGGCACCGCTTGCAGAGGCGTCCTGGAGAGGTAGAGCCTGCGCGTCTCTTCTCTCTCCAAGGCGTCTCTTCGCCCTCTAACCTCCAGAGTCCACCCCCACCCCCTACTCCACCGCCGCAACACCAGCACCACACGCCCCTCTCAAAAAAACAAAAACAAAACAGAAACAAATTTGGGATCCAAGCATGCCACAACAGCTGCTAGGTACCCGCCTATCCTCCCCCAAAGTCACCGCAGGCGCAGCAGCAGGCTTTCCCCGTCCGAGAGAGCACGGAGACTCCACCGAGTGATGCCACTACTGCAGCAAGAAAAGCACCCAGCAACCGCGCATATTCTCCACGCCTGCCGGAGGACCCGACACCACAGTCTCGGCCCTTGACAGAAGAGAGAGCCCCCATTCCCCCCACCCTTCTCGGCTCCGTTCCCGTCCCGACTCCAGGATGTCCGACTGCAGCGCAAGTCCCGCCGACCGGGTGATCAAATGTAGGCATGCCAAATCCTGCACGGCCAGTGAGATCTACCTATGTGCCAGTAATTCTGCTGTAACTCATCTCTTTTTTCTGTTTGCATCCCTGTCGTACACCTGTGTCTCTCATTCGCACGTTTTATTTGTTTTGAGTCCATCCCTTTTTATTATTTTCCCACCTCATAATAAAAGAAGCCTATTTGGCTGGCGAGTCACCATGCATGTGCCTTGGACCTTTTAGGGGAGAGAGGTAGTGGTGAAGGGGATGGGGTGGGGGGTATCCAACATGATACGCCATAATCAGGGTCTTCCCTCGTTATTCTATTAGAATTCACCCCCTCACCGAGGCATTACCCCATGTTCTAACGGGGGGATGTCTCTTCCTCTATGTATAGCCAAAGCTGTTGTGCGACACCCTGTGCTGCATGAGCTCCATTTACGCGCTCCACTCCTAGCGGTGGTTTCGTGTTACTGAATAATACCCTACAGAGACACAGCCGAGAGAGAGTGATAGAGAGAGGGAAGAGCAGGGAGGGAGAGAGGGAGATGAGCATCTTGTTCCAATGAAACATCAAGCAGTGTGACGATGACAGCGAAAGGCAGACATAAAGGTAAATAAATGTTACGCATAACCTGCGATCTTTGGTGTTGTGGTTCTGCTGTGGATGTGGATGGTGTCACGGGATGATGTTGCATGCAAGCAACGATGGGGGAGAGAGGGAGGGCAAGATGCTACGGGGGACTTGTCACTCGGAGACTCATAGGTGGCTTTTGAGCTTTATGTCTTAGTGTTCATGTACTGCACCTCTAGCTGCACGTCTCCGTGGTGCCCCAGTGTTGGATGTGCCGGCTACATCTATAGGGTGGCCTACATTTGCGAGCTAGTTTTATTATTCGCCAAATCTGAGCCAAAGGGAGGTAATCGAATTGTTTAAACGGCAGGTAGGCTGACAACTTACCTTGCCTAGCGCGCGCCTCAATACCTGTGAGTGTGGTTTTAATTATAATGTTACAGGCCTATAAGATGAAATCAGCCTGATGTTTGCTGATGACGCTTTAAAAGCGCGAGGGCACATGATGGATTTGCGATTCGACGTTTCCTCAGTAAGGCCTGAATGTCAGCGGGTGATTGTGTTTCTCCCGTGCGTACGGTTCTTCCGCGTCTCCGTAAAGGTCTCCCTGGCTTCCCCTCTTGTTTCCCAGAGTGTCGAATGAGAGACAAAATTGACTTTAGGCATGCTGTGCTGCCTATCCGAGCCGATGGCTATGCACACCGCCCTAATGGTGTAATTGCATCACTGGATTATGGAATATTTAATGTGTTTATGAGAGTGTCTGTTTCTCCTTTACGCGTGGTCGGCTATATGGGGAGGCGAGGAGGGGCTCCGCTCGGGTTATGATCCAGGGAGCTCGCACAGATAGTCGTGCTTGTCGGGTCACAACAAGGCTGGCATGGCAGCGGCACTTCCACGCACGCAGCCTGTCACATGCGGCGACGCCTGGCTGGCTGTCACTCCCACTGGCTCCCCTTAATAAACTCTCAAGGTCTCTCTGCCGGAAGAAGCGGAGCTGACAGTTGGATGCGTCGCTCGGGCATGCCCCGGTATTCCGTGCATGCGTCGTGCTTGGAAGGGGGTGGGGTGGGCTGGGGGCTGAGGGCTCTTGCAGTTTTTGCACGTAGGACTTAAAGACTGCATGTGCATATGCATACAGGATGGCTGTGCGTGTATGTGTGTAACTACATGGATGCAGTTGTGCAGGGGCGGTGCTTGGAAATCTGGATCCCCTGACTGCAACCAATTTAACACTGAAACCCAATCCACCCATTACTTATCTATCTTTGCCCCCAAATTAGTAGCACCACCCCCTCTCTAGAGTTCACATGTGCATGTGTAGTTTTACATCTTAATTTCTGTTTGCATGTGTGTTGCAATGCAGCTGGGCCACCCATGCTCAGCTGCCTCAACACTGGAACAAACTAAGCGGCCTATATCTTCATACATCATCCATCACACACACACACACACACACACACACACACACACATGCACACACATACACACACACATGGACACACACTTATATAAATGCACCTTCTCTAACAAACATGCACCAAAACAACACAGCCATTCATCAGTCAGGTGAGAATGATTTAGTGTGTATGAAGCTGGAAAGGGAAGGGGGCATCAGTCAAAGAGACATCACTCCTGGCGGATGGACTCTGCCCGGTAGTTCCTCACGTTATGGATTTTAGTGATATTCAGCAGAGAGAAGCGCACAGAGATGGAGCCAAAGGACAAAGCATACCAAGAGGAACAGACAGAGAGTGTGGGGGCGAGGTGAGGGAGAGAGGGCAGGAGAGAATGTGACAAGGCCACAGAGGAGGTGAAGTAGCTGGAGCAAAGGAGAGAAAGATAGGCACAGAGGGAAAGAGAAAAAGACAAAAAAAAGAGAGACAAGGCAAGTAGAGTTTCACTCTCTTGAGTGGCAGGACAGAACCCTCTGACTTAACCAATGGACTTCTCACACCCTTTTTTGATTCACTTTTAATGCAAACCTGTGTGTGTGTGTGTGTGTGTGCGTGTGTGTGAGGGCCAAAATGTGAGATTGTGATTATATAATTATATATAATTATTATGTAGTCTCCACCAAATATTGCCTTTTGAATTGTACATAGTAAGGCATTTTGTAGCAACACAATGGCAGCTCTGTCACTGCTACTTCATGCCAGACCCATAACTGTATCTACAGTAGTGATGCATGAATCCTAGTTGATAGTTGGTAACACATAGAAGAGACATCATGCTGTCAGTCTCCTTGTACCATTATTCACTGGTGACAAAGAACACATCTCTACCCATGAGTCAACAGCAAGGAATCTTGGGTGTGCAGAACTACTAGCGAATACAAATACATAAATACAATGCATACATGGAGGCTGGTACAGTAACTTGGTAGGGCTTAATCTCCCCGTTGATTTCCTAGAATCCTGAGGTGAGTGTCAAAGTAAGGAGACTGCTGAACAATGTCCAAGCACACAACTAGTGCTGAAAAACTCTATTGACCAAAAAAAGTAATCAGTGAAATGTGTAACGTGTGGAAAATGGACAATATGGCACAGTTTTGTGAGTGCCGTTCCATGGATTAATCAGACTGTAAAACCTGGAAAAAGGCACTAGCAACGTGATACATCTGGGCTAATGCTTGATTCCTAAACACGTGGATGATGTGTACTGTGTCACTTCCAGTGCACGACTTCTGCCTTATATAGAAATTAACATAACATTAATGATGACGGCTTCCCATAGATCAGCTAGTTTCAGAGTCCTGGTATTGTGCTCAGGGCTTACTGGGACACTTTCAGATCTTAGAGCTTACTTGCTGTGAAAAAGGTCTATTGGCATTGTTTTCTAGGACTTGGTGCGACCAGCCATGCCATGAGAAGCTTGATCAAATAAAAGTACCAAACATTTTGTGGTTACAGCTTCATACATTTGAGGACTAGCTTGTTTTAGTACTTTTCATGTCATTGTAAATCATGGACATCTTGTTGTACCTGATTTTGACACAGATTTAAATGATTAACCAACAGGGGGAAAAAAATCTGTAAATGTAGAATAAAGAAATAAAAATAATAGCCCTGGTTCTTAGACTGTTCATTGGATACAGCAGCCAATTAGAAGGTGGAAAAAACAGTTGAAACACCGATACAAGTTTAACAACATTAATCATGGCTGTGTTCCATTTAGCTGTCTCAGCTTCAAGGCCCTTGTAACGTGCAGGCTGACTCACTGACACATTCACCTAAATGGAATAGGTACATTATTAATGTTAGTTACACCTGTACTTTTCCTGCTATGACAAGTCAAACTGTACGGCGTGAGAAAGGCACACAACCTCAAAAATGACATTCGAGTTCAATCCACACCTTTCTGACACCATGTCAATAAAAAGTGAACATTATAAGCTTCATTAAGAAACAATTTATTGCATCTGATTTCACAGCAGGTGTACCTAATGAAACTAAAGTCAGTCAGTGGAGGATGACTGCAGTGGCACTTCAATTGTCTCTTAGTCCTGAGTAGCAACACAAATATAAACTAAGCCTCACCTCATGTGTGTACCATCATCTTTTTCTGCTCAAGGTGCACCTAATACACAGAAGTGAACTAGTTTTGCTCATGTTGTTTGTCTTTCTCAAACTTCATCTAACAAGCCAACCGGCCTCAGTTGCTACACGTGTCATATGATTATTTAGCATACTGTGTGTGTGTGTGTGTGTGTGTGTGTGCTAGCATAATGCAGGACAGAGCTACACAGAGATAATTTTGCTGCCAATTGTCTTCTCATATATGGGGTAGGGTGCCAGTGCTCTAAATTGCCTGATAATGCAGTTTAGAAAGACCATGAACGATATGACAATAATAATAGTAGCAAGCTAGCATTGTTGAAACCAAGGTTTCAAGGTGCAAAGGTGATATTTCTCATTTGTAAGTTGTGACCTTTTAAACATCAATGAATGTGTGAAGAGTATTCACCAAAGCTGAGTGCGGCCATATCCAATATGCACTCATGCATTCACAAACACTCACACTCACAGTCACACACACACACACACACACACACACACACACACACACATCACCTCTGGCAAAGCTCGGGGCTCACTGGGCATATTTCCTTTTAGTGTTACATGCTGTTCCATTCCCTCATGGTTCCCTTGGGGCCCTGTGTGAGCTGTGTGTGTGTGTTGGATTTTGGTGTTATCCTTGTGAGCCAGGGGTCCCACCTCGACAGGTCTCTGTGTACCCTGTGGGGAGGGTGGCAGGGCAACGGCTATTTATAGAGAAGGTACTCCACAGAGAGAGAGGGAGAAAGGGATTGTCTAATGAGGACAGGCTGTTAGGGGATGGGCCGTTGTTTCTGTGCGTGCATGCGTGTGTGTGTGTGTGTGTGTGTGTGTGTGTGCGCGCGTGTGTGTGGGTGTGTCTTTGTGTGTGTGTGTGTCTGTCTGTCTGTGTACACAGATGGTCCTTCATGTGTGTAGTGTGTATTAATTGAACAACTTCAAACACATCTTTAGTTGTCCCCCCACCACCACCTTCAAAGATCCACGTATCTATGTTAGCTGATCTGGGTCAAAAATGACAGTTAACACACACACACACACACACACATGCACACAATATGCACGTGAATAGTCATAGCTCTCCTCTCTCATACACCCCAATTTTTGCTTTCCCTCTCTCTCCTCAATCGTTGCTCTCATTCTTCTTTCATCCCTCGGTTTCTTCCTCCTTCATTTATTCATGCAGAGACAGGCAGCGGGATGAACTGATCTTTGGGCTTGTGTGTGTGTGTGTGTGTGTGTGATCACTTTAGATGAGGTCCTGTAGAGGGCAACACATCTAACATACAAACACACACACATAGAGGCATGCCATCAGTTCTGGTCGATGTCACTGGATGAACACCAGACAGATACAATCTGGGCAGGCACAGTGTTGCACTTTAATGAATTGATTCTAAGCTTGCATAGCACATAAAGGACTACTCTTATGTGCTTCTGTAATTACTTTTTATGTACCATTTTTGCCATGTTCATTATTGCAGTTTAACAACTGGCCTATGGTGCTCAACACCAAAAATTATTTCCTTTTCTTTTCCATTATCTGACAACCAGCTGATTGAGAAACCCACATTTGTGTTGTTTTATACCTATTTAGTCATATTTTGCAACATTTGGAGGACACACACAAATGAGGACAGATGGATCACGGGTGACTTCTACAGTCATTTCTACAATCTGTCTGTTCTCGCATGTTGTCACTTCCTCCATCCTGCACCAGCCCGTCTCGTTGTGAATGGTGTCCCGGTGTTATTAAATCTGATGAAATATCCCCACAATTAACTTTAGCCATTAGGGAGGATGTGCACAATAACAAGATGATTCTGATCAGATTCTGCTCCAGTTAGGCTATTAGGCCAGCCCAGACAAATTTAGGAGATTTGGTTGAAAGCTGTGTCATAGATTTTCTCCCAGGCTCCCCCTCACTGCGCTGTGATGTGGAGATTTTTGGCTGAGCTGGCAGCTTTGGCGCTTAATAAATTCCACACTGGGGAGTTCAGCTATGGAGAGTGGGCCAGAAGACAGGAACAGTACAAAGTACAGCAAAAAAATGCATTCACCTCTTTGCTCATCTTACACCCCTTGGTCCAGCTCACCTCACATGCACCCCATCCATCGTGTAATTGGTTGCTTCAGTGAAAAGGACAGTTCTGGATGAATGGCATTTTTTTCACTCCACTTGTCTGTACTTCAGAAAGTTCGCTGTGTTTGTCATTTGTACTCAGACAAAGGACAGCTTAGATTGTCAGAAGTTCCCTCACAAGGTTAAAACATTTGGCACCATCACTGAGCATAAAAAATGCAGCATTTGGGAGAAATATTACCCACCATCACTTTCTTTAAGAAGTGTGGCATTAATGCTCTGAGCTTACTGTATGTCAAGCCAACAGCATTTTTACACTGCTAATATCTGTGTAGGATAAATGGTATAGATCCCCCTCTGACATTTTTTATCACTTTGTGTACAGTATTTTGTTTATTTCATGCATTTATTTATAAGGACAAAGCACATTAATCAACATTACTGTAAATGTACCTGTGCTAGTCAGCTGGTTTTTAACACTGCAGGGTGGACCGGTGAATTCACAAAATACATCCTAGTTCATAGTTTGCCCATAAGTGGCTTATTAGCCATTAGCTATTAGTTTTGCTTTTGGAGATTCTTTTCTGTAAGTTAACCCTTGTCCTTTCCTAGTTGTTGCAAAATGTAGATTTACAGTATTATGGATAGCACTTCCTGTACATATAAATATAAACAATATGAAATACAAAAGCGTAATCAATTCATTCCTTTACTGCAAACCATGGAGTTTTATAAGTAGACTGTGTTTCATAGCGCGTAGTGCATAGCTACCATGACATATGCCTTATGGTCCTCCTGACAGGTGGGTCTGCGTCTGAATAATTAAGCTTGTGAACTGCTTGTCGTCTTTACACAGAATCTTAAGCTAGAACAGTCCCTATTTTATGCTAACATTATTATTATTTGAATGTAGTGTCACAGGCTAAATGTGTTGAAATACATCTATGAATAAAGACAGGACCCTCCTATTATTATTATGCTTTTAAAAAGTCTTCAAAAAATTCACAGTCAAACTAGAAAGGTCCCCCATACCTTCAGCTAGCAGAATTTGATAAAACAGTGCTTGTGTGTTAGTGCTAGCTTCAGTGTGTGCATCAAGCTACCAGGATCAGTTAGTCACTAGTCACTGTAGTGGTGTGTTCCATTTACCTCGGAAGTCGGTGCTGGGAATGACATCACACCCGATTTGATGGCGTTCCAGTTAAGTTGGAAAACCTCACTCGGCCAGCTGTTGTTTACAACTAGCCAGGTTAGCTACTGTTACACCGGTTGATAAAAAAAGGTATTGTGCAGTATTTACTCATTCTAAACACTGTATCAACAGGTCCACAGAAAGCAGCTGGATAGAACTGTACGAATATATCTGAGTCACAAGTACACAGAAGTATTAATAAACAGTATAAACTACAGTTTTCACTAACTGTTGATACTCAGAGCAGCCATCTTGGATCACAAAGTCAGGGTAGTGCAGTTCTCCCGACTTTCCAAGTCGGAAATCCGACTTAAGGGGGCGTTCCTTTGAAATTTCCGACTTCCCAAGTCAAATGGAACGCACCATAAGTACAGGGTGGTGTTTTAGGGGAAAAGGGTCAACCTCTGTTGACTGTCAATCTTAGGAGCTCTTCAGCAACGGGAGGTGAATACCTATTGACATACCAGCCCTTACACTTCTTTTTCTGATGTTTTGGTTTGACTTGTAGTTTGCTAACCCCAGGCTAAATTACATCAGATTTTGTGTAATAGCAAATGTTCTATCTGGAAGAGAAAAACAAGACGAGCACATTACAATGAGCTTTAATAATGGTTTAATTTGAGAAGCATGACGGTTGAGTGCTGTAGAAGGAAATTCCTGGGCTTTAACTTACTATGAAAGAGATCTATGGTATGAACACTACTGAGTAATACTGTATGTAATACAGATGGCCCACAAACTGGTAAACATGCGACGATCAGTTGTACTACTGAATGTAGATACTGTATATCGGTGCTGTATTAAATGTAAATGTGTTTCTTCTGCATTAATGTCATGCTTCAGGCCTGCAAATTCTGATGCATTATTCAGAAAGCCTTTTGTTATTATTGGCAAAAATCCTTATTCTTGCAAACAAAATTGCTTTGAGGAAGAAAAAGCTGTACCACGTTTCACAAATTCATATCAAATGAATATTAAATTCAGATGTGGCTTCTTCATAATTTACAGCTCTAAACCCCAGACAGCTTTCCTTCTTCAACCTTTACATGTGTGCTTGAACCTCTTAAGTTTTTCCGAAATCCAATAGTATTCCCCTTGAGATGTGCGCTCATAAAATGGTCAGTTGCCAGATGCAAAAGACCTTCTTGTTTTGATGGTGTTGGTAGTGAAACTCTTCTCTCTCCATTCCCTAACTGCCAAGTATAGTTTTCCCAAGTATAGCTTCTTCCGCAAGCTCTGTGTCTCTGCTGCTCTCCACTGTCTCATACCTGCCCTACTTTCACACTGCTCACACAATTTACGAGTTTCCCACTCCTTTCTCTCTCTCTCTCTCTCTCTCTCTCTCTCTCTTTCATGCACACGCACCAGAAGCCTCAGTTTTACCTCAAATCAGAAATAAACACACACACACACACACACATTGAGTTCATGTATATGTGCAAGCATCAAAAGAATACTGTAGCTTTTTTTCTACTATGCATGCCGCTATTTGTGACCAGCATCATTAAAGTTTGTTGCACAGGACAACACAATATGGTGCAGTACAGTAGTACAAGGCAGTACATTAAGTTACAGTACAGTGAAGCAAGAGGTTTAGCCACATACAGACTGAGCCCTGTTTATAAATAAATATGAAGTCAGACAAACATGAACATGCATGATACATTCTCTCTCTGGCTTATGTTCTCTAACAGCCTGGGGCGCGTTTTAACATGTAGAGCCGCTGTTCTCAATCGATGTAAAACAGATCCTGCGGCCTGGCAGCTCGTGGTGTCCTGGGATGTCTCAGGGTGCTCTTGTGTGATGTGTTCAGTCTTAAGGTGCGTAAAAGTGTCGTGGGCTGTGTTAGGGGCTACCCCATGGATCCCTGAAGTACTTTAGCGTGTCTAAAAATGCATTCAGGTGCGTCTCTAGGTGTCCCTCAAGGCTTAGGTTACCCTGAGATACATTTTGGTGAAGTCCATACAACTCCCCCCTTTTTTCCGTGTGAGATCCAAATGACTAGATGATCCTTTAGTCTGAAAATAGCTCAAAACCAGAGTAACCATGGCTGTATGGCTTGTCAGAAGCAATTTCATCAACAGGCATAACTGTAAAATCCTCATAATTACACATACAGTGTTAATTTAGATTGATTGTAACTTATTTGTCCAGTGGTTTGTTTTTTTTTCCGTGGCCCTCCTGGTGGTTCATTTAGCAACACTGGCTAAATGTTGCTGATATTTTAGTGGTGATTATATAAAACCGTGCTGTGCGGTTTCATGCGGTTGTTGAGCTACGTTTACTGTAAAGAAATCAAATGTGACTATCACATTAAAATGTAATGATGGACATCAGTGTGAAAGCTGACTGAGGAGACTGTGGCCTGTTACAGCAACGGGAAGCGAGGGAAGAGAGGGAAGCAGAAAGCGAGAAAGTGGAGTGAAAAACTGAAAAAAAAGGAGAAGGGGCAAGAGGAGAGAGTGCAAAACAGAGACAAAGTGACAGAGAGTGAAAATGTGTGTGTGTGTGTGTGTGTGTGTGTGTGTGTGTGTGTGTGTGTGTAGAAAGAGAGAGAGTGTAAGAGAGAGAGCCAGGCCTAGTTTTTAGTTTGTGATCTAGGCCATTATCTGTGTTAGCACTGGTGGGGCTCCAACAGGCTCTGTGGATCCTGCATAACAATACCTTTTATGAGCTTGAATGTGTGTGCGTGTACCACTGTAGGCTCACACGTATGCGATCATGCGTATTAAAGCCATTGTGCCATACATGATGAATGCATGTGTCCATGTGCCTCTGCCTTTTGTTTTTTGCCACGGAGTCTGTGCCTGTTTGTTAAAACCACTTGTGTGTGTGTGTGTGTGTGTGTGTGTGCGTCAACGTTTTGTTGAGTGTGTCTTTGCATGTGTATATGTGACTCCTCACGTGCAGCTGTGCGCTCTTGCTGTATCACCCCCGTCGTCAGTCAACCCCCCTCTCCAGCAGTGCCCTGGGGGCCTTCATTATGTAAGAAAGACATTACTGCAGAACAGAGGCAGAGAGACATTACTGCAGAACAGAGGCAGGCAGCCCTGACAACTCTGGCAGCCCCTAGTTCAGTGCAACCCACCTAGGTCTCCATAAAACACACACACGCACACACACACACACACACGTTGAATAATATATGTTATGCATTATTATAAACGTTCTTCCCTTTTCTTCTGCATCAACTTCTTTCATTCACTCCATAATCTAACGCACCTCCATCTACATATCCACACCCCCATTCAAACTCTCTTCCCCGGTCTTGATGTCAAATAATATCTGCTATATTATATCCCCCTTCCTTCTTCCATCATCGATTCTCCACTGTCTCCATCTCTGTCTACACCTTTTTCTTACTTCCATCTCCTTTCCATCACTCCCAACCTACTTCTCCAGCGGTCCCCTTCCCCCTGGCCCACCGGCTTACCATGAAGGAGGTGTTTGACGCCGAGGGCCGGCCGCGGGTGGACCTGCTCAAGGCTCACCTCACCAAGGAGGGCCGGCTGGAGGAGGCCGTGGCCCTGCGCATCATCGATGAGGGTGCCGCTATCCTGCGCCAGGAGCGCACTATGTTGGACATTGAGGCGCCAGTCACGGGTATGGTGTAGTGATGATGAATGGAGGAATGGGGCGTGAATTTGTCTGTAATTTAGTAAACAATTACAGTACAGTTAGTCAAAAATACAAAATAGTAAGAAAGCTAAACTTGACGTCAGTGAAAGCAATAGTTTGAAATTTCAAACAAATATGTGTATTCAAGTATGCCAAGACTTAGATGAGCAGATTGATACCACTCTCATGTCTGTATGGTTAATGTGATGCTACAACCAGCAGCCAGTTCACTTAGCTTAGAATAAAAACTGGAAATAGGGAAACAGCTAGCTCACTAATTAACATGTTATATCTCATTTGTTCAATCTGTACAAAGAACTCAAGTGTAAAAGCATCACTTTACCGTTTTACAGGGGACTATGTGCTAGACCACTCATTTACTGTGATCATTAACTTGTTCCTAATTGCCTGGTAACTTCTCCTGGCCAAGAAATAGTCCTGTACATAACCCCCGTGTTTCTACACTTTAATTTCAAAACCAATTATCTAAAAAAACAAAACACAAGAACACTTTGCCAAGCTCCCACCGAAAAGGTGTTTATATGTGTGTATGAGTGATGAGCGAGTAGATCACACACTTTTAAAGGGAAGGCACAGATAGCAACAGTCAAACAGAGATAGAGCGACGGAGGAATGGTGCTGCAGAGCATAAGGCAGAAAGTTCAGTAATTACGTATTAATCAGATTCCATTTGTTGATTCATTAATCTGCCAAATGTAGCTGCCACCCTTTTACCATAATCTGAACTGTTGTTCGGTCGCACTTCACTGAGAGAACCAATTGGCACTCACGCACCTCACAATAGCGGGAGCTAGCTGTGGAGATATCTGCATGTAGGAAATGGTATGAACCGAGGAGGAGGGAGGAGGAGGGGGAGATTGAAATCGATGAAGAACAAAATGGAAAACAAGTTTCTGAGACGATGACACAGACGACAGACAAGCAGGCAGGCAGACTCAGACACTCTCAACCTATTGACACTCACTGGTTAATGCACCTGTGTATCCCTTGCATATATGTGTTTGTGTGTATGCGCGCATTTATGCAAATCTGAGCGGTGAGATAATTCTGCGTGGGCTGCCCACGCAGTGTGGGAACATCGCTCGGCTTTCACAGGTACAGATCCCTGGGGAAGAGGACAGACAGACAGGCAGATGGAGAGACAGCCGATCATAAGCAGCTTAGTGCAGAGGTTCTCAAACCTGCTCATTCCCAATGAGCAACATATTGATCAAGTTTCTCCACTTATACAGATTCTTACCCAGAAACAACCACCTGAGAGGATTTTATTTGTCTGAGTTAACAATGATTGGAAAATAGTACAGGGTTTTGTTGAGAGGGCTTTAAGCAAATGTAATGTTGAGGAGATATTCTAAACAGTTTAGCACTTTGATGGAGTCTCTCTGTAAATGTTCTAAAATAGACCAACTAGTGAACAGACAGACAGGTGGATGGCTGAAATTTGAACTGACAGGCTTGTAGAATGTCACATGAAGGCTTCTGGGAAAATACTGAGGCAGGAGGAGGAGGCAGACAGGTACGGTTCAATTTCACTCATGCCATTTTGCATTTCCCAATTCCCAGTTCAAATTAAAGTGAATGCTTAGGAGCAGACACAAAAACAGACATGTACATGGCAAGCAGATGGAGAGACAGACAGACATAGCCGGCCAGGCAGATGCAAAATGGCCATCGTGAAATGGCTGCAGAGGGGGAACTATGACATCAACTGAAAGTGAAAGGAGAGGCCAGACAGATGGTGAGGGAGGAGGATGGGAAGATGAATGCTGCCAGATCGTACAGACAGACAGTCCTGAAGTCTTTCAAAATATGAAGTGTTCAGCATGTGAAGCCTAATATAAATTAGATCCAATACTCCTGGATGTGACTTGGAACAAATCTGTGGGAAAATTGTTGGAAACACAACCATTGAAATGTGAAAAGAAAAGCAAGCTAGCTAAAGTCTGATTGCTGATGTGAAGTTAGTCACAAAGGTAAGTTTTATGCATTGCATGATTTAGAACAAATTTCACATATTGTAGGGTGCTGTTTTTTAAATAATGATTTATAACACAACACTAAGTAATAGTGTTAGAGCTACAATTATCAATTAAACTGAAAAGAAAAGAAAAATTCTTGGTGATTGTTTTGTTAATAAAATGTCAAAAAATGCCAATCACAGTTTCCCAGAGCCCAAGGTTCAGTTTACTTATTTTGTCCAGCTAACCGTCCAAAACCCTAAGATATTCAGAATGATATCATACTAGACAAATAGAAGTGGCAAATCTGCACATCTAAGAATCTAGAGCCAGTAAATGTAATTTATTTTTTGCTTGAAAAGCGACTCAAATTACACCGTAAATGACAATCAGCTAATCAGTTAATCAACAAAGTGTTTCACCCCTACATTGTACATGAGCATAGACATCATGAGCATTTTTCACTTTTTGTGGTGAATATCAACGTCAATATTAAATGTGTAAGGCCCTTTTCTAAATCCCAAGTGCGTTTTCTAAACAGAGACCTCAAAATGATTTTATCGCTTATTTTCATGCGACAGATGAGTGATGTTTCTAGATCAGCAGACAGGACAGATATACCTCTGCAGATGCAAATCAGGCCATATGGAGCTACTGAAGCAAAGATGGTCCCACATGTTAGTGTGACAGCTGAAAACTACGGCCTTTATGATGCTTACATTGATGTGTGTTATTTACACAGTGTGTGGAGATATCCACGGTCAGTTCTTCGACCTGATGAAGTTGTTTGAAGTGGGAGGTTCTCCTGCCAACACACGCTACCTCTTCCTAGGGGACTATGTGGATAGGGGCTACTTCAGTATCGAGGTGAGGATGGACACTTTATCTACTTGTCTACATTTTACTGGGTGTGTATTCACTGAAAAACAGTGTAAGCTCACTGTACAGAAAGCTTACAACTAAATCAATGTCCATTACAGTGCACATTGCCCTGAAGTCTATTATTCACTTTCCAGGAGCAAGGTTTATTTCACTTCTGAGGTATACAGTTACAACACTGGGCTGTATTTAATGTATTATAAATGTACATGTACACATCACAATGTGTGTCTGAAAATGAACAGATACCAAAATTATGTAATGTAAATTTGACTCAAAGTCAGTAATCACTAAGAAGAGTGCTGCTTACTGGATATGTATGGAAACTGAGTGGAGATATCCAGAGGGCTATTTGGACATTTGATTCTTTAAAGTTGAGTGCAATATGGTATTTTTGTGATTACATAGTCTGGCAGAAATGCACCACAGATCAGGAGTGTGTTTTGAATCCATAATAATATGAGCACTTGGTGAATGTCATAGTTTGCTGAGCCACTTGGCCACCATGGCATAAGGGATGTATCATTGACATGGAGTGAGTTTGGAGGGGAGGGAGCAATATTTAGGCCACTTTCCTAACACACTTCAAGGGCACACAGACTGGGACTTAATGTAGAGCAGGGATGACACTGTGTAAAGGTAACAGAACACCTTCTGAGCCATTTGTAGGGTTAACAAAGTGTTAATGATAACAGTGAAAACATGATGCTTTTATATTCCAAAATATGTCAGACCCAGCCACAGCTGTTTTTTCGGCATATAATCAGCACACTCTTATTTGGGATGATTCTTGTCAAAATCCTGGTTATGTCTATCTTTAGACTGGGGTAAGGATCAATTTGCTTTCAGCTCAATTAATTTGGGCAGTGGATGGTTCATTCAGAGAAGGAATTCCTAGTAACGGCTACATCATTATTCTCTGTGTCTCACTTTGAATTTCCAGTTTGAATTTAATGAGTGGAAATAAAAGTGAAATGACTCTAGCTCAATTGCTGACTGGCAACGATGTGCTAAAGTTTTTTTCACTGTAGTATGTGGTTTAAAGGGAAAGTTCGACATTTTGTATATAATGCATTATAAATGTACTCAAAATGTTAGCAGTTTTAATGATATTGTTGCTAATGTAAAGCTGTTTATGTTTTCTCTTCCCTGGGGAACCTTTAGTGTGTGTTATACCTGTGGTCACTGAAAATCCTCTACCCAAAGACGCTCTTTCTTCTACGGGGAAACCATGAATGTAGACATCTGACAGAATATTTCACCTTCAAACAAGAATGTGAGTAACACTTTCAGTGTTTCCTCCTAATATAATTTGCTCTTTTTGTCTGTCTATGTTTGTGTCAGTGCCTCCCTCACCTCTCACATTTCTGTTGTGCTTCCCTCTTTAACCTCACCCCAAACCTACTCCTTCATACATCAGTTGTTAGCTAGCTAGCTAATTAAACTGAGCTCTGCATTCACATAAGCTGGGATACATAGCAGTTTTTTATGTTTCCAGCTGACTGGTTTGTAGAAGAACCCTGTAAAGGGGGTCTTATACATGATATAATGCTAAAAGACTAAAGCTGAAGCTTCATGTCTGTTCCACGCAAAAAGTTAGCATCCTGAACAGTTGATGATTATCCATGTAGGAGGCAGGGAAGTAAAGAAACAGCACTGGTTTTGTTTTTGCAGTGTAGAGCCAGTTAGTCGTGGAAGGATGAAAAGGATATTAACATAACAAAATGACAAAGAAGGTAGAGGTTGGATATATGCTTTATTGTTTGTATGTCTGAACAGTTAGTTTCACTTTCAGTGTTTTAAGAGAAAAAGCTTTCTCTTAAAACATCAGGACTTACTGGTGTGATCGGTAAATGTAATGCTGTGTCAGATAAAGAGTTTTGCTGGGAGTTGCTGGAGTGTAAACCTGCCCAAATCCAATTGAGCAGGACAGAGCAACCGTAATGTTAATGTTAGCCAACACTCTGATATAGTATCATCCAGGACACTCTTCCGCACAGTCACTACACAGTGGATGTGCTATCGTGAACATAACCTGTAACCCCATTTTATGGGGTTACAGGTTATGTTCAGGTTATGTCTAATAGCTTAGACTAGGAATGAACGCTCTGTTACTACTGTAGGTAGTAAGCCAGACACACTGATGTTTAAAGCTTACGTTAGAGGACAAAAACACTGTTCAGTTCATTCTTTACACCCTTGCTCTTCAGTTTTTGGATTTTTGAAAGGCTAAAACAATTACACCACCCTCTAAACTCCTAATCAGTATCAGTCTTACTGCCCCATGCATACTGCTTGAACATGTGGAGAAATTCAAAGGCTTGCAGGCCTGTCATGCCTAGTTACAGCTGCCCCCTATCCATCCTTGCAGGTTGTATCCTCCCTCTTTTCCCACACTCCTATCCATCCCTCCATTACATCTTCTCTCCCTCCGTATTTCCACTTCCTCTCCCAATAATCACCCCTCCAGTCTCACACTCTGTCTCTCTGACTGTCTCCTCTGCCAGTGAGTTTCGGCGTCCTGTCCAAGAGTGGGTGATTAACAGCAAATTAATTTGGCCCTTAATGATTGGCTCAGGGACTCACTCCTCTGTGTCTGATTGGCCAAGGGACGAGGAAGCTAATTTCCCCTGGTGCTCATGGCGAATAGTGGTCGCCCTCAATTACCATCTGCTGTGTGTGAGTCTGTATGTGTGTGTGCACCACAAGTGTGTGCAAGTGCAAGCACTATCACTGCATGCATGTGCAAGAGTGTCTTCATAAATGTTTAAGTGTGTGTGTGTGGAAGGAGCTGAAAACTGGTGGACTAACAATAATGAGCTCCTGCTCTACACAAGGCAGATGGAGAGGTTGACAAACACACTCCTTGCTATGTCGCACATCCACAGACACACATACACAAATATTTGTTGGCTACTGTACACTTGTACTCCACAATACTGGCTTGTATGTGTCGTTTTCATGTCCTCACACTCTCCCTTCTCCTTCCCATCTTTCTTTCCTCCTTCCTCGTTGTCTCCTCTCTTTCCTCTCTCCCTCTTACCACTCTTAACCTCGCCTCCTTCTCCTGTCTCCTCCCATCAATCTCTCTTTAAGAAACTATCATCTTCCTTTTCACTCCTCCCTCTTGTCCAAAATCCACCTCTCCTTTTCTTCCTCTTCTGTCTCTCTCATCCGTTCTCCTTTCAGCTATTTTAATCCTGTGATATTGTTTTGTGTCAGATGTATTGTTATGCCCATGTGTGAAATGTACTTTAAAGATGCTGCGTGTTGGATGTCTTTATAGATATCGCTGCCAAATCAAAGGAGTTTTTCATGAAGCAAAATTCAGCCTTACACTGACGCCTCTACGCTGCTTCAGGCTTATATTTGGGTCAGATGTTCACTGGAAACAGAATCGGAGCCTTTGCCTCCATATGTTTCCTGTAATTATATGCGATATGTACTGCATTATGGAGCTATTTTTTTTGACCAATGTACATTTCTTCATTGAGAAGTGGCATTTCTAAATCATCAGAGAGGAGAGAAACAAGTCATATGGGAGTGCCAGAGAAGAGATGGTCGAATAAATTAATAACACGTTATGTAATAATCCTTCATGTTACTGCCTTTAGACCCAAGTGAACTAAACTGTGTTTTTAGAGGAACCGTACAAGTCAGTTTGACGCTTTTACATGACTGAGTTCATCCATGTAAAAGGTCCACGTTCGTTTGTTTTCTGCATTCCTTGTTGCAGTGTGCAATATTAACAGTTGCACTCCAAGTGTCAGGCACTGACTGTACGTTTGCAGGGATGGTGGCTGTTCAAAGCACGTCAAAACACACTCAGGCACTTCTTTGTCTCAAATCTTGAAATATCTCTCCCTCCAACCACCTCCAGGTAAGATCAAGTACTCGGAGCAGGTGTATGACTCCTGCATGGAGGCATTTGATTGCCTGCCTCTGGCAGCCCTGATGAACCAGCAGTTCCTGTGTGTGCATGGGGGGCTTTCACCAGAGATCCACACACTGGACGACATCAAGAAGGTACGATAAGAGGCACAAACACACACACACACACACACACACACACACACACAATTTTGAATTAACAACACTGCCCTTCAAAGGCAAAACAAAGTAATTACAGGTTTGGTCAAAATGAGTTAAAACCTGACTCATTTGTATTATTATACGCATTAGAAAACATTATATGATTTAAATCTAAAACCCAGGCTAAACCACAGAAACATGGCTGTGTAGTTACAACATTGTGGCTCTGTATTGCTGGTTTGTTAGAAGTAAGAAAAGAAGCGAAATTTGGACAAATGGAGGACCACACATATTATTTAGCACAAGAGCCGACAGAGTGTGTTGGCCACCGTAGCTTCTCCTGCACGCTTGCAATGGAGGGGTCAGCGGTGAGGGAGCCATTTGGTTATATTTCGCAACCCTCACCACTAGATGCCACTAAGACACTGAACCTTTAAGTTACATATTTAAAAGTATTAAATTGTAAATAAGTTTATCATAATAATTAATACAAATATTAATGGTTGTAAGACAGACAAGTCACCAAACAACAAAAAAGCATTTAATTCATATGATCTGTAAGTGCCCTATCTGTGCCGCCTGCCCGATCCATTCTGCGCATGCGCTTGATTGCACACTGAACGATCTGTACCACGTATGTGTACATTTTACGGTATAGAAAAATGTCAAAAGTCCTGTAAAAGACCATGGGTATAATGAAAGGAACCGCTGATTAAACAGTCGAACAGAACAGCGGATATTTCACAAATATAAAGTTGGTTATATGGCGTGTTTTGTGGTATAAATATTACAGATTAACTAATAGGAAAACATATGAAAGTTTTTTTCTTTTAAAATAAATTAATAAAATATTACCACGTATTTCACTACATGTACAATCTTATTACATAATTTCCAGTATGACATTATGATAGACTGATAGCAGATTTGATGCACTCACTGATAGCAGTACTGTGAAGTGAGGTGACTGTTTGGTGCTGTGGTTTCTATGCACCATTAACTGCAGGACATGATTTCCATTTATATTCAAAAGTGAGTTTACATTAGCACAGAAATTGCAACAGTAGACCTTACCCCTAGACTCTACATAGATAGTACAACAAATGATCAAATGAAGACTGTGTGCACTTTCTGTATTTTTAAGGTATTATTTAGATGTTATTGCAATTTTGTGGGTAAAATAAATCTAGGCATTGCAACCTTTCTAAAAGTTATGCAGTTTGCCTGCCAACCTGAAACCTTTAAACTCATAAGCATAATTTTCTGCTGTATGTATTAAATAATACATAATAGCAAAATTTACCACACTTCTAGCCTAATTGCTATGAAACATAATGTTAATGTAGCATGTTGTTGACTCACACACACACACACACACACACACACACACACACACACACACACACACACACACACACACTGCTCTTATTTTTAGCTCAATACCCACTATACTGTAGAGAATCCAGAGTAAACCAGCACATACAGTATCCCAGTGGAAGAGGCTGCATGTATACAGTTCACAGTAACACTGAATACAAAGGTACACACATGAACACAGAGACGCGGGGACACACACTTCCTCGTCTAATGGCAGTGTTTCCATGGTGAATCTGCTGGTGTGACATCTTCTCCCTCCTGTGTGGTGCGGGTTTCCATGGAGATGCTCTGCTCCAACAGTATGTGTTTGTGTGTGTACATTTGTGTGTGCAATGTGTTTGCTTTCCTTTCTCTTATGATTTATCATACATGTGCTCATGCATTGTTGTGTGTGTGTGTGAATATCACTTTTAAAAATGTTGTGTATCTGAAATGCTTTTTATGTAAGGGTTTCTTTGTGTTTATGTATTTATATGTTAGCATTTGTGTTTCTGTAAGCTTATATTTTTGTGTGTGTCTGTGTGTGTCTTCATCACATGTCCTAGTTGGACCGGTTCAAGGAGCCCCCAGCGTTTGGGCCCATGTGCGACCTGCTGTGGGCCGACCCCTTGGAAGACTTTGGCAACGAGAAGACCCAGGAGTACTTTGGCCACAACACAGTCAGAGGCTGCTCCTATTTCTACAGGTACAGGACAAAATTACATTAAGAGTCCTGATAGTTTATTTTAGAAGAAAGTGAATATAGTCTGACACAGTGGATACCTGTGCTTATGAAGAGATATAAAGGGGATGCTGGTCTCATCCATTGCTGATAACTGTATCATCTACTTCTAGATCTTATTTTTAACACTGCGTACATTTTAACAATTGTATAATGTATTTTAATGTATTATATTAGTTTTTTATTTTAGGATACCTAATAAAATCGGGCAAAGGGACAGACGATGAAAACTAGCAGGTGGCTAACTAGGTTACATTTACATTTGTTTTAAATGTTGATCAATGTACTGTACATTGTCCCTTTTCAAGTAAACAATAAAATGAAAAAAAAAATGATAACCTGATATTCAAACCAGCCAGAATGAATGTAATAATCGGTGGTACAAAACTCACACTAGGAACAATATTCTTTGAAATTAGCAGCTGAAAAAGGCAGCCAGAAATAGGACTGATCCTCAAACATGTTCCTGTCTGTGTTGTGTTGGGCTCATTCGATGTGTTGTAATGATCTGGGCGCCTTGTGATCGCCTGGCGTTAGCGATATGTGACTTTCATCTACAAATCAGGAATTTAATATAGTTTCAGGTGGACTTCAGGCTATTGGTTTGGGATGTTTGTGATGAGAAGAGAGAGAGAGAGACACGTTTCCTGCACGGTTACACCACATCCAAGATCCAATAACAATCACTGGGATTTGTACAAGAGACAGAAAATCTCGGCCAGTTTACACATGCACACATAAACACAGCACATTCACAAACACATACGCACAGTACCGTTTCAGCATGAAACGATATCCCACAATCCCCAGGGAAACTGCACGGTTCAGTTGCTATGACGACTGGCTACTCCTGCCAGATATGGAGTGATATTAAGATACAGTGAGAGAAAGAGGGAGAGCAACATAGGAGGAGGGTGGTGGTTTAGAAGATGCAAGATGAAAAATAAAATATAACAAGAAATGGAGGAATGTAAAGACGAAGAGCTGAAGTTGAGAGACAGATGGAGGTCGGTGCGGCCGTAGCTGCGTTCCTCACTTGAATAAGTCAGTGTTATGACAAGTTGTCTGTGGAAAAACAGTGATTTTCTAGGTTTAGCAGACAAAGCACCAATCGACCAGCTAGTGGATGCTCCCACAACAGTGGGGAGGCCATAAGCCCTGATCAGGCCTGCCTGCACTCACTGATGCCCCCTGCTGGTCATAGTCAGACATGACATTAGAAAACAAGAGGACTACTCAATTCCCACTGCTAGACTTTAAATACTTCCATCTCTTTTGTGGTTTACAGCAGTCTTTATATAATAACATATTTCATGCTTGATATGTAAAGTGTTTTTTACTGGATCTTGTATATTTCTTCCCCTGTATGTTTTTCTCCATTGCCTCCCTTCTGATGCATTTACTTTCCGTCACTCTGTCTCTCTTTCTGCCCCCAGTTACCCAGCAGTGTGCGAGTTCCTACAGACCAACAACTTGTTGTCAATCATCAGAGCACATGAAGCACAGGATGCTGGGTAAGCTGACTGACTGTCGCGGCTCAGTCCTTCTCTTGGCTTAAAAGGGTGCACCATTTAATTTAATGGCTTACCTTGACATTTGTTCCAAGCTGTTATTTTACTTTGCCAGGCAAGTGGCACGTCGCAGGAAAAGAGGTTCCACAGTTTTCCTTCTGTCACCCTTAAACTGTGTGATGTGCATTGTTAGAGTCTGTCTGAGAGTTTGTTTGACTGAGAGACAGAACACAATTCAGGTTAACTAACTCATCTCTTGAAAAACAGAACGGTGAGGAAAAGAGCCATGTTACTTTGCACTACTAGTCTAAATACAATAGTGGGGGCAAAACACAATTTTCTGACCCACAAATCCATCCCTGGCATCTGTTATCTTAGTGTAAATCCTCTAGATATAATGCAGCAATTAAGGCAGCACTATTCAGAGTTGTGCTGTTTGGTGAACCCATTAACATTACTTTGTCTGTCATGCAGCTGGGTAGTCTGGGTATTCGTCCATGGACATAAAACATATTGTTGATAGTGCTGTTTCAGGAACAAAAACTATTAAACCACACCTGGAAAACTGGTTTCTCTCTCTTCAGTTTAATTGAGAGTGACATTTTAAAGTGGCAGTTTGACTGACGTAAAACAGTGTGCTTATTGTATTTTTACCTGTCAAAATAAAAGGCATTTTATTTTTATGTATTTAATCTTTATTTAACTAGGCAAGTTAGTTAAGAACAAATTATTATTTACGACCGTGGCCTGGCAAGAGGAAGACAATGAGATTATTGAGACATAATATATGAATAGAAAAAACACGTGTGCTGAACACACAGCACAAACACCACCCGGCCAAACCAGTAAGGCAATGGAACGATACAAGATGCATAACAAAAGACAAACGTCACGGGAAACATATGATTGAACAGGACCATGGTGGAAGCAGTACGGAACACGTTAAATACTGTATCTCACAAGTGAGAGTGAGGATATTTTCACTTAGGGGTGTACTCACTTTTGTTGCCAGCGGTTTAGACATTAATGGCTGTGTGATGTGTTATTTTGAGGGGACAGCAAATTTACACAGTTATACAAGCTGTACACTCACTACTTTACATTGAAGCAAAGTGTCATTTCTTCAGTGCTGTCACATGAAAAGATATGATCAAATATTTACAAAAATGTGAGAGGTGTTCTCACTTTTGTGAGATACTGTGTGTATAATGTTAAATATGTATAACAGTATACTTCAAACATTAATACATTGTACATACTGGGCCACAGGGAGAAATGTTAAGTCTGTGTCATTGTAGTAGAGCAGTGTAACAGGCAGCCAATCACGAGCCTGTTTGATACAGACCCATTACCTTGTCTTGATTTGATTGGCTCATGGTCAGACGTAGTGTGTCGCCGCCAGCCATGGACAAAGTTTGCAAATAGGCAAAGACCAAAACAAGAACCAGCTTTGTGCTGATGACATTTATTGAATACTGACATTTGGTTAAGCAGAGGTTCCTGGAGGGTATAACATCCTTGACAAAGCTGCACAGGACACTGGCACACTGGGAACATAATAAAAAACAATATGAAAATCACTCTAATAGGAAAACAGCCAACTCATTCTGCTGCATACCTAGATTATATTTTTGATAATGATTAAACTAATTCTTGATTACTGATGAGTTTGGTAATTAGTTTATCCTCAAGGGAACTAGCATCTAGAGGCTGCTTTTATGGTTTGTTTGTGGGTACAAAAGAAAAATGTGTGCATGTGTTCATTATCATGCCCAATCTCAGTAGGTTCTTTGCATGCCTGAAAATAATTGCACCCAAACTTGTTTTTATTGTGACTAAGTTACTAGATCTGGGCCTAAAAATGCCCACATAGATTCCTTCATTTGTTTTTAAATGCGTGGCTGACTCACCTTTAACCAGTCAGTCTGCTTTTTATGACCTCCGAAGCAACAAATCTTCAGTTTTCATCCATGTTTTATTTGAGTAGCTGTAACGTGGGCGTTTTGTTTGTCTCTCTTTCCTCAGGTATCGCATGTACAGAAAGAGTCAGACTACAGGTTTCCCCTCCCTCATCACCATCTTCTCTGCCCCAAACTACCTGGATGTCTACAACAACAAAGGTCTGACACACACATGCACAAATACGCACACACACAGGCATACACACAGAAGAAAAGCTAAGGTGTGAGCACAGCATTGCAATTATTTTAGACTGAGCAGTTTTTCCTTTGTCCAAGACTGAACCTTAACAGAAGAACAGAAAACATCTGTTGAAGAACTTGCTTACATGACTATACTATACATCTGTAGTGAACATTTTAAAACTAAATAAAGTTCTTCTTTTTATTATAACTGTCTGTATGACATGATGTTTAATGATTAATATTTAGAGATACTATCTGATCAAGGTTAAAAAGGCTAATGCGTCTGTTCGTCTGTGTGTATGTGTCTAGCTGCGGTGCTCAAGTATGAGAACAATGTGATGAATATCCGTCAGTTCAACTGTTCTCCCCACCCCTACTGGCTGCCCAACTTCATGGACGTCTTCACCTGGTCCCTGCCTTTCGTGGGAGAAAAGGGTATCACATGAACACACATATCCACTCTTTTAAAACTCTTCAGGTTATTTTCACAGAAGTGGTGATAATTAAAGGAATACTCCTTGTGGTTTGGAGAATCCATTCCTAGACTTAAGTTGATGTGCTGGTCTACATTAAACCTACTTCAGGCTAAATTGTGTTATTATTGATTTAAATCAGAGCTGTCTATGAGATTGGGGACAGATCTCTAGGCTGTGAAGGGGCTTAAAGATGATAAATCTGGCTTTTGAGGCTGACACAATTTTGTGAAACATTTTATACTGAAGAGTCACAAAAGACATTTAGCTTTTGATAAGTTGCTTTACTGTTTCATTTAGAGGCACACATCTCTATAGAAAGTACTTTAAAATAGCAGCTGTCATTGATCAGCTCACACAGGTGGAATAAATTAAGACAAAGAAGTCAAAAGTGCACAAATCTAAGTCATCTTTGTAGGGTTGGGTATCGTTTAAAACTTTTACGATACCAGGAGCAAAACCAGTACTAGTAAGAGATACTGATACCAATAGCGTACTTCATTCAATACCTTATGTAAAATGACACCTGTAGAAGCCATAGTAGTTAATTGGTAGCCTATTATTATTTTTATTGTTGTTATGGACAAGCAATGTGATCTATTTTCTTTTTTCAAATAACTTTCAAAAAAATATTGGGAAATTGTGATTGATCGCTCCTCATCCTAATTAGGTCATCCTCACAGGTTTAATCAGAGGACGGACTACAGCTTGGGAGTTGTTTTGTATTTGTAGTGACATAGTTTAGTGATCAAATAAGTTGTGGAAAACGAATTTAAATCACATTTTTGATACGTTTGTTGAACGTCAACCGCAAAGAATTATTATGTTAACTTTTGATCAATTAACTGACTTGAAAGATCTCTGCGAGTGCTTTTTCCTTTATTGGTGAGTTGCAAACGTCCATAAAGACGACAGTGAGAAGTAGAAAACGAGTAAGGAATGGGCTTAAACAAGTCACTAAACTACACTAAAGACTCTGAAGAAGCAAACAGAAAAAGAGAGTCTTCACATCCCACTGACTACATCTCATATCAGCCGTAGCTGAAGCCAGAGGCTTTGTGTGGATCTCTGCTGCACCACAAAAGGATTGAAGTGATGTGATGGAACGCACCGATCGATCTGTGACAACTGATGTGAATAGCAAATAAAAATGTACAAAAAAGTGTTAATTGATACCAGAAGATGAAACCAATGGAAAGCCAAGCTTGTGGTGATAAACTTGCAACAGTGACAAACATGCCTGAGACCGCAGCCGAAGGTGAGCGGCTGTTAAATTCAAGCGTGGACTTGGCACATGCAGGCACATTAGGAAAAAAAGAGACGTTTCGATACTACTCGATACTGGGCTGTTTTGGTCGATACCTTAAAGGTATCAAGTAGCAATACCCATCCCTACATCTTTATTTGTAATACCACTTCAAATCATATTCATGGTACACGCTCTCATGCTTATGACAAAGATGTGAATGGTCTTTGTTGGCAGAATTTAATAGCATGTGAATCTTCATTGTTCTGTCATGAACTTCAACGCCTCCTTAAGTGGACAGAAGAGTTCAGTCTGTGCCGCACCAGTCATGCACAATTTGTCCCAATCTTTACTATACACAATAAATTATTTTCTCAGCGATATTAGGCAACAGAAACAAAAAATAAGAAATCAGTAGCTCTGAATGGATGACAGGTGTATCTGGAGCTACATGTATAGGGAACAAATATATTCATTCACCTCACAGTAGTGTAAGGTCTACAACCATTTATTTTGAAAGCAGGAAGTAAATTTTTCCAGGGACACATCAGTGATTTTTCTGTTGAATAACTGTATTCTTAAAAAAGCAGCTAAACACCAATCAGCAAACACAATTAAAGTGAAAGCAGTACAAGGTACAGTTCAAGGATAATCTCTTAGTTTTAAAGGAAGGTCATTTTTATGTGCTTTATACGGTTCTATTACAACTTTGTAATATTCTCTAAAAATAGCAATAATATCAGCTTAAAAAGGTGTACAACCCCTACTTACAGGATTATGGACTTGTGGGTGACTACAGTTTAGTCAGAAATGAGGCATTGTATTTTATATTTTATTGTGGTGACAGAAAATGAGGGGGGAGAGAGAGATAGGGAACGACATGCTACAAGGTTCACCAGCTGGGCGCGAACCGGGGACGCAGCCGTGTATGGTTGGTGTCTTAACCCGCAATGTCCCCGGTTAAGTGTGTGCTTGTGTGTGTGTGTCTCTCTCTGTCTGTTTGTCTTGCAGTGACTGAAATGCTGGTCAATGTCCTGAGTATCTGCTCTGACGACGAACTCATGAACGATGGAGAGGAGATCTACGATGGTAAGAAACACACTGACATAAAAGCAGTGTGATTCAAACCTATGTTAGCGTAAATACCTGAGATGCTTCGGTTGTTACAGACATATTTTGACAAGTCATTTTTTCTCAATGACGTCACAAGTCTGCGTTTGACTCTTTAACAGCCAGTGCAGCAGCAGCCAGGAAAGAGGTGATCAAAAACAAGATTCGAGCCATTGGGAAGATGGCTAAAATGTTCTCTGTACTACGGTGGGTGGAGCTCTGGGTGCGCATGCTGTGTGTGAGTGTGTGTGTTTGTGTGTACAATACATGGACCAAGCAGGGACCATAATTCAAGAAGATAAATAAATAAATAGATAATAAATACTAAGTAAATACATCACCCAACACCACAGAGGAAAAAATCTGGTTGAAAGCAGAGCTTCCTTGCATTACGCATCTTTTGAAGCTCCCTCCAAAAGGCAGAAACAACGTGCCAATACCAGAAAAGAAGTGCTGTTGACTCAGATTCCAGGAAATAAAAATTGCACTCGCCTGACTCAGCAATGCCCCATACCTTTAACATTTTCCTAGCAGACAAAAAATAATTAATACCCTTTAACTGAAGGGATCTTATAAATGGGTCTACTGTGTATTATATTTAACAGTTGTTGCCACAGTGATGGACAATCAAAAGTGTTCTCCCATTTTTTTATAGGTGATACATGAAATAACTCTTAAAGATCTTGAGGTTAGATAAAATTTATAGTTTTGTATGTGTGATTTGAATCATCTTATATTTCTTAGATTATTGTGGCATACCAGTCAGACACGGTTAATCGTTTGTTTATAAACCAAACACCACGATGAAATACATTTTTGCAAAACATTGGCTTCCCTTCAATGAAGCTCTTAGAGCTTAATCATCCATATTATTTGCTGCAGAATTTCATACCGATTCTCTGGAGGATGAAACTGAAAACACAGCAGAGCACTGAATTGCTTCCTTATTTTTGTGTGTTTGCAGGTGCACAGTGAGGGGAAGTGTGTAATTCTTTGTTCTTCCCTCCTTTATCACCTGCTCTCCCATTTTGTCCACATTCACACCTGTCTCTGTCTGTCTCTCAGGGAGGAGAGTGAGAACGTGTTGACCCTGAAGGGACTGACCCCTACGGGCATGCTGCCCAGCGGAGTACTGTCTGGGGGCAAACAGACCCTGCAGAGTGGTGAGGCTTTCACACATTCACACAAACACACTCTCAACCATAACCCTGGACACGCCTTTAAAAACAAAAATAAAACCCTCACAACAAGTACACACAGTTTAAATATCTGCTTTGGACCATCCTCCGGTTTCTTCCTGCCCACGATCCTATTTTCCTCCTCTCATGCCTCTGCCTCACTGACTTTCTCACTCTCTCCACCTCACCTCACCTCACCTCACCTCACCGGCGCTGAGGATACTAACAGCCTGCTGGTCGTGTGTGTGCGAGAGAGAGAGAGAGAGTTATACAGTGACAGTAAGGGTCAGTAATGCAAAGAGACAGACACTTTCAGACAGACAGGGAAAGGACATACATGTGTGTGAGAGGCGAGTGTGGGCTAACAGCAGCTACTGCTAACACAAAGTGCCCGTCTGAGCCTGCCGTGGTCTCAGCGCTGCCCTTAAGGCCTCACATGACTAAAGCCTGAAACATGCCTCTGAGTCTGCAAATTTGCAAGCATCATGCGTGTTTTCTTTTAGGGGTCGGGGCAGTGTTTAGTCGAGATGCAGATGGGAACTGTTGGGCTTCTGTAAATAACATCACAGAGTACGGTCTAGACCTGCTCTTTTATGAAAAGCGCTGTGAGATAACTGTTGTTGTGATTTGGCGCTATATAAATAAAATTGAATTGAATAGATGGGAAATGTGTGGAGGGAGAGTGGGGGGTGCAACAAAGGTCCCCAGCCAAACTCAAACTTTTTCAGACTTCTTTTTATTAACATTTAGCTGAGATTTTGAAGGCTCCTCTGTGAACCATGATCACCCTTGTTTGCGGCCTTAAGCCATGGGAATTGTATGCGTACCTGCACAAAAGCATGTTTCAGCCTTCACTCCTTTCTTCTTCTTCGTCTTCTTCTTCTTCCCTTCCTCCTTCTTTCTTTGTACTTCATCTTCTCTCTCTGTCCTCCTTTCTTTCTCTTCTTCTATTCTCTTTGCCCATCCTTCAGCTACCATTGAGGCCATAGAAGCCATCGAGACAGTTAAGGACGCTGAAGGTAAAATCCCACTCATTTCACTGTGTGTGTGTTGTGTGTGCTCATGAGTGTACTTGTGTGTGCTCATGAGTGTACTTGTGTGTGTGTGTGTGTGTGTGCGCGCGTGTGTGTGTGCGTGTGTGTGTGTGTGCGCGTGTGTGTGTGCGTGCGCAGCATGGCTGCGCTCTCAGCCACTCATGCTCATGAGGTCATAGATTTTCCTCACCCACGATGCACTGAGCTCCTCCAACCAACAATCAGCGCTCACAACAAAACCTAAAACCGCTGCACGCTAAAGCCACCACATTAAAACACACAAAACACACACTTTTTTCTTTGCTTCTCTTGGGAAACAGAAAACACCACTACACTTTCTCTCCCAACACACAGACAAAGACACAGAGACATTTATTTACATCCTATTCAGATTCATCACACACCTCACACACACAAAAGCGGGGCTGTAAAAGTGGGTGGGTTCACTCAGACCCTTAATAGTCTGCAGTGTGTTACAGTCTTTTTCTTTGTATTTCATACAGTAGGTGCTGTAGTTCTGTAGAAGATAAACATGCAATCAATCTGTTTCTTGACAAGCTACGGCAGAACGAGACACCTGTGATAATAGAAATATTGGTATTCAGGAGGAAGTAGGACACTAGAGCCATTTGTTAAAGAGAACCGATGGATTTGGTGGAAATCCCTATGAAAAGATGAGTAAGTTAACCCTGAGTGTAGAACATTTTTCCACAGATATGTGTTCTCAAGGTTAACAATGAATTTCCAAACTTAAAACACATTTCATATTTGGAAGGACAATTCAGACTTGACTGAAGGACTGAAGCCAGGACAGGTCTGCCAGATTCTTCTGTGCTCCTGAACAGATTGTGGTCATGGTATTTGTGTTTAGTATATTATATTCTGTGTAAACAAGGTTAGTTATTACTCTGCATGCTATAGTTGACTGTAGTATTTTGTGTTTGTACCTTCAGTGCTGTCTTTGGCTTACCTGAACTACAATCCATAATTTGTTTAATCAAATACTTTTCCATAATTTGTTTAAACAAAAAAGCGATGGGTCTTTTTCCCTGTTTTGTAATATGGTTTTGTAGTCTTTTTAAACTCTGTGCCCCCACTGTGCAATGCATACTTCCGTTAAAGTAATAGCTGGACACTTTCTATGTTGTTTGTTTAATCGGTACACAAACAGAAATGTAAAAAGTTGTGACAGACCTAAAAAAGTTAAGGAGTAAGGAAGTCACTGTGCATCATCATCAGCTTCTCATGTAACTCTCTCTCATCAGCATGACTAAACTGACCATGTGTAAAATTGGCCCCTTTAAAAAAGAATTTTTAGTGCACGAGCACATTGGAGAAGAGGAGTTGTGACAAAGCTGTGTCAAGTTAATTTCACAAAAAAAATCTAATTTGCTCAAATCTGACTAAATTTTAAATATAGCCAACTCGGACATTAATTTAAAAAGAAGCAATCTGAGCGAAATTGAAAACCTGACTTTTGTCTTTACCTTAAAGTTTTGCTTGTAAGTTACAACACAGGAAGAGAAGTGGTAAATTCCAATAAAAACAGTATCAAAGAAATGGCCAAGGGACGTAGAAGAAGACTTGTCTCCACCAATATCCAGCAACTGTTGAACTGTATGATATTGTATTGATATTGATCCAGAAATTCAAATATAACCACAGTTGCCTACCTTTTTCAGACCCTCAGCAACTTTATTTCTAAACAGCAACTAGCGACAAATGGAGTGAGTTATTCCACCCATCTGGGGGAAAGTGTGACATATACAAAAGTCTACCATACTGTAGGCTAATTTATTTCCCTGTATGCTTCTCAGAGTAATCTCAGTCAGTCTCTCTCTCCTCTCACACCGTGCGCATGTAGGCAGGAGTGAGAGTGAGTTGCAGAGAACGAGGTGCAAGGTGGGGTGGGGTTCGTCCGTTTTTATTGTGCCCACCAATAACCGCCTTTGCAAATGGCTAAAAACTCTTTAAATAATGAACAACCGCTTCTGTGCTGCTGTGCTTGGTGTCATACTTTGTGTCTCGTAATAGCTTATCTACCAGGTGTCTGAGACTACTGATCTAGGATCAATGGCCAGGTCGCACTGACTGTTACATTCACTGTGAGCCTCGAGGTCAAACAACTCCTAGCTCAGCATTCAGACAACAGTGGAACACTGGTGTGTGTGGAGATTGGTGTAAGTGTATATATATGTGCATATATGACAGAACCTTGTTTATCCAAACCCAAAATGGCTTTCTGTAAAAGGGAGCCCAGTCAGTAATGAACAGATTATTTCAAAATAATTGAAATGCCCTTGCTGGTGTGCTCAAATGAAAGCATTTAAAAGGTGAATTAAACCAGACTGAATGCTTTAGAAATGTGTGCACATTCACATTTCATAAATTAATAAAATGTGGTAGAATTTCCTTCAAAGCTCCCAGTGATTTGGATACACAAGATTCTACTAAATGTCTTGTTAAATATTAACTATATGTGCATGTATGTATGTTTGGTTGTGCGTGTGTATGTGTGGGTGCCTGCCTGCCTGCCTGCCTGTCTCCTCAGCCATTCGAGGCTTCTCCCCGCAGCATCGGATCAGCAGTTTCGAGGAGGCCAAAGGTCTGGATCGGATCAACGAGAGGATGCCTCCACGTCGCGACGCCGTCAACAGTGTGGGCCTGTCGATGGGCCGCATGAACATGGGAGAGCCCAATGGGACCGACAGCAACAGCAATATTCAGTGATGGACGTACACTCCCACATGCCCAGACACATACCTGCAGTTACAACTCTGATATGGTACCATATTTATAGATTTGTGTACATAAGCATATATACATAAGAGAAGTGCACTACACAAACACACACAAACACAGTATTTTATACATGGAATAGGCTACAGACGACATCACACACATACAATCACACACGATTACCTACCCCCTTTCCCGTTGCCCTCAGCTGTATGTAAAGGCATGAGCATACCCGGACTTTACCACCAAAGGCTGAGTCCCTTCACTGAACTTCGGTCCTATTTAGAGAACTACAACTCCCATGTACCTGCACAACAACAGGAACGAAACTACAAAAACACTCCCCATGCAAAACAGGAGGAGCTGCGGTTCACTGTGTATGTCGGGGATCACCAGTGGGTTGACAGTGTCAGCATGACGTGGCTGTGTTGGTGGTGTGTGTTGTGTTGGGTGGGGATTGGGGCATTAAAGATACGTATGCTTCTTTTTCCTGTTTGCATTCCAAAACAGGAAGTGGAATCAAACTTGGGATTGGTGGATTTTATAGAGTTGTGGATATGCCTGCCTGCGTGCGTGCCCATGCTTCAACATGTAGATGTCCACATGGTTATATTTGAAAATGTGTTTTCATTTGTGAAGGCGAGCAGATCTCGCCATCAGCCAGGCAACAGCGAGAACATTTTTGATGTGGCTTATCTGTTGCCGAGAGATATGTGTGGAGATGATCTCAGCTGCAGTCTAATCTGAGCCCTCGCTGTCCTTTTCTTCTTGGAAGGAGAGTCCCATTTGCTTTTGTAGCACTACACTGCACCGATCCTCCGCTTTAAGTCAAGTGGAGGATGCCCCTCCACCCAACACTCTGATGCCAGGCCAGTTAGCTCTCGGGAAAGGCTTGAAACTGGGCCCGGATCAGACTTGAAGCGAGTGTTTCTCCCTACCTTTTCCGTGTAAATAGGTTACATAAAGAGGTTTTATTGCACATCCGATGCATATGTTCACGAGATGCAAAATGCAGAATAGAAGGAGTAGGATGCTTTATGTATGTGAGGGAGCCGGGGGGAGTTGAAATGTGAAGTCATACTCTATTCAGTCTCTTTCTACATCCTCCTTTCTTCCCGTGTTGCTGTCTGCTACCAAACAGCAGTGATGGCCGGGGCTTAGAAACCAGAAATAATATTTCACGGAGGAAACAGACTCTTCTGTTGAAGACAACAAGAAGAAGTCAGAAGAAAAGCTCTTTGTAAAGCATTTATATTAACGCATCAGTGCATGCACAGTTAAGTTCTTTGATAATAATGTGAAGATTATATTTGTGCTCTGTGTTTCACTATGGTAGGATTTTCTTTTTCTTTCTGTTTTTCTGGCTAATATAAATGAACTGAGGAATAATGAATACTTTATTTTGTACATACTGTTAATTTATTTTTTGTATTAATTTCATGTTATACTTTGTTATTTTTTGCTTTTTTTCATGTTTTCTCCTTTCTTTTTCACAGCCTTTGTTTCCGGTTTCTTTCGACGCTGTACAGAATGACAGTACGCTTCTATTCAAAGTGTCACGTCCACGTTCTCTCCTCTCTTCTTTGTCGATGTACATGAGTTGTTTTTAATGATAAATATGAACAACGATGAACAAATAAGAAACGAGCATTGATGAATGACCATACTATATACAGAGGCACAGGCATTCAGGCAGCCAAAAGCATGATTGCATGGTTAAATTTTGCGCTGTTCGTGGCAAAAAGCAGCAAGACACATTTTAACAGAAGAGCCGGTGTGTTGCCGTCACAATTTAAAGGAAAAAAGTGTACTCTCTCTGATCATAATTCTTGATGATTCCTCTTGTTATTTGATGATATTTATGATTCTATGATTATTATGATTCTATTTATTATGGACATTATTCTTAATATTTAAGCTCTCTCTCTGCTGGTTGCTCTTCATGTTGCGTTGCTCCTTGGTTGATCTTGTTGTGCTTCTTTGGGAGAGGTGAACCCCCCTGGGAGACCCTGTGCCATAGAAATTGTGCCACGGTTATTACTTTACTCTTACTCTATCTCTCTCTCACTCTCTCTCTCTCTGCTCTCTTTCTGTTTTCACTCCCCAGTCACTAACACTGTAAGCATGCCCCATGGGACGATCCACTTTTTTACTCTTGAATAAAATATGCATGAACCTTTGGTATGTATACTGAGTCTTTATTCCATTGGACACACCCATACTCACAGATCACAATACAAAAAAAACATCCTGATGATATAAGGGAACCCTTTTTCAGAGCCAGTCAAACTGACCAGACCTGTTACAGTTGCTATATCATAGAGTAACATGCTTGCATAACCTGAATGATGATCATACTCACAGTGAATCAATAAGAAGACTGAGCTTTGAGTCTTTCTTCAGTTTGAACAAACACAGTCTTCATGCCAAGAGACCTTAATCAATCAAGTACGCTAATATGTTTC
Organism: Micropterus salmoides; assembly: GCF_014851395.1. Taxonomy (NCBI): domain Eukaryota; kingdom Metazoa; phylum Chordata; class Actinopteri; order Centrarchiformes; family Centrarchidae; genus Micropterus; species Micropterus salmoides. Next base: position 10,226,139 of record NW_024044237.1, read on the forward strand.
AACAAATTTTAAATCTTTCTTCCAACACAGTGGTACCCAACTTTTTTTTGCTGGTGACCCCTAAGACCAACCAATTTCCTCTTGCGACCCCTCATCACAGTGTGCATGTCTGAGCCGTTTAAACAAAGATTTATCTTCCCTGCTCAGACCACTTTATTCCTATACTTTTCAGGAGCCTAAAGAGATAAAGCTTTCCTGTATTTGACAAGTCAGAAATACAATAAAAGACATGACCCCCCTGGACACAAAGCATCACCCACATTTACCTCCCATCGACCCTGTAACCGATAAACCAGAGGCCCTCATTTATGACATGACTAGATTTGGAGATGGTACTCATGGAATTCCCATTCCCACACAATGCATTGAAAATATAACATGCAAGAGTCAACAGCAACACTTAATAGAGAGTTACGTAAGTCCTTTTGGAATATGTGAATTGATTCTAATAAGACATTAGAATCAGCTTTTTAAAAAGTTTTATAATATGTACATAATAGTATAATGTAAACTCTTCATGTCATTATTAACCCACACATTTCCAAAATATTACAAGGACATGACCTCATTGTCCTCAACGGTAGTGATGCCGCTGCCTAGAGACAGTGATTCCCAACCAGTGGTACTTCTGCCAGGAGGTACATGGAAAGCTTGTAGAGTGGCTTAATTCATTTGAAAATATGGTGTATATAATATTTAGGAATAATAATAATAATTATTATATGGATATTAGAGATGGACAGAGCCGCAGAAGGGCATCAACCCAGCGGCAGGACCGGTATCTGCTCCTTTGTGTGAGGAGGAACAGGAGGAGCACTACACAGAGCCCAACAAAATTACCTCCAGCGGGGTACTGCTGTGCATGTTTCTGACAAAACTATCAGAAACAGACTCCATGAAGGTGGCATGAGGCCCCGACGTCTTCTACTGGGATCCGTGCTCACAGCCCAGCAATGTGCAGCTCGATTAGCATTCGCCAGAGAACACCAGAATTGGCAGGTCTGCCATTGGCGCCCTGTTCTCTTCACAGATGAGACCAGGTTCACACTGAGCACATGTGACAGACTTGAAAGCGTCTGGAGTGGTGAACATTATGCTGCCTGCAACATCATCCAGCATGATTGGTGGTGGGTCAGCGATGGTCTGGGGAGGTATATCCTTGGAGTGTCACACAGGCCACGTGCTAGCCAACAGTACTTTGACTGCTGAAATCCTCAGAGCAATTGTCAGACCTTATGATGGTGCAGTATGCACCGGTTTCCTCCTGGTGCAGGACAATGCCCGGTCTCACGTGGTAAGAGTGTGTAGGCAGTTCCTGGATGACGAAGGCATTGATGCCATTGACTGGCCCTCACTTTCCCAGACCTGAATTCAATGGAGAACCTCTGGGACATTATGTATCATGGATCACATTGTGCATCAACACCGTCAAGAAGCGCCACAAACTGTTCAGGAGCACACTGATGCCCTGATTCAGGTCTGGAAGGAGATTCCCCAGGACACCATTCTATATCTTATCAAGAGCATGCCCAGACGTTGTCTGTAGTGCATACAGACACATGGGCGCCATACAGACTACTGAGTCACATTTTGAATTGCCATGATGAAAGTCACGTAGGTTGGATCAGCCTGTGATTTCTTTTTTTTTATTTTGATTTGATTTTATGAATGTTTTTGAATCCAGCCCTCAATCGTTTGGGGATTTTGGTTTCCATTGACCGTTATTTTGTTCTAAAGGAATTATACAATGTACAGTAAAGATTTTGAACTTTTTTGTTCATGAAGATCTGACGTGTGATTTGAGTGTTAATTTTTTTGAGCACTGTAGTTAGCTAAAACTAACGGAAACATCCAGTTTCTCCTGTGGTAGTGGCAAACCTGAACAAATCGACCTATACAGTAACAGTTCAATTGTATAAAAATATTGCAATAAACAATAAACAAAACAATAAACACTTTAATGTAATTAACAGTGTTAAACATTCAGTTTATTCAAATAAACACACATTTGAAACATGGTGCTGTTGATTAAGGGGTAGGCTACTTGAGTTAATCTACAGGAGGCTATGTCAGACAGAAAAGACTGTGCAGCATTGGTCTAAGACACATACCAGTTAAAAGTCTGTTCTCATAAATATGTGTAGTTTTATAGTGAGCACTTCCTCTTTCATAATCCTTTGCTGTTTATCTTCATCTGTCCCACCCACTCTGACTGTGTCTCTCTGTTCGGGTAAAGGCAGAGAGCAAATTTAATTGAAATCGAAACTGAAACTGTTGGATGACTGAAGGGGTGGAGAGAACGGAGAGAAAGAAGAGGCAGAAGGAAAACAGAGGACAAAGGATATCTCTGTAAGCTGGATCGCATCAAACGCATTAAGGTAAGGCCCTGTACATTTCTTTGTCTTGTCTTAAAATGCACTGTAATTGTCCCAAGATAGATTATACTTTAACTTTTAACACTGGAATTAGATACCATTACTGACAGATCAAGTTTATGTGATAAAAGGAAGGCATTTCTTGAAGTCTTATTTCTTATTATTAAACTGTCTCATCTTCAAGTGTACAGTATATGTTCCACTTACCTCACCTTCATTGTGTTGTGGTTGTACTGGAATACACTTTGGAATGGATTTAATTGTGTAATTTATAGAACACACGCACTTACTAATTACAGCTTTTGAAAAAACTGTATTCAAATAATTCCAGAATAGGCAAATTGTTCACAAAAGTCAAAATACGTCTTTGATGCTGTTATTTTTATCTTCTTAAATAGTGGCCCTAGACATGTAGAGAGAGTTCAACATTTTAAACACATACACAAATGCCCCAACCTTATTTCTTATTACAACGTGTCTTCTGTTGGGAATCTATAGTAAATACCATTTTAGTTGTACACGTTTGATAATGTGCTAACACATCCTGGTCACTACAACAGTTCAAGACCTGTGACATAGCTTTGGTTTCCAAGTGACATCTAAAAATTATTGAAAGTTTCAAAGATAGATCAAAGTTAATCCCTGACATTTGTCTTGCCACGCCCCTTTCACTGGCACAACAACAACAGGACCAGAGGGAATTTTTGCTTGCCATTGCTGTCAAGTGCTTGGTCTTGGTGGGAATTTTGTGTCTCTGTAAATAATATTACAAATAGTACTATGTCTAGGTATAGACCTGCTCTATATGAAAAGTGAAATGAGATCACTTCTGTTATGCATTGGTGCTATATAAATAAATTGAATTGAACACCTGTGTTTCTATTAACACGCTGTGACACACGTCACTGAGACAACATGCAAGTGTCAGCCCACAGAGACAAGAGAAACCCTGCAATATTAACAGTATATTTACACTTTAAAGGTCCAGAAGACTTTTGCCTTAATGTGTATAGTGTATTTGACAGCTACTGCTGCTGCTGATAATAATAATGATGATGTCTTTTGTGGTTGTAAAAGCTAAATGGTCATTTTAAAGCAATATTTTGCTGGTGGTGAAAACCTTGAATGTCTGAAATTAAGTTTACAGGAAACATTAAACGCAGCCATATTTCTCACTTAACTGCCACACATATTTAATTGAACTGGCTTTGAACAGTTTTCTGGGTGGACCGTGCCCTATGTACTGAGAGATCGATACCTGGTTGTATAAAAGCGTTCCCTGACATCGCTGGATGACTGTTCCCTGACAGATGCAGTGCCTCCAAGATCAGGATGCTCTAATCCCTCGGCCTCGTGGGACTTTGCCAAGGGTGTGTGCCGCGGTGCTGGCTGCCGTATCAATAGGAGTCATCGTGTTACTGTCTCCTGAAAGGTTATTTGGCTGGGTTGCCATGGTAATACTCACCCTGACCCTTGGCCCTCTACTGCACGGGCTTTGTCTGCTAGCAGAGGAGGTGCTGTATCATTCGAACACAAGGTTAGAGAAAAGGTGTGGTTGTGTGTGTTACAGTCAATTGAAGAACGAGGAGAAACAGATCGGTCGAAAGTGGATTTTGAAAAGAAAAATCTGGGCAACATTTTGAATTTAAAGCTTGCGTTCTGGGTAGTACTTTTTTGTAAAGCTGCTCTAACCAATGGATCAAATAACTCATAATGACAAACTCACAATTTCTAACCAGCATGCCTTAGGTTAAGTCCAGCATGCCGGCTGCGCCCCCTCCCCCCCGTGCCACAGATACACTGTCTTGGTATCCCAGACGAGACCAAGACCAGTCTCAAAACCTCTTTTTGATGGTCTTGGTCTCGTCACGGTCTCGACCGCATTCGTACTCGGTCAGTCTCGGACATTGAGTACTTGGGATTTTATTTCAAGACCAGTCAAAACCATACCTTTGGGAATATCAATAAATTACTGATTTATTTGTTAGCATCCTAACTTTGATTGGATGGAAAACATATTGCTTCAAATGCAACAAATAACCTTTATTAAAAATGTGTTGTTACCGTTAACGACCGTTGCCCCATCCCGCAAAGGTATGTGGGTGTTTTAATGGGAACGTGGATCTTTCAGATCAATCTGAGAAGTACCTATGATCTTGTTTCACATTCCACTGTGTTCATGTAATGTGGGGAACAGGTCTTGGTCTTGACTCTGTCTCGCCCTCACTCGGTCTTGGTCTCGACTTGGTCTCAGCCCCTAAAAGTCTTGGTCTCTTCTCGGTCTCAATAAACTCTGGTCTTGGTCTTGACTTGGTCTCAGTTTGGGCGGTCTTGACTACAACACTAGTATACAGTTTACAGTTAGTGATTACATTTCAATTCTACAATTAGGCCACATTCCTATAAATCCAGGTGCTTCCTGTCAACAACACGTTACTTCTTGCTCCAAAGAACATGTAGAGGCAGGTAGAAGTTAACACTGATCTCAGTAGCAGTATGTTTACAGTAATAATTTCAACAAGTTTACAGGGATAACAGAACCCTCTTTCCTTCTCTGTTTTTATCAGGTACCGAGGGGTGCTGAGCCACATGCTGCCAGCCTGCGGTTTGGGGGGAAAGACCCTGCTGACCGCAGGGCTGGCTGGCCTTCTGCTCTACTTGGCCGGACATCCTCTGCCACACAAAGGCCAGTGTGGGAAACTCCTCGTCCTGGCCTCGGTTCTTTACGCGCTGTTCAAAAGCCTGGGAGTCCTGGTGAGGTCCACAACTGACAAATGAGCACTACTGTCTTTGTTTTTCTGGGCCCTCTGTCTTTCTCTTCCACTGCAGTACAAACACAAAAAACTATCCTTTGAAAAGTTGAAAAAGGTAGATGTGTTCCTTCCTAAAGGGCCGTGCTAGTGTCCTGATATACTACCAAGTTTAAGTGTTTTTCTGTCCTTCCAGGATGCCATTAGTTAGACATCTCTTCATGTAACAAATGACAGGTTAGGCTAAATGTATGGAGTGGACATCTGGGGCATTGCAACCTTGTTTATACTTTAGCAAAGGCTAGAAACCAATTTTAGGATTATGTTTCAGAAGATACTCCATATAACTTATTTAGCAGCCAGTCACTGTCCCGGGAAAATGCTTCTGGTGTCTTTTTTCTTAGACAAAGCCTCCTTCAACACCGTACCTTTGACGACTAGTGTTTGTACAACACCTCTGAGCCCTGCAGTGGATATCAGGTTGTGCTGTCAATCTGCTGAGCCCTCTCATAACCAACACCCCTCACTAACATGAAGTGGGAGCAAGCTAACAAGCTAACACTTTGAGACACATGCTACTTGTGCTAGCAACAAATCATACACTTCAGCTGTCAACATACTAACTAACAATACCCAGCTAACAACATGTTAGGCTTACTAGCATGTTGCCAAGATAAAAATCATGGCACAAGTAAAACTGTTAAACCAGCTTATGTGAATCAACTAAACTAAACAACTCTAAAAGATAATTATATACTTTAAAAACACTTGGAAAAATGGTAGCCTACAGTGAATCTTTCTCTTCATATTCTTCATTAATTTAGTTATTTTATTTGATCAGAATCTGAGCGCGTACTTACAGCATAGTAGAAGTGAAAAATAGCTCAATTTTAGCATTAGAGCTCAACACTTAAGACAGAACCGTCCCTATGTAGGAACACTTCCCGAAGCATCAGTTGATTGTAATTGATATGACATTTCTGGAGTAAAAATAGGCTCAAAATATGTCTTCATCAGCAAGAATGACCATAGCACTCCCGCTGTTCTCAAAGACTTGCAGTGTAACTCTGACCCCGCTGTTCCCTCAGGCTCCTTATACAAACTGGCAGCATTGCCCCAGTCTCTGTCCCCTGCTTCCGCACTGAATTAAATCTAAAAATATATACCTCCTATATAGGAAAGGGCAGCTTGGGTGCAGGGATGCCCTTTTCTTTCACCTGACACCTTCCCAAAGGTGTCAGGCGACTCCTGAGCACAGGTGATGTGTTGTGACATTCTTCTGATTTTGATTCTGTGGTTGGTGTACAGGGCCCGTCAGAGGTGGAGGTGTCAGACATCTGCGAGCGGAGAAAGATGAACGTGGCCCATGGCTTGGCCTGGTCCTTTTACCTGGGCTATCTGCGACTCGTGCTACCGCGTCAGTAACATCCAAACACACACACACAAACCATTTCCAATTGGCTTGTCCTTCTTCATTTAACATTACACAGCCGTCACTGGAGTACCAGTTTGTGGAATTTACTTACTACTTACTACACAATATAATCAATTTAATTGGCTATACACTACAAGTCTGTTTTTAGAATAACCTCTAAGCTACACCACCATCAAATATTAATCTTTGGTGATACTTCAGCTGTATTCTCTATCCGTTGTGGTTTACAGAGTCATAGTATTGCACCTTGCACTACATTATAGTGATTCTACAAATATGGCTGAATGTGAATAAAGTGATATAAAATAATGTGTTGTGTGTCCATTCAGATTTGGAGGATTCCATCACAAAATTTCATGCCACCCATCAGGCAAACAGCCCCTTCAGGAGTCGTGGCTCCAGGAAGCTCCTTATTCTCATACCTCTCAACGCCAACATTTCTCACAAGCTGGAGGACGAGGACGACAACATCCATTTCTATGACAACTTACCCAACAATGAAATAAACAGGGCGGGAGTCCGGGGGCGGGTCTACAAGCACAGCGTCTACAGAGTACTGGACGGGGATGGAAAGGTAGGCAGGGGTGTAATATAATAGATACAGATTTAGATTATACCAGATCTTAGATTGTAAGAACACATGCTGAAGTGCTTTCACGTATGTTGACATAAAAGCTGAAAAGCCTGATGCCATCCATCCATTGTCTGTTCTTTTTAAAAATCGCAGCATGCACTGAGATAAAGGAAAGGAAACAGGTCTCCAGTCTCCCTCAGTCCTGTGTACCTTTATTTTATGTTATAGATCTTAAATTGGATTGCAAACCGCTGAGGTTAGCCATCACAGTTTAAGCAGATTATATTCAGAAATGTCTCTCAGTTTCATAGCAAAAATGTTCAGTCAAAATTAAATAAGAGATCCTGCAGTTTCAATGCCACTGAGTTACTTGTGCTGCAATTCAACTTAGCCTCTGTCTTCTTATTGCCAGAGAGTTGAAAGACTTAGTGTGCTGGTATTTTATCCTTTGATCAGATTTGTAAAGACTGCACAGCTAAAATGAAACATACTGTAGAAAGTGGCAGACTCGAGGGGCAGTTTCTGCATAGTTTTTTCAGTATTTCAAGATAGCACGTCAGTGTGCTCTATATTCAATATGTTTGATGTAGCAAATCTAACACTGACTGTACTCAAAACCACCTCTGTAGTTGCGTGGAAGGAAAGTAAGTTTGGGCTGCATGACAGCATCCTGAGTTTCATGTGAGACCAGAAATAGCCACAAATTATATCAAAGTGATTACAAGAATGATGTTATGTCATTACACAGAATAAGGTGATAATCCAGGTTTGACCCTATACCATTTAGTCCAGTGATGTACTTAAATATAATTTTGAGGTACTTCACTACATTTCAGAGGGAACTGTTATACTTTTACATTTACACAGCTATGGTTACCGTACAGATTAAAAGTTGTAACAAAACATGTCACCATCCTACAAATGTGGGCTGCAGCTAGTGTTTGTTTTGATTGTGGATTAATCTGATGAACATTTTCTTAATTACTGAAATAATTGCTTACTCTATAAAATGTCATAAAATAGTGATAACTGTCCAGAGTGGCGTGTCTGAAACCCAAAGACTTAAATTGACAATGGTATAAAACCAGAGAATGTTTGGAGTTGCTGATTGAAAAATTACTATTAAAATTGTTTTTCTGTCCAGCAACTACTTGTTTAAACTCTGATACAAATATGGCCAGCTAGAACATTAAAATGAAAATCAGTGGTAATATTCCATTGATATTTCTATAAATATATAATTCCATAACGAGTAGCCTTGTACTACTTTTGATACCTTAACCCTTGTTCCCTCCTCAAATTTGGCACCTTCTCGACACCTTCGTGGCAAAAACATACACGCACAAAAAAACTTCTCTTAAATAATCATATATCGATATTTTTGTTTTTAATTCATAAATCACTTACACAACTTCTACCTTGCTCAAAACTACCAAAAAATCAATTATTTTCATGATTTTAACCCTTTAAATGCCAGTTTAATTATTTGAATCATTTCAATATTTATTACAAAAAAACACAATATTTCCATTAAATAAAAAGCAGGGATGATATGTCAAAGATTAGCAACAAAATTGATTTGATTGCATGAGTATATTTAATGTAGTGTCAGATTTAAAATTAGACACCTTCTGGACACCTTCGTGTCAAAAATGTACATGCACAAAAAATCTGCTATTAAAAAAAATTTCATAAATCACTTTAAGCGAGACTATGTCACAATGAATAACACATTCTTCTTCTTACAAATGAAAAGTTTAATTCATAAGCAATAAAACACCCTTGCTCAATTCCACCATTGAGAGATCTGGTGTGACCAGTAGCTTATTGTAGCTAATGTAGTCAAACTTTGGTAGATATTACTGTAGTAACTGATGTTGCAGAGTCATTTTGCTGACTTGATAACTCACCTCTGGTTGTCCAGTGTTACGGCCTTATTACGGAATTTATTTCCACTCTACACACTACACATTAAAATACTCTTTTATCTTTCTTTGCCAAAAACATGTTTTGAGACTATAAAAGACAGACTGAGACTAGTGGCACCGTTTTTACACACTTCCCTTCCATAGCACAGCACCAGTACCACCTCCTGACTAAATCTAAGAAATTCACCTGCGGAGACATAATTTTGCAAAGCACAGTAACAGCACCATCTACTTGTAAAACATGGTAATCAAACATTTCTTGTGCCACAATTCCACAAGCTTTTAAAGGATTAGTTGTCCTGTGATGTATCTACCTCTGGGTGTCTGTTTTGTCTCTGTTTTTGCTAATGTGTGTGTGTGTGTGTGTGTGTGTGTGTGTAAACAGGCCCATGAGTGTGTGGTGGAGTATGCAACGCCTCTGCTGACGCTTTACAGCATGTCCCAGGAGAGCAGCGCTGGTTTCGGGGAGCCTGAGCGCAGACAGCAGGTTCTGCTCTTCTACAGGACCCTGCAGGACATACTGGATCACTCGCTGGAGTGTCGCAACCGCTACACACTCATCCTGCTCAAAGGTAGGAAGACAGTCAAGCGTGTGTCTGTGTGTGTGGGGAAACTTTATACGCACATTGTGGCATCAGACAGACTGCTTTTAGGGGGATTTCAGCTTTTAGCTTATCCGCCCCTCCACAAGGATTGACAATCAGGATTTGTGTATTTATGGTTTTCTTTTGCAGTATGTGTGTTTAAAAAAAAAAAGAAGGTGCCTTATGCCACACAGTAGACCTGAAATGAAGGATGAAACCCAGTTTCATAGCATAAATACGCCATCATGCGATTTTAGCATAGTTATTAGATTATCATTTATTTCACAAGGATACCTTTTTTAAAAGAAATGAGTGAAAAACAATGACAATGATTAGAGGCAGGGTGCTCGAACAAAACATCGATAATGTTTGCTTCTTCTTCTAGATGAGCACGAGGACGACCCTCACGTCCTGTCCAAGGCCATCCTCAGACACCTGCAGCAGCAGGAGAAAGAGGAGTTCTGCCTCACCCCACCCCCTCACCAGGAGACGGAGCACCCGTTGTCGAGTACTCCAAGTTCCCTCCCCATAAACAATTACTGGCACCACCCCGACCCAATGAGCAGGGAGCCCACGCTCATGTTTAGCCTGGAGAGACCTCTGCCTCTCAAGGAACCTGTTGAGAACACCGACGATTATCAAGGAAGACAATAAACACTGTTTTGTCATAGTATAGTCTTGTTATACATATACCAGCCTGACAGATAATAGCAATTAAAACCTTTGCCACCTTTGCTTAGCAGAAGAGTTATGTTTCATTTGACCTTCTCTGTGTTTAATGGTTTAGTGAGTAACTATTGCCAGAGTCTCTGGCAACAGTATTATGTGTCATTGTGACCAACATTAAAGGTTAAGTATGTAATATTTCTGAGGATTTATTGACAGAAATGCAAAATAATATTCATAACTATATTTTCAGTGGTGTATAAAGACCTTACATTGAACCGTTATGTTTGTATAACCGTCACTACATTGAATGCATACCACGAAGAAGAGGAAATAATAATAATAATAATAATAATATATGGAAGGTTCTAATGTGGGGCTGATGTTTTCAAAGCGGTGCTGAAGTTGTCTGTTTTTTGCTGGACAGGTAGGCTAATTAAGTTAGTCGGACTTTAGCGATGCAAATGAAAACTACTTACGTAGTTGGATTAATTTCATGTATATTCTCCAGCGCTGTTTTGGCTTACATTCCTGAGACAATCAGCTGATCACTAATTGGCCATAAAATGGCAGCTTACAGCACCGAAGCTCAGATCTGCCCGCTAAACTTTTACTGCCCTGGTAGAAAAAATATGTAGTTGGATTATACTTTGATGTAGTTATTCTACAGCGCTCTGTTATTGCTTTGTTACGTGGACAGAAATGTGCCGTTACCTTCGTGAGACAATCAGCTGATGAATATTATTGGCATTTAAACAGTAACAGCAGGGAAGCTCAGATCAGCAGCTAAACTTCACATTTTACAGCCCTGGTGGAAAACATTTACCACAAGCTGAAGTTATGGCTGTCAGTACTACTATGTGTTTCCGTTGTATTTAAAAAAATTAAAAAAGACATTTTGGTAAGATTTGCAGATTGCTTATCTAATTAATTAAGCAAAGCGAAACTTCATGTATTATGTGGTTTATAATGGACTGTGGTGCAGAAACAGTGAGGCTTACATTTTCCTGTTATCAGTCAGTGGTCATAGTTGATGCACTAGATGAAATTGTTTTTGAGATGTTCTTCATTTACTTTGGTACATTTACATTTATTCTATCTATGTAAAGAAACTTAATTTCTTGACTGGCAACTCTCTGCTATCACATAGACGATGTCTTTTGTCATGTCTGGGGCACTGTACCTACAGTATACTACTCGCTTGGATAGGGGAGGGGAGGGGTGGGTGCAATTTGTTGTAATTCGCAATTCTCACCACTAGATGTCACTAAAACTTACACACTGAACCTTTAATTGCAATTGTGGAAAACCCTCAGACTGAACACAGAGAGCTTGCTTTAGTGCCAAGGAGGTGTTGCAACTGGAAAGTGTTGTTAAGAGATCAGGATGTGATCTTCTGCCAACATCAGCCCATCCAGTTAATATGCGGTTAAATTAGTCTAGAGCAAAAGTGTCCAGTCGTCCTGCATTTAGCTATTTCACTATTCAACTGAACCTCAATGAGCTTTCAAAGAAAGGGACAGAGCGGATAGTTAAAATGAAAACACTTTGTCTCAATAAAGATTTAAAGTTGTGCAAATGTTGTTGAAGCAACGGAAAGTATGACAACATAATCATTGTGAAGGGAAAATGGGCATTCATTATGGGTGAAACAAAGTTGTAGGTAGACCAGGACAGTGTGAAACAAGGGAAAAACAAGTACAATTGTGTTTTATGACGTATAAACGAAAGATACAGTCACATGACACCTCACACCGCGCCTGTTTCTCGGTGTCTCACATGCACACACACCTCATGACCTGAAACTGCTCGGTGAGGTTGCATCAGACATGTAGAGGCAGAGGTGAGATAAGGACAGAGGGATCTGATCCAAACCATGCTGAATTATCAACACAACTTTGGAATACTGCATATCCAGATGATTTATAAGGTGCAAATGTAGCATGTACACAGTTAGAGACAAAATATCAAACAATGTGGGCCTTTGTTTTAAGCTCAGCGGCACTGTGCATGATGAAGTAGGCCTGACAGGTCAGTGGTTCTCAACCTGAGAACACAACATTAAATTTATTTCCCCTACATGTATGTATCACTCTTTGGTAGAACTGCTTATAAACACACACTTGTGATGAGGGGTCAAGGGTCAAGAAGGTGCTGTACAGCTCACTTGCCTTGCTCCGGACCACTTATGGAGTTAAACAAAACATGCTTTTGGTTGGTCAACAGCACAATCAGAATCAGAATCAGAATCAGAATCAGAATCAGCTTTATTGCCAGGTATGTGTTCACATACGAGGAATTTGACTCAGGATTGTACATTTTTCATGATGTGCTTACTCATACAAAAATACCATAACACAATAATAAAATAATAATAAAATACAATAAATAATCAGACACAAACTACAGTATAAACAACACTAATATACACACTATGAACAAAACAATATAGATATATTGACAAATAGTGCAGTGATCAGAGTACAAAGGATGCAAGAGTAAACTATTATCCTCATTATGTACATGTTGAAGGTGGATATGATATACAGATACACATATACATACATGCATACATGTACACATGTACACAGTGTGATGGAGCATAGTGCAAAGGATGCTGGAAAAAATAAAAAAGACCTATGACCTTATGACCTGAGGTAGGTGTATTGGTATGCAGAATATACAATATGACATAGTATGAACAGCACTGAAATAGAGAATGGTGAATAAATAAATAATAGTAGTAACCAGTAAACAGGTGGCTGATTAGAGACAGAGTTACTGGGTTATTGCACAGGAATTGTTCCTGACACTGTGAGTCAGAAATCAGCTGTTCATCAGAGTGATGGCTTGTGGAAAGAAACTGCTTCTGAGTCTGTTGGTTTTGGCGTACAGTGCTCTGTAGCGCCTACCAGAGGGGAGGAGCTGGAACAGGTTGTGTCCGGGTTGAGATGGATCTGCAGTGATGTTTCCTGTCTAAGTCCTGAATGGAGGGCAGGTTGGCACCGATTATTTTTTCTGGAGTCCTGACTGTATGTTGTAGTCTGTCCTTGTCCTTTTTGGTGGCAGATCCAAACCAGAGAGTGATGGAGGTGCAGAGGACAGACTGGATGATGGCTGTATAGAACTGGATCAGCAGCTCCTTAGGCAGGTTGAGCTTCCTGAGCTGACGCAGGAAGTACATCCTCTGCTGGGCCTTCTTGATGATGGTGTCAGTGTTGGGCTCCCACTTCAGGTCCTGGGATATAGTGGATCCCAGAAACCTGAAGGATTCCACAGCAGACACAGGGCTGTTGAGTATGGTGATGGGGGGCAGAGTGGGGGGGCTCCTCCTGAAGTCCACGGTCATCTCCACAGTTTTGAGCGTGTTAAGCTCCAGGTTCCTCTGACCGCACCAGAGACCAAGCTGATCAACCTCCCGTCTGTAGGCCGACTTATCACCGTCCCGGATGACGCCGATGACCGTTCAGGAGTTTCAGATGGGTCTCCTGAGGTGCAGTTGTTGGTGTAGAGGGAGAAGAGCAGTGGGGAGAGCACACACACGTCCTCTTTACAGATCTTGAGTGCAGGTGCAAGCCCTCATTTAAACTTATTCACCATTCAATAGGTGCCTTAGGGAACCTTTTTTTAGATAACAATGTAATTTCATTTTATAGATTTATAAAACAACACTGAACAGTGCACGATGCATAGTGGAACTCTCTTTTAGTGAATGACTTGATCCTCTGACTTTTCATTTAGCGCAACCAGGAACTCAAAATGCTGACTTACTCAGTGAAATGTCTCAACATCAATATTTTGGTTTATGACAAAAGACATGCAACAGCAACACTAATGACTTCAAACTAGGGCTGTGCAATATAGCCAAAAAAAAAAGAATTCAATATCAATAATTAGGGTCAAAATGTGACAAACACTTGATGCCAAACAGGGGCGGCTGTGGCTCAGGAGGTAGTAATTGGAAGATTGGCGGTTCAATCCCTGGCTCCTTCAGGCTCTGTGTCCTTGAGCAAGATACTGAACCCCGAATTGCCCCCGAAGGCTGTATGTAAGTTCTATTTCAGCACTTAGGCTCAGTGTATGAACGTGGGTGAATGCAATGTAGCGTAACAGCTCTTTGAGTGGTCGCAAAGACTAGAAAGGTGATATACAAATACAGAGCATTGACACACACACAGAGCATTTGGATCACTTAACAAATCTAAGGTAGAACATTCAAAACTATAATGATAAAATCTTTCTTCAAAAAATATGATCAGTAAATATTTTTTTAGTCCCTTTTCCTCAACAAAATAAATATCTAAATAGAAAAATTAAGTTTGATTCAAATGAATTAAATCAAACATTTATTGACAATATATTGAACATTTGTTATATTGTTATTATATTTTACAGAGTAAATGATTGATCCATTAACAAAATGGCTTCCAGCAAATAGTGGACACTTTTGTAAACTGAGCAAGGTTTATTTCAGCAACATGAGTTTTTATGTCAATAACCAGGCAGTTGTTTCATCAGGGCACTGCATGAATTGGTATGTTTTGACCACAATCCCTCGTTATGTAAGGATTAAAAAAAACAACAGTCACTTGTTATAGAAATTGCAACAAAGACAGATGATTACCAGAAACAGGTCTGACTTGTTCTCCACCAGCTGTCTGACATCAGCTGACACATGATGTATGGGACTAAAAGCAGTTGTTAATGCCAGAACCTTTAAGGGTGTATCACATACATTTCTGATTAGCTATAATATCCTAAGAATCCTAAATCATAACGAATCAGCTGGAATCAAGAATGATCTGTCTGGTCACCTGTACAATCACAAAGAGTCAACAAAACGTTGGTTTTGTAAGAAATGGAAGAACTCGATCATTCAATACCTCATTTAATAAAAATGCTATTTCAAAGGGAATGACATCAGCCTGTTCTGCACAGTGTCAATCTTTTCTTATTTGCAGTTTTGCAAATTGATGCATGTCCCTCATTGTTCTCTTAGATAGCCATGACTTCATACAACATGACAAAACAGTACTGGTGGCCACCATCACTCAGAATTTGGTGGTGCTGGTTGTTCAAGTTTAGGTGGAAAATGCTTGTTTTTTTACATTAAAGTAGGTTTTCATTTGGAACTGATGACTGAGGTGTTGGGCAGTAACGTGTTACTCAGTAACTGTAATATTATTTCTTTTCCCAGTAACTAGTAGTATAAGGGATTACTATTTCCAAAACAGTAATATTATTACAGTTACTAATCTAAATAACGCTGTGTTACTGCGTTACTGAACGCAACATCCTTGAAGTGAATGCGCGACTGCGTGGCAGGTCAGCGGCACCAGACCTGATGTTGTTCAAGTCAGCTGTTAGCCAAAAAACTAGTGGTGGTAGTGAAAGTAATATAGTAATGTAAACTGTTTTACCCAGTAATAAGTAAAGTAATATTATTACTTTCTAAATAGTAATATGCAACTAGTAACTTATTACAACACAACAGACTTGTGTTTCAGATACTGTCTTACAAGCCAAGAGACAGAGACCCATGACCACACAGGCAATGTGGGTCAGTTAGGTTGCAAACACAATGTATTTCCCCTGCAGTTCCACTGAAAGACACTTCCTCCTTGGTGGTAAGTCTTTCTGACGACAGCATCTAATCTGAACGGGATTGGTTAGGAGCTGTGATGTCACAGCAGGGAGATTTCCAAAGCAGGTGAGTAAGGCAAGAGGTCAATGTGCAAAAAAACTGCCTTCCTCCTTCGTGTCTGCTCCCACGTCAGGCCAGGAAGGACTTTAAGGCAAACAATCCTGGCTGTTAGTGAGTGTGTGAGTGTGTGTGTGTTCCCAAGATGAACGGGACATTGTTCAGCTAGTTTCACTCTAACAGCCAGACAACTGAAGCGAATGTTAATGTAACTATTTTGACATTCGATATTTTCCACAAATAGTTATGTTTCTATGTATCAAACAACAAGAAATCTAAGATGTTGCAGATAGTCTCAATTAAACTATGTGGCCATATGCATAAAAACACATCATTCATGTAACACTATGCAATAAAAGCACTTTACTAGATAAAATGAAAAAAATATCTGAAAAAGATAAATAATATAACCTGGGTCAGGACCACATAGCTCCTTAAATTTAAGATTTAAGGTTTGTTAAGTAATTGTGGCTCTAATTTGGGTAATTTTTTTTATGTGGGGTGGGAGTTTAAATAAGAAAAATATAGTCCTGTGTTTAGTGGATGCTACCAGGTGTGTGTCTGAATGGCGTGTCAGACCATGTTACTCACCTGTGAGTAAGGCAGGGCTCATGCCACCATGTCTCGACCTGATGTGCTCAAACACACTCACAGGAATACACTAAAAGCAGATATGAGAGTTACATTTCCTGGAAAATGACATAAAGCATAACCAATGTGGCTTTTTAAAATCCAACCAGGAAGATCATTTCATGTTACAAGTACATTTTTTTCTCAGTAAAATCCTTGGGAAATTCTGATTAATGTATTAAAGATGTTTACCCTAATTGTTTCACCATGGATACTGTAAGATTTCATAACAAGACTATTTATATCAAAAGAAAAAATGCTAAGGGTAATTAACTGATCAAAGGCAGCACTATTTCACTAAATGTCAGCAAACATTTTGTAAATTACACTTGTATTACATCTTTCAGTTTTAAGGTTTAAACTGTTTCCCATCTGAGGAGGACTGCCAACAATTTCAGTATTTCTCCATTCTGGATATTTCCTTCACGCCAGCAACACTCTTGAAGAGATTAATACATGAAATAAGCACTTCTATCATTTAGCAATACTAATGATATTCAGTAGGAGTAGAAACTAAATTCCTACATCCCTGCATGGTGGTGGGGGGTAGAGAACCTCTCGCTCCCAGGCTTTTGATAAACAACAGAAATCAGGTGTGGCACTTGAGATTTTTCCCCAGACTGGACAACACCCTCTCAGAGCAATTCAAAACAACCACATTAAAACTCACCTAGAGGGAATTCAATACTTACCTTAAGAAGCATCTGTAAGTAGCTGTATGTTGATTCGTTCATGCCTTATTCAACATGTTGAATTTTAGTTTTTAGATCCATACCTTTTTCTTTAACAATTTCTACTACTTGCTGGATCATATTACTTGTTATTTGTTATATTTGTGTTTCCCCTGAAATGTGTTTTTATAAAGCACACATAAACAATGCATTACAAGGACACTGTTATTAACTCATTAGACATAGTACTTGCCTGTAGTCTGTGCATAAAGACATTTACCCGCTGAAAGGTTCATTTAGACATACACCACATTATGCATGCCCTAAATATTGGTCATAGGCAAGTAGATTTCCATCTAAATGCCTGTTAAATTTATTAGTACTTTCAAATGGAAGATTTTTATATCAGTTATCGCCAGTGGTAGAAGAAGTTCTCAGATCCTTTGCTTAAGTAAAAATATCAATACAACAATATAAAAATACTCTATTACAAGGAAAGTCCTATGTTAAAAATTAAAAAGTGAAAGTACAGATGAATTAGCAGTAAAATAATCTTCTTAAAATTAAAATGAATTGATATGAAAAAAAAATGCCCTGTGACAGTTATACCATTATATTATATATTGTGGGATCATTAATACAAGTGCAGTTAATGTGTAAGCAGCATTTTACAGTTTTTTCCTGGAAAGATGTCTTTAATTTTTTCCGCTACAGTAATAATGGGGGAAATGTGAATTTACGTGACAAGAAAGGTTTATTTTAACCCAAGTAACTTACAATTCATTATTCATTTATTACATGAAACTTTATTTTCCAAATTGACTTGACTGCATTTTTTCATTTTCAGCTGACCTGCTGTGCCCACTCACTCTAGAGTATGATAGCAATGGAAGTGTAATAATTGAAAAGTCTTTCATTTCCCATAATTACAACCAAATTTAATGCTATGAATCTGGAAAAGGACCTGTAGAATGTAGTGTTATCCTGTATATAGGGGCCTACTGTTGGGCTGTGAAATCTACAAAAATTGTATTATATTTTATCAGCTAATTATATGTTTTGGATGAGATTCAGTTTCAGAGTTACTAATAACTTTGGGGTAAATGTAACGTTGGTGACATATAATAACTTGGGTAGATAAAATCTAAAATTGGGTGTGTGGAGTTACAAAAAGGTAAAGTACAAGTACCTTACAACTTGAGTAAATGCCCTCATACATACATTCCACCACTTATTATTATTATTATTGAGCTCCAGCTATTTGTGGGGAATACTGTAAGAATAGCCCAACGTTACGTTTTGATGCTGCTGACAATGTTTGCCAGTCGGTCCTGCTAAGTGGCTAATGCCTGGCAAATAACAGGACATGAAAATGAACACAAGTGCAAAAAGTTACGTGTAAAGTTGTTAGAGTGGTATAATATCCCACTACTCTTACTTTACATTCAGTGTTTGTCTGAAATCCCTACGTGACAGGTGTCAGCTCTGTCCTCCCTCCCCGGTGCAATGCCCTGACATGTTGCGTGAGCCTCCGCCGCCCTGAATCAGGAACCTTCTGGAGTGAGCCGGTAAGCCCCGCCCGCTCACGAGCGAGCTCTGCTGATGCAACCAACGGCTCGCCGGGTATAAAAGTCTCGCGCTCCTCGCATAGAGTTGCTCAGCTCACTTAACCTACTACATGGAGAAGATACAGACCAAACGTTTGGAGGGGATACCGGAGCTTCACACACAGGAATCAGGATGGTCTATACCACGGCTCTGCTCTTTGGACACGGAGTGCCCGTCCCTTCGGAGGAAGAAAGTGTCGTAGAGATGATCGGAAAGTACTTTTCCCAGCTCACGGCCCCGGGCCAAAATACGAGTGCAGCCCGGCGGGGCAGCGTTGAGAGCTGCGACGAGAGAGAGAACAACTCTCTTTGTAAGTTGTTTTAAAAAGTTAAATATAGTTTTGCTAGTGATGGACAAAAAGAAAAGGCAAAAAGTAGTTGATTTAAACTCCTCTCTAATTGGCAGAACCATATATTGATATTAATGCATAACCATAGTCGTTACATGGGAACTTCAACTATATAATTTAGTGGAAGCGCAAATTAATTAGCTGAATTCCTTGATGGGGTTGTGTCTGATGTAACCGATCTAGGTCTTGGATCAGCTGATGACACTTCTCCTCTCAGCTGCTGATACAAAGCCTTTGTTTAGTGCAGCATTGCAAGACATTTATCACATGAGGCAAGTAAAATGACAGAGCAAGGGTCAAAGGATTGCTTTAGTGATGACAAACTGGAAATGCATTTCAGCGACAGTGGATGTGAAAAGGCAAATTAAACAACCGCATCCATTCATTAAAAATGCATTTACTGCCATTAAAACTAAAATTATGCCAACACTCTTGTTCTCTTTCTACAGTTTCCGACTTGGACGCTGGCTTTGAGCAGGAGCGGCTCCTTCAGCAGAATGTGACCCGGCAGATGGAGCGCCTTCTGACAAGGGCCAAACCTTCCACCCTCCACTGCCAGGTGCTGCTGCTGCCTCGCCAGATGACCACCAGGGTGGGCCAGGACGTGGTGCGCTCCTCTGCGGATGAGCCCTGCGGGCTCCGGGGCGCCTCCATCAAAGTCTATGTGGAGGGCAAAGATGGCCTGACGTTTGTTGGGAGCATCTTCCCAGACCCAAGTGTCACCTCGACGTTTGAACTATCTGTGATCTTCAAGGCAGATAAGGATGACGGCTGGCCGCCACTCATGCACATTTTTGACACCAACAAAGTGTTGAAGCTGAGACCACAGTACCGGCTGGTGAAGAGGAAGCTCTACTCCTCCGCCAGCCCTGTCATCCATGATTTCAACTAGGGGCAATGCTAAGAATGTAAACCCGTTTCACTACATTTTGTGTGACTGTGATTCCTAACTTTACAAGCACAGGTTTGGCCTGGACAGCACAGGGAAATACTGGAGTTTCCCCGTTTATATTATATTGTCTGACTTGGAGCAGGAGGTCAAACTGCTTGTTTCCTACACTCTGTAGCCAACATGTCCACAGCATTTTGCACAATGGTTGAACGTTAAAAGTGTACACTGTAAACATAAACTTCCTTCCAGGACTGGGCAGGTCTCACTCCTGATGTGTGATGTACTTTTGTTATTTATGCAATTGTAAAGTAAACATTGTTTTTTTTTTACCCAACAAAGTGTCCTGTGCTTGAATTTCAGTGTACTATATACTTCTGTATACTGTAAAACATTTCCCACCACAAAGCTACAGACATCTGTAGCTCACATTTATGGGGCTCTATGCTTAATGACAACTGATATTTAAGTTGTTCGCGTGTTGCTTACACAACTGGGGACAGCAGATTTACAAGAAATCGAACGCTGGGAGAAAAATCCCTCTACCAAAGGACCATGTCGAGACAGAGACTTCAATTTCCACAAAAAGTGAGACACCTGGCATGATTTAGGTTTAGATCAAATCTTTTTATTTAACAAAATGTACAACGGAACACACTTATCAGCTACGCAAACAAAACACTACATGATCCATCTCGCAGGTAAGAAACTTGTTTTTGTACTCCCATCTAACACTACACAAACACGTTTCTTATGCTATTTAAATAGCACACAGTCTACATCCTAAGTGACGAGCAGAGATGCATGAATACTACTTCAGCAAAAACAAACTCCACATACTATGTTTGAGCCAATTAACAAAACCACCTATATTTGACATTTCTGCGAACCACTTTACAAAGAGTTTAGTTTTTAGATTTCCTGATTCTCTACCTTCAAAAGGCAGCTATTGGTTTTCATTCATTTCACTACAACATATAAAAGAGCTGTGAAATTTGAGGTTATGGGAAGTTATAAAGTGAACAATTTGACTTCCTGATTTTAGATCATCATTACATGGTAGCACACCTCCAAGCAGGAGCTGATGTAAAAGCTCCTTAACAGCAACCTTATAAATGCCAAAAATTAACAACCCAATATGCATTTCACCCCTTCTATGATAGCTAGCTTGTATTCTGGACTTGGACATTAATTTTCAGATGCCTGAGTGTACTTGAATGCAACACCTAAAGGCTTCCTGCTCTCACACTGAAACAGACAACACACTCTGATGGATTATACCTCTGCTAGCTATAATATTGAATTCTCAAGCTGAATATTATAGTCTGAGGGCTGCTTGAAGGGAAGGTAGTCAATCTATAAACTTGTGCCAAGGAAAATGGTCAGCAGAAACATAAATGCAATTTGCAGTTAATGGGCTAAATTATGACAACACAGACGGGCGTTCTCACCCATTACTAAGGAAAGCAGACAAATCCCTCCAGTTTGGTGACATCAACAGCTTTTCTTATTGAAGATCATTCATTCTTACATTTATCAACACAAGTTTAGATTTATAATAGCTGTAATGTGGATCTCACAATCATATTTTCGCAGTGATCAAACTGACATAGATTCAGCATTCTTGGTTTCATTTGGTGTTAGTCCAACAAGAAGTACCAGTATTAATGCCTCCGTGATTCAGCATGACTAAATCTGACAAGCAGAACTTATTCTGTCCCATTATTTGATCCCAAACAAACTTTTGCTGGTGATGATGTTTTATTTCTCTTCGCTGTTCCTCCTCAGCAGAGGGAAATGATGGACTACTACCGTCGCTGGTGAAATGATACTTGGAGAAAGTGGTGCGCTGCACATTAACCAATCATATGAACAGGAAAAGAAGAATCTTGATGCAGCTCTCTCTCTCACAGAAACCGACAGATATACCTGTCCACATACATGGTCGTCTAAGCATGGATGAATAAGTGTATGTGTACACTTATATACACACACACACACACACACACACAGAGCGCAATCCTCTTCAAACAACCAAGGTTATGAGTAGGTAATCAGCTCCACCTTTCCAATTCCCAGAGTTCTCTCAAAATGTCAGTCTACTTCTTCATTTTTAGGTCGGCCTCCATGGCACTACGGCGACCCCTGGTGCCTCCATCCTGCAGCATAGAGACAGATGGAAGAGAAACAGGGAAAAAAGAAAGAGCAGTAGAAAAAAAATTAACAGATTAATTTAAAGGTCAGTTGGACAGAGTGGCGGGAGGCCCTGTGGAGGGGCCTCCTCACGCGATTGAGCTCTGCACAAAACAAAACAAAGAAAACAAACACAGCACAATCCACCTCGGAAGGCTTCCTCCCCAAAGGAAGAACAGAAAAATACAATGATGATCAAAAAAAGTAAGATTTGAAAAGAAAAGAAGGAGAAAAGAAATTATAACATGCAGAGACATGTACAATCGCACGTAAACAGAAAAACACAGGAAACCGGCATGGAGTCAATAACCGAAGGTCGACGGAAGCTTGGGTGATGAAAGGTTACTGGAGCCTGTCTGTGTGTGTGCAGAAGCCTATGAGGGTGACACGGACAGTGTGAGTGAGTGTGAGAAACTGTCAGAGGAGGAGTGAGAGACAAAGAGGCCCTTTAATTGTAGTATATAAAAGGTATGGCTGGGTGCTCATGGTCTGGTTTTTACTAGTGAGTTTTTGATCCTAAGGTTTAGTACCTTAAAGAGCAACTTGCAGGTTGAATTTTGTCTAAATCTATACTGAACCTTTCCTGAAAATGACCATTTGAAAAGTGCAGAATTGTATTTGCTTTAAAAGAGAGAAGGGCAAAGAAAAAAAAAAAAAACGAAAAAAAGAAGTAAAAAGTAGCCATTTTAAGCAACAGTCTTCAAAATGCTCTTTTTATCAACATTGCATCATATTAGGTCTCAGCTCAAGACTATATGAGGCTGATAGCTGGTGCCGCTTCTTCAGTACACACAGCAGCTTCAAAGCATGTAGAGGTCTGCAATTTTTTTCATAAGTACACTTCAACTGTGAGAGACGTAATCTAAAACAAAAATCCAGAAAATCACATTGTATGATATGATATAACAGAAAAGCAGAACTTAATATTTGGTATAACAGAACTTAATATTTGGAAACCTTTCTTTGCAATTACAGAGATCATACGTTTCCTGTAGTTCTTGACCAGGTTTGCACACACTGCAGCAGGGATTTTGGCCCACTCCTCCATACAGACCTTCTCCAGATCCTTCAGGTTTCGGGGCTGTCGCTGGGCAATACAGACTTTCAGCTCCCTCCAAAGATTTTCTATTGGGTTCAGGTCTGGAGACTGGTAAGGCCACTCCAGGACCTTGAGAAGCTTCTTACGGACCCGCTTCCTTAGTTGCCCTGGCTGTGTGTTTCAGGTCGTTGTCATGCTGGAAGACCCAGCCACAACCCATCTTCAGTGCTCTTTCTGAGGGAAGGAGGTTGTTGGCCAAGATCTCGCGATACATGGCCCCATCCATCCTCCCTCAATACGGTGCAGTCGTCCTGTCCCCTTTGTAGAAAAGCACCCCCAAAGAATGATGTTTCCACCTCCATACTTCACAGTTGGGATGGTGTTCTTGGGGTTGTACTCATCCTTCTTCTTCCTCCAAACATGGCGAGTGGTGTTTAGACCATAAAGCTCTATTTTTGTCTCATCATGTCCTTCTCCCATTCCTCCTCTGGATCATCCAGATGGTCATAGGCAAACTTCAGACAGGCCTGGACATGCGCTGGCTTGAGCAGGGGGACCTTGCGTGCGCTGCAGGATTTTAATCCATGACAGCGTAGTGTGTTACTAATGGTTTTCTTTGAGACTGTGTTCCCAGCTCCCTTCAGGTCATTGACCAGGTTCTGCCGTGTAGTTCTGGGCTGATTCCTCACCTTCCTCATGATCATTGATGCCCCACGAGGTGAGATCTTGCATGCAGCCCCAGACCATCTTGAACTTCTTCCATTTTCTAATAATTGCGCCAACAGTTGTTGCCTTCTCACCAAGCTGCTTGCCTATTGTCCTGTAGCCCATCCCAGCCTTGTGCAGGTCTACAATTTTATCCCTGATGTCTTTACACACCTCTCTGGTCTTGGCCACTGTGGAGAGGTTGGAGTCTGTTTGATTGAATGTGTGGACAGGGGTCTTTTATACAGGTAACAAGTTCAAACAGGTGCAATTAATACAGGTGATGAGAGGAGAACAGGAGGGCTTCTTAAAGAAGAACTAACAGGTCTGTGAGTTCTTACTGTTTAAGTGTGAGTAAAAAATCTTACTGGTTGGTAGGTGATCAAATACTTATGTCATGCAATAACATGCAAATTAATTATTTTAAAAATCATACAATGTGATTTTCTGGATTTTTGTTTTAGATTCCGTCTCTCACAGTTGAAGTGTACCTATGATAAAAATTACAGACCTCTACATGCTTTGTAAGTAGGAAAACCTGCAAAATCAGCAGTGTATCAAATACTTGTTCTCCCCACTGTATGTGGCAAACTTTCCAATATTGTGATGCGAACAGAGCGTTAGCTATCATTAGCCGGTGACTCCGGGACGCCTGCCCAGTTCTCCACTGGTTCTTATACCTGAACTTAATTTCTCAATTATTTTCTCAACAGTCCCATATTTATATGGCTGTGGTCCATTATACGTGTATGAATACACATTTATAACCTCTTCAGTGTCAAATCCAGCAATGGAATCCATACTTCAACTAGAACTACCCTCTTCCTTTTGTTACGCCACATCCAATTCGTCTTTTTCGATGCAGACGTAAACTCTTCCAGAAACAACTTCAAGTTACTGTGTGTGGTGCTACACACTGATTCACTGGAGTCTTCAACCTTCAAGTTGCTCTTTTTTAAAGCATTTCATCTAGCCACACAATGACTCGCTAGATCACTACTCTCCACCGACAGGAAAAACAAAGAAACATTAGAGAAACAGTCCAAAGTATTGTCTCAAGTCAAAGAAGTTATCATGGTTGCCTGAAAAAAAATCACAAGAGACAACAAACAAACAAAAACTATTTTCTTAAAAGGCCATGAAAATCTATTTTCTCAGCTGCTCACAAGACTGATGGGGTCCTACAAAGTTATAACATTTATAGTGATTTCACATGAAAGATTTCTGTATTTTTGTGTATTTCTGTCTGAGCTACTGTGACTTTATTGGACAAAAGGTGCAACTGTCAATCAAATCTGATCAAACCAGATTTTTATTTCCAACTTTAAAACTGAAAGATTGTTGAATAGTTACAGCGTATTTGCAGTTACGATATTATTGATTAACACCAATAATAGTAGCAAGTTTTTAAATGGCTCTAATGACTTAAATCCTAAATATTAATACTAAATACTTTTATTTTCAGAACTGTTTTGCTTCCTTTTAATGCAACTAAAACAATAACTGAAGTGAGAGAAAAAATAAAAGATGAGAGGTATAGACAGATGTGTGCCGAGTGTGTCACATTGTGTATGTGCGTGTTTGCGTTGAGACAAGCGTGTGCGGAGCGTGGCCTGGTTCTGGTGAAATCTGAGGGAGAACCTGAATACTTACAAAGAGAGAGAGAAGGAAAGCAGGAGAGGCCATTGGGACACTGTCCTGTAGGAGGACAAACATTTGAGTGAGAAAGAGAGAGAAAACACACATGTGCGTGAGAAAGCAAGTTTCATACAAGTCTGCGCCAAACACAGAAGAGCGCCGAGGAACGAGCGTCCATTCCACCGCTGCACGGCACATACACAGACACATAAGTAGTCACACAACGTCACGAAGACCCCCCCCCCGGAGACAATCAAACACGTTTACAAGGCAAGCACACTCCCAAACACGCAAACATAATCTTATGACTCACATATACCAGAGTTCCAATTATGGCCCTTATGAAACATATGGCATTTATTCAGTCGTACCACTTCCCATGAACTACAGATGAAATTCTCTTAATATTCTTCAGCTAAGTAAGGTTCTAAAAAGGGTGTGACAGTCTCATTTCAACTCCAGCTGAGCTTGCTGTAGATTAGAGAAACAACAAAGACTAAAACATTGAATACATTTGTGGATTTTGTCAAATGTGTTCTGTAAAATAACACCATTTACAAAATTCACCAAGACTTTCCAAGAAAACATAGCAAATTCCAAAATATTCTGTCTGAAACTGACATTTCAAAAATGCCATGACCAACAGGAACCCTGTAACACACACTCAAGACTCCAACATCCATACAGTTAAGACAAAGCAATACACAACACAACAGCAAATATTAAAATGCACTGCAGACAATAGCAGACCAACGGCAGACAAACAGCTGAGTCAGCGACAGGCAGATGCAGACAGAGAGAAGTTAGTGAGGAGCGATGCAGCAAACATGCAGGACATGAATAAGCCGGGAAGTCAACACCAGGAATTATTCCACTGAAGCACATTGTGGCAAGCGGAGAGGAGGGTGGACCTGGTGACAGACAACTGAGCCGAGTTGACCAGATGTCTCCAAGTATTCCATGGATTCAACAATGTGTGCATGTCTTGTATGATGACTTGTATGATGCTGATGTGAATGCAAATATATTACCTACAATCAGTGCCAAGTGTCTAGCTTTTGAAATATCGGCACACTTGTCAGCTCATAGACACCAAAATCATTCATTGTGTCCTCAGAGCATCGCTGGATCTGGTGCTTCACACTTTAGCACTTTACGCTGAGTGACAGTACATGAAGAAATTAGTGTAGAATGATTCAGCTACAGTAAGCCTCCGGCAAACTAAGTGTTTAGTTCAAAAAGGTGGATAAAAGCTCTTTAAATTGATAGATTTAAAAGTAGCATGGATTTAAACAGATGTCATATACTAAAGGTATGTTGTTCAGGGTAACATCACAACAAGTAAAATGTCAAAAGTTGATTGATTTCTTTGAGGGTAAATTCTTTACAAAACAGAAGGTGAAATTGTCACTCCTATAAGCTGAGACAGTTCAATTTAGATTTCTTCACATCAGCAAACTGTCCCATATCGATGGAAGAAAACAACACATATTTCACGTGTGGTGATCAATACCGTCATAGGATCATGTAAATAATTTAAGTGTTACTGCAAGAAATAGCATTTAAACATGGCAAAGTCAATCCAAAGGCCCTGAACTTGTAAATGCTGGTGCTCTTAATCCATTAAACTAGTTCAAAGTCTAAGGACCTAAATATCTGCCATCATGGAAGGACGTGTTTCTATACTGACTGTGTAACATATCCATTCATGACTTTTCACAAAATGTGTTCATATTCACAAACCATAACTAACCTGTCCAAGAACTTAGCAAGTAAAATAACATTCTGCTAAGTAACATGGTTTTCATTTTCAACCTTAAAATTCATGTATTTGAACACAGATTTTATATATGATGTCTGCGAGCAGTAGTAACACAACAGAGAATCATCATATGGTCATGGCCAAAAGTAATGGCACCCCTGCATATCTGTCACATAAAGCACTACTTCTCCCACAAAACTGTTGCAATTAGAAATGCTTTGGTATTCTCATGTTTCTCAGAGAGAAAAATGGACTGGATCAAAATTATTGGCAACATAAACTTAATATTTGGTAGCACACCATTTGGAAAAAATAACTGAAACCATTCGCCTCCTGTAGCCATCAATGAGTTTCTTACATCTCTGTATTTTGGGCCACTCTTCTTTTGCCAACTGCTCCAGGTCTTTGAGATATGATGGGATTTGAGACGTCTCCACAGGTGCTGTATGTATGATTGAGATCTTGACTCAGTGCTGGCCACTGCTTTGTCTTAAACCATTTTTGGGTGATTTTAGAAGGATGCTATGCATCATCATCCTGCTGTAAGACCCATGACCTCTGACGGAGGCCCAGCTTTCTGACCCTGGTCTCGTTATTTCGCCACGGAATTCTTTGGTAGTCTTCAGATTTCATATTGCCATACACACAGTCAAGACATCCAGCGCCTGAAGCAGCAAAGCAACCCAAAACATCAGTGAACCTCCATCATCTGGCTTCTTTTTTTTTTTTTTCTTGTGTGAGCAGTGGGATCCTCCTGGGTCTCCTACCATCGTGTCCCTTTTTATTCAGATGGCAACGTATAGTGCGAGCTGACACTGTTGTACCCGGTGTTTGCAGGACAACCTGAATTTGTTTGGAAGTTGATGGAGGTTCTATATCCAGTGTTCAAACAATCCTTTGTTGCAATCTTTCATAAATTCTTCTCTTCCGTCCACGTCAAGGGTGATCAGCTCCAGTGCCACAGGCCGTAAACTTCTTCACAATATTGCATACAGTGGACACAGGAACATTAAACACATTAAGCATGGACAAGTAGATCGTGTTATATATTAGATAAGTTATATTTGTGAATCATGAGGAGTTTTTGTGTGCGGATTTTGAATCCATTTGTTTGTGTTTACAAGTTGCAATATCCATTTGTGACTCGTCATCTGTTCATTTTCAATAATTAATAGGCATTGTTTTACCCCCATACATTTTCTCTTCTTTTTTTTGTCCATGCTGAGTGTGGTACACACAGGCACCACAACACAAACCTTTCTCCATATTAACTGGCTGTAGGTGTGACTTCCACATTGCCAGCACCTGGTTAATTGCTACAGATGAATAGAATTACAAATTGAAGTAGTGTCACATGCTTAAAATACAATTATTTCTGAAGATTTTAAAATGGTGCCAATAATTTTGTCCAGTGCATTTTTGGAGTTCTTTGTTTACTTGTTTGACAGACTCTAAATTCACCCCCATCAAGTCACCCAAACCCACCTTCTCAGCCGGTTCTCCTGGCTTACGGTTTCCCTCCCTGCCGCGGAGGCTCTTGGCGGAGATGGCGCTCTCCGAGGTCTGCATGATGAGCTGGGTGGCCAGGAACTGCTGAACGTGCTCCAGGACGTCACGCTGCATCTCTAGAGCCATATGGTATACGTCGTGATCCGACGAGTTGTACATGACAGCATTCTGAAACATTAGCATGATGTCGCGCTGGAACTCAGCTGTTGTACGGATCACACCGGACTCAATGTTCTTCTTAATGGCAGATAGGTCCATGGGTCTACAGCAGGGGGAGGGAGATGTATTTATTAAACTTTGTGTTCACCACAAACAATCAACATTATATTGCTCATTTAATGTGTGTGAGTTGACTAAAAACGTGTCTGCCCGTGTGTGTTCTTACCTGTGTACGATGCTGTGGTAACCAGGCGCGATGTCGTCTGACACAGGCTGCAGGAAGACACTGGCATACCTGAAAGAAACATGAATTCACTGACTGTAAAACCTGCTGAAAAATGTTTTTATTGCATACTGAGATTTGTTGAGAAGAAAAAGTGAAAACTACCATTTAATTTTGCAACGGTGGGTTAAGAATTGTTCTAACAAAAGCTAATTTGCTCCAAATCGTAGTATTTCAGTTTAGCTAAAAAGCACAAAAAAGCAACAAAAACGCTGAATAAACAAGTAGATTTGGGCCTAATTAAAGGGCTCATTCTTGAGCTGCTATGGGATGTTAGCAAGGGTTTAGTAAGCATAATGCCTTGACTGTTTTTAGGCAAACATATATTCATGCATTCATTACAACCAAAACAAAATTAGTATTTTGGCCAAAAAGCCTTTGATTCGTTGCTCCACCTGTGGTTGGCTGCGGCTCTCCAAACCAGCATAATGGCTTTCTTCCAGATCTTCTGGGCCTGTACCGCCTCCTGGTCCTCACCACATGTAGAGCTGATACAGTGATGAGAGGGAAAAGAAGAGAGCAGAACAGGAGTAGAGAGGAAGTAAGCAGAATGGGAAAGAAGAGAAGATTGTGAAGTTCACAGTGAAAGAGGAAGCAAAAGAAGAATCACAAGTAGAGACAAAAGCACATATTTTATGTCAGCTGGTGAAGGCTGCTTAGCTCAGAGAAATTGATCTGATTCAGAGGTCATGACATAAATATTCAAATGCCAGCTAAGCTTTATCAAGTTTTAAATCAGCTTTTCTACTAAAATGTTTGTTCTGGTAAGAGCAGGGGTTATCTTAGGACATGGATTCACACAAGCCACTTCAACACTACATAGTAGCCAACAGATAAAAACGGTTATTATGATGGGTAATAGTATATAATAGTAATAATCTTTTTTTACGGAGCACTTTTCAAAATCCATGTTACAAAGCGCTTTCACAAGGGCAGAAAATAAATACACAGAAGTTGTAAAACCATGAGCTTTTATGATAAAACACACAGTCCTGTGGACACCTACAGCTGGGACGAAGAGGCCGGGCTGCTGGCCAGTGAATCGGCTGTGTAGCGTTGGGAGGGCGGGCCGTAACCGTCTTCACTCTCACTGGCTGCCCGCTCCACCTCCGACAGATAAGGACCCTCCCCCTCCCCACACTCCTCCTTCAGCTCCATCCCTTCGTCTGGGTCGCCCTCGCTCCCCGCCTCCTCCTCCTTCACCTCCTGGATTCAAGAAAACACACACAGGGTAAAATGACTGTTTTACAAAGGTCGTGCATGTGTGTAAGTGTGCACAAGTGTTTTACCTTGGACTCTTTCCCGGACACAGAGCTGTCCTCAGAGTCTGTGGGACAAAAATGAGAAGAGGATAAGAAAAACAGAAATATATAAGCATGATTTCTGTGTGTGTCTACATAAGTACACCACCCACCTAGGCAAGGTGGGTTGGGCTCCGGCTGGCTCCATTCCTCTCCTTCACTCTTGACTGTTGTTTCAGTGGCCTCCTTGCCTGCTGTCCCTTCCTCTGTAACCTCACTACCTGTTGCACCGTCGTCAGAGGTGACATCGCTTCCTGTCACCTCAGGTCCTTCACAGTTTCCCTTCAGCTGTTCTTCTGTTTTAGTTTCTGGTTGATTCTGGGTCTCTGTGCCCGCAGGGATCAGGGCTGACATTGCGGCCACATCCTGAGGCTCCTGTGTGGGATCGGATTCTTGGACTGTGGGTCCTGGGTCTGAGGCCTTCAGCTCCTGGGTCTCCCAGGGCCCAGGGAGGGTGTGTCCTTCTGAGACGGCCTCTTCACAGAGAGAGAGAGCTGCTTCCACTGCTGCCGCATCCAAGGCTTCCACAGAGTCATCGACCTGGGATGAGGGAGGGAAGGACAGAGACAAGAAGACACAAAAGAATGGGAGAAAAAAAAGGCTAGTATTATGACTATGACAATGATTAAGGAAATGTTTATGTTACATAATTCTGTGCCTACAGGTATTTTACTGCGCTGGGAACACGTCAAACATTTAGATTTTAATGTGTTCTAACATTAAGTACATGGTAAGGCACCTGCAAGTAAATCAGGTGATCATTAAACAAACGACTGATGCCGTAAAGAACAGCAGATTTCTGTCTTTGGTATACAACATCTGGTTCTTAATGTGTTTTGCTTTGCTTGAATTTTTTCAGTCATTAATACATTATTCCTTCACATTCTAGAGTAGTAATATATTTTAGTATAGATACATATATAGAGTATATGTGTATATATATTGTACTGTGTAAACAATGTAGGCAAGTGTGGAAAAAATGCTGTAAGCCAAGAATGCATTCAAAAAGCTAGTTGATTTTGCCTCGATGCTGGTTTGGCTGGTGTTGCACGGCGGCCGGGGGGCGTGCTGGGCATGGGGGATGTCGGCTGGTGCCGGGGGCCTTAGTTTTTTCCGGCGGTTGGGGGGACGGCGGACTTTAATTGGCGGGTGCACGGTGACCTGTGCGGCGCGTTTGCTGCCGGGCTGGGACTTGCTGCTGGTGTTTCTCTCCGCTGGCTTTCGCTGTGGTGTTGTTCCGTTTGCTCTCTCTCGTTTGCCCGACCTCGCACGCGGGACTCGCGGGGGGCTGCTGGGCATTGGGTGTTGCCGTGCTCGCGCATTGTGCGCGTTGGGCTCGTCACTTGTGCATTGGTGTTGATGATTGCGTGGCATTTGGGCATTTTGGTTGTTCGCTACGCGGTGGTGGGGTGCTGGGTGGGGGGGAACACTGGTCTATGTTGTGTGCGCGCCGCGGTCGGTCTGGGCGCTGCTCTTCCGCGGGTTACGCTTTTTGCGTTCCGTCGGCATTACGTTGTCAACTGCCATTTCTGCAATTGGTGTTTCCTACAGCTTTTCCCTGTTGTCCCCACCTTCCATCCCCCTTCTCTTACAGGTCAAAATCGGTGACAAATCAATACATAATTAAATAAATAATAAAACAGACAAAGGAGTATTTTAATACTCTCTTGGTAAAGTAAAATCTGTCTGGCACAATATGGTATCCAGGTCATTATACTCTATACCAGGCTGCTGGGCAGGACAGGTTTAAAAAAAAAAAAAAAGAATGCATTCAAAAATAGGCATGTTAATGTAAATAAATAAAAGAAAAATCTAAATCAAATCAATATTTGGTGTGCCCAAACAACTTGGAGAACTACCCACAGTTCTTCTGTGGGGTCATGCTCTTGGTGTATGAAACAAATGGATGTGCCTTTTGAAAATAAACAAAGTATGTACCTTCTCCTCTATGATGGCAATGATGTCTCCTACTGTCTCCAGATCCAGATCGTCTCCCATGTACGACACGGTAAGGTCCTCTTCTACCAATCCCGTCCCCTCAACGAGCTCTGCCTTCACTGCAGCTTCCACTTCACCCTCTGCAAACATACACCGAAGAATAATTAGTAACCCCCAAGTAAGTAGTAGAAGTAATTATTAGGTCTGAACCCAGCATCATTATCTTCACAGTATATTTACCTGTGATGACCTCATGAGGTGGTAGTGCAGTGGCTGTGGTGACTGTCTGTACTCCATTGGTAAGGCTTCCAGTAGTGTCTCCCTCACCAACCTAACATCAATAAATAAAAGACAAAAGTGATGTTTAATCCACTACAAAAAAAAAAACAACTGACATTAAATTACAACATTGTGGTAAGATCTGCTGCCTTTGAATTACAACCTAGTCCTGCTTGTTGCTTCATATGCTTTTATATTCTTGTAGTTTTAGATGTTATGATCCAAGCTAAGCTGGCTCTCACCACACGAGGGCCGGACGAGATGAGGTTGCTTTTTTTCAGCAGTTCTGACAGGAGAGGTGAGGGTGGCGGTGTGGCCTTCTGGGTTAAGAGCCTCTTTTGTGGTGAATCATCTACTAAAGCGGCCAGGCCTCCATCTTTGGACCCTGGAGCATCCGTCGCTGGTAGAAACACGCCGACCCCCTGGGCCTGGCAGAGGCAGCAAAGAGTCAGTGAGAGTGGCTGGCAGTATGTGAGCTGCAATATTGGATAGCGGTCACCTTATGTGCATGCAGACTTCACTCGGTTAAAAAGTTGGTAGCCTATGACGTTACAAGTCACGGTGGATCTTTTACGAGCACAGACCAGGTAAAGCAGCAGTGAACACATAGGGTGCAGATGTTGGTTTCAGTTGTTTGATAGGCTGCGTCATTAACAAGCAGCTCACCTGCTGCCGTGATAATGGATAGAAAAAAGAAAAAAGAAAAAAGTTCTGTGTCTTTTAAGCAACTTTACAAAACGTATTGCTGATGGAGAAAGTTGAGTAGACGGGGAGGACAGAGAGAGGTGGTTTAACTGAGGCATAGGCCTCTTGTATGTGTATCTGAGTATGGGGAGAAGAGAATTCAGAGGAAGGTGCGAAGCATGCTTAAAATTTATAATGTTCGTGGTGAAAAAACTTGCTTTTACATGGCGGTATTGTGTGAAAGATTTTGATTTTTTGCCCAGGGGCGGGGTTTTACAATCATGATGCCTGCTCAACGTCATGATGTCTGTCAGCTATTGTCGATGGAATCGTCTATCAGCCCAACCCTACTTGTGAAGTACAGTAATGCTGGCCCCACACTAGAGGACAATTGGGCAGATTTTGGGTCCGATTTGACCCTCCCGAAAATCGTGGGGATGTTCCTGATTTGAGGCTGGTTTGAACTGATTATCTGCCCCAAAAAATCTGTAGTGTGAGGGGTTTACAGACACAATCTTAAGGTTACCGACTGGAAATGTTTGGAAGCTTTCCGATTTGAAATGTAAATATTTATATTTAGAAACCAGCAACAGCCATTCAGAGCGAGCTGACCGGGAAGCGTCACCAATGCATTTTGTACTTGTTTGCTCTATAAAATGTATTAACTATGCTGATACATTCTTCTCAGCCATGAGTTCATCCATCCAACATATCATCTTTCTTGTTTTTATGTGCGAAACAAACTACACACAAGCATAACTAGCTGATGACGACAGTCTTCCTCCATGCTTGTTTATTTCTCAAGTCATGTTGGATCGCGCAAGTTTCTGTTAGATCCCGAGTCCCTGGAACAGCCACTGAAATCGTTTATGAAAAAAAAGTGTGTGGTCCTGCATCTTGTGTGTGCGTTTTTATGATGGAAATGCCTTTGCTAGATAAAAGTTATTTATCACATTTTTCTCTCAGCATCTGCAGTATTCTTGTGTTATCTGCAGAGTATATGAAACAAACACGTATCCTCTTACAACTGAGTGGATGATTGTGTCATCAGAGGCAACACCTCCTGTATCCATGGGCGACGTGGGGACCAAAGTGTCAGCTTGAGAGTCTATGGCAGGGGGGCTGGCACCCAGAGGAGAACGTACAGTTACACTGGGCAGACGCTTGGGTGTGTTTTTCACCGCCTGACGAGCTGTGATGGAAAGAAAAGGTCAGAGGGGGAGAGAATGAATCGGTTTGTGAAGTGAACCTTCTTCAAGGAATCTGAAAAAAAAATTGCAGCACAGAAATCACAAGCAAGGTATCTTGTGATAGCATTGTCATTCCAAACAAAGCACACCAGAGAAACAATCCCTTGGCTTAACAAATCATCAAAAAAAATATTCCAAGATGAGGCCAGGGCAAAGCCTTCTAGCACTAACTGGGAAAGGCCTCAATGGAATATAAATGGATAAAAATATTGGCCTATTACATATTCCTTGTTGATAATCTTATTAATGTTATATATAGAATGCTGTTAATTATTAAATTTGTGAGCAATGTGTCTGAATGTTTGCATCAGTGTTTCTTTGTCCTTAATGTCATGAAACCATTCAACAGTAAGGAGTTTTATTTTATATGCTTTTCTTGGCAAAAAAACAGATATTATAAATGTAAAAAACTGTATGTGTAAACACATATCACAGACTATGAAGTTCACGATAAATACCCACATGAACCAAGATATTCAGATTTCCTGTAGACAAATTACATATTTCACAGTGTGCGGACTGAACCTACCCTGGTACGCCGTGTCTGTGGCTTTCCTCTTCTGTTCTGCTTCCTCCTCATCCTGTTTCTTCTTTCTGAGGTTGGAAAATCACAGTTTAAGAATTTGGAAAGAGGGAACACAGGGTGGTACAATCGCATAAAGGAAAGAGGAATCTTGAAAGGCTGAAAGGCTGCAGAACCAACTGGATGAACCCTCTCCATTTCTTTGTGATAATTGTCATTGAGCAATTAACCACTCCAGTGTCGTTGCTCACTGGTATACATACAGAGAGTATGGTTGTGTCCAAAATCCCTGCCTTGTTCACTCATTCGTTACCCTCTGTATAATCGACACTCAATAGTTCACTGTGAGCAGTAAATGAGGATTCTTGACACTAGAATTGTCGTCTAAAAGCTACCAAAGAGTTTTTTAAGGGAAAGAAGTGGAATGTTATGCAATGGCCAAGTCAATCACCTGACCTGAATCTGATTGAGCATGCATTTCACTTGCTGAAGACAAAACTGAAATGAAAATGCCCCAAGAACAAGCAGGAACTGAAGACAGCTGCAGTAGAGGCCTGGCAGAGCATCACCAGGGATGAAACACAGCGTCTGGTGATGTCTATGCATTCCAGACTTCAGGCTGTAATTGACTGCAAAGGATTTGCAACCAAGTATTAAAAAGTGAAAGTTTGATTTATGATTGTTAATCTGTCCCATTACTTTTGGTCCCTTAAAAAGTGGGAGGCACATACAAACTGTTGTAATTCCTACACCGTTCACCTGATTTGGATGTAAACACTCCCAAATTAAAGCTGAAAGTTTGCAGTTAAAGCACATCTCGTTCGTTTCATTTCAAATCCATTGTGGTGGTAAATAGAGCCAAAAAGATTAGAATTGTGTCGATGTCCCAATATTTATGGACCTGACTGTATATTAAATAACAAGTGATTTCATACCCACCCAGCCACAGCCTGTTGACCCTGCCACCTTCTGGGAAGAGATATAGAAGTTTCTGCTGCCACACCACCAGACTGCAGAGCAGCTTTTTTCCCCAAGCTATCAGACCCTGAAATTCATCCTCAGCACTGCTCCAGTGATAATTTAATATTGTTTACCATTTGTATAATTGCTTCTGTATTAATGTTGTCTGCTATGTAGCAGAAGGGAGTTACAAAGCTCCATTTCATTATATAAACTGTTATATTGTGACAATAAATGTACCTACCTAGATGCTTGTGTAGTCCTTACACTTCAAACTCACTGCTAATAACACAGTCTGTCCATGACTTGTGGCTACATACCAAGTTTGTTTATGTAATGTCAGTTGGCGTACATACCAGGTGCACACACACATGTGCTGCGAATGTGGCTAGTTATACAATGAATAAGTGAAAGCATTTACATATTAATTGTATAGTAAGCAAGTAATTGGCATCAAACAAAATAACTGATAGGAGTCTTACAGCGTGATTTCTGCCCACAGCTCCTTCAGCTGTGAGTCCATGTGACCCGTCTGTATCAGATCCACCTCTTTCTTCAACTTCCTGTCAGGACAGAAAGCACAGGAGGGTTAAAGGCCATGTCTCACAATCCTCGAACGGATTACAAGTGGTCTTCTTTTTTTAAGTGTGTGTGTACCTGTACTGCTCTTGTGTGTCTCGCAGTAGTTTTTTGAGTTCCTCTATCCTCTCAGTAGTTAGCCTACGAACGATGACATCTTCAATGGTTTCGACCACCTCACCCTTCTCACCACGCTTACGCCTGCAGCAAAGGAGGGTACAAAGTCAACTCACAAAAGGTTTTACCTGCGATATAAAAAAAACAAAAGAAAGCAACACACAATATTATAATCCCGCACGTAGGTGTATGTCTGTGTTACAATACTGACTTAGGTGCTTCTGTGGCCTCCAGTAGCTCAGAGTATTGTGAGGCACAGTGCTAAGAAACAGAGAGCAAATGTGTTATGGTGAGGCAAATGTTGGTCAACGGCCTGAGAAGTGCTCATCATAGTTTTCTGCTCAAATGACAAATGGAGAAAATATTGTGCAAGTTTGCAGCTTTCTCACCTTCTGTGAGAACCAGTCAGGTGGACGGCCAGGCTCTGAGAAAGGCTTGATGGCTCTACTTACGGACACCCTGGAAGACAAGAGAGAAATTCCTCACAATAAACAGATGTTGAGAAAATGATATGAAGATAAATGCATCGGTAGCTGAAGAAATGCATTCAAATTAGGAATGAATGAAGACAGGTGAAAGAAAAACAAAAATCATGTCATGTAAGCATTGGCACAGTTTTCAGTCTGTTCCTACATTCTTTATTTAGTAATTTTTTTCATTGCTTATTCATTGTTGTTTTATTTTCCATAAATACTGAGGCTGATATTGATCTCGTCTTACAAGCCATGTACTGTTTTATATACAGTCTATGGTACCGCTGAGTGAGATCCTATCAGTCAACATTCAGAAACTATAACTTGCCCAAGTCTGTCCTCTAGTGGTCAAAATGGAGCCCAACACATTTAAAAAGGACCTGCATAACTAGATAATGTATGTGAGCTATAACACTTATTTTTAAAAAGAGAAAACTTTTCAGACTGGCTCTTACATGAAGTAAACCCAGGTGTGTAATGATGGGTTGATGCTCTTTTTTGTTAGAGCTGTAGACAGAAAACTTCATTTTGTTAAAAAAAGGTAACAGATGTTTGGACTGATTTATTTGCAGTAAATAGTTTGTGTAGACAGCATGTTTTTATACACTTTAATTTTATACTTACATACATCATAATTTTTTGTTATATTTTAGCAGCTACTGATATTAAATATCAGCACACAATACTGGCTATCCACAACTTCTATCTGAAGACATTTGGGCTGAAGTACATTGTATTCATCAGTTCAGGTGACTTGTTATGGACAATAGCAGTTTAGCCAATAAGAGGTACTCAAAAAATCAGAGAAGACTAGAGGCAAACACTGAAGCCTTACAGGTAACAGCTTATAATATGGCGTAAGGGACTGTGGTGTAACACTGCTCATGTTCAAAGAACAACAAAAACAGATATAATGGAGATTGTTAGATGCTGGGGTCGATTTTCTACCTCCATTACATGTGTGATACAGCAAAAAACAAAAATCTTAAATGCATGTCTTCTCCTTACTTTACTTCTGAAAGTAATCCATCTGTTCTATGATGTTTCTGTCCCTTTTGTGAATGGCGAAAACAGTTGAGTGAATTGTTAAGAAATGTTAAGTTAAGACTACATTTAGCTGATGCTTTTATCCAAACTCGCTATATATGTTAGAGGTCGCACGCCTCTGGAGCAATTAGTGGTTAAGTGTCTTGCTCACAGACACATGGATGTGTCGCAGAGGGAATCAAACTCTGATCTCCCACATCAAAGGCATGTGTCTTTCTTTACTGTTCCATCGCCATGTTCCTTTATTGATTCCCGTAGGTGACATTCAAATTGGCACAGCAGGACAGAGGAATGTAGTGCAAAGTTAAAAGAAGGACAACAATACAATGTCGGTAACATTAATCAACACAATACAATAAAAAGTAGGTTTTCTTTTTACCAGTTTTGGTCGCCACTCCTCATCACAGAGGAGGCCAGGCATAGTTTCTCCCTGACTGACCAGGGCTCTGTTGGCCCCACATTCAGTATCTTGTGTTCTGTGGAAAAAGTAAAAATAAATTATAACATGTCCAGGTAGCCCATGGCTTTTTACCAGTCAACGGAAATTATTTATTT
The DNA here is from genome assembly GCF_014851395.1 of Micropterus salmoides. Lineage (NCBI taxonomy): Eukaryota > Metazoa > Chordata > Actinopteri > Centrarchiformes > Centrarchidae > Micropterus > Micropterus salmoides. The sequence goes on from NW_024044237.1 coordinate 10,265,293, forward strand.
CAAAGTGTAAACAACTATCAAGTAAGTTAACGTCCGCGCATGATAACATATAACAGTTACATTTGACCCATTTCGCTAAAACACTGAGAAGTCACTGCATTCCGTCATTAAACAATATGCACACAACATACTTACACAAAACACAGAGAAACACAACAAGGTAATGAGTTACAATGTGCTCTGTCAGAGTTGATTAATTTAATTTGAGATTCAACGTTAACTTTTGTCATCCCAGTTTGGCTGTTTGTTTTTCACCGGAGCAATTTGTTTACAGTAACACATAACGTTACTTTATATCTGACGGCCCTGTCCCCACACAACCCAAATATAAACCATACGGTCTGTGATGTATTGATGATGTAAACCATGATTAATATAATAGCCACCCGATGGGTCGCTTTGTTGGTTACATGTAAGGTTTTTATTAGTTACGTTATCAAAGTTGGCTAGCTAGCTACGGTTAGCTAATTGTTGATACAAACTTGCTAGCTTGTATCGTGTTTAGGGTATCCTGCTAAGATTTATTACAGCACTTATTGTTTTCCTTACAAGTATTGGGGCTTGAATATAATTCGAAAAACATATAATACAACAAACACTTAGCATAACTAAATATTTAAATAGTAGCGCTAGCTTAGCAATGTTCATTACGGGGGGACGCATTCATGAGACACACACGGCTTCACGGTGTAACGTTTTATCAAGCAGCGACGACACTGGCTCCAACCAAACTACATTTTCCGCAGTGTTTGGAGTTTGTTTACTGTCACTTTTTGTATGAAATTACAAAGAAAATCAAAACAGAGCTAGGTAATATTACTCACTTCCGATACCGCTCGCCATTTCTTTTGTGACAAGACTGTCAGCACAACTTCCGCCGGACAGGTTGTATTGGTACACACATGGGAACCATGGATGCGAACATACAATCTATGGGAAAATGAATAAAAAAAAACTATAAAGTAAAAACCTATAGAGTCTATGGGAAAAATAAATTAGTAAAAACTATGGTAAAAACCTATAGAGTCTATGGGGAAAATAAATGAGTAAAACCATGGTAAAAACCTATAGAGTCTATGGGAAAAATAAATTAGTAAAAACTATGGTAAAAACCTATAGAGTCTATGGGGAAAATAAATTAGTAAAAACCATGGTAAAAACCTATAGAGTCTATGGGAAAATAAATTAGTAAAAAAAACCTATAGAGTCTATGGGAAAATAAATTAGTAAAAAAAACCTATAGAGTCTATGGGAAAATAAATTAGTAAAAACCATGGTAAAAACCTATAGAGTCTATGGGAAAATAAATTAGTAAAAAAACCTATAGAGTCTATGGGAAAATAAATTAGTAAAAAAAACCTATAGAGTCTATGGGAAAATAAATTAGTAAAAACCATGGTACAAACCTATAGAGTCTATGGGAAAATAAGTTATTAAAAAAACCTATAGAGTCTAGGGGAAAAATAAATTAGTAAAAAAACCTATAGAGTCTATGGGAAAATAAGTTAGTAAAAACCATGGTTAAAACTTATCTATGGGAAAATAAGTTAGTAAAAAAACCTATAGAGTCTATGGGAAAAATAAATTAGTAAAAACTATGGTAAAACCTATAGAGTCTATGGGAAAAATAAATTAGTAAAAACTATGGTAAAAACCTATAGAGTCTATGGGAAAATAAGTTAGTAAAAAAACCTATAGAGTCTAGGGGAAAAATAAATTAGTAAAAAAACCCTATAGAGTCTATAGGAAAAATAAATTAGTAAAAAACCTATAGTCTATGGGAAAATAAGTTAGTAAAAACCATGGTAAAAACCTATAGAGTCCATGGGAAAATAAGTTAGTAAAAACCATGGTAAAAACTTATAGAGTCTATGGGAAAATAAGTTAGTAAAAACCATGGTAAAAACCTATAGAGTCTATGGGAAAATAAGTTAGTAAAAACCATGGTAAAAACTTATAGAGTCTATGGGAAAATAAGTTAGTAAAAACCATGGTAAAAACCTATAGAGTCTATGGGAAAATAAGTTAGTAAAAACCATGGTAAAAACTTATAGAGTCTATGGGAAAATAAGTTAGTAAAAACCATGGTAAAAACTTATAGAGTCTATGGGAAAATAAGTTAGTAAAAACCATGGTAAAAACTTATAGAGTCTATGGGAAAATAAGTTAGTAAAAACTATGGTAAAAACTTATAGAGTCTATGGGAAAATAAGTTAGTAAAAACCATGGTAAAAACCTATAGAGTCTATGGGAAAATAAGTTAGTAAAAACCATGGTAAAAACTTATAGAGTCTATGGGAAAATAAGTTAGTAAAAACCATGGTAAAAACCTATAGAGTCTATGGGAAAATAAGTTAGTAAAAACCATGGTAAAAACTTATAGAGTCTATGGGAAAATAAGTTAGTAAAAACCATGGTAAAAACCTATAGAGTCTATGGGAAAATAAGTTAGTAAAAACTATGGTAAAAACTTATCTATAGGGAAATAAGTTAGTAAAAACCATGGTAAAAACCTATAGAGTCTATGGGAAAATAAGTTAGTAAAAACCATGGTAAAAACTTATAGAGTCTATGGGAAAATAAGTTAGTAAAAACCATGGTAAAAACTTATCTATAGGGAAATAAGTTAGTAAAAACCATGGTAAAAACCTATAGAGTCTATGGGAAAATAAGTTAGTAAAAACCATGGTAAAAACCTATAGAGTCTATGGGAAAATAAGTTATTAAAAACCATGGTAAAAACTTATCTATAGGGAAATAAGTTAGTAAAAACCATGGTAAAAACCTATAGAGTCTATGGGAAAATAAGTTAGTAAAAACCATGGTAAAAACTTATCTATAGGGAAATAAGTTAGTAAAAACCATGGTAAAAACCTATAGAGTCTATGGGAAAATAAGTTAGTAAAAACCATGGTAAAAACCTATAGAGTCTATGGGAAAATAAGTTATTAAAAACCATGGTAAAAACTTATCTATAGGGAAATAAGTTAGTAAAAACCATGGTAAAAACTTATAGAGTCTATGGGAAAATAAGTTAGTAAAAACCATGGTAAAAACCTATAGAGTCTATGGGAAAATAAGTTAGTAAAAACCATGGTAAAAACCTATAGAGTCTATGGGAAAATAAATTAGTAAAAACCATGGTAAAAACTTATAGAGTCTATGGGAAAATAAGTTAGTAAAAACCATGGTAAAAACTTATAGAGTCTATGGGAAAATAAGTTAGTAAAAACCATGGTAAAACCTATAGAGTCTATGGGAAAATAAGTTAGTAAAAACTATGGTAAAAACCTATAGAGTCTATGGGAAAATAAGTTAGTAAAAACTATGGTAAAAACTTATCTATAGGGAAATAAGTTAGTAAAAACCATGGTAAAAACCTATAGAGTCTATGGGAAAATAAGTTAGTAAAAACCATGGTAAAAACTTATAGAGTCTATGGGAAAATAAGTTAGTAAAAACCATGGTAAAAACTTATAGAGTCTATGGGAAAATAAGTTAGTAAAAACCATGGTAAAAACTTATAGAGTCTATGGGAAAATAAGTTAGTAAAAACCATGGTAAAAACCTATAGAGTCTATGGGAAAATAAGTTATTAAAAACCATGGTAAAAACTTATAGAGTCTATGGGAAAATAAGTTAGTAAAAACCATGGTAAAAACCTATAGAGTCTATGGGAAAATAAGTTAGTAAAAACCATGGTAAAAACTTATCTATAGGGAAATAAGTTAGTAAAAACCATGGTAAAAACCTATAGAGTCTATGGGAAAATAAGTTAGTAAAAACCATGGTAAAAACCTATAGAGTCTATGGGAAAATAAGTTAGTAAAAACCATGGTAAAAACTTATAGAGTCTATGGGAAAATAAGTTAGTAAAAACCATGGTAAAAACTTATCTATAGGGAAATAAGTTAGTAAAAACCATGGTAAAAACCTATAGAGTCTATGGGAAAATAAGTTAGTAAAAACCATGGTAAAAACTTATCTATAGGGAAATAAGTTAGTAAAAACCATGGTAAAAACCTATAGAGTCTATGGGAAAATAAGTTAGTAAAAACCATGGTAAAAACCTATAGAGTCTATGGGAAAATAAATTAGTAAAAACCATGGTAAAAACTTATAGAGTCTATGGGAAAATAAGTTAGTAAAAACCATGGTAAAAACTTATAGAGTCTATGGGAAAATAAGTTAGTAAAAACCATGGTAAAAACTTATAGAGTCTATGGGAAAATAAGTTAGTAAAAACCATGGTAAAAACTTATAGAGTCTATGGGAAAATAAGTTAGTAAAAACCATGGTAAAAACCTATAGAGTCTATGGGAAAATAAGTTAGTAAAAACCATGGTAAAAACCTATAGAGTCTATGGGAAAATAAGTTAGTAAAAACCATGGTAAAAACCTATAGAGTCTATGGGAAAATAAGTTAGTAAAAAAACCTATAGAGTCTATGGGAAAATAAGTTAGTAAAAAAACCTATAGAGTCTATTGGGGGAATAAGTTAATAAAAACCTGTAACAGTAAATAGGGAAAAGAAGTTAATAAAAACAAACCTCTACACACTGCATTAAACTGAATGTGTATTTGGTCCTGGGTACAGTCCATGGACTGTATGTAAAAATAGCCTAATGGTATAGCAAATGCTAGAAATTGCTGCTTAACTCTTCTATAGTGTCTGCTGTGTCTTCCCTCAGAGATGGGAGTGGAAGTAAAAACACCAACACTGTCCAAATCAGAAATGTAACAAGTAGATGCTTATCGTCACAATAAGTGAACATCCTAAATTGTGTTTGGATCAGCTGTAGTCTGTATTTTAGAAATAGGCAACTAGGTTCATCATGAGTGGAAATTAGAAGTATTTCTGAATCAGATTTTTTTATTCAGTTCTTGTTTGTGTCAGTTAAAAACACACATTTCCACACATGCCAGGCTGAAAAGCAGTGTTTCACTGCCCTCACTGGTTGAAAGTAGCATCACGGATGTGTGCTCAGTTGCACCTTTAACCACACACAGCAGTGGTGTCACCTTCTACTGACAAACTTTAGAGTACCTTTATATATCACTGCACCAAAGTTAACTCACTGAAGGTCAGCCAAGACAAGTGTTTTTTTTAGGATTGAGGGGAAAAGTGTGGCACTGTTTGTGGACTACTAAACAGATTGGGCTCCAAATGGAGCTCCTTAGGTAATTGCGGATTTCAAAGTGGGCACCGAGTGAGCACCAGTGAACCTACCAGGAGCGTGTATAAATGTTTATGACTCTATAAGTGTGGGTATTGGAAGAGTGCCAGCGACACCCCATTAGCCTTGGTCACATCACCTTATAAGGATGAACTGATGTGTTTTGATGTGTAAGCTGAAATATGTTTTCTCACACTGCTCTGTAGCGTTCCATAGCTCTCCATTTATGACGTTCGATGTCATCTAGATAATTGTGTGGTCATTTTCATGCCCTGAATTTGCTGCTTTAAAATTGAATCATATACCATGATTCAACATGTAATTGGCTAACTGGAATTCCATGTGTCAAGATCACCATTTTTATTTGTGTGACACACAAGTTTAGCTTTAAAAAATAATCTTACTGGCTCACAGCAAGTTGCTTTATCTTTATATACTGATAATATTTAGACATTTTCATGACATTTAGATGTGTACAAATGATAAAGCTGGTCATTTCCTACCTGGATTCAGATTATGTGCAGTAGGTGCAGTCTGCTTGTGCTATAGTGAGTCACCACTTACTTGCTGTTAAGAATCCAAATCCTCCTGTGACAAAGCTTAAACATTTTAGCAGTTACATGCCAGTCCTGATAAATCATGAAGGGAAAAAAAAGTAGTAAACAAAGTGTGACATGTAATTTTTGAGTGTTGATAAAATAAGACGATTCACAACCTTTTAAATATTGGCAGTCTTTATTTCAACAAGACTAAGAAATGTTTAATATACACTTTCTCTTACATTTAACATCTATCTCATCTTGTTTTTCCATAACATTTAGGAGATACTCTGACAAGTAAAAATCTGGTGTACTGTTATGGCCTCTTTTAGAGACGTCTAAAATGGCTGCTCTTTATTTACACATTTTTATTCTTTTCAGTCAGTCACCAAGTCTCTCCTTAGAGAACGATTCTCCTCTGTTCTTGTGGGCCAAAGGCTGATGGAAGGATTTCAACACCTGTCCAACTCAACTTTGAAGTTACTACATTTAAGTTGCTCGGTGGATTAAATGAACAAAATCCAGCAGCTGGACCAACTCCTGCCAGCCAGAAAATGTTGCTGCCCTGGCCCGCAAGCACAAACATTTACCATCATCACCCAAAAACATTTCCTCTGACTCTCAGAAAGTTGGGTTTCTTCACAACTCTCCCACATGACACGAACATGCACAAGCCCTTGTAGAAATGTTGGTGGAACACAAAAATAAGGAGAACTGAACCAGTCTCATGCAGAAGTAATGCCAAATCAAGCTGCTGAAGCACAGTTTCATTATTTTAAATTAAGGCTAAGGTATATGGGTTGCTTAGATGTTTCATCAAATCCTTCAGCCAGATTCAATTTGACCGAAGACACTGATGTCCTCGTTGATTTGTTCCAAGTCTCTTAATTGGGAACGATCACTTTTTTGGGGGGAAGAAAATATAAAGTAAGCTTACAATCAACCTGTCAGCTCAAAGATAAACAGGCAAAAAAGGTTGTTTACCATCTGTCTTAAATGCAGCCAGTTGTTTCAGACCTGCAGACAAATGTGAAACATGCAAATCCATCTTCAGTTTTCACTAAATGCATATTTGAACCCCCCAAATCGGATCAATTACTTTGAGAAATTCATTATTTTTTACATATTTTGCATATCAATACATTCTGAATACTGTATTTTGACAAATCTGTCAGTTCTAAAAGCATGCTTGCAATGACATTAAAATACATGCATAAGTTACTGTACAAAAGTTACATGAGGCAGCATCATTTTAGAGATGAAATGGCCAGCTAATGCAACTTCCACACCAGATTATCATTCAATTAGAAGAACTAGAAAGTCCTATGTTGTGCTTGTCAGCTGGTAAAATATACTCCACCATTCAGGGTATCTGAGCAGATAATAGTTATAAAACATCCACATTCTTTTTTTCCTTACCTCAAGAAGTTGCTAATAATGTACCAAGGCTAAAAGAAAAAGATCAGGCACCATCCTTTTCATTCATTTTGGTAGCACTTGTGACAATACTTCAACAATCCACCTCAAGTTGACATGATGAGAACGTGAGGATGAGGATAGGTAGATCAAATGGCTCAGGATGAGTTCATTTATACTGACACAGGCCATTTAAAGAGGTACAAGTGTGTATTGTGGGAAGGGGGGATATGGGCAAAAGGAGCCCCCCCCAAAAAAAAATCTGTGCACACTGACCAAAAGTGCCCCCCAATATCTGTGCACACTGTCCTCTTTCACCACCTAAACCTAGCTGTCAAATCCACGTAGTACCTAATATATATATCTTCATACCAAAAATAGCTAAAAATTACAACACCTCTTCAACATAAAACCCTGTATTAAAATAATCTTCTCTTGATTTCCTTTGATCAAAGCACTGTCTTTTGTTCCTCTTCTCTAGTTTAATGTGAAACACTCTGAACATACGCATCGCCACCTTTTTCTTTTCAAACAAAGTAAGACTGTATAGAGTCAGATCCTCTGTGCTGAACTGAGCTTACAGTACCAAAAAGGGGCATTCAGGACTTGTCAGCTTTGCCTTCTTTTGGGGTAATGCCAGGGGAGTCCTTCCTCTTCCACGGCAGTCACCTTTCACGAGGATGCCAGCCACATATCTCAACTCTATCATACACTTTCAACTCAACATCACTAGATTGCATTGACAACAAGAGCATGCATGAGGTATGACTTTACTATTGAACTGTTTAAGCTGAGGAAATTAAATTAAAAATAAGTGAGAATATTAAAAGTTAGGTTGTGATAATGGGTCATAGCAGACATACAATATGCATGTTTGGGCTTGCAGAGGGGCCCCGATTGCTCTTCTAAAGATTATTCCATCTCTAGGTCCTGTGCTGTAACTTCTCTCACTGTATTTCTGTGAGATGAGCTGCGAACATGTTTTACCATCTCTCCAAAGCAAAGCGTATAAAAGCTCAAACTGTTCCTTGGCTGAGATCAACAGTTAGCTTTGTCATTTATGACTGATGTACGGAAATGTATAAACACACAGACACAAACATTCACAGTGCACACATTTGTCATGTGCAGAAATGATTGCTAGAAATTGTTAACATTCATAACATCACATGATTTGTTGACCTCTGAAAAATGGAGAGAAAGAACATCCTCAGAAATATGAAGATATGTCGCACCACAGGCACTCAATGATCAACCAAGCGTCTCGCTTCCTATTAAGTTATCAGATGGCAATAGTTGAAGAAGGCACAAAAATGAATTATGAGATTAAATTGCCAAAATAAGACAATTATATAATGTTTGTAATGCTGCAAGCAGAACCATAGTGTAGCTCCAAAAGATCCGTAAGGAGTAAAGGTTTATCTGGGGAAAAAAGGTGGCGGTCTTAGGAAGAAAATCATATTGCTGTACACTGATGTCCTTAAAAACATACAAACACATAATTAAAAGTGAAGTTATTGTAATATTAAGAAGAGGCCCCCCCCACCCCCTCAATGGCGGACAGTCCAAGGTCCTGAAGGCAGTCTTTTTAAAGTCTCTCTGACAGTTTTCCCCTTCGCTCCGTCATTCCTCATCATTCTCTTCCTCTCCCTGCGAACCAGTTTTATCTCAAGTGGGGAGCAAGCAGAGCCAGGGCCAGCCCGCAGAGCACCAGCGCCATGCTTTGCTGTGAAGCAACCCCGGCTGATGGACTTCTGTCCACCACCACTTGCTTAACACGGGGAGTGCCAGTGTTCGGTGGAGTGGAGAAGTAGATGTCCCGGTCTGTGTCGCAGGATGCTGAGTCGCAACCGCTGCCGCTCTCCTCTCCTCCGCTGCCATCCTCATCTGGGCGATAAGACACAAGGGTAAGACGTGTGCAACTAGGACATTATTTCATAAAAACAAAACAAAGAAAGTCCTCCATCCTCACCATTATCGACAGAGATGTCATTGCCGCTGTGTGCAGCTTTGAGCCAGCTCGTCATTTCCTTCAAAACTGCAATCTGACTGCGAATCACAATGTCTGGCTTTGTTATGTCCACATCCACGTCGGGGTTGGACAGCTGATTGGCCAGTCCATTGCCTATGACATCTGACTCGTACCTATGTAGAGTAAGAATCAATATTAGTCATGATGTTGGGTTAGTTTAAGATACTTCACACACAGTAAAATTCAGATTCTGTATGTGTGCTGTGTATATCTTGCCTGCTTTTTGCGGTTCCATTCCAGCAATCGTCCCCAGGTGCAATCCTCTCACCGTCACACACCGTCTCTGGCAATGTGGACCAGAACTTCTTTGCATGTTTTAGCTTCTTCTTCACATCATTTGTCTGCATAGAAAACACAGTCAACAAGTCAGAAACATCTACTTAAAGCAAAGCAGCAGTAGGTTTGGTTATCTGGGTTCTCTTAGTCCTTACCAATCGATCTAAACTGGTCCCGGCAGCAGTGGTGGGCCTAGCATCAGGACTGTACGGGCGGAAGCGGCCGGTAAAGCCTGTTTCTTTGACAGAACGCTTGGAACGGAAGGCTATGCTTGATTTAGGCTGTCCACATCCTTGGAAAACCTGTCAGAAAAGTACAAGTATGACGTTGAGTTAGTGGAACTGAGTGTTATTATTTATTATCTTTTATTTCAAAACACTGAAGTGATACTGACTTTCTGCGACACTTGCATGCTGTTCTCCTGCATGTTCATGATAGCCTCTGAAATCTTCACGTCGATGGGATCCATGACGGACTCAAAATTAAAGGGACCTTCGAGCCTCTCCGCTAGACTGAGCATGGCATCTGAAAACCAGAAAACAGGAACATGACTTTTGAAAAAAATTTCATTGATGATGTTACAAAAAGCTGCCACAAGGGGGAAGCACATGCCCAAGAGCAGGAGATCGTAAACCAGTGAAACTGAGCCATGAGATTGTGGCAGAATAAAGCTGCTGCACAGCGAGGAGGCAGGAGGCAGCAGACACCAGACGCCTCCACAGACAGTAACAAGGTCAGCAGCCAGGGAGAGACACATGTAATGGTGGTATAGAAGCCAGGAAACATCTTTTAACACACAAGTCTGTCATGTAGAATAAATACTATATACAGAGGAGAACAGGGGGGTAACACTGCCTTGAATCTAATGAAACGAATCTGGGTCTGTTTACACAACACAGGAGCTGCATTCATTCAGTGGGTCACAACATGTACAACATGTACAACCCCTCCCTCTCTCACTTGACTTATACAAGACACTAAAGAATGAGGGATGCGTTTGTACATGATGTTTTTTTTTAACAAAAAACACACTGTTCCTTTGTTAAACATGTTCTTGCTAAACCGAAGTGCAATAAACCCCCAGAATACATTGGAAAAACATTTTTTCCATAAAATTACCCCAGTTACATCGTGCTACCAATACCATCAAGTCACATTGGTTTCATGCCCGCAGGGGTAAAAAAAAACAAAAAAAAAACAAAAAGGTGCATGTTTAGATAAGGCTGAAGTACATTAGGTTAGATTAGATCAAACTTTAACGATTCTTTGGCAAAATATGAGCACTGCAGTGGCAACATGTAAAAGAACAGAAGCCGTGAGTTGTATAAATACACCCTGTTGCCAAATCAAACACTTTAAGACATTATGGTTACAGCGTGGTGCGTTCACGGTCAGGATATTTTAATAATTGCTGCAGAAGGTGTCCATGCTCATATAATGGTCGCTTACCGAGGAAGTTGTTCCATTCTGTGTCCAAGTCGGCCTGGTTGGCCAGACACCCACGCATCACATTCAGACAGTAATTCTGGCAGGGTTTCAGGGCCACTTGGCCCGAGCAGTAGGGACAGTACAACATCTTCATGGCCGCTCGCACACAGCTGGGAGACGCACTGACCTTGAGGAGGCAGGGGGCAGTTAGCAGACTGTTATCATAGGACCAAAAACACTCATCCAACACCACCATAGACATATATTTAGACTGTGAAAAAGCATGACCATTAATTTTATAAGCCATGTACACAAAACTGTATAATCTAATCATCAATGAATCATTCCCTACAGTGGAAAAACATGCCATACCAGAACAGTCAAAGTGGTTTATGTTATCAGAGACACTGTAATGGAACAGCAGCCAGTTTTTTCAAGAAGGATAAAAAGTCAGAAACAGTGTGAGGGATGGACAGGGCTTTGGGGAAAACACTTCAGTGTTTGACTGACTGTTATAACCTTTTTTAGCAAAGACAAAACCTTCCCAAGCATCCCTCTCTTACCATAGAAACTTTATTGACCACCTCAGGCATGAGTGTCAGGCCACGCACAAAGGTGCGTGCAGCGATAAAGGCCCGTGTCAGCTGGATACGGAGCTTGCGAGGCACATCGCCAAAGGGTTGCAGCTGCTCAGTGTGCCGGCTGACGCACTCCATGTAGGCGTCGCTGAATTCGTACTGCACGTTGACCAGCCGGAACATCCTCTCCAGGAGGTCGGCCCAGAAGTCCGACAGCATGGAGTCCAGGTTGACCGCGGCGCTGCCAGACACGTAGTACCGAGTCAGGGCCTCAAAGAAGTTCTTGAACAGTTCGGCGTTCTGCACGTACATCATCCCGTATGTTCGCACAAACATGTTGTGCAGCGACACCTCTGCATTTTTCAAGAGCTCCCGGAAAAACTCTGTAGCAAACAGAAGGGGGGGGAGGGGGGGTATGTTATGACCAAATGTTGAGGCTGCCAAAGACCCCGAACAAACAAGCTTACATTGTTAACATTTCATGTCCGTCTACAGGGAGGGATCCATTTTAAAGATGTTACAAAGGAAACTGAATTTGTATGATGGATAGCATATTGCCTGGGACATCTACAGAGACTGAGAGCTGGTTTTATCAATCTTTAACTCAATAACTTCTTATGAGTTTACTTGTTTGGGAACAGCAAATTTACACTTTGGGTTTCACATTACAAAGCATGAGGCAACACACATTGAAAACATTCTGAGGTTTTCCTCAAAGTTATTGAAATATACAGATTCCAGCGCAACCACAGTGTATGTAAATAACTCAAACATTGCTATTATCTCACAAAATGAACATTTCAAAAGTAAATATTTCTGCCACAGTACATCGAAAGATCAAGACCATCCACCCACAACTTTGCCTTCTGACTCTGTGCCGGTGCTGCTTCCACCATTTCAAACCATGTCATATTGATGGTTATTCTACTTCACCCGTGCCCATGTCCTGCCAATTTGGGTATCTCAACAGAAACAGCTTAAGCATAAAGACTTGGATGAAAGGCAAAGGAATGCATTTTGGGAGTTGGGTGGGGGGGTTGGAAAAGAGGAGATGAGAGGAGTGAAGCAGGAGGGGTGAAAGGTGGAGCCGGAGCATCTCTGTCAGGCTGAATGAGCGCCGCCGTCTGTCCACATCAAGCCGCTTCAAACTGGCCACCATCAATGGCATTTTTCTGTTGTCACATTCCATTCGCCTTCCTTTCTCCCGGCTTCTCTTGGACTGTCCTTCAGAGACATTTTCAATAGGATTACTGAATAATGCAACCCCCCTCCCCGTATATGGACCTGTACCCCCCTAACCAGCCCGGCATCTCCCTCACTCTGCTACTTTCACTTCATCAGTTCCTTCAGAGAGCTCTCTTCACTAGAGACAGGGAACAATGACCTACTTCATCCTGAGGAATGTCCATCACCCCCCTCGCCGCTTCCCCCCACCCCCAATAATCCAGGCCCCCCCTCCCACAGACCCCCCCAAACCCTCCAACTTTCTTAATCTGAACAAAATGAGAATTCCACAGAGTCCCTGAAAAATACCTCACTTTCAGTCCCGCGTGCATGCAAGCATACACTCGCCCCCCCTTTCATTCATCTCTCCCTCTCTTTTTTTATTTTTATTCACTCTCCGTCTCGCTGCCCTGTCACACAAAACTTCTGTCCCGCTGCAGTTTCTCTGGGTGCCCTCTGCTCGGCTTTGAAATGTAAAGTTCCCATGCTCTCACAGAGGGAGTCACTAAACGCTCCCCGCCACCAGCGCGCGCACACACACACACACACACACACACACACACACACACACACCAAGTAGCGCTGTCACTTCCACTTCAGACGGACACACTAAAAAGAAAAAATGAGGTTGGGGAGGGCTGAGGGCGGCTTGGGGTGGGTTAAGTTGAGGGCTTTTTTAACTCCAAATCCCCACTGTGTCGCCAAGGATACCGGAAACACTGCAGCCCCTCCATTTACCCCCCCATCCTCCCCTCCAACACACACGCACATACACACACAAAGCCAGGGGAGAGGGCACCAAGTTCCCCGCTCCATTGACAGAGATTAAAACAAAAAGGTCCACCCCCACCCCTGGAATGTCATAGTAGCCACAAGTTTAAAGTCACTGAAAGGAGACGGAGGAGGACGACGACAACCCTAAACTTCTCCATTTCCTTACTTTATTAGAACGGTAATGCCTATATGCTAAACAGATAAGGCTTGTAATGACTTTGGAAAAAACCCACTGGTTAAAAAGAGAGGCCTGTGCAGGGTGTGTGTGAGCGGCGGCAGCAGCGGGGGGGTGGCTCTTTGGCCGAAAGCTGAGGGTCTGAAGTATGAGCAGCTTTACACAGGCATCTTGCATTGTCATTAAAAACAGTTTATGACACGCAGCCGTCTGCCAACAGGCCAAGGAGCTGAGCACTCCCTCAGGATTTTTCCATTAAAAAATGTGCCTGCCGCTCAGCCAATGGTCTGACAGAATCTGGGTGAAAGGTTACACGGGACAGAGTGTAAAGCTGTAGCAAAACGTAAGGAAGAAGGACATTTCCTGCCTCTGTGAGTGTCTGTCTTTTCCCTCCTCCCTCCCCTCACCCTGCCATCATTTCCATATGCTGCAGAGAAGGTCCTAAATTATGAGCGATGATCTTAGGCCCAATCCATCACGGGAGCAGAGGAGCTGACCGATCTCCTCCCACTCCTCCCTCCTACTTCCTCCTCCAAGGAGCATCCCACCTCTCCCCTGCACCCCCACCCGTGTCCCTATAAACTCTCCTCCTCCCAATTCCAGCCCAGGCAGTAATTGCATCCTATTTGTGCCAATTAGTCTCTGCGCGTCTCCCTTTTCTTAAGGGATAAGATTCTGTCCCTCCTGCTGTTGGACTTCAGTGCTTCAGATGGATGTCTCGTGTGTGTGTGTGTGTGTGTGTGTGTGTGTGTGTGTGTGTGTGTGTGTGTGTGTGTGTGTGTGTCTCTGGAGACAAGGGGCCTTAATCCAAGTGCTTAAATCCCAGACACAGGCTTGCTCTGCTGGACGGGGTCAGTGCAACAGGACAGACAGGCTGAGGCCAAGACAAAGAGAGAGAGAGGGGAGAACTATTTCTGGCCCTGGTCTTAATTGGGCATGACTCCTAGCTCCAGGCGCATGATGAGAGCCTGCCTAATCACATACACAACTTCCTGAGTTTGTTAGTGTATGTTGCTGTGTCTGTTTCCATGTACAGTTGCAGCTGTGTTTATGCATATGTGCACCCCACTTCTAGTGGGAGGCTAGATGACATCATGATTGTGTCTTCCTCAGTAACAGTAAATACAGTGATAAGCACTTCCTGTGGCAGTTTCACAGACGGGAAGTGCCTCCTTCTTGGTGTATCTGTGTGACAACAGGAAATAATAGGACAGCAACTTGAGCCCGTCACCGTATCCAGTGAGAGAGACGGTCTAATGGCCCAGGTGGAAGAGAGCACAGCAGGCCTTTGTAAAGAGATCCCGCATCTAACAGTTCAGAGACAGCGGCAACTTGCCTACAGTGATGGGGGGGGGGACAAAAGGGGAGGAAGGTAAATGTAGAGCAGGGAAGAGTTTCACTGTCAGCTCGAGGACTGCCCCCTCTTGGTCAAATAGAAGGCCCTCCAGCTGTTCAGGATTTTTCACGATTCGCCTGTTGTAATGATTGTGGTACATTAACATTTTGAGTTGTTGTAACAATATTTAAGCAACAGTAGAAATATAACTTCTATTGGGGCCATTTTTTTTCTTGATGGTGTGATAGAACTGGGTAAATGTGGATGTCAAACTGAAAAACTCAACTGAAGCCACAATGAAGTTTGACAGCAGATGTTTTATAGTTATGTAAATGACTGGAGGAAATGTCTTGACAATTGTGGTTCTGGTATGAGTTCCTCAAAATCAAAGACCGAGAAGCCCTTTTTAGTTTTGCCATTTTTCTCAGATGTTTCACCATGGTTACGTGATCTGCAGATAATAAATACATCACTACCTGTAGCCACAACAGACCAAATGCAAAGCAGCAACAAGAAAGTCCACTTTTAGTCAAACAGGAAAACCTTCTCTCTTTCTTTTTCTCGGAAGAAAAAAGCAAAGAGAGGAAAGGTTTCATTTAGTCAGATTATAAGCAACAGTACAAGAACAATTTCAATAAGAAACATTGCAAATTGTTCTAGTTAAATTAATAGACTGTTTGAAAATCATTATCATAGATTTGGGGATACTAGCATATATAATTTAACTTTAAGGCAACTGACAAATTTAAACAACATAGAGCTGCAACGATTATTCAGTGAATCAATCTACAGACTGGAAAACAATCAATCAATCAATCAATCTGCAAAATGTTTGATGTTCAAATAACGAAGAATTTCTCAATTTGCTATAATTTAATAGATCTAACGATCAGATGTAAAAAATAATAAGTAGATTCTTGATAATGAGAATATTCGCTTGTTGTCGCAAATAAACGATGTCACAGGAAGCATCAGTTGGGCTGTGGAAGAAAAAAGCAAAGAGGAAAGAACAAAGCAGAAAAACAAGAACATATTTTAAAGAAATGCAGAAACAGCGAGACGTAGTAGAGAGAGAGATGGAGCGAGAACGACGGGTCTCAGGGGCAAAGTGGGGGGTTTCTGGGAGCGCGAGCCTTGAGACGGGGACAAAGGGCAGTAAGAGAGGAGAAAAAGAGGGGTGGGGCGGCAAGAGCAGCCACTGCATTCCGACACGTCACATTCCTGTTCACATCTGGCTGCAATACACACGCTCCCCATTACTGACTATCCCTCACTCCCCTTCACAGACACATAGGATGTGAAGGTCTCTGACCCGCATATGCACAGGCACGCATGTGTACACACAAACGCATCAATCCACACACATAACGGCTCTGAACAAGCAAAATTACAGTTTTTAGGACTTAAGAATCCGATGCTTTCTTTCCTTTTCAGTCCTCTCCTCTTTATCTTATCAAGCTTTTTTCCCAGCAGAGCTGCAGTGGCGGCACGGTTGGGTGGCTGGGGGTAGCCAAAGCTGCCCCGCTTCCTCGGTGACTCAGCACTGTTGCATGTTCCCATGCGCTCCCAGGGAAACCTGATCTCAATATTTACAGGCGTACACACATGTGCTCACACACAGAGGAACAGGAAGTACAGAGAAGACTAAATCTGAAGATGTGTGTGGTCCTTCTGGAAGCGTGCACGTCTCTCCGGAGGGAAGGGAAGCGGGTGGTGGGGGACAATGAGACAGGGAGCTGAGACGTTGAGAGACAGGTGGACGGGCCAACGGACACAGACTAACTGTCTCCAGCTCCAGGCAGTGCACTGGCAGGTGGGAGCGTCCGTCAAAAATCATGCAACACAAGTACTGCTTTGGGGATACTAGCCAGCAGCACAGCGTGGCCTGAAAAGTGGCAAGTGTGCATGGGTGTTTGTTTGCTGGTGTGAGCGTGTTTGCTTACTGTCAAAGTGGTCGTGCCTCTGTCTGAAGGTGGATTGTAGGCTGGTGCTAAGCCTGGTGACGGGAGCTTTGATCTCCGTGTGGCTCTGTTGGCTCAGCTTCTCCTCCATCTCCAATGTGCAGCAGGAGAAACCCTGCGGACACACTTTCAAGGGGGCTCCTGGAAGAGACGAAGAGAAAACACTGTTAAACACCATGTGACACAGGAAAATTACATTACGAGTCACAGTAATACAACAAATTCCTCCAACGAGTTCTGCCCAAATAAAAAACAGTTCAGAACAGTAGGCCCCTAAAAGTTATTACTTTCAGTGTTTCCCCACAGAATGACAGCATAACTGTGGTGCAAGAGTGCTGTCGATATTGACTAGCAGCTATATACAACGTGCTCAACGACAACCCAGCTGTACTCTAACGTTAACATAGCTATCCTTATTAACTAGGCTCCTTATGCTTGCTAGCTAAACATGTATGGGTCTCCGAAATTGACAGTGTTGTGTTGGACAGATTTATGCAGTGGTGTTCATGATAGGCTACTAACCATTCAATTTACACGGGTCCGTTGTCAATGTGTTTGCGAGAGAGAGGGGGTGAGAGAGCGACAAGAGTTGCTGTTCGAATATATGAGCTAAAAAATTAGTTAAAAATTTTTTAATCTAATATCAATATGTGGCGGTGAGCGTTGATATTATGGCGGGCCACCACAAATAAATATTGTGTACTGTTGTGTATATTCTGTATTGGAAACACTGACATTTAAATAATGTACTGACTCTGTAAGAAGCCTACAGAGTGGCTTTGTAAACGTCTCTGGGGATCAATTCTCTGAGCCAGTTGGTCACCTTCAATGGACATTTTACTTGTTTGAAACATTAATGTATATTGATCATTAACACCACTTCTTGCATTTGTCTGGGATGAAACCTTTCAAATATTGAGTAACAACCCCTCACCAAATCAAATGCACCTGTGAAAAACCCCTTAACTGCACTTAAGTGGATTAATTGCAACACTCTGCTCAGAGCAGTCTTTAGCCAGCCACTTTATAGAGCCTTGCTCTTATCCTGCCACTTTCCTGTCCTGATTGATAGTACAGTGCTGTAGCTCTCTTGGAGTGCTATGTCCATCTAAAACAGAGACTTTTAAGAGGAGAGGATTAGCTCTCCACCCACTTTGTGGGTAAGAACGCTCACACAAGCCATGCTCGCATTGATGCTGATTAATCTAAAAAGGCTTTTTCTCACCCATTTTGGCATTCACACAGGGCAGCGTTTGCAAAATGCAAGAAAGCGATAGTCTGTCGTATCACGAATGTATGATTCTAATGTGACCTCAAGCATGCGAATGTCACGTGATCCATATTTGAGTTGACGATGCTCTCTTTTTTGAAGGCTTTCTCTCTAAACAAACACTAAAACTTTAAACTATAAACAGCAGAGAGCCACTTGCTGGAGACAGTGTAAAGCATCTGGCTTAAGCGGCCATCAAATGCCAAACAGGAGAGATGCGTTTTTCTATTTTGAACAGTGTAGTTGGAGAAATGTACTTAAAATGCTTGTGCAGACAACCTTTAACTAAACATTTTTAAACAGATCTGCATTAGTGTGGACATGGCACTGGACCGAGCCAAAAACCTCAACACAACCTACTCTGAGCTTTTACTCCGTTCTCTAATCAAAACCTAAATACTGTCTTTGATAAACAGCAACTGCCCTCTTTGTCAAAAATGAGTTTAAGATCCAATTAAAAGGGAGGGTCAGCGGAGGATGAATGCAAAGTCGCAGCTGCAATAATGTTTTGTTTTAAACGTGGAATTTGGGAGAACACAGGGATCCTTTCATAGCATCCAGGCACCAACGGCCTGTTTAGTTTTCCCCACCAGCTCATGCTCGCTGACTCGAGGTCTGTGTGTATGCACAGGTTACTGCTACTTGCAGTGGAGCTTACCTGAAATGTTTTCCAGCATTTATTGAAAGCTCACTTAACATCGCAGACTAATTAAGCCTAGAGAGAAATAATGCTGACATGGTTTGTGCAAGGAAATGTGTTATATAGGTTTCTTGTATATGAGACATAAAAAATGTGTCAGTATTTAATTTAAAGCTACACGAAACTAAAAGACTGTCAACTAATTTTGTTCTCTTTGAGCATGTAATAGAAACGCTCATCGCCATCAATAAAATAAGAACAGGACGTAACTTTGGTGACTTTTATGTATGTATACTTTTAAATAGGTATGGGGGGAAAAAAACACATTTTCTAATTTACCTTTCCTATAGCTTTCAGAGTCCGAGGTGTGGTGGTTTAACTATTAAGCTAATCACGCTGAAAACGTCAGTTTTGCCTCAGTGCACTGAACATGAAACTGAAAAGCACAACATGAAGACATGATAAGTTGCCTGCATGCCTGAAATAAAAGCTAAAGTGTTAAAATAATTAAACTGCGTGGTAAAAAGTGACTCATAGCAATACAATCATCTAAACAAGGCACCAGAGGGAGGTGATGCACCCTGGCGCCATAAACTGGACCCCTCTGTCTGGGATCAAGTCCAAATAAGCCTCAAGTCACTCCTTCTCTCACAGTCCTCTCCCAAAACTCATCTCTCTCGCTCCAACCCTCAGCCATTCCCCTCGACCCCCTGTCCTATAAGAATATGCACACACACACACACACACACACACACACACACACACATATACCCAGGCATAGTTGGCAGCCCCTACCTAAACATATTCACACATCACATCACTGCTCAACACATGGCTCTTTGTACCAGCATGATTGGAGGTACATGGAGCAGCACACACACACACACACACACACAGAGTGAACTTTTAGGTGAAACAGCCATCCAGTCTCTCCTCCAGCAGGGCCCCCTGCTTGCCCACAGCACAGGCGTACAATCAAAAGGGCTATATCCACGTGGAAAATAGCCCTAGTTACCAAAGTACACAAATAAAAGTGAGATGGTCAATATTTCACAGGAATGTCTGTACAAATGTCACATTGTTAGCTCAAAGGATTAAGTCTCTGAAAACTCCAGATTCTTAGCTAATGCATGCTTTATGAAAACATTTTGGCAGCCAATTCCTCAAACCACTGGGAGGAGAAAAAAATGGCACCGCTGGAACACAAGAGAGTGAACAGTTAACAAGAACAGTCAGATCATATAAAAATCAACATCATGTTGGACTTTGCGTGACACGTTTCAACCTCACTATTTCACAAAAAGCTTGGTCAGTCGGTGCATCTGTCATTTCTCTACCATCACTGGCATGCTCTGTGTGATGAGTGAACTGGCTCCTTTTAGGGGCCTCTCACCCCTCCAGCTTTGGAGGTACTTTAAGATGTAATAATACACAGAGACAGAACAAGGTTCAAGTATCACTCAGAAGAGCAAAACTGCCATTTACGGCGGTCAAAACAAGAGCAGCATCCTGTAAACAAACACGTGATCGTGTGTCCTGGTATTCATCAGCTCTCCACTGCTGCTCTGCCTTTCCTTTGTGAGGAGACCACCATCCCCTTTAAATGGCTCATAAAACAAGTCACTTCCCTTTGACATTGTCCTGCCTCTCAAATTCTGTTCTCAGAGGAAGGATGGTGGGGGAGGTGAAAACGCCTCATAGACAAAAACCAGATTAGACACCTCACCGCCCCCTCTGCCTGCCATCATGTGCCCCTGAACCAGACAGACCTCAGGGTGCCCCCCCACCAACACCACCTCCGCCTCGACCGCCACCACCCTGCAGGCTTAACCAGCGAGGTCAGGGGTTAACAGCCACTCCTCTGAGAGAGGTCCTGTCCTATGACCCCCCCAGTCCGCCAGCCAGTACATCCACCACACACAGTAACTCACCCCCCAAAACCCCAATCACTCCAATAATAACCCCACCAACACACACATACAAAAAAACCTGTACATGCAAGCAATTAAGGGCCATAAAAGTCACAGACACATGCAAAAACTTTAAATAGAAAACCTTAGCACTTGTATACTCCAATCTGAAGTCATAAAAGTCCTTCAAAGATTATTTCTGAACTCAGGACATCGCTGAAACAGCAATAGGGGGCCTAGAAGGAGGCCACGGGGTGCCGCATGTCACGAACCATTCGCCGACGTCTGTCACTAATTGGAGCCTGGTGGTCTGCCAGTGAACCAAACCTCGGAGCTTTCACACAGATGTCAACATTTGTAAATAATTAAATGATCAACTGTATGCCACTCATAGTCTATGAACGTACTAATCCAATCCCAGTGGAATGCAGGTAATTTCAGATGGAGAATACCGGGGCAATTTAACTTCAAAACATGAGAAATGTGTGAACATATTCCAAGTCATCGCTGACTGATCTTCAAAAGTCCAGCATATAAAATTCAGCCCCTAACACACTCAGCAGTGAAAAGCATGCAAAACAACACTTATGAATACAAAAGTTGACTATTAATTGGCATATTATGCTCCCTGCTGTAACATGTAAAGGAGAGTGCTGCCAGTCTATTGAGCATTACTCACACAGACACACAGTTGTAAATTTGCACACCCTGCAGCCATAACATTCTCCTCTTGCTCCTCACCTCCGTCTAGGGTGTAATTATCCTGCCAGGTTATGGGATTGGTGCCATTTGTTGGGCAACTTTCTGTTCTGCATCCAATCCTGTCATCACATGAGCTGGACATGAGGTCTTTTAAAGCATCCATGATGTTTTACTCCCAAGAATGACGTCTGATGAGTAAAGTTTTAGGCTTTCCAAACAACTGTTTCAAAGAGGCAAGTAAAAAGGGGCATGAGGTGAAGCCACAATTGAAAGGATTGATTAAAAGCCTGCAAAAAGAGCTGCATATTTCATTTTCTAAAATGATAGCAATTGCTTTCCAAGTCATTCGCTTCTTAAATTCTTTCCTGTTACAGCATGCTGTCAAAGCACCCCTTTCTTTTTGTCCCCCTCGCTCTCTTTAATCTTTAAGGACTTTAATGTTGTGGTATGTATCTGCATAAAAAAATTTAAAACACATTTCTCATTCAGAAACGCCATTAATCCATTTCGGAAAAGCTTTTCCAATTAGTTTCTCAGTCAGTTATTCAATGTTTCTAACATTTTTGGTAATTTGCTTTTCAATAAAGAAATAAAAAAAATTGTCATTTGAAAGCAAAAGTCTCAAAATGCTTTTCTTTTATCAGCTTTCAGTAATAACTTTGAAAAGGCACCATTTTGTTCAAAATGTGTCATTTTGAAATTAAACCCACACATCTATACAAACTGATGGATTAAATGTTTTCGAGGCTCCATAACTGTGCAGGGTTTAGCAGGGGAATCTCCCGCATGAGATTAGTCTAGTGCTATAAAAACTAAATGTGTAAAAGTGGAACTTTGAAGCGAGGAACATGCAGTATCTGAGCCACAGTGTCCAGTGGGTTTTATACCACAAAGTCTTCACAGCAGAGTTAGGAAAAGTGCTCTGGTACAATATGATATTTCCCCCCATATTACAAGAAATCCTTTAACTAGACGAGCTGACTAAGGGCTCAGTCTTATTTACAACCTGGAGGAGTAGCTGTAGGGGAGGGAAGGTTACAAACATCCACACATTCACACCAGGCTGCCGCTCAGTACAACCGCAGACTCTTGCTCAAGGGCATCATGCCAGTAGTAGATGAAGAAGGGAGAAAAAGTGTGTCTTGTTCACTTTCCCCATCCAGATTTTTCTAGATGTCTTTTCAGGAGTCAAACAGTGACGTCCTGCACATCCTGACCATTACTTTACTACCATCAGTGCATAAAAATAGAGAAACTAAGGGTCCACTGTTTCAGATTTCTCAAGCAGAAAGTCAAAAAAGATCATTAAACAAGTTCTACTACATTGTGTGGAATCTGACATTGAAAAGTGAGCTGAAGGTTTCCAAGCCACGTTAACGAGAGCAAAACCACTGTAACATTTACAAACCAAAATAACTATTTAAATTGAATATTAAAAGCAAAGAACGATGTAAACACACGTCTACGTGTTACATTTATATTTAACACACTAATTTCCTGAGTTCATGGGTTTACTCTGAGCTATGGCAGAATCACTGCAAAAAGAGAAAATGTTCAACAACACTGTGCTGTAAGCGGAAACCATTATTAGAGACTCGGCTGTTCATATGGAGATAATCAGGGCAGGGCGATACTTCCACCTACTCTGTTTCTACACTTCACCCTCTTACAAAAATAGAGTAATGACAAGTTTACAGCAGTTTTGGCCAAACCAATAATGCTTTTCAGCTCTCAGTTCATTAGGAAAGAGCCTGGAATGTGCTGGCAGGGGATTCCTGAGTGCTTTAACAAAATGGTGGGTAGCAATGCCAAATCGTGTCCATTTCTTTGCTCTAATGTGTTTCACTTGACTGCTGCTCAGTGTCTCCAAGTATAAGTGAACTTAAAAGCTGAAGGACAGACAGTGTAGTTGAAGTTGTTATAATGTATGTTTAAAGGTGTTTTATTAACAAGTGTCATGAAGGATATTTAAATGTACAGGGGAGACCCACGGTAATGACCGTTCCTGCTGTTTGAACGTCTGCAGTGTTTTCCACAACACAAACTGTAGACCTGTGGGTCCCTCGCTGCGAAGGGCACACCATTTTTAGCGTGAAGCTCCAGCTGACCTCTGACTCACGCATTAAGCTACTCTAATAACTAGCCTACAGCCTGTAAAGGATGTACCTGCAGTGGACAATGGCTTTAAATATTTAAAGTTAAGCAGTAAAAAATTTTTTAAATTGCAACCTCAACATCTACAAGTTTGCCTCAAAAAAAAAGAGAAAAATAAAAGAGTGTCTCAGATTTTTCTAGTGCTGATTCATTATTTGCGAGCTGTATTTGTATATTTTCAGTTCTGAAATTGTTGGTTGGGTTTTGGAGCCCATATTTTTTTTTGTTCTATTGCTATTACAACAACAATTTCCATATGCCATTTTCATTTAATACAGAGTTACACATAAAACAAGAAGAGTACATGTAAGCATTGTAGTTTAAATAAACAAACCACGTGCAGACATTATGCATAACAGGACAGTGACAGAGAGCCACTCAGTAAAGCTGATCATTAAAATGGGTGCCTGGTTTAATACTGTTAATAAAATACCCAGATTGTAGCGTATTTACATTTATTGATTCTGTTCACACGTAACACAACTGACATATGAACGCAGGTGTCATATTTATTCTCTTGCATATTACCTGCACCTTCTTACCATCACTACTATATTGCTTCATCTTTGTACATGTCTATGTGCACTGCTGTACAATGTGTTCTGTGGCTAGATGTTGAACTGAATTTTGTTGTACTGGTGCATACTGTGTGCAATTTGAATCTCTCCTGAATCTAATCTAATAAAGAGGTGACACTTTAATGCATACAACTTTGCCTCAACTACTGCATGTAGCTTTGATGCAGTAGTTTGTCACTTGGTATGTAGTCAGCTGACCAGCCATCCCTCACAAGTCACGACACTAATGTTGATTTGACCCACACGTGAGACATGTTAGAGGTTAATGTAAAAGAACGATATAGTCCATCAGTAACATCCATAAATAACAGGATCTACTACTGGGAGGAAGCCTCTTAGCGGTGGTGAGCTCAGGAAACACTAGCATGTGACATGAGAGATTTACTCCACTTAGAACAATGCTCACCATCCATTTATGAGGCAGGAAGTTTTGGTTTAGGAGTACTCTCTGGAGTGAATATTTTCAGTTATGCAGCCAGCCACAGAGCTTTGGATAATGTCTGTGTAAAATGACGTTTCCTTAAATAAATCAGGAATTAAAATCTCTTCCACAACACAGCTGTCAAAACACCAAACTGCCAAAATTGGCTTGTCAAATGGCATGACTATGTTGAGAAAGAAAGGCATGCCAGCGCGAGGCAGAGCACAACTCATGCAATCTCTATGTCTCATCAACTGCTTTTTACACAGACGTACTTATTGCCATAGAAAACACAGACCATTTCTCATTCAGAGTGAGAAAGTGTCACATTAAAATGTTTATCCGCGCAAAATCCAATATGCGAGTTATTTTCTGAAAGGCATGGGATCTCACAAACAAAGCACACACTGGGATCCATAAATCTGAGCCCTCTGCCACTGGAGTCCATTTCTGATTACTAAACCAGTTGGGGCCTCTGGCCAATTAAAACTCTCCATTTGTGAACATTCCACAACGCTGTCATCCATGAACATTTACCCAGAAGCCCCTGGGGAGATTCCACAACATTGCC
The DNA here is from genome assembly GCF_014851395.1 of Micropterus salmoides. Classification (NCBI taxonomy): domain Eukaryota; kingdom Metazoa; phylum Chordata; class Actinopteri; order Centrarchiformes; family Centrarchidae; genus Micropterus; species Micropterus salmoides. The sequence continues at coordinate 10,290,455 of NW_024044237.1, forward strand.
CTGGCCTCTCGCTCTGTCTGCTTCCCTCTCCCGTCCCGGCCCTGCATCTCCGGCTTTGTCTCCCCACACAAAAGCTCCCTGCCTACACCACTTCCCAGGTCACTGCTTTGTCAGGGTTTCAACTTGCTCCTGCACTTCCACAAGTGCATTCAACAAGTCAGAAACCAAATTCCAACAAAAGTTCACCTGCTGCACAATTTATATGAAAACTCTAGCGGTCAAAAGAAATCTGGAGGACTCTCTGAACTCTGTGTGGATATAAATTGATACACAATCTATAATCAGAAGGTATATTTCCCTCACACTGTTTTGCATGCAGTCTCGTGATAGCAGGGTGGACATTTGAGAGGGCGTTGGAGGCTGTTGATTCAACCCTACAGGGCAAGGTTAAGGTGTTAACCACAAAAAAAAGAAAAGAACTACAGCTCACCACCTGAAAAACACTACATATTCTGTAGAGAATATTTAGTTAAAATATATCATAGTTAAGAGAGTGAGTTAAAATGTGATAACAAGACGTTAGATGAGTGAAAGAGACAAACTGGGGTGGAGTGTAAAGGTTACTTGGGACAATTTCTATAGCTTAACACAAACCACGAACTGTTTGCTACCAGTTAACTATTAGTACAGTTTAAATTAAAAATCTCAAGTAGGCTACCGCACTAATTGGCCTCCAGGTCTGCTGTTGTGTTCAAGTCATGGTAACAAAGGTTGGTAAAATCATATAGCTCCAGGTATCCAGCAACAGCTTGTTTGTCCTCCACTGATTGGACAATGGGGGACAACTGCTTATAAACGTCTGGCACTGAAGTATTTTCAACTCGCTGCAAGTGTCCATAACACGAGGCGCCCAGGGCACATTATCAGCGAGCAAAACGCTTACTGCCCATAGAAAACAGCCGGGACCTCTCGCTGCAAAAACCACATTCTGCCTGATCGCTACTTTACTTCAAGAATTACACATGTAGCAGCAAAGAAATTTGATCATACAAATGAAAGTTCAACACTTGTGCAAGATCTGCCTCAAACTATGAGGGAGCTGGAGGCTATGATTCATGTTAACGCAGTTATGGGGAATTCATACTTCAAATGGAAGTGGTTTGTTTTTCGAGCCACTTTCATAGTGTGCTCCACACAAACTTTCAGAAACTTGTTTCACTTCCTTCTGGTAAATACAACAACCACTGGTGATTGGCTTGAATGCCATTCAGACATTCAGATCTGAGCAAGTCTCGCCATTCAGCCAGGAGATATTAACATTAGGGCCTATTGTAATGTAACAAATATTGTATGGACTACAGATTCATACATAAGGGAAAAACAAAACACCTAATACATAAATCAAGTAACTTTCCTTCCCATCATCACTCTGCTGGGAAACCTTTCTAAACAACGGCACTCTCTATGAGAAGGAGCTGGAGGCAATGATTCACGTTAACAACTGGTCTAATCTTTCACCCTTTCCACATCTTTCTTTCAGGTTATGTGCCGTTTGATGAGCCGCAGAGTTGCAGTGTTTGATCTAGTGCTTTTACTACAGATTCCACCTTGATGCTTTAGCCTGGTCCGTGTGTGTGTGTGTGTGTGTGTGTGTGTGTGTGTGTGTGTGTGTGTGTGTGAGTGAAAGAGAGAGCGAGACTGTGTGTTATGTTTAAGATTTGCAGAGACAGGCAGAGGTTTTGCAGACAAACGTAGAGGACAAGTTACAGCACAGAGTGATTATCACAAGGGAAGAGAAGAGGAGGAGAAAAAGAGAGGCACCGAAGACCTTCCTGGTTTGTCACTCCACACCAGCCCTGCTTCTTTCCACCGACTCATGGCACACAAATGAAGACAGACTTTAAACGAGAAGATGAAAAACACCCTTTACTTAAGGCCAAGTGCTTTAACAAGGGACCCTGCGCAAACACTGTTGTGCTGTCAGAGAAATGGACTACTGTTACGCTTACAAATGGGCCCTCTTTGAGATGTGCTTCACATATTGCTCAAGAGCCACGCACTAGACTATCTAAGGAGGCTTTATGCTTAAAAACAGTCTTTGTGGCTTGGTCATATGCATTTGCGTGTGAAAATTCCACATAAATCACAACACCCCTCCCTCCAGTTCCACATAAAAGAATTCAAAATATCCAACTTTGTTGAAACATATGAGAGCTTTCAAAAGACTTAAGGCACAAACAATACATTTCATCGCTGCCAGTAAAAGCCAGCAAACCCCTCTTAAGGACAGGGAGCTCTTTGACAATGTTTATAACAGACATCCAAAAGCAGCTGAAGTCCACCAGATGTTGAGGCAGGACGGGGGCTGGCAAAGCCCCCCAGGCAGAATGAGGTCAGGTACAAGATCAGGTTTCTGGAAGCTCAAAGCTACAAAAGGGCAACAGAGATTCTGATATACCTGTTGGGCCTAGGAAACTGGACACCAGCAGAAGCGGTGGGAAGAACCACTCATTGCTGACTGTCAAAAGGGACTAGAAAGCCTAAACCTAACGGTACAATGGCTTAATGGGCCTTCATGGATGGCTTAGTCCGTTCCTGATGATATGTACTGAATGTGTCAATAAACCACTGCTACTTGCCATTCCGATGATATTTCAACCCCTGGCGAGGCGACTTGCCTTCCCACATAACAAGAAATTCTTCTGCCAGCAAGAACCACCTTCAAAACACACTGACCAAATGATTTGCAGCTTTGGAGCCATCATTTAACAAAGTATTTGATCCTTTCAGATGTGTTTTTCCCCTCCCTCAATTATCGGCCCTCTGCCAGCAGGGTGTCTGCCATTGTTTTCTTCATGTTTTAAATTTGAGTTTTGATTACCTGCTTTTAACACATGGCATCAACTCGTCAGTCAAATTCACAGAGCTATGTGAAGCAGCCAAAGACCTGCCTATTGCTTTTTTGTTTGACAGAAGAAAGGACTTTTGAAAAGCAAAGAAGTAAAACCAGGGGTTTTGATCTCAAACAATATAATTTATATGAAAATAAATCCAAGAGAGAGCGGCACACAGAGGGATTAGGTAAATATTAGGAAACCTATTAAGCTAACTGCAGTTTGGAAAAGTGAGCTAAGTGTGAGTGACTGCCTCGTCAGTGGGAGTCTTGATGTAGGCCTTGGGAGTAATTAGCAGGGATTATGCCTCGTCTGGCCTGCACCCAGCACTGGGGTTTCAGCCCAAACACCCAGGCAAGTCCCTGGCTTTGCTCCCTAACCGCTCTCCCCAACCACACGGGCCTCTGGCGAGTCGCACAAATCTTAATGATGATCATGACTATCAACACGGACATCAAGCCCACTGGGGCTTCATAGGAAATCAGTTAACCTTGGTTGAGTTACACCTACATCATAACTGCACTCCCCCTACTGACTGCTACGCGGTGACTTCAGCGAGTGAGTGGAGGCTTGTTGTGTCAGGCGAAGGGGTTCACACTCAGTCACTCCCCTGTAGTTTGGGATCAGAGCCCGTGCTCCTCCGCCACACTCCTCACAGCTGGCTGAGTGACACCAGTGACGAGGTGATATACACAAGAGACGCTCAGAGGCTCAAATATCAAAAACAAAAAGTTACACCACTAAGCAACAAGAGCACAAAAGGACTTCAGCAACCAGAGGAGCTGAACAATGGAGGGGGGGTGAGGTGGGAGCTGGGGAATTTATCAGTGATGTTTAGCCTCTGCATAGGAAACGTATGAGATGGGGTCATAAAACAACTCACTGATAACACTGAACGGGGATGAACTGATCTGATATCAGGGCCTATACTGGTCTAAACCGCTAAACTAGACAGTGAGAAGTTACGGTGTACTCAGATACTCTTCAGTACTTGGTATAAGAGGTGAAAAAGTGTTATTGGTGCCTAACAGTGCCCCCTTTAGAACTGATAACAAAGCCATGGGGATACAAGAGACGCGATCTAGTTGGTGCATCATGTATAAGAAAAGACAACGGTAAAAAGCAGACACTAGACAAGAGAGGTAGATGGGCTGAATGGAGCAGGGCAGCAAAATACCAGTAAACCACTATTGATTGTGAAAAAAAGAGAGGAAATCGCCCAGGGATGAGGAAGAAAGGAAAGATTAGGAATGAAACAAAACCTCACAGGAGGAGCTGCAAAGGAGCGAGCGTGGGGAGCAGAAAATGAACCTATGTGTCAGTCAGGACATAGGGGGGGACGGCTGAGAGTGTGCAAACAGGACGAGTTAACAAGGAGTTTTTGGGGGTTGCTCCCCTCAACTCAAAAGTACGGAAAACCACAAAGCCAGATCAGGATGTCTCACTGTTTGCAGACAAGGACCCGCTCAGATCCCCCAAATGATATAGCCAATTTGAACTGAGGCCCCTCATGCCAAAAATGTTCTGAGAGGCTCTTTGGTTAAACCCTTGTATTGTGTTATACAGACATGTGTGCTCACAGGGGTTCCTAAGAGGAGCAGGCTGCATGTACATGCCTGTATGACTGAGCGACGATGAGTCACAATGCATGCATGCTTCCAGTTACCTCCCCAGATTCCCAAAGCCTGTGTCACACACACACACTCTCTGGATCCTTGCTCTCTTTCTCTGTATGCCAAAGTCAGTCCTTCCAGCGCTCTCTTTGTTGCCGTGTGTTCCCAGCTCCGGGGCTCCCTATGTGCGGGTCTTGGTGGTCCGGTGTGGAATGTGATGAGGAGGAGGGACGCAGGCCAGCCTAAAAGGGGGTGCTCAATTGTTCCCACACACAGCATCCATCCCCCACTGATCTGTCGCTCACTTGGCCATTTCGGGGGGTGGGGACAAAGCAAAGGATGCAGAGAGATGGAATTGAGGACGCTCAGTCGACACACTGCTATTGAATTGACGCTACAATTGGAGTATACTAAATGAGTGTACGAGTCCAACACAAGAAGGTGGCTACCCAAACACCAAATCAGGTCTATAATGACAAAATCACTTCATCCACCAGACCAACTCCATGAAATACCAGGAAGTTTTTGTACCATTCTTGAACTTCTTCCGTGCACAGTCTAAATTTTTTTGTAGGTTGTGATAAGCTGATTTGTTTTGGAGAAAAGATAAGGCAGCTGTTGCTGGCAGAGCAGAACGGGACACCACGAGAGCCCCTGATCTCAGAGCTGCCACACAGCGATGGCAGGAAGCTGATAAGAGTGAGGAGATACCACAGAGCTGGCAGGCACGTGTAGCCACCCTCCCTCCCTCCTCAGGCCCCATCTGGGCACTGTGAGTCACAGCCAGGCTTCCCCTGAGTTCATGATACCTAAACTCAATTAAACTGAAGGCTCACCAAACAGTTAGGGAGGGGATGTCACATATACAGGGCAGAGAGCAACAGGAACCATCACATTATCGCTGCTTTTAACTGGTCTCCAAGGATACCACCAGAGAAAAAAGGCCAACCACAATGTATTTATTGAGGATTACACCCTCACGTAACCTGATGCAGGCAAGCAAAAGCTGAGGTCAGCTATGGAGGCTAAGATGGTTGTGTTTTGCTGTTTTAGATCCTACTAACAATACTGGCATGTCAAAACAAACCCGTTTTCAAAAAAAGGCCTATAAGGCAAGTGAAAAGGAGTGTTTCAAACCAAGAAGCAGCAAAAGTCTATCCCATCACTCAGGAATGTTATCACAGATTACAGCGCATGCTTTGGCTTTAATGCGGGTGTTTATTTGATCTCAACCCACACACATTTTCTCAATTTTCTCTTCAAAACAATCATTGATATTAATGTTTGTGCAACTCATTTCTCTTGGGACAAAAAGATGATGCGCTATGAAGAACTTTTTACTTGGACTCAAAGCAAATACACAGCAGTTCTTATGAGTCTTTTACATTTGAATCAGGTTTGAAGCAAGAGTGTGTCCAACTTTTTTTCTCCCCATCCAGATTTCAACATTACTTGGTATGATGCTGTAATAGTATTTTAGGCGGGTGAAACCGCTAGGTAGTAGTAGCTTAGCTCATCCTCTTAGCACGGATTCATTTGCTACGACTTTAGTGGTTTTAAATGCTTTTTCTTGCAGTCTAATCTAAATCTAACCTTAAGCATAATTCTGACGCACAAAGACTTCTCCTTACTACTATCAGTCAGGCTTGCGTGTGTGAATTTATCGTTAGCTGTAATAACTCTTATGGGTGGGACTTCTGAATGAATCTGTTTGATTCCTCTTTACCTAGCGGAAAAAACAATTTAGGCTCAAATGGTTGTTCTTTTGTTTACTAATTAAGAAAGAACATGAGGAGCATTGGGTGAAAAAATCTTAAAATAAAGACTGAACCCAAGTTTTTCTTTATAGGTTTTATATGAGCTTTTGCAAAAGGATCCATACAGAGCTTTCAGCAGCTGACAGATGAAGCAGGTGTTTTGTGGTGAGTTTTTAGAACTAAGCGCAGCTAAGAAAGTTGCGTCTCGCTAAGAACTTGTTTAAAATGTATGTGTGGTTACTACAGTTTATGCCACAAGTCAATAAGGTCAGAGTGAAAAAGATCAGCAATAAGCCGTCATATAACATAGTCACACAATACAAATGTTATAGCCCAGTTACAATTTTGTGGGTTTCTATACGGTTTTACTGAATTTCATCTGCCATAAAAACAAACTACAATTAACCACCCCACCTTTCAATCTGTTGGGGATCTACAGCACGGTAAAAGTACACAGTAAGAAGTTAAGTACAACTGCTGGAAAAAATATGCAACCTTTTCAATAAAAAAATATATACATCAAAAATAATAGACAAATGTACACTTCCTAAATAACTTTCCATATTCAACACAGTGTTGTATTTATTTGACCCTTTGTCATACATAAGATGCCTTCAAGAAACATTCTTGATTAAAAAAAAAGGCCCATTTACAAAGACAAATCAATATCTAAACCGTTACCGTTTTCTCAGAATACATTACTTTAAAACTCACCGTTAATATGTGATTCAGTATTAGCTACAACATAAAGTACTTTTTATCGGCACAATAGCAGTTGCTTTGATGTATAACTTTCCATTAATAAAACAAGAAGCATTTGGACTCCTGACCTCTCAGAGGGCAAGAAAAGGAGGGAGTGCGGAGTGAAAAATATAGATCATGGTAAATAATCATAGAAGTAATGCACCAATGATAAAACCTCACAATGGGGTTTCTGCACCCTTCTTTTTATGAGAATTTTATATTTAGCAATGAAACAGGCATTGCAAAGACAGTTAATTCTGTGATTTTCCACCACCAATTGTTAAAACTACTGGATATTAAAACACATTCACTAAGTGCAACACTGAAGTGATTCTTGAGTCTTGCAAAAGTGTTTCACATAAAACAAAAAGGGCCGTTTAAGTTTTATGGGACTGACCTTGAGAGGCAAGCAAGACACTTGGCTGATAGAATATTAGTTAATTATTACAGGTTCCAGGCCACAGTTATAGAGCTGAGCCACTCAGATGTTGGTCTTTAAGCAATAAAAGCTCCCGCAGACTGTGTGTGCCCCAATTCCCTGCTCTTATCTTATCTGCTGAATGTCACTGCAATAACACAACCTGCTATTTCCCAAACCGTAATGATGCAGGGCATGCAGCCACCGGCAGAAGGGGGAAGGAAGGAGCCCTCACAATGTGAGGCTGCAGAATGTCTCGAGCTTACCGAGAGGCCAACACGCTGAGGTCATGCACGCTTTGAGTTTCAGTCATAATGCACTGAACTGATTATGAGCAGGAGATGTTCCTCGTGCTGAAGGGAGGGAAAACGACCCTCTCCTCTTTGATCTCTGCCATTGTCCCATACCTGCAGCATGACATCAGGCCTGACTGCCAGAGTAAACCAAAACAGATTTTGCTTGAAGAGCTGTAAGGAGGGAAGAGCAGCGTCCAGCCCTGCAATGAGTAGCCTCTGACAAGGCAGATGCCAGTCTGATCAGTGTTAACTGCTCTGCTTTCAGGCTCCGCTTGAAGAGCAAATACCTTTTAACAAGTATCTACTGTAACTGTTAAGAAAAATACACTACCTTCTATTAGCAAATGGGTTCAGACAGTAAAACCACAGTTTACATTCTGTATGATTACTTACATTATCTGTCATCATTAGCTTTAGTGAGCTTCATTTATTTCCCCATTTCAACCTCAGCCCCTAAACAAATCATCATCCAGCAGTCAAGGAAACGAGGTCTTGAACTGCTTCCACGTCAGTGGTAAAAAACTGATACCATGGGATCAACAAGGAATTTACCAGCCGAGCCTGATGTTCCTCTGTATCACTTAATTCTGTCTATGCTGAGGCAATCAGAGTTCCCATTTCAGTTTTACATTAAAACATCTTTATTGAATCTTGAGTCTGGCTTCAGCTGAGCCTGTCTGTAATTTGAATGGTAACAAACATTCTTATCTCCACGCCGCCAACAACAACACAAGATGTTTGTGGTTGTAATAGGCAAGTTTTGAATCCCGTGTTTCCAATCAGACTCATATTCCACCAATCTGATTTATGATGCCTGTATCAAAAGGAGTAAAACATTTCAAAAACTACTTCTGCAACAACTGGCAAAGATGCTGTATAATTTTCGAAGTATGTCTTCTCTGCAACACAAGGCTGCAAAGTTATGGTTAAAGTCAAAAAAGCCCATTATTTTGGTAGAAATATTCTGATCACAAAAACTAAAATCGCAATGTACATATGCAGGTAATTAATGGTCTAACCCTTCTGCGACCCCACATCCAGCTCTATTTAAACACAGACTGTGTTATGTTAAGGAGAAAATTAATGTTTGGAGTTTGACCCATTAAAAAGTGTACAAGTGAAGCTCTGTCAAACATGACTGAAGTTTAATCAGACTGCACATCTGGAGCCCTTTCTCCCCAGCAACATGAAACATTTCAAGAGCGCCAGGCTTCTGGTTTTTGCTTTCTGGAGACCCCCAGCTCTCTTAAATGACAGTAGACCTTGTTGCTTTCTATGGATCAATTATCTCAGTCTCTTTCAATGACAAAGAGCTGCTCAGTGAGGTCGGCCCTGCCTAAGGCCCAGACATACACCAGGAATCTATTGTAAAGGAAAAGGCATGTGTGTATAGCACACAAACGTGCACAATTAAACAGCCTTCATTCAGGTCCCTCTTTCAAAACCCAGAGATGCAAGACAATTAAATCCGACCAATGCAGACATGTTGGGGTACTCTCAATTACATTTAGCATCACAATGACAAACGGGCAGAAAACAAAAGAACCTATAGAAATTCAGAAATAAATAAGTTCTTGGCCCACCTGACAGTTACATCTAGCTCAAATTCTAATGAGCCTCAACAGAAAAATAGTCTTACTATGCAAAGTAAACTCAAACTTCAATACAATAAGGATGATACATACAAATTGGTCACCCTTGTCAGATGAAATAACGCTGTGTACACGTCACAAACATTGAATAGCTGAGCCCTGAAAGCTTAAGGTGAAAAAAAATATGTGGATTAAAAGAGAAAAGCTTATTAAGTGAGCTAAACATGCATTAGGAAACTACTTTAAGTAGGAAAACAAAACACTAACATGACAGCAGCCATGCCTGGATGACCTATTTCAAACATTTTAAACAAGACCATCATGCTGACGCCACAGCAAACCTGGTGCCCAAACCGGACCGGACCGAATTTAGGGATCTGAATATGTGTGTGCATATTCATTTTAACCACCATAAAAATGGCATGGAAATGAGAGATGGGAGGGATTTAAAGAATGCAGGGCACAGTGGAATTTCAAAACCCAACCCCCTTCCCCTGCTTCCCTCAAGCCTACAGTGTAAAAGTCCACCTACATAAGTTTCTATCACTGGGTTTTAACTCATGATTAGCTAAATATATGTGCTTTCTCACCTCTGTCTGACATTAACATAGCAGTTCCTATTTATTGCCAAGTGGTGTTCACTGGTACAGGACACCCTGGCTGCAGATTAGACCAGACAGATGTAGATGTACAACATGCGCCAACACAGAAAATCACAAAATCAGTCTAACCCAGAGAGCGTTCACAATGCACAGGAGTATTTACTAAATCACTGCAGGCTGCCTGCACTTCACAGCCATAGGAGTCTCTACTAAGGAAGCCTGGAAATAAACACAGGCCTGGCTTCTTTCAGTGGGGAGCAGAGCTTGTGTGTTGATTATACCTCCTTATTGTTATGAATTACCTTCAAGTGTTTCCTAAATGAGGGACTATATTTACCCACTGGAGAAGTGTTGCCAACTGCATATTTGCCTGAGGAATCCATCCCCAAAATGTTTCACAGCAACTTTCCCCAAAACTTAACAATGTACTGTAACTTTTAACACATGGTGATTTTTCTTGTGTTTGTTGTAGGGCTGTCTATACTTTTTCATGTCAGCGCCTCATAAATGTTGCTACAGTTTATGTTCAAGAAAACCATCTGGAAAACCTTTTAAAGTGACTTATGAGTGAGCTCACTGTCTCCGTTGTGTTGGCGAAGAAACTTTTACTGACCCACATTATGTTAACTTTGCTAGCTTCAAAAAAGTTCTCATTAGCCTTGGGACCCCCGGGAGACCTCTGCAGGACCCACAGGGGGTCCACGACCCCCCACTTTGGAAACCACTGCTTTGGACTAGAGTAGTTGAGGTTAAAACGGGCCTAAAAGCCTAAATAATAAAACTCACCGTTGACTCCTTTGTTGGGGACATCGTTCACGTTGAAGCCCTTGGAGCTGTAAGCGTCGCGGACTTCGTTGCAGTTTTTCAACTTCTGCTCCGCAGTGCCCGACACAGACAACACGGCCAGCATGCAGACTACACAGAGCACCAGCAGCGTCTTCATTTTGTGTCGGTAAAAAACAAGAACCCACAGCGATACCTGCACAAAAAGAGGGAAATATAGTCGCCCAGGTGTGTGCGTGTAACGTTAAGCTAGGACAACGTTTCAGCGACTCCCACGTTGAGTTTCCTCATGGAGACGCGCTGACTTCTTCAGCTCAACAGATACTTCATTCACAGCAGCAGCAGCAGCAGCAGCAGCTCTGGGGCCACCTCTGATACAACTTCGAGGGAGGAAAATAAGACACCGAAAATAGCCTTAAACGCTGCTCAAACGTCGTCCGTTTCAAAGCGCGGAGGTGTGTGATAAAGGTCGAGTCCCAGACTCAAGCGACCAAAATATAAAAAAAACACGATGAAGCGACCAAAAAAACTGTTTTAAAACATGTAAAAACTTTTTAAAGTGCAGGCAAGAATCTCAAAATCACACTTCTGCTGCACAGCTTCGACGGAAGTATAAACCACGGGAGGAGAGCAGACGGTGGAAAGTTGCCGGGAAGGTGCTTTTCTTCTTTCTTTCCAAACTTGAGGAGGCCGTGGTTTCTGTAGGACAGGACACTGGACTGTATGCTGGTCGTAGTGGGATCCAGATGCGAGCACAAAACCCTAGCGGACACCCAGGAGTGAGCGCAAGTTCCGGGGGACAAAGACCTGGAGAACAGGAACACCAGGGGTGGAGCATGGAGCAGGGACTTCCAACGCTGGCTCTCTCGCTATAATGTCTAGTCTATGGTCTAAACTTGTGTAACCAGTATTGAAAATCAGGACTGGAGCTGAGGGTGGAGCTGGCATTACAGGAACACTTATGTTACATTATTATGTTAAACTTATTGATCCACATGACATAAGGAAAGAAAAGACTAGACAACTAGAAGTCCTCAGAATCACAAATGTCTTTTATTGCAGACCCCCACCTGACCTGTGTTTTAGAGGGCTTTCTTATCTGCTTTTACTGTCAGTGTGGCGATAACAGCGGAGATAAAACCCTTTGAACTAAACAGGCTTCCCTCATGTTTCTCTCACTGTCCTAACGTACAATAATGAAATAGTTAATGAAGATAAAGTGTTTTCTCTTTTTTTGCTGTGGGCCCCTCCCTGGAAACAACCCAGGGACCATTAGGGCCCCCCAAAACCCCTATGTTGAAAACCACTTAGTTTTGTAACTGAAGGTTGTCCGTGATGAGAAATGTAGAAATAAATACAGATCATTATGTTATGGCATTATTTATTTGACAAACTGTTTTCCAAATGCTTTTATATTACATGACAGCAATTTACATAACAAGAAAGCCCATGAGATTGAAGACATATTTTCTTCAAAAGTGTTATTTTTCTTCAGCCTTTATAATCCAATACATCTCAGTTTGTTTAAAAGCCTTGGATTAAAACCTGCCTAGTGTTGCAGTAACCATGGAGCCAAAATTACAGGCCTGTTCCTTACACAAACACAGGTCGGCCCGAGTGCTGTTAGCAACGGGGCAGTTGTGTTACTAATATGCAGCTGCCTCTCATACAGTGCAGCCAGTGTTGTAAACTACAGTAAACAGTCGGCTGAAAGCATGGTGGACGGGGATGACAGAAGTGATTGGGAGATTTGTGAAACTTTAAAAGCAGTTTTAGATTAGGCTTTTAAAATAAACAACTGAACAGGAAGATTGCTGGGAAATAAAGGAAAATACATTCGTTTTCCAACACACGTGAGCGTCTCGCTGCGTTCAAACACATCAAGTTAACATTCAAGCTAAATAATGTTATCCTAAATGTGTCTGAAAAGGTTAAGTAATCTGTGAGTGTCCTGACATGTGAGTATATGTTGTTCCTCCATGTGGAAAAACTTTATAGCAGCTTTTCAAAATGTCATCTGTTCAACAGATACTTAAAATCCACCACATCCTCGTCCGTGGTCTTCTTGCTAAGAATATCTCTTCTCCCCTTCACTCACATTTCTTTCGTACTTTTGCACCAGTGTTTTCTTGTTTCTGTTCTCAGGAGCAGTTTGTTCCGTCTGCTGTCGTGCCGCTTGACCTTTCCCCTCCTTGCAACTTGTTCCTTCTTGTAACATTGGTTGAAAAAAAGGCTATTTCAGTTTGTTTTTCACTGATAAGACAATCAGTTAAATCAATGGAATGTTAAAAAGGTAACTTGTCAGCCTTTAAAATCACACCACAGCCAACTCCATGTTTTCCTCTCTTCAACCATAATACGTCATTTTAAATCTGAAAATAAAGAGGTTTCGGTGTTTTTTATCTAAAAAAGTCTCAAATATGGGATATAGGTATAGATGTTGCTCGTGCTCAAATGTTGCAGCCAGTCTTGTATGCAAATCCCCTAATTAAAAAAAGAAGTCATAATAGGACTTTTTACCCCCTGCGTTTAAACATGCCTGGACTTGTGGGATGCTTCTGTGTGTATGTGTGTGTGTGTTGTGTGCGTGCACACGTCCATTGGTTTGGGGGGTAGCACCCAGCAAAATGACATTCCTCCTTTTGTGTTCACATTCCTCAGGCGGCTCCATTCATTCTGTGTGACTGCGGCTGCTGCAGGGGAAGCCAGGGGTTGCTGAGGAGCAAAAGGAGGATGCTGGAGCTGTGTGTATGGGGGAGCGTGGGCCAGGCGCTCCTCTCAATAGGCCAACAAAAGGTAAGAAAATGGTCCAGTGCCATGGTAATTAGACATGAATGAGCTTTGAACGACGTGACATGTCTCAGGCTTTTCTCTCTGGCAGAGGAATTTCAACACCCAGCCTGGTAAAAAATTGGACTGGACTGGGGGAGCCTGCACACACTCAAGCACCTGAACTATATTGTTATTTTAATTCAAATGCACTGTTCAATGACCCCTCAGGCTCGTAAAGGTGGCCAAGCCCAAACATCTTTGTGCGACCATGAAATAGTGCTGAAATACATATTCATAGGGAGTCAATCATTCAGGCAGAAAATGCAACAATTCCTGATAGTCAGCTATTCTCACTGTTCCTGCTGACAAACATCAAATTGACCTTTCACTCTCATAATGCGGGCTGTTTCAACATTGCCCCAATATTACCCTAAGAAAACACATGGACTCTGCATTTCAATAGGCCTGTTTGCCCTTTTCTCCAGCCTTGCATTAGCATTAAGAGTATACCCCCCCCCTGTGCTGGGTGAGTTGCTGCTCTCTCTGTAGCCAGCGTTTGCTCATCTCCCAATAATCAGCCTCTCTTTTCCATCTTAAAAGCCGCAATCCAGTTCAGGAGAGAAAAGCACAGCTGGATAACAATGGCGTTTTTATCTGGCTCTGGGGAGCAGAGGGTGCGTGGGTGTGAAAAGTTACAGCAGAGTGCCGGGACACAGAAACAGGATTTTGAAGTGTGTTTGCTGCGACAGGCATGTTATGTGTGGAGCTGTGAGTGATTGGCCTTGTTAAGAAAGTAGACAGGCTTTTAGACAATTAGGACTAATGAACCTCGTTAGATTGTTGAGCTGTGGATGAGCGTCTGTTACCTGGTAAAGGCGGCTCGAGCCTCCAGGGGTCAAACTAATGGGGTTCAGTGTAGAGAAACTTCCAGTCCCAGTTCCAGGGGCTGAGAGGAGATCTTATGCCCAGAGTGGTTCATCATCAGCTGGGAGTGAGAAATACAGATCCAAAGGAAAACACACATGATTCACATGCTGCTTTGAGGATTCAGACACCCATGCACAGTCCAGAGAAACGTAAATTATGATTCATGAAGAGCTTTGAAGTGGATCAGAGGGTGAAAAGCACATAAAGTAACATATATACTTGCAACATTGCGTGTCCTCTTCATAACCTCCACAGCATGCCATCCATTTTCTATCTCTTATTTTTCCTTGCTCTTAAAGGAAAATTCCACCCTGAATACCTAAACATGTGACGTCTAAGGTTTTTCAGACATGACTTTTCCTACCTGAGTTAGTGACTTTCCTACATTTCCCTGAATGACTTTTCCCAACCCCCAGGGAACTTGTTGTCAGACAGTTCATTTGTCATTTTTCAAAAGGATCAAAAAATATATCAATTTAAAAAGTTGCCATTTTTTAAGTCAGCGTAAAACAACTTGTAAAGTTGCATTGATCTCATCTAAGCTTGCCGCTTTTTTTCATGACTGAAGCTAAGCAGCAGGCTAGCTTAATCATTTTAGCAAAGATAAATTGTTAGCAATGACAACTTGCTAAGGCTCATGGGAACTGTAGTTGCAATAATTTTTGTATTATGTTGGTTAAAATTATTGGGTGTTTCACTGTTGTCGTCAGTCATGTTTTTATCTGTGCACTTGTCACTTGTTTGAATTGAAGGAAGGTGAAGTCACATACTACTGTGCACCATCAATATTTGAATCTAAGTCTGATGACAGTTGTAGGGTTGTTTACTCATCTTGTCACGCTACTGTCAGTGAAACCTGATTAAACGTCTGCACAGTTCGGCACATTATCTGTGTTTTTAAAAAAAATTAAGATTAAGATAATGTAGAGTTGCTCTTTAAATGTAATGTGCTAGGCTTGTGGGAGGAGTTTACAGGTTGGAAATGACCTTTAAACTGCATTCAATATCAAATGAAATCTCAGAAATAAAGTTTGAAATCCAAATTTGCACAAAGCGAAAGCAAATCTGCATCAAGGTTTAAATGTTCTCAATCACTGTTTAATTACATAGTAAGAAAGTATATCTGGCGGACACGTTCTTCCTTCTTCATGTCTCCCATCTTGACTGTTACGAAACATTAGAGAAGAAAACCTCATTTGTCTTTCATGTGTTTATATTCACACATTAAAAAACACAAAACAGTAAAACATGTTTAGTTTATTATACATTGTATGTTCCTCATCAACATTTAACAGAAAAAGAAAATCAACATATTACAGATCTCAGGTCTGACATTGCCTGACTGTTTGACAAGTCACAGACATTTTTCATGACAAACACAGGTGCAACTAATAACATTAATTAGGGTTGCATTCTGTTTAGGTGTTGCCATGTCAGACCCCTGGTATCCTGCATGCTGGCTCACTGACATGACTGGCACACTGAAATGCAACAGAGTCATAGTTAGTTATTAGTTACATCTGTGCTTTTCCAAATAGTCTGACACCTGCTCTGGCCTTTCTGTGTGGAGTCTGCACGTTCTCCCTGCACCTGCGTCGGTTTCCTCCGGGTGCTCCGGCTTCCTCCTACAGTCCAAAGACATGCAGGTTAGCTGTAAATTGCCTGTAGGTGTGAATGTCATCTGTGATTGACTGGTGACCTGTCCAGGGTGTCTCACCCACTGTCATCTGGCGTTGGCTCCCGTGACCCGCAAGGATCAGGTATAGCTATTGGTGAATGGATGGATAGATAGTCTGGTGTGTGTTTACAGTCTACACTCACAGCTGGGTGAAATCAGCTGTCTGGCATCTTTAAATTAGTGTCTTTCCAAACATCCATCACACATCCTTCAGTCTAAACAAGGGAGTTGGAATCCAGTTTTCACCACATTGAATTTGAAAAACAAACCAAAATTAAAAAAACTATTAAAAAAAATCTGACTTCTGGTTTAAACAAAACTCGGAAGAACAAATAATTAAATCCAAAGCCCAGACATTAAGAATGTGTGAGCCCAACTGCAAACCAACATTACAAAATTAATTTCCCCAGATTTTTATACATATTTATATCATATTACTCCTAACTTTACCCACAGTGCTAAAGAATAAGCAAGAAATGTGCAGCAATGCTTCACGGTCCAGCAACTAATTCAATACACAAACCACATTTTATTGTGAAATATGCCAATATTTTAAATAAACACATTTTTGTAAACATGGCACCAACACAGAGAAATATACATCTGTATAGTTATCAGGCTGATTTGGAGACTTGCGCTCTCATCATAGCCCTTGAATCATTATCGTAGGGCTGTTACTGTTGAAAAAAATCATCAGCGTAACGTAATAAAGTCAACAGTGATGGTGGAAGTGTAAATCATTTGGAATAATTTAACTATCACTAGAACACAAATAATGAGAGAGAATGAGGGAGGTTTAAGTAGTAACAGAGCATTGTAAGGTACAGTGCATCTTAAAATAAGGGTTTAACCTCTGGGGATAAGTTGTTCACACCTCCCTAGCTGTCAAGTCCGGTCCTGGCCAGGAGATTATTCACTGCCGTGGAGGAGAGTAGCAAGCGTTTGCTCCTTCTTCCAGTTTGTTTCTGCAGGGCAATAACCTGTTGCAGACTGGGAGTGGGACCAAAAACGTCTGATGTGTGTCTGTTCTCCACGTAGCTCCTCACTTGCAGATCCATGACAAAGCTGTCTTTATGATGAGGCCCCCCGTCTCTTTGTTATTATACAGAAGTCAATATGAAAGCAGAGAGGCGGTGAGGCAAAGGGGCACAAACATTGTAATAACCATAGTGGGAATGGACCAGAGGGCAACTTTTTTATTTACACCATGCCATGGGTTTATCTGGTGTGCTTTAATAGGTTTGTTGACGACATCCAGTGATTTTGAATAAAACAAAACAGGGTCTTACTGAGACAGTTTTTTGTTGTTGTTGCTCACGCTTACTTCGACGAGCCGCTGAACTTCAAATTGGGAACCGGAGCTTTTAAAACAGTAAGTCCCATTTCACAGAGTTTGTACTGAATCCTAGGGGAAAGAGGTGATGGGAGTGTGTGTGAGTGCACTGGTCATTGGCGAAAAAGCAGGAGCAGAGCAAGCGCCGCAGGGAGCGTCGGGACCAGGTAGCTCCTCCACAGCGGAGCCGCAGGTGAGGAGACACCTCCGATCCCGGCTGTGGCCAAGCGAGGGGTCAGCAGCTGCTCCTGGAAGGTGAAGTCATCCATTGCCAGGTTATCAGCAAGGTCTGAGAAGGACATGGAGGAGATGGATGGGAGAGGGCGAAAGGAGGCAAAGAATGAAAAATATGAGAGAGGCAGGGAAAAGAACGGAGACAGTTAGAACTAACACTGTCACAAAAGCTGAAAAACATGTGTGGTATGTCTGTCCTCTTTTTTTGCACGATGTCTTACACAGCTGTAAAAACAGTGTTACATTGGGAGAACGAGAAACACAAGCTCCACATATAACCAGATGTCACATGTTATTGTTGTAGACACATGCTGAAAACATATTTTACTGAGAGTGAGTGTTGAAATGTGGATTTAAGTGGTGAGAGGTTGAAAACAAAAAATAAAAATAAAAACCACAGAGGCTGTGTGAGGTCATGTCTCAAAATCTGAAACACACAACCAATTTGACTGACATATGACTTATCTGTGATAGAATATCACTGTTTTAAAAAAAACTTAGTTGGTTCATTAAAGTAGTCCCAAAAAGTCCACATAACTTCTATATTTTTATATTTTGTCAATTTATATATTTATGTAGGCCTACGCAATATTCTCTTAATGCTAATATGTCTGCACAACATGAACCGGAGTAATGCACATGTGAATATCTGCTATGTTGTTCTTTCTCTGCAAATAGCGGTGTTATTTTTCTCTATTCTTTTTTATTCTTAACTTGCATTTGTTTATTCCATATTTGTATATTTCTACATTTATTTATGTCAACTGTATGTTTGTCTATGTGTAGCACCGTATCACCAAAGTATGTGTAAAACACTACACTTGGCAATAAAGCTCCTTCTGATTCTGATTCTGATGTGACCGACAATAGCAGCCACAGGCACTGTGATTCCAAATGTGAAATCTAGCTTATTTTGCTTGTTATTATATTTTTTCCACCTGTTGAAAACTCTGTCTTCTGCATTTTGAAGGAAAAATTTGGGAAATAGGCTTTTTTGCTTTCTTGCTAAGAGTTTGGTGAAAAGATAAATATCACTAATGTGCTTTGACTTTGGAACTAGAGTCAGGAGCTGATTAGCTTAGCTTAGCACAAGGACTGGAAGCATGGGGAAACAGTTAGCTCTGGCTCTGCCCAATGACTCTAAAGCAAATTAACACACCGTGTGTTGTTTGTTTATCCGTGCACAAACACATTGTGGTTTAACATGAAGTTAGGTGCTGTAACTTCTTGGCAAACAGCATAAAACTTTCCTGTTAAATCACGTTTAGCTGTTTTTACATTTTAGTTTGTGTACTGATTAAACAATCAAGATGTAACTTGTTAATTAGTGATGTTGAGTATTTGTACTTAATACCCAAAAAGTAAAGTGAATCCCCAAGTAGAACTGATTTTTCTGAGTACAAAAATATGTCCCTTAGAGTTGATAAAATAGTTTAATAGTTTTTTGTAATATTTTTTTTTTTAAAATACTTTGTAGATTGAATATAACCCTTCCAAATTTCTGAAATTCCCTTTTACATAAAATAAAAACATGCTGTGTGCAGAGAGGTTAGCTTAACACTGACTGTCCTGCGGCAATACTGTCAGGAGGCACTGAATTCACATGCAGCTATTATTTATTTTGGTGTATTGCACTTTTGTTTCCACTGTGTCATTAATCATACACAGTCGTGTGTCTGCGGTGAGGTTCTCTGGGACTTTGAGGAAATAGTTAAATGACTTCAGGGACAGCGTGGATAAAATTACATTGCTCTTTATACCACCAGTGAGCTCGTCCACTGCAACCAGCCTATCGTCCTTAACTTTCACTTCTCCCTTCACAACTACTATAAAGATGCCTCCTATGAGGCTGTTCAGTTAACTGTAGACTGTGGTTTGACTGGGAAACTCCCAGTTGTCAGTGTTTTCCACTCTGTAGATATAAGGCAGAGGGTTTGCTGAATAGGAGCATAGAAGGCCTTGGTTAGAAAAACAAAAGTAAAAAAAGTAATAAATTCTTCAGTTTTCCATGTCAATCCTAAATTACTCCTCAGTCACTCCCATATTTTACTGTTTTCCTCCCTTCTTCTCCATCTGTTCTGTACGCTGCAGTGACTTCATGGTCACCTGCTGCTCTGCTCTTACTGCTGTCTTACTGCTCTGCATCCACAGCTGTTCTCCTACTGACGCTGAGCAGAGCTCTTCCTCCCTGTGTGTGTCTGTGTGTGTGTGTGAGACATACTCTGTGCTGCTTTGTCTGGCAGAAAGCTGTGAGGGAGACTGAAATAAGAAAGCTGAGTTATGAGACAGGGCAGGAGGATATCAGTAATAAAGCAGCTCTATGGTTAGGAACGCCAACTATGAGCTGAGCTGTCCCCTGTCAGGCCGAATGCAGAGCATCTCTCCAAACACACGCGCGCAGACACACTGGTGCATTACTGACATACCGCTCCCTCACACAGTTTGGTGTCTGTGCACACATACACTCACTTTCACACACACACACACACACACACACACAGTGTCACATCTGCGCTCCTAAAATAACCGATAGCTCCAAATTCAATTAGCTGTCTCATCTGATCTGTGTACTGTTCTCCCCAGTGGGAGAGATCGAATGGGAGGAAGTGGCGGATCTGAACCACTGTGTGATCAGAGAGAGCAGTCAGGAGTCCGACTAAAACTTTGGCCTGCTCTCTTGAGTAGAAACACAGAGAACTGGGCCCTTCCTCCTGAACTCCTGGTGCCAAGGCAAATAAATAAACCTCCGAAGCTCCAAACGGCATCTCCTATGAATTTCTTTGCAGTTACGACACCATTTGAACGGCGGCCAGGGGACAATTAACTTTTTTTCTCCTCCTATGTCCTCTCTGACATAGCAGTGGGCAGACATTCTTCAGGGCTCTGAAAGAGCGATTTGTCACTGTCGACAGCGGTGCACTGTACTGCCGAGCCAATTAAGCTCAAGGTGCAATTCGATACAGCTTTTATATACACTGTGGATAAGAGGGAGGGTGGGGGCATGCGCGTCTACATTTGTGTGTGGATGATTGAGTGGGGTGTGTGCGCCCGTCTCTGAGTGTGTTTGTGAAAAAGCGAGAGACTAAGTGGGAGAGCATTGTGTTGGTGTGCTTTACAGTGGCAATAATGTGAGAGGAAAAAAAGTCTCAGGCTGTGAAAAAAAAACCTCAAATCGGGGCGGGAGAAAAGGGTCTTTCTTGCTAGTTTAAACACTTTGACATGAGCAGCACCACAGAGGGGCCTTGTTCTGCAGGCTTTAAAAACAACCCAACAGGGACTGAACACTATGCAAACTTGGATCCCCTACGAAGGCCTGGGACTAATAATATCCTGGTATCATTAGTGATGAACACCTGTGCTTGCGTGTGTGTGTGGCAAAATATAGACAGAGTGAGAGTGAAAGAGAGGAAAACACAGACATAAGTAATCTAGATTCATCTTCTTTTTCTCTTTTCCTCTCAGGGAGAAGCCAGGACAGTGGACAGGCAGGGACAATTAGGCAGATAGATGGATAACTGGCTAAAAATAGGGTCACAATCCCGACTGTGATTTATGTGCCCAATGTGGGTCCTTGTGGCTTTCAGCCCTCCTCCTGCTCGTCCATTCAAACCTTTCATTTTGAGACTATCACTCATCAAAGGATGCCACCTTGCTAGCTTACCCCTGCTGGCTTTATCGTGGCCTCATGAGCTCAAGTTACGACTCCGGGGAAAGGTCAACGCTCCACCCATTGATTAGTTACACTAAAGCACCGGACTAAGAATGAGCAGGTAGGTTCAGTGACATGCAAGTCAACAGCCGGGACGCATTCAACTTCATGTTTTCTTTAGTGACCATTCCTCTGGAGAACAGACAAATAAATCCAGACTGTGGTTTTCAGGGGGAGCGGATGTTTGTTTGGGTCCCCCTAACGGGTCAAGCAGTGGCTGGAGTTTGTACTCGAATGTATATATATGTGTGTGTGTGTGTGGTGTTTCTGTCTGTCTAGGCAGAGGAGAACATGGGAAAGAGGGAGGGGGGCGAGAGTCTCGAGTTTTGTTTTCAGCAGCGCTCGGTGCCCGAGGCTTGTCGTTTACAGTTTGCAGTTGTCACAACAAGCAAACTATGTAGGAAAATTGCAACAGTGAGTGGGAAGTTGCATTTTACAGCACATTCTGATTATATGATACAGAAAATCACAGGAAACAGTTAATTTGAGCTGTCTCGCATTTTAGTAAACATGTTTCTCAAATGCAGTTGAATTACCTGTAGGAGTAGGTACACCAGTTGAGACATTTTATAACTCCTCTGGCGAGTGTGTACCTCCATGGTCCAGCACAGTTTATTCAGTACATGTGTGCTATGCACAAAGGCCTTTTTTTGGTCAGATAAGTATGTGGAATGTTAAGTCTCCAAACACAGGTGCTTCTTATGAAACGGGAGAGATGGTTTAGATTGCTGCTACATTGGCAGACGATGTGCACATAACACACCTAAGCTGGTCAAATTTGATCTAGGTTTTTAAGATTCAACAGCTTAAAAGAAATAATGGTTTCAGAGGTAAAGTAAATATTTTATCACTCGTCTCATCTCCACAGAGCAAACTATTTTATTAAATATTGCACTCAGCTAATTTAGAAATTGAAGGGCTGGTGTGCATGTGTGTAATCGTTTGTCAGGAGCCGCCCTTCCAGCTGCAAAGAAAACAATGGGTCTGTAAAAACATGATAGGAGCTGCTGGGTTGATTGATTGGGTCTTATCTTGAAAAGGGTAACAGATGCAGGGCTGAATTGTGATTATTGGCTTGTTGGTCACATTCTGTAACTTTTGTGTCTTGGTCAGGGCTGTTTTACCCCCGGACATTGCTGATTGAGAGCTGGGAAGGAACTGAGGGAGCGGTGCAGGATGCTTCTGTCCATGGGCAGGAGGGAATGTGACCGTCTGCCTCCACACCCACAGGCCGACCACAGGGGCGCTCGGAGAGGCTGGGAATGTTGGGCCAAGACAAACGGGACGCCTAGAGGAGGCCCTGCCTCAGGCCTTTGCAACAGCACCGCTTTCTGAGCTGCTCTGGCCTCTCAACCTCCACAACACTCACTGTTATTCTAGGCTGAGGCATCCTCCCACACAGAGGGCAAGAGAGTAAGACAGAGAGGCGTGATGCCAAAGAGAACTGAGGACGTAAACAGACATACTGGAGTTCTAAAAAGTTTAAAAGGAAAGTTGAAATTCAAAGTGATTACATGAGTTAGGAGACTTAAGGAAGTTCAGCAAAACAGAAAACAGAATGGGAACATTGAGAGCAGCAAAGAAGGGACACAAATGGTGTGGTGAGTTTAAACCTAAAAAACACCAAACTGAATACTTAATGTGTGGGTTTGTTCTGATAAGAAAGGAATACACCCGGCTGTCAAAAGGGGGAAACCAGCCCTCCAAGACACTTTCTAAATTGTGGCTTTGTGGGATAAATGCAAGTCAACACCTATTAATTAAAATGGTCAGTGAAGGGAGGTGGTGTCAGTTAGGGGATGACCAGCATGTTGCACCGACTGGCCTCTCCCTGCGCTGTCTAAATTAGATTTACTCCGATGTATTTATAGTCTCCACTTCCAGTAACAGCTAATATGGTCGTAGAAAGGAGAAAGAGAAGGAGTTTGAAAAGAAATAAAAGTTTGAAACAGATACATAAATTTCAACCGAGAATTCCTCGTAGTGCTGGCTCTGCGAAGGTGGAAAGTGCGAGTGAGTGAGAGAGAGTAAAAACCATAACAAATCAAACATACAAAGAGTCGATTCTGTGCTGAGGGCAAGGGGCTGGTTCGGGGTGGGGAGCTATGCTGCGTACACAGATGGCCTGTAACCCGTTGGCTCTGAGGTCGGTGCCGACAAAGGGTCAGAGGTTGGCAGGGAGCGCCGGTTAGGGGCTTTTAGGGGTGGAGAGATGGAACAACGGTGGTTCTTATCAGTTAGAGAGAGGGAGATGATGATGCAGGAGTGGCCTTGCACGGAGATATGCTGATGACCGGTGGTTCAGTGTTTGAGTTTGGCCTGGGGGACGTCAGAGTGCCTCTGAGGAACACATTCTTTGGATACTATCTTTATCTTTTAATAATAAGAGAACCTGACATCCAACACACACACATCTGTTTACATTCTCCTCCTGTGTCCAGCAGTCAGTCCGGTGAAGGAGATGTAGCTGGCAGATTGAGATGTGTGTTTGTTGTGCAAATGTCCCTGTCAACAAACATGCAGAATTCTCCCTACATTCCTGTCATGGAAAGGCATACAGCCAAGAGTGACAATTTGCCTGGTCTGACTGTACACACAGAGAGCTCCTGTTGAGCAGTTTCACTATCTGTCCGAGCCCTTTTTGGTGGTTAGCGTGAGGTTTCTTCCAGCAGCTCAGAGTCTATCGACAGCAGGACTCCTGCAATGTTCACTGCATCGTTGAGTTACTTTCAACAATGGGCTGGAAAAACAGAGTGAGAGCAGGCCACAGGGAGGAAAAGATGGCTAGAGGGAGAATTTAGGAGACACAGGTGAAAGTAGAGGGTTAACACGTAGAACTCAAACCACCCAAACCCTCAACCAGGCTTTTAAGACATTCCCACAAAATGGCTGGTGTGTGTCACTGGGGCGACAAGCAGTGGAGCAGCAGGCCCCGAGAATGGTCCCGCTGTGTGCAGAGTGTTTGTGGACTGTGGCTGAGCTGATGGACACGACCCAGGAACGGGCCTGGAATCAATTTAGTGCGTCCAAAAAGTGCCTGTGAACGTAAATAAAGCTCTTGAGCAAACAAACGCTTTTCCGAGAGGCACACACAAACACAGAAAAATGCATAGGCCTACAAAATGAATCAAACGCTGGTGGGCCCCCCTCATGTAGATGATGGGAACCCAGACAGCTCTGTGCGTTTGTATCCACACAAATTAAAACCAGGGCTCTTCTTCCTGCCTTCTGGCTAATCTTAAGGATTTCATCCCCGGATTGATTTGAGAAAGCTCCATGGCGGAAGACCAACAAGGGTCCAATAAGAGGGTAACTTCATCCTCGTGTTCTCTCCTCCCTTTTCCCCTCTCCCATCCCATCTTCCCCTCCACTGCCACCACACTCAGCCCCATAACTGGGGACACACAGGACCTTGTGGCTGGCTCCAGTAAGAAAGACAGCGAGAGAGCCGCTCCTACTAGCCAAGCCTGTTTACACAGATGGTGGCAAGCTTCATTATTTTTGTGAGGGGCGTGGAGGAGGTGGGGAAGGAGGAGGATTGGCTGAATTCACAGAGGTTGTTTATAAGCCCAAGGAGGGACGGAGGTAGAGAACATTGGGTCAGAACCCTCACGGTGTGTTACACATTATCAGGCTCTCCACCAACACCTCCCTTAAACCTTTCAGCACCTCCTCTACCCCATGGTTTTTACGTTATCAGGATTTCTCCAGAAATATTCATTACTATTACTAACTTCATCATAAATCATCTAAATAATAAACAGATTTTAGTCGGCTACAGAATGATCATTTTCTCAGCCAGGCATTACAGCAGTAGGCCTTTTTTCCAAATCTCTTTTTGGAATGAAGATTTTGATTTGCGGTGAGGGTGCATATTGCCTTAAACTGAGCAACAACATCTGTTCTTTCATCTGTATCTCTTTTATTTCTCTGGAAAAAATAAATCATAATTATGCAGTTTTATAGCAACACTTAAGATCAGTGGGAGCAGACTGGTACAATCAATATATGCTATTGCAACCAAAACCTTTCAGGGTTGGAGGTCTTTCAAAGAGTTTTGATTGATAATTAACTACTCTAGCATCTCTGTGAGGCTGCACTTAGGCACAGTGGTGCTTTGGAGTAAATGCTAGCATGTCAGCATGCTAACATGCTTATCATGACAATGCTAACATGTTCAGCAGGTATAATGTTTAACATGTTCACCATCTTAGTTCAGGGTGTTAGCCTGATGATTCAGTCCTGGTGAAGGCAAAGGCTTTTGGTATCATCCGACTCTGCTTGCTGTTGAAAAACCATAGAGGACTCAGGCCATGTGGGCACCCAGAGTCCTCCGCCACCCAAACACCTGCACTCCTCCTTGCACATCTGCATCGTCTGAGCCCGTGTCCTTCGGTCTCACGCTAACCTGTGGCACGCGGGCCCTCTACCTGGCAGCCACATGTGGATGACTCTTTAACTGGAAGCACATTCATGAGCGCAGTAGCTCAGAAAATCAGCTTCATGAAACTATATGGAGCTTAAAGGAGGAGGATACAGTGGACATGGTGAATGCATCCAGAGCTGCCAGAGCTTATGTCAACAGTGTCTGGATCATGGCTTTTATTGATGAAGACATGTGGCAAACACTACTGTGGAGGATCGGCGCCGTGTGACTCACCTTTCAGGTGCACAGGGTCAGGGGTCGCAGCTGCGGTTAATTAACATACCAGGTTCTCGCATTGGCAGCACGTACGGCTGACAATTCGACCCACATAAAGAGTAAAGAATGTTTAGGTTTCCTAGTGTATCAACCTTTAGAGTTATCAAAGGTGTTTTTGTCTCTGTCTGTTCTTTCCCCGCATTCTTTCGTCACCTTCTTCTTTCTTTTACTCGCTCCTTTGTTCCAACCACAAAATTTGTAGCAGACCTGAAAGGTGAGCCCAGCCTCTCATCGCAAGCCGCATGTTTCACATTACAGGAATATTTCCACTTTGTATTTTGCTAACCCCTGGCGCTGATAAAATGCTCAAATGCTTCCAAAAGAACGGCTTTCCTTCAGCGTGCCTACAGTGACCGAATGTCTGAGTGCGGGAACATAACAAGAGGCCTATTCACGCGGCTCCTGCTGAGCATGCCGAGGTACAGCACGTAGCAAAGGCCAGTCCTGCTCAGCAAGGCAGAGCTACGGGCTGCTGTGCTGTAGTAGAGCCCACCAACTGTTGGCTTTCAGACTACTGCATGTTTCCAAACTGCATCAAAAACCCATTTTAACAAGTTATTTAGTCTGTTAGCTAGAGTGGTCAACTCCTATTATAAAAAGAGGCATTTTCTCAAATCATTTTGTTTCAGGAACTAACTTGAGTCAAGAAACATTTCCTTGAAATTCATGAGAATGATTTGATATATTTTACAGTGCTGACATTTAATTTACAAATAGAAGTGGAAAAAAGAACTGAAACCTAGCTGGAAACAAATGATTGACCTCACTGGGAGGTTTCCACTTTAACGCTGATTTTCATCATTCATTTTAAGACTGTTTACTGTAAAGTGGCCGGTGCTTTTGTGAAGCTGTGTTCTGAAAACACTGTGGTACAAATCTGAAGTGACAGCAGGAGAATAAAAATGAAGTGAGGATGAGGGAATGAAGAGATGCTTTGAGCAGATTTTATGGAGATGGTGGCAGATTCTTTGTTTCCCACAGAGGTCGTGCAGTCAGAGACCAGGTGTGCATGAAAGCACAGAAACACAGGTGAGCCCTCGTGAATGAAAGACGGTCCTACGGTATCACAGATTACAGGATTAGAAAAACTGCACATGCAGACAAACCCATACTTATGTGTATTCACATACACATTTTGAGATTATAATGGCAAAAAAAATTTTTTTTGTTTAAATGTAACAGGTATTTTCTGACTAGGCAATATGTTCTATAGTTTTAATTGTGTAATGAAGACCTTCAGAGTTACTGCTATAAATGTGTGTTATAACACATCCAGAGGCAAATTTAAAATACTACAAGTGAGACTATGTAACTACCAGTAGTTTTTGGTGGCTAATGTTAACTAACTTTAGGTAAATATTACCGTGTAAATAAGATTACTGAGTCAGTTATCTGACTTAAAGACTCTTCCCTACTTGAGTTTCTGGCACCTGACATTTTACCATTTAACATTATTTCAGAATTGACAATTGTGGCCGCAGCAGCCACTGTTCAGAAAAATAGACATAGGCTTGGTTTAAACAACGTGCATATGGTATGTCTAGGTGACTGAAGACAAATAATTTGATCTTCTGACAATAATTAGGCTTTACCATGTGTTTGTTTTACCCTATAACATGTGTAATTTATTATGGCTGGCGGCCTGGCGTGATGTCAACCGCCACTTAAACAAAACAGTTGCAGCCTCAAATTATATGAACTGTTTTTGACAATTTTTCTGCTCCCACTTCACAAATAATAGAATTAACTGACACATCACCAGAGAGGCCAGTGAGTGAGCTGTAACCAGGCCAGTGCCTGCCTATTAGTCTGACTTTGGAGGAGTGGTGGTGTGGGTCTGTGTGTGTGTGTGTGTGTGTGTGTGTGTGTGTGTGGGTGGGTGGGGATCCCTGTCCTGGAATAGCTTCCCTGGCCTGGAATGCTCTGGGGAATGTGCGGCGTGGGGTTTGATTGGTCGGGAGGGGATGTGAGTGTGTCTCTGTGTGTGTTGTGGGTGCGTAGCATTAGTGATCAGAAGGTTATGGAATCCGTATAGAGAATGAGTGAGGACAGATCAATCATTAGGTACGTCTGGGTACATCCTCTGTGTGGTGCAGGTTGACAGCTGGGCTGTGTGGGGGTCTAGGCCCTGCGTCAGTCCTGTCTACACCTTGTTGTTGTGGCTTCTGTCACCTTTCCTCGTTGTGTGTGTGTGTGTGTGTGTGTGTGTGTGTGTGTGCTACACTGTTGCGCCACTCTAGGCTTTGTGAAACCAGATCTGCCTATTCCATTTCAGAGCAGCAGACCACAGACACGCAGCCCATTAGGCCTCATAGTCTGCAGGTTGACCTTTGAACCCCAGTCCCCTGTTTGACCAAAATGGGCTGAGGGGCCGTGCTAGGTCAGCATTTAGCTGAGTCATCACAGGCTATCAGCAGCTATCTGGCTACCTGCCAATGAGCAGGGACTCTTCAAGGTCTGCAAACCTTACTGGCTCATGTACAAACAGGCGCAAACAGCCGTATATGTGCCTTGCAGACACACACACACACACACACACACACACACACACACACACACACACACACACACACACACACCAAATATACATCTAATCTGCTAAATCATAGGACAGATAAGGGAAAACAGATTTTGAGATTGAGATGGAGGTCAGACTAAAAGGGTGCTTTAATTTCCCACTGTGTCAACCTTCAGCAGTTTGTAAGCCAGAGAAGATGGGGTAATGACTCTGTGTATCGAAGCAGAACTGTACAGTCAGGCTAACAGGAGCGTGCAAGAGAGGGCATCCAACTCTCACGGCCCAGCCTGGTGGAAGTGATGGCCCCACAGGATTCCTTCATTAACCCCGGGTTCCTGCTCTCAATCCCTGCCAGGCGATCCCAAATCTCTGCCACAACATCCCCGACAGGAGGACTACTCCCACTGCCGTGTTTGCTCAGCTGCGTTGGCTTTGTGTCGGTGTATTGAACCCCCTTGTTCCTGCTCCCTGGCTGTTTTCTCCCTCTTTTACTGTTTGGTTTCTTTTCTTCCAACAGTTTGTAGCTTCATTTGTTCTTTGTTTGTCTTTTGGAGAGCACGTCTGACGTTTCGAAGGGATTGACAGCGGGGAGGTCAGGAGGTCAAGGTGAGGCGGCTACCTGAGGAAGTCTCACGTCTCTTGCTGCATAGTATCGCGTCGGTGTCAACATGTATAGTAGTCATGTAAACACCTCTCTGCTGTGCCCACTGCCTGTGTTTGGACTGTGGCTGCTCTGACTCACTGCAGAAGAAGCCAAACCTATTCGTGCACTTACCAGTTTTAAAGTAAATAGCTCCAATTTAGTGAGCTGACTTAAACATAAACAACTTAATCGCTTGTGCCCAACATTTTTTCACAACCCATCTCATTAATGCAATTTAAGGTCATTTTAAGTTATCACTGTGGCTGCAGGACTTAATTTGAAACCACACAAGCTGCTTTCTTTCATTTTGAGATCCAGTTCGAATGTTTGCGTCTAACCTGCAAAGATGCGTAACCGTTTGCGTCTCGGTGGCGGCCCGAGCCCTGACACTCCGGTGCACTCATCTTCATCATCACAGTCACCACTCTCGAATCCCTCTTCCCCCTCATCGCTCCACCCATCCACTCCTCCTCCACGCGACCGAGCTCTCCAGCGCTTCTCAGATACCGTCACCAGCCGCAGCAACTGTGGGACAAACAGGAAGAGGTTAAAGGTAATGAGGTTAAAACCCACTCCGCCCTCACCCTCTTCATGAATCATTCTGTGGCCACAATGTGCCTGTGCATTAATGGTTTAACAGAGCTGTGAAAATAAACAAGGGGTGTCTCTTGATCTGAGCGTGTACTGTATGATTATAACAGTATGAGGGGAATTCCAGACAAAAAGTCGATGAGATCTAAAAGTGCTGGTATTTACCAAACTAATTATAATCACCAGGCAGGAGAACACTTTTATTATCAGTGCCAGTTTTGTTATTTTTGTCCAAATGTGATTCATTCAAAGGTTTGTGGCTGTCGCTCCATGTAATTTACTGGTAGAAAAAGAAACAGTGGGGCAAGCAGACTGGTGCGATTGTGTTGTTACTGGCAAACATCATTGTCTTGAGTGGTTGTCTCAGGGCAACAGGGATACAATAACACCACATAACACACTCAAGATTCAAGATCTAAAATGAGAAAGTAGGAACAAAGAGTAAGAAAATGTTAATGTTTGTAACATTCAGACCTATGCTATTTTTTATTTTATTGACTGAGTTAAGCCACATTTTAGATAGAAAACCTCTTTTGCATGGGAGACCTGGCCAAGATGGCAGCATAAAAAGTTGCATACAACATAATTCAAATCAGGAAACAGATAAAACAATGCTTAAAAACGTAATCTTAATTCAGTTTGGGTGCTGGCCTGTAAAAGTAGTTGTTGTTCAACTGCAATATTTTCCCATGTGATTTCCAGAAGCTCATAATGTGTTGTGCAACACATACCAAAAGTGTTTATTGAGGACTGTGGTAAACCAATCAACTCATAAATAATATAGAAATGTCCAGGAGCTGTAAAGCACTTTCATTAAAAATCTTTGAATTCCTTTTGACTAAGTGTAAAGAGAACTTTGTACATTCAATCACAAAAATTGGGAGGAAAACATAAACTTTCACCGCTCAAGAAAAACACCAAAATGAAAACAAATCTGTCCTGTAAAATATGTGAACGAGCTTGGAGACCTACACGGCCACTCTCTGACCATCTTTCAGCCTCCACAACATCGCACATGACTGAGAGCCCTGCCAAGGTAACAGATGTGCTAAATTCCAGCCGCCTGCCCTCCGAGCTTCCTTTCATCTCAACGCCCTGCCTCCTTGCTTGTTTTTTTATGGATTTCCTTCCTATCTGCATACGTCAGCATGCATTTTCTGTTGTTGTTTTTGTTTGTTTTGGCTGTCTGTGGGAGAAAATTGAGTTCATATGTGCTTTGTCTCAGGTCAGCTGCGACGTCTGCCTGGGATCAGACTGTGTGAGAGCGGAGGTATAAAAGCCCAAAGCTAATCACAGAATTACGTCAGACACAAGATAAACAACCCTGTTTCCTTTCGCCTGCATATACCAGTCAATCTGGGTTTTACAAGTGACATAAACTCTAAAGTTTAGAGAAGGAACACACTTCACCTTGTTCACAGCATGGTTGCACAACAAGCCTCTTTTCATATCCCAACATTGAGACCATATACGTACGATGAACACAACATTTCTTAAAGCCTGGTCACTTGGACTGAAGGATGGTCAAACAGTAAGTCCCAGACAGGACAGCTGATCCATAGGAACATTTTGACTTCTGTTTGAGGTCGTCCAGCAAAACGCAACCTGTTGACACAGCAGAGCCCTCAGGTGTCACATTAAGACATGTCCCAGAAACAAACTCTCCACAGGACAAATGGGAATTTAATGTACTGAACTGTTCTGTTAAAGACAGAACCATGTTTGCCTGCATTTGCCAGAGTCCTTTATAGATTTACTGAGGTCCTGAAATTCCTTCTCATGGTCTGTATCTTGGCAACTTGTTGGAGTTTGGGAGGGTAGGGGTGCCTCACAAACCAATTAAAAGACAAACAAACACTTGTAAAGCTGGGAAAGAAAGATGTGGTTCAGGGTAGTTTAGAACAAAACAAAAAAAAGGAATGAGGAGAAAGGGGAAAAACATTGACATCAAATGTTGACCCCTGTTCAGAGCTCAATCTGTGTGAACTTTGCCGTGTGTCACTCACCACCTGCCTGTGCTTACACACCAGCTCCCCTCAACACATACACATACACGCTGTCCTCTGATTCACTGTATTCTGATATTAGAATAAACAAAACTACAAGCATTTACAGCCATACTAGCAGTAAATGCTAATGTCGGCATGCTAATAAAGGCTACTCACAATGACAACGCCAACATGCTGATGTTTAGCAGGTATACTGTTTACCATCTTAGTTTTGCGTGTTTGCATGCTAACATTTGCAAATTAGCACTAAATACAAATTATAGCGGATGCTGATGGGAATGTCATATTTACTCCTAATCCAAAGTATTGGACAAATATATTTTGACCTGATGATGGACCTAAGAAAAAATTAAAAAGTCTGGTGATCATTCTGAGGAGAACATGAATGTTCACGGCAATCCATTTGTGTCAGCGACAGTTACACTAAAGTAAAAGTTTGAGGATCATCAAAGTCATTATTATCCAGCATCCATGAATGTTTGTATAAAAGTTTGGGCCAAATAATCAAGAAACATCAAAAGATCACCAAAGTCATTAGGATTCATCCTCTGGGGATCATGGATATTTAAACCAATTTTCATGGCACTCCATCTGATCGAAGTCAAGACATTTCAGTAAAACTCAAAAATATCAACCTTCTGGTGATGGTAGAAATTAGGATTCATTCTCTGGGGACCATGAATGTCTGTACAAAATTTCATAGCAATCGATGTGCAAGTTGTTGAGATATTTCAGTCTGAACCAAAGTGGTGACGGACCAACACTGCCTTCACTAGAGCTGCGAGCATGGCTATAAATACAACAGCATCTGAAAGTTGTGCATTTTGGAATATTTGTACTTATTTAAACTTATTTTCTTATTCATTTCTTCACAAGGAAATATACAATTTCGACCACAAAATTAAAAAGGGGGTTTTGGGAATTAAAAAATGGAACTGGGTGCATAGTCATAGCAGTGGCCTAAATGAGCCATAACTGTGAGCCGTGCCCTTCTCCACAGGGGGGTGGCAGGGCAGTGCCTCTCTCTGAACCTCTGTGGCAAGGCGCTGTGGCTTCTGCCCACTGGCTGACTGCCTCTGCCACAGCTGCGGTGGCAGGGAGGGATGGGATGTATGTTTGTGTCGAAAGTGACGCTGCGCTTTTGGCATGGCTGAGCCACAGCGTGATCCGGCAAGAGCCTCCAGATTAACCACAAGAGGGAGAAACCTCAAGTCGCTCTGGGCTGGAATCTTCTGCAATAAAAAAAACCAAAGCAAAAGGAAACAGGGAGGAAACAAATAAAAGAGAAATGCTCAGTATGTTTTCCATTTACAGAGGAGGGCCGGCGTTCTCACTCTTCCCTTCGCTCTCTTCTGTGTTTCGGGAGATGCATCAAGAGCTGGCTTGGACAGACAGCTGGACTCATAGAACATGTAATCAGGGTGGCTATAGGCATCAGGACACAGGGTTCACCTGCCCTTAACACAAAAGTGCAAGTCACACCAAGGAAGCACCAGCTCAAAGGCTGCACACAAAGCTCAAACATGTGGCCGATTGCTCAATTGAGGCCAGCCCAGACAGAGACACAGAGAAACCACATGTCTGTCACTGACTCCCACACATGACATGAACTGCACACAGGGTCACTGTTCGACACAACAGCTGCAACTGAGCGCCAGAGCCCAGCCAATGGCTGACCTACGCTGACAGAAATCAACCTGCACTCACTGATCATCAGCTGTGGTCTTTTACATGAGGTGGCAGTAAGATTCTGATCCACAGAATAAGACAAAATCTGAAGATAAGGAAACAAATCTTAGTATAAATGTAGGAACTGTTGAAGTGAATGAGTGATTTTGGGGGGAGAAATAAGGAGGGGATGAGTAATGAAGACAGAAAGTAAATAGAAAAAAGGGTCTTCTTGTCAGTGTGTGATTGGGATCAGTCCCTGTGTTATGTCCTCATCTCCACGCACAGGACTTGTCTGGACAAGCTGCTCATGACTCGGCCCAGACGGAATCTGCTGGTCTGAATGTTTCTATCAATGCCTCAACACATCTTGTCTACAAATCTAATCTACAGAACTTGGCTTAGGTTCCCAGACCGCTACTTACCATACGCTCATGACAAAAGCCATGGTTTCACCGTCTAATGTTGATGGTTTCCGTAATTGAATTGAAGAATTAAAATGCACACAATCAACAAAAACTGTTTTTAGTATGACATAGGGATAAAAACTGGTTTATTATCATAGAGTATATTATCATAGAGTATACTGTTTTAATCAATATTTTATGTTAAAATTTGGTCAGCTGTGTGATGTGAAATCATTTTTACTGACAAACACGCAGAAAATTATCACAACTCTGCAGTTATCCTCAGCACTACAGAGCTTTTTGCGTCTTTTAGCTCATTGTTTTGGTTTTATCACACTCAACTGTGCTGTTTTGGTTCACTCTCACCGCTCTCATCAATCTCATATTCAGCCATGGCAGCTGTTTTCAGCATGAAAGCTCTAAAAGCTTCCCAGCACCAAACGCCAAGACAAAGTTAGCAACTAGCTAGTAAGCGGAGCATTTAGCAATTAAAGAGCCAGATATTTTCCCTCACATGTTGGTGGAGATCAAGCAGACAGAAAGGGAGAGTGAATATCAGTTGGCCTGAAACACGACTCCAAAATGAATGCTATTGTTGCTCTGTGTCTGCTGGATGAGTAACTAAGAAAATGTTTGCTAACATTTTACCCGTTTACAGTTAGTTTTGTCATCATCATTTGGCAGTTGCTGAGATCTGAACATAGGGCAAGATTGCTACACCAAAGTAGGGCAAGAAATGTGTGCTCAGACCAAGCGGGAACAACATCTTGGTGAAGCCAATGCGGAAGTGCCTTAAACCTGCATTAATTTTACTGGCCAGCAGGGGGCGACTCCACTGGTTACAAAAAGTCAGATTGCAGCTAGTTTCTAGTGTTCTTCTTCAATACAGCATGATGGTCATTGTAATTTGTGGTCCCATTTAGAGGAAAAAGAGGAAAATAGACGATATATCAGGGTATGCTTTAGGGCGTGGCTAACTTGTGGTCGACAAGTCGCTACCACAGCCTTCGTTTCGTGTCCAAAGAAGATTGGCTTACCCGGTTTACAACCTGTCTAATTGTCTGACTCCTATGATTTCTTTTAGCATTGTTGGCATTCCCAAATTTCTGTGATTTACTGTACTTGAACCTAATCTTATTACCTCCAATAGAAAACATGGCCAAAACTAAGAAGATTAGACGCAAATTGTACCAAACCGAAGTTATCCTTTAATTTTAATAGTGCCAAAGAAACTGGTTCACAAGTGAGAGAAGTAATCAGTCTTTGTGTATTATTATATAACAGGCATAGTCCAGAGTGCTGGTTAAAAATAATAAACTGCTGTATTTTACACAGTGGCTCTAATTGTCTCCTATTCATCCCAGAGCTCCAGTAAAACCAAAAACATACTGTACAGCAGATTGAACATTTTTAAATCACAACCCGGGTCACTGTGTTAGACAAATCAAACACATGACTTTTCAGCACAGACTATTTTTCGTGATAAATGAAGGAAACGGACTTTCCTTACACCTAATCCCCTCATGTACAATGAGCTGCTGCGCTTGTATAAAGTTGTCAGATGTGCCATTTGGAGGAGAGAGCCAGGAGAAAAGCAGGAGAGTGGGAATGAATGAGAGACACCATGGGAGAAAGACAGACAGAGGAATGACAGGAGGCACTTTCCACAGAGTGAGTCATGGAAAACTCCTAAGCATGCTGACAGGCAGAGCGGCGTTTCAGACGACAGAGCCTGCGCTGCAGTCCCACCCGCTCTCCGCGACTCATTACTCAACTTTTATTGAATCTGAAATGTAAAGAGGTGGGGGACCTATTCTCTCTCATTCTTCTCTCTGTTTTTCCCCCTCCCTCTTGTCTCTCTCTCTCTGTCCGTGGTCAAGTATGTCACGCAACAGGAGCCCAGCTTCAGACAGTTAATGCAGACAAGATTAATTTCCTGATGTTAATTCCAGTTGGAACATAAAACACAGAGAAAAAAAAGGGAGCTTTCCCGTCCTGTGTTAAACTGGGCGTGTGTCCACTCCACCTTTCTGAGTAAGCCTATAAGGCTATTTCCAGATTTCTCTAGTTTGGACTGAAACCTCAATGAATGTTTAGACTTGGCAGGGACTTTATGTGTCTGGTGGATAATATTTGAAAGCTAATGAAAAGTCTATATACATTGAAGATAGCAGATAAAATAAATTGTTGGCTTCTGGAACAATAAACCACTGTGTCTTCTCTGATCAAGGCAGGACATGAATACAAGTCCCCCTAGTATTAAATATATCTGGTATGACAACAATTTTCAATCTTTTTTGAGTCTAACCAAATAAAAATCTGGATTTATGTCTGTGAATATGCCTGATTGTCTGCATGGGGTTTAAAAGTCCCATTCCTGCACAGGCCGCTGGTTGCTAAATCAGATTACGCCCCTCAGACAATCTCTTTTTGTCTGCTGCTCGTCTGCTTTACACGTTATCGCCGTGGTTCCCAGAGTCATGAGTTGCTAAGAAACCCTCCATTTCGGCATCAGCAGACTGTCACTGCGTGTCCCATGATCACACCTAGCGGGAGCCAGCGGTTGGGTAAGTGGATAATAGAGGGTGGAGTGGCCTGTGCTTGCATAAGCTTCAGTGGGCCGTGGGGCTTCAACCAGCTGCTCTGCTGCCGGTTATCTTAGCTAACAGAAACACAGGGAAAGTGGCTTGAGAGTGCTAGAAAACAGCAACTTGGGGGCAAAGAGGGAGACATAGAACAGAAAAACAATTACGGCATAGGGATACTGACAAGGCATGGGTGTCTACCAAGATGAAAGGCAAGGAGCACATGGGGGAATGATAAAGTTAGGGGGTGCTAACTCTTTGACAGGTCCAGAGAGGAGCCTCAACTCTGATATGTGCCCCCCCTGAGCAATGTCGCCCCAAACAAAAGGCAGAGGAAGAACAGAGGAGGTCTCTGACCCTCTCAGGGAGACCCTCTGATGACCTAGCAGTGACAGGAAACAGGAAGTGTGACCCCTGACCTCTTTGAAGGGGGGGATCTTGTTACACAGCAACACGTGACTATGCCCGGTGACAACAAGCCCAGGGTGTGTGGATCAGATCAGAGACTGCAGCAGGAAGACTCAGCTGTTCATTTCTCTGCTCCCTGACAGTTGAAAAGAATCGTCAAACAAATATTAGCATGAGAGAATTTAAAGACCTCATCACACGCACTCACTCGCTGTGATTCCTGGTCATCAAGCAGGCTGCATGGCTTGTGCAGCAGGGTTTTTATAAGCTGGCTGCGTGATAATTACACCCAGTGGGGTGGTAGTGGTGTGGGAGCAAAGGGGCGGAGTGCGTAGAGAGAGGCGACCCCTGCTCGGGCCTCAGGGCTGATGGTGGGAAGGGGCGGAGAAGGAGGGCAAAGGAAGGGAGGGAGAGGTGGAGGTATGGAGGTGAGGAGGAATGGGTGGCATTGGTAGAAGGGATGATGGTTGGGCCTCATTAGCAGGCAGACTAATTGGTAGGAAAAGGGCCCTCACATGCTCTGTCTGACCTCCCAGCAAGCAGGGGAAAAAGCTGGGGTGGGAGAGGGGTGTCTGAGTGTGTGTATGGAGGTCAGGGGGGTGGTATCTGATAGTTGGATTCCTAAAGTTAAGGAACCATAACTCCTCATAACTCCTCAAATCCTAAATTCACCATGAAGTCAGAAGTCTGCAGAAGGCAAAAGCATAACATGCGTGTGTGGTGCTCCAACAGGGATACTGATTCTGCCTCCATAAACGCCCCGCGGCTCCTCAGAGTTTTACACCAGGTGTCACACTTCATTTAAAGAACCCTCATGGCTTATCCCCATTCTCGAAGTTAGCAGCCTAACAGCCCTCCTATCTCCTCCACTTCCAGAGCAGTCGTACTTCACACACATAAAAACTAGGAAGGCGAGAGGATGAAGGCCCTGAGGGGGTATATTAAATAACGCTTCAAAAACCCTCTGTAAATAACATCAAACAGGAGTCAGCCTCTTTGACTGGAGCGAGCATAATGGCCAGGATAGCAAGTGTAAGTTTACAAAACAGCAGGCCTAGTCTGACACCTGTGGTGTCTATTAGTCTGATTGTAAGCACACCCTGTAGGAAAAGGCCACCGCATGCTGGCCTTGTCATGAAGCAGCTTTCATTTTATCCACGCTGTAATCATAATGCACATAGCACTGTATTTATTCATACTTTTCAAAGACTATTTTAAGTGTTGGTTTAGTTTATAGCCACTTGTTTGCTTATATGCCACTGCTGTATATGAGCTGGTTTCACAAGTTTAAGCAAGTGTGCACAGTAAAAACTGTCCTAGCTTAAGTGTGTGTGTGTGTGTGTGTGTGTGTGTGAGAGAGAGTTATATATTAAAGAGTGCATTCTGTACGAGCATACATGAGGTGTTGAGCACACGCTACCCAGGCTCTGGTGGCTCGGAGGAAGTGAGAATGCGTGATGGAATTTGTGGCGCTCGGGATCTGGTTTATTTTCCACCCTGGATTCCTGTCCTACCTGCAGAATTTTCCCAGGTTCTGGCTTCAATTAGACTGGGAAGCTGAGAGGAGAGGAGGGGGATCTAGGGGTTTAGGAGAGGGGGGAGAGGTAGGGGGCTGAAGGAGGGAAGGGCGACAGAGCTGGAATCTGTCACACACAACTCAGCACAGCTGGGGAGATGGAAAGAAAGGCAACGAACATGAATAAGGTACTAAAAAATAAAAGCTTTGGCGTGTGATATGAAGATGTTTGTTATTCTTCAAATGACAGAGCAATTTTAACAGGGTAAGACTGTGTTTTGCCAAAAGGGATTCATAAAAATCCTCAACAAAGATGTCTTTCTTATCCATGGTATTCCAAATGTATCTCTCCAAACAGTGTCATATAGCCAAGAAGAGGCTGTCAGAATAATCCCAGTAGGTCTGACCCTCCAAATGGCAAACTCATCTGACAAATGAGTGGGGAACACTCTGTAATCAAAGACCAATCACATAATTGCTCTATTTTGCCACTAGCTCAACCATCTCCTGTGAGATTAGTTGTTCAGAGGAGACACCCGATACTCTGGGAAGTTAAACAGATGTTCAGAAAAACAAACTCATCTCCTCAGAACAAGAACACATCATCAAAATAATATGTTCTAATTTAGGAGTGCCGACTCCAGAATTTGGCTCTCCACAAGGGATCTCACTTGCCCACTTTTTACAAAATGAATGTATTTATGCAATGTCAAAGTTACAGTGAAGTTCCCATTAAGAAAACAGCAAGACGTGTCGGACTGGCTTCACAGAATGTCTTCTACTCGGTGTCACAGACAAGGAAAGCA
The DNA here is from genome assembly GCF_014851395.1 of Micropterus salmoides. Lineage (NCBI taxonomy): Eukaryota > Metazoa > Chordata > Actinopteri > Centrarchiformes > Centrarchidae > Micropterus > Micropterus salmoides. The sequence goes on from NW_024044237.1 coordinate 10,329,600, forward strand.
TGTCGACGTACGCTCGTCTTTATCAGCTTTAACACACTGCATGTACGGGGCACAGCACTCAGACAGGCCCTCACACAGGAATTTGTTAGACAGTGTAAGCATGCACAAAAATGTCCATGGCTCCTCACAGTCGTGCAATGTTTAAAGATTCCAAGTCGAGAAGCAATAACTGAAGGAGAAAGCCATTTCTCTTCATCCATTTATAGTGCACAGTTCACTTGAAACTTGGCTACGGCTCAGTCATGACATCAGCTGCTTTAGGCGTGAGAAAAGGTTGTTTTATAAGCTAAGGCGACCGGCTCTGAGTTAGTTTTTTTCTTTTGGTGTTTAGTTTAGCCTCACAAAGGCACAAAGGCAAGGGTCTCCCTGCCAGACTGTCTCTGTATATCTGCTGATACTCTGATCAACACTGACAACGTGAGAAATGACACATTTCCGCGGCATAGCTGCATTTCACAGGGCCGTCGTCACAGAGCACTTAGGAGTGAAGGAATGAAACATCATGGGGATTAAAGTTGGAAGGAAGTGGATTCTTTGGAGGGGTCCCATGTTCCCCTCACTGTTGGCGAGTGCAGCCCCTATATTTTATGACATAGTCTCACATACTATGGTCTGGGATTGATTGGTGGTTAGAAAGTGGGTCAGTACAAGCTGGAAGAACCATTGATTGTGTTCACAGTTTGAGCCAAAAGGAGAATAATGTACATTCAAATGGAAAAATGTGTGCAGTCTCATGGGTCTTGTAAATCCCCATATGTGAGTGACCCATGTCCTGAATGTGGAGCTGAATATATATAAAGGACAGTAATGTACACATTCTTCAGCCTGCAACTGTGAACATACTGTACACGGTGCTCAAACACTCAGACAACATCATAAGACTTAAATACTGCAGTTTTTAATCAGCATGGCAGTCACCCGGTTGACTTCCAAGAACACAATACTATCTCATTGTTGGCCTGTCCTCATGCACTCCACGTATAAACAGGGCAGATGAAAGTAATTATCTGTGAGTTGTGGCCTACCCTCTCATATGAGATGGTTAATTAGTCCATTCCATTTGCTTTTAGCCTTGCAACATCCAGAGCTGGTGGTCTTTCAACTGGCGGGGAGGTGGAGACCTTGTAAAACTGCTTTTAACTAAACAACATCACTTTCTTCAGTGCCTTCAGAGTTTGTTTACAACATGCCGTCTTAGAGCAGCTATAACCATGAAATACTGTGTATAGTCAATAAACATTTAGCAGGATTATAAAGCAAGTTTAAGGTTTGGCCTCTTTGGTGAAAAAAACCAAAACATATCTGCCTTCTCTCCGGGCAGCACATTTTTGCCAAGCGAGCATCATGGCTCTACGGCTGGTCAGTTTGTAAGTCCACCACATTGATACCGCAACAGCTCTTGATGGATTCACATTCTGAACAGAGATTCGCAGTGCCCTGAGGATACATCCTAATGACTTGCTGATCACCTGACTTTTTTAATCTAACATCTAACATCTATAGTCTAACATCTGTAATGATACAGTCTATAATGACATAATCTAACATCTATAATGATATAATCTAACTAGTGTTGCCAACTTTGTCACTATGAAATAGGGACAAAACGGTGGTCTGCTGCAGCAGTGCAGGTATGGTTTTGTGTGAATTTACAGTGTATTGTTTTAAGCAATTTGTCATAATGACAGCTAATCTCTTAATTAAATATTTGGTAGGTTTCATAATAGTTTATTTACAGCAGGTACCTTTAACACAGTCCTTTAATTGAACCACTACCTGTTACCTTTACTATTTGTCAAAACACTTGTGGCTCTTGCACTGTAGGTTACAAAAGGTTATCCCCTTCATGTACATATCACAAACTAAAAAGAACATAGCTACTTGTGATGTGTTTTATTTCCAGTTCATGCTTTTTCAGGCAGTTCATCGGAACTTGAATACCATTCGCAGTTTCATCACAATCTTCATAAAAGTCAAGCAACTTGCACGGCACACTATCAGACACAGAAAAAATGACACGCACACTGGAAACAGTTTCTCTTGTTTGAGGCGCCGGTGGCAACAAAGTAAAACACAGGCTCACCATCAGACGGGGATTGATCATTCCTGTACGGCCCATGGTCCTAAAACATTCATTGTAATCATCTCAGCTTTGGTTCTTCCCAAATGCATCTTCTTCACAACTTTTGAGTCATGAAACAACACACCGTTTAGCTTAACAAGACAGCTGGTGCTAAAGTCCATGTTTGACAGTGTGATACATGTACGAGGCTTCACTTGCCGCTATTTTGTCAATTTCCACAGTAGCTGCATTTAACGTTTCTTAACATATAGGCCTACTGAAGCACGTGAGGGGGGGGCTGTGATTGGATGATGACAGGTGTCGGTGACCATTGTCAAGTATCGTGATCAGCACTGCTGCTGTTGCTGTTGTGTCAGTGGTTAGATCAGCGTAATAGTCAAAAAACGGGACAAGAGAGGTCACGTATGGGACAAATCAATTAGACCTATTATAAGCATATAAGCATCCCTAAATCTAACATCTATAATGATATAATCTCACACAGAATGTGGTATAGAGATTCATGGTTTTCAGATGATGTATCCTAACAACTTTTTTTTAAACTTTGATCTAGTGTGTCTTTTATCTTTTCATTATAAAGTTTTGAGTGAAATGTCTAGACAACTATTGCCATGAAATATTGTACAGTTATTCGTGGTCCCCAGAGGATTAATCCTACCACATTTGGTGACCCTCTGACTTTTCTTCTGGTACCGCAATGAGGTTGTTTTTTTAGGGAAATGTCTACTAGACCTATTGGATGGATTTCTACAAAATGTTCTACACACATTCATGTTCCACTCAGATGATGTTTTGTGCTAATTAGCAAATGTTCACATGCTAACATGCTAAACTAAGACGGTGAACATAGTAAACATTATAACAGCCAAACAACAGCATGTTCACATTGTTATTGTGAGCATGTTAGCATGTTGATGTGAGCATTTAACTGAAAGCAGTGCCTTGCCTAAGTATAGCCGCAGGCTATAAACTCTTCATCTTGTTTTTACATTACAAACAGTAAACAATACATCTGATTCTAACATGTTTGCACATTTCAAAAATGGATATACAAATGGTTAGACAAAAATAAACAGCTTACAATATAATGAAAGATGATAAATAAACACCTTAAACTGAAACCTCAAAAGTTGAGCGAGCTCTCTCAGGCACAAGAAAACTTAAATATTTTAAACACAGGACTATTGCAGGACTATTGTATTATATTGCACCATATTGTGAGGCGTTCCTGTTAGTTTGTGCACCTCAGTATTGTGATGGTTTGTAGTAAAAATATTTATGTAATCTGATTTCTGCACAAATGGCTATGAGTCATAAATAGTTTTACTGCACATGAAATATGCAATCAAGTGCAGTCCGTCTTTTGTCAGATGTTAATCCAGTCCTTTGATGTTGAGATCTAAAGGCAAGCTAAAGAAGAAATGTGCTCAACTCTGTTGTATGGTCATCAGACATGGGATTAAAAGCTCCCATCTGAATAGTCAATCTGCATAAATATCAGGCGTTTATGTAAACAGAATCAAAACCCCATAAATGTCCACATGTATACCACGTTATCAGTACAATATGGGAGCCACTGAGAAAAGAGTATTAGGTTTCTGAGAGCATCTGATCACACACACACACACACATAGAGTTTGACTGTGTCCATGTTTCTAAGGGATTGTCCGAATGTTTGTAACACAATGAGCTCAGTCATTTAACCAAACTGCATTTTCTTGTAAAATCTCATCAAAAGCCTATCAGGAACCTGATCCACATGGTAAACAGTCTGCACTGCAGCAGCTCTGCTTCTAATCATATGGGTACAAATGTTTGACCCTGTGAAGTTTTGAAAGGCTTATTACATTATTGCGACTTGGGTTTAATGGTTGTAGTTTTGGCCATGATTTCTATTGCTATTAATAACACAAGTGAACTGCTGAGATCTGGCAATGTTACAAAATTGTTAAAAAGAAGTCAGATTTATTTGGAAGAGCAAATAAAGGTGAGCCGAAAAATGATTAATCAAAATGTAAATATGCATCATAGTTTACAGAACAGGTTCAACTTTGACATGACATACTGACCAAAGTTGTGTTTGCATGCCGTTTTCATGTGCAATGAGAGAAGGCTACTTTACTGACATAGACATCCTGACTTTCCTGTTATAAGGTTCCCATATAGGGCTTTTATTTTGATAATGACGCTCTGTATGTGTGTGTCTGTGTGTGTATGTGTGTGTCTGTGTGTGTGTGTGTGTGTGTGTGTGTGTGTGTGTGTGTGTGTGTATACACATGCCTGTGGGACACACATTTATGCATATATGTGTTTCTCCTATATGGTTTAAACGTACATGATTTGAAAGCTGGGATGCCCTACTGTAACTGAAAGCACTTCAGAGTAACTTCAAAGTATGAATGGGTTTAAAAAGTTGAATAGACCTCAAATTGCATGAACAATGTGGAATAGTTTAATTCCTTGTGTGTGTGTTGGGCGTGTGCTTTTACTGACTTTTAACATTCACTTTTAGTTTTTACCACCAAACTCAGGGATTTCTGACACAACGGTTGTTTGTTTACATCCTGTCTGATCATCTGACTGCTTGTGTTTCTTGCCCGTATCAGACTGTATTTTAACAATGTCGCTGTTCTCCCAGATCTCAGCAATTACTACAGGGGGTACAGTGTTTTCATGGAGAGCACAAAAGAGGTGCAAAACTATAAAGATAAGACCCATATTTTCATAAACTGGAATTATCTTTTAAACCTGCATAAAACATTTAGAGTCAGACCTAGCATGAATCATGTGGGTGTTTTGAGGGTAGGAGGTAAGGAAACACCTAACAGTACTGTTCAAGTATCGCTCCACTTGCTTGCAGCAGGACTAAGCTGGTGTGAGGTAATACAGCAAAAGTAATTACAGCATCTCAAACAACTGTAACCACTGTAACCCTCTGTATTTTTCTTGAGGGTCTCTGGTTGTCAGAGGGGGAGGAAGGTCCACAGTTGCTCCTTAGATCTCCCAGGTTGTTTGAACAGGAGAGAAAGATTGTAATCCACTGTGACAGGCCTGTAGCACTCAGAGGCTCAACACACACATGCAGACAAAAACACACACACGCAAAAAACCTTTTCAGCTGGAAGATGGGGGGGGGGGGGGGGGGGGGGGGGGCGTCAGTGGCAATCCTACACGTTGACAGCTACAAGTGCAACCACCAGGAGCCAGGAAATACTGACAGATCTGTGGGCTGATACATCTACCTACAGAGGCTACGAGCAAGCATCCCCGCACTCAGCCAACCAACTCCAAAAGGCGGTTGCCATGGCGACGGCAGCAGCGAAATAAGGGGGCTTCGGCCTTAACGACAGCTGGGGCTTACTGTGGATGGAGGACATAATTCCTGTCCGTCACAACAACCCACATCACCCTCAGAAAATGTGTCCCCGTCTGTTTTTTGGAGCAGTGCAGATAAGACTATAAAAGTCTATTCAGAAGTTTCCTGTCAATAGTATTTTATTGTGTTTAATGCAATGTTTTGACATCACCTTGAACACACCTGTGGTTTTCTCTCAAATATGAGAAAGGCACATTACAGCACAAAGCATCTTCATTTGTCCTGTGCTGACTGCATGGGAACTGCAGACCTGTCGAAAGCTTGGAAATCAATGTCCGATTGTGAACCAAGAGGTAGAACTAATGGTTAGGTAAACCTTACAACTCCCCAGAGGAGAGGGGCCTCTTGTGTGCGAAGAGGAACCGCTTATTTGAAGGGTTTAAAAGTACTTAAAAAGACACAGGAACAAAATGACATGGGTGACAGAGTATTCAAACACACAGACACTGGACAACCCATGCACACAGCTCACCTGGTTGATGTGTTTGAGTTTGTCTATGATCTGGCTGATGATTGGCTCAGGGGGCTTGTTGCTTCGGGACTCGGAGCTGGGTTGCAATCGCTTCAGGCCAGGCCCGGGAAACCTGACAGGACAGGAAGAAAATACTGACTGGTTTTTGATTGTTTAGAAGAGTTTCACTGAATTTAGAAACCTCAATGTAAGCTTTATGAGTGGAAGACATAATGAACTGATCATTGCTCCATCACCCCAAACAAGGCGTTTATCACCATCTAGTGTTGATAGGATGAATGACAGCTCTTCTGGTTTTTAGATTATGGGCCTATCAGCATGGCTGGAAAGTTAATTTGTAACTCAGCCCTAGCCAAAGGACTAACTTTTGCCTCACTGAAGACACTATGTCATTAAAGATTAAAAATATTTTAATGATTCAAGATATTTTTAATAAAAGCTGTGGAGACTGCATCCTACTGACAAAGAAAGTATTCATGTTCAAAATGTTTCAGCATCAGCTTGTAGACACCATGAGGTATAAAAAACCTTCAATGTCTGGTTAATAATTAATTTCATGCGCATTAAACTGGTCAATTAGTGGCCTTTAATCATATTTAGTGCTAATGAGAGGACATTAGCAGACATGTACTTCAGTCCTTCTTTAGCAGGGAGGATATTTTTGGGCACAAGCAGCCTACAGGCAGGTGCTTACATGTCTGCCTAACTGAGGAAACACGGCTCTGTTGACACCTGTGAATGTTGTAGCTGGTGAGTCTGAGAGTTTCCTGCAGGTGTTTCTTCGGTCTTGACAGTGCCAGGAATTAACCCCTTCCAACCACACCATCACAACTCTGAGGAGTAGACTACTAACTACTCCTGCACACATAAGACGAGTGTGTTTAGATGAACTAGAGTCAGAATCGACAACCTATCTTCCCTGGGCACCACAGTAATATGAGTGGTGGTGGGGGCAGAGGTCATATCTCAGTGTAAATGGCATCTGTTATATTGCTGCAAACGTTAGAAAGACGAAGGACAAATGGGTCGGAGTGGTGAAAAATTATTTTCATAGAAAAGGTTAGTAAGAGAGAAATGGGCCTTGAAAAAATAATGCATGCGTGTGTGTGCAAAGCATGAGGTCATACTCTCTTCTCATCTCTATGACACAGCCCAGAGCGCAGACACGCACACACACACACACCTTTCACCTGTCATCTCCATTCGTCTTTTGCTCTCCCCAAAGTCAGACTTTTCATTAAACTCAAATTACATTTCCCAAGTTATTTATTCTTCTTATTAGCTATGATCTCACCCCCATTCCGCTGCTAATTATCACATTAATAATGGAGAGAGATGTGCGATCCATTAAGGAGAGGAAAAGAGGAAATATGGGTCGAGGAAGGAGGATTAGGGGAGGGAGATTTTGAGTGAAGATAAGGAGCTGAGGCAGGTTAGTGTTTCACATGATAGATGCCAGTCAGATATTTTTGCCGAGACATAATTTAGCGTGTATCACCGTTAAACTGTTTTTCACCGCTGATAGTCTTAGTTGTCAGCGCTCAGTATGCTATCTGATTGTTTCTGTGTTATTGTTTGCTGCTAGCAGAGCTGATCAGATCAGTTAACTCAAGTGATAACTTAATCTAATGTAACACCAATTACCATGCTATTAGGGCGAGTCTGAATGAGATGCCTTTCCCATCAGAATAAACAACTGAGGGAGACACAGGGGTCCAGGTGTTGAAGGAATACATAATGGAGTCTGGCGCTTTTCACACCACCATATCACACCTCCAGTCCCGTGGTGTGTAAACAGTGTGGTTGTTACTGTTAATACACTGTATTTCTTCTGGCTGAATGTCATGCTGAGCTAAAAGAGAATCCAATTGAGATATCATAAAAAGAGCTGTAAGGGACTGTATGAAAATGACTAGGGTTGTGGAGGTGGTGGGTCAAACCTTATGTTTCACTTTGTAAAAAAAAGCAAATCCCTATGGAGGCATATTAATGATTTTCTTTTATGAACCCCCATCATCACTTCGAAACAAATGCAACACAAATTTAATCTGAATATCTAATGTGCACCAGCAATGTAGTGGCGTGGCTCTGGGGATGGCAACGTCAGTCTGTCTGTTGGTCTGTCAACATCTTTGGTCCAGCCTGAAATATCTCAACTATAGGATGGATTGCCAAGATATTTGGTATTCTACTGACTTTGGTGAGCCCCTGACTTCTCCTCTAGTGCCACCATGAGGTTGGCCTTTGTAGTTTTTATTGAAATGTCTCAACAACTATTGGATGGATTGTCATGAAATTTACTAAAGACAATGATGTTTCCCTCAGGAGGAACTGTAATCACTTTCATCCCTTAACGTTTTCCGCTAACAACAGAACAAGGTCAAAATTATCTTTGTCCTACCCTTCTGTTCTTTCTCTTCTTTGACCAAATACCTGCAAAAGTAATGCCATCCCCATCAGCCTCAGATGCACTTTGCATTTAGTGCGAATTAGCAAAAGTTAAAATGCTAACTTGCTGAACTAAGATAGCTGATATGATTAACATTACACCTGCTTTACATCAGCATGTTACTATTTCCACTGTGAGCATGTTAACATGCAGACATTAGCATTTAGCTTAAGGTAAAGCCTAAGTACAGCACAGAGCAACATCAACAGGACTTGTTGATATATAACTGATTATTTTTTTAATGGATAATTTAACAGTTGAAAATGATCTCTTTGGATAATATGGAACATTTACTGTGATGTTGATCAATGTGCACTGAACCTGAAAAATGCACATTAATAAAACCCTGAAACTGATATTGTTAGTCCATGCATATCGCAAAGTCTACCCTTATAGATCACGGTACGAGTGAACGTTTTGTTTTTGTTATAACTGTTTATGTAACTATGGGCTGAAATAAAATACCAATTTAAGATGAAAAAATAAAAGAGTCTCCTGCTCTCCCAAAAATGACAAAAGAAAAATAACAATACCCTCCTCCATTTCTGACCTCCTCTCCCCCCAATTAATTTTCACACAGTCCCTAAATTAAATGTTCACAGTTGAGGCAGCATTTAATCTTTTATCAGTCATCACACACGCATGAGTTTACACTGTCATTAGATTAAAAAGAGGAATGGAAATTTAATGTTTTGAGTTGGCACGGTGTCACATCTGTTATCACAGTTATCAGTGAAACGCTCTTTGATGTGGTGAAAGTGTTGCTCCTATGATCTTGGCTCCAGGTGGGATGGTAAACATGCCTGATAAAAAGCACCACATTTAGCTCCTAAGATCACTCCTCAAGTATTGGAGACATTCAGCAACCGACCCCCCCCATTCTAAATTTATCTGCATGAGACTATATGAGAAAGAACCCCATGTTCTGGAGAAGGTCCTTTCAGGGAGGATAATGGAAGATGATCCAGAACAAATCTCAGAGTAAAAATGTACCCGGAGTGAATTTGCAGGCATATGCCCTCACAGATGACACGGAGAATTGCTTGCCGCGAGACATTGTAATCGCTCCATCATTTCGTCTCCTTTCCTGCCTCCCTGCACCTTCCTATCGCACTGTTTGGTCCAGCTTGTAATCATCCCCTCAGGACAGCTTTGCCCCCATGCCAACCTGATGTCCTCTCCTCAGATTGAGACTCTTTTCTATCTTGGTGACAGCCTCTCTTTCAGCTGTTTGAAAAAGCTCAGAATTTATTCTCTGTCCTCCTCTGAAACAAGAGGTATAACATTAACCTGCAGCTCTTCTTGTCTGAAATGTGTGCCTCTGCATTGATTAAATTCCACACATAATTTAAAAAGCAAAAAAGAGGATATCTATAACTATCTAAGCCAAATTGAAATTGGGGCCTGACAGCGCGGGTGGAAAGGAGGAAGTTATGATGTGTGGAGCCAAAGGACAGGGGTGAAGTGAAATATTGCAAAAACCAAATGAGGTTCTGCGGGGTGCACAGGAGATGTTGGAAGAAGGAGGAGAGAACGATCGAAACAGCAATTAACTAAGCGAGAAGAAGGTGACAGCACGCCTGACATTAATAACATCCCATAGAGCCAAAGTCAAGATTTACACTCACACTGAGTGAGAGAGGTGAAGCTCAGTGTGAAGCTCATCAGCCCTGGGCAAACGTACCCTTCAGCTCACCTACACTCTCCTAAATGTGTTGCTGGAGTACTGGGAATTCAAGAATCAGAGCAAACTATTTGTGTAACTGATCATTCAGAAAGCCAATAAATGTGAGCAGGACCATCCTGCAGGCTGTAGGGTGTGCAAGATCATAGATTTGTCTGTAGGTGCATACAGGGCTCGCAGTATGTTTTAGAGCTGTTGATTCAGGCAAATGAGACACTGATTTACCTGTCTGTCATCTCCTGCCCATTCCAGCAGAGGGAGTGGTTTGCTGGAACAGGCTCACGGCTGCACAGTGCCTCCCCGAGACCACTGTAGAAGGAGCTGAAGCCCCTCAGGTTGGATATGAACTCCCTATAGTAGAGAAAGAAAAGAAATGTTCAGCATAGTGAGAGACAAAGAATAAATCCTCACTTGATCTGAATATGACTCACACACATCAGTGGGGAGAAGAGCAGAAACTGTCCTACGGTGAGAGAATGAGAGAAACAAAGAAAGAAACACAAAGAAGAAGTGGCAGAGATAGAATAAGAGAGGGGATTCAACTTGATAACGCTGAAAGCAAGTCGATGAGGTCCCCCTCGAGAAAGAGAGAGTAAAAGAGGCAAGAATAAGCAGTGTCTCCATTCCTAATTGACAATAATCTGGTCATTGTGCTGCCGAGGCCAGCAGCCCCGCTGGGCATTATTACACTGTTCATTTAAGCTTGTTATTGCATCAGGGGTATTAAAAACACTCGAGTGGAGAAAGACTGGGTGTCACAAGGAAACAGGAGGAAACCTGTCCACAGTGTCAGGGCCAATATTTGTCTGTCAGACATATATTGCTCCTGCAGTGGTCTGGAGAGTGAGCGCTGCTTCATCAGCTGGAAGGGTCTCAGTCTGGATTACAGTTCCTGATTTCCTCACCTGCGGAGGCCAGCCAAAGTCTCATCAGAGTCCAAGGATGAGGGCTGCGTGTTGCGGGATGCAGAGGCAGCGGGAGGGTGGGGAGGAGGGGATCCGACTGAGCGAGAGGATCGCTGAGGAGTGTGTCCGCACATCCCGCTCACCTGCAGAGGAGAGAGGAGAAAATGAGATACCGGGGATTGAGTGAGTGAATTCAGTTCCCCAAAACCCTTCACCCCGCTTATGTTTCATTGCTCCCAGTTCCTGGCCCCTAAGCCTGTTTATTCAAACTCTTAATTGCAATGACACTGCAGACAGTAAGAACCTGTCAACAGCCAAACTGCTGGCCTTACTCAGCTGAGCCCCTCTGCAAATTGTCATCTGCTTGGGTTTGTTTATTTTCGGGAGGGATGAAAGCAGAAAGATTTGCATAACAAACAAGTCATTGTATCCTCCGCCAGCCGTTTTCCGGCTTGTTCGAATTTGTAATCAGAACACTCCAAAAACGAGCGTGAAAATAAGGCCTCTCGTTTGCTTTTTCTTTCCCCATATAAATGCTATTGTGTTTCCACACGGGACAACATAACAATAATAAATAAGAAGTCCCTCTCTGTCTCTCAGAGATAATGGACCTGGCACATTCTTTTCAGGTGCAATAAAAATGCAAATGGCTGTTAATGTTTAGCTTGTGGTTTAATGATTTGCTGGTGGTTTAATTTCCCCCAGGAATACTGGCCAAGGCTTAATTCTGCCATATAATGTTAACAGCTAATTGTGCCCACCTTCCCTTTAAGTGAATAGGCTGGCACCACTGCTGCTGAATACTGATGTGACCAGATAGAGCAGCACCGGACATCTTTATCTAGCGGCAACCGAGGCCAAGTGCACACACACACACACACACACACACACACACTCGCACAGATTTCCCAGCATAAACAAAAATGAATCATTTTATGCAATTACTCATTTAAACATAATGCACCTAAGCCCATTAACATGATAAACATGCACTCCTACGTAATCATGACAAACAGACACATTATATAAACACACACACACACACACACACACACACACACACACACACTTGTTTATTGCATGCATGCTGACACACAGAGAAATGCTAATCAGCTGTAAGACAGAATCATCAGGGTTAATCAATACAGCCTTTTCATCCAGCGATGCAGTAATGGCACAGACATCTTAATATTCACGCACACACACACACACACACACACACACTTCAGCCCATTGTCTGTGACACCCCATTGTCTCCCTCCAAATCTTCCTCTCGTGTAATTCTCCCGTTCTCCTGCGCCTGGAGCGAGTGCCGGTGCTCCCACAGGCCATGATTAATGTGATTGGAGCTATGTTCCTCTGTTTGTTTGTGCGTTCACGGGAAGCCGTAGGGGAGTTGTCACACAAGGGAAATACTGATTCAGCACGCGGGCCCTGCCACTGAACCCCCCCCCCCCCCCACCCGACGATTGTTTCCGGATTCTTCAAGGAAGGGGCTCATTAGTGGGGTATTAATATCACCCAGGGCTGGACTAACACAACCAACAGGAGAGTCTGCAGATAAAGCCTGCCTCAGCGTGAGAGCTGGGAAATATCTGCACACTTTTATCTGCACTGAGCAGCCCGTCTCACTGAGAGAGCGAAGTGCTGATGGACAGTAATACAACACACACACACACACAAACATACATCTCACAGTCCATGCACACCTGCATGTCAGCTTTCACGTGGCAGTGTGCATGTACAAACATGGTGTACAGATACACTCCATACCAATCAATGGCAATGCACATGGATCGTGACACTCTAATGTATAATCAGGCTTATACGTTAATCCTGGTCACAAGGAGTTATTAATAAGCAAACAGTTTCAGGAGAAAAGATGATACAACTATCAGTGTTGTAAAGGTGGCAGTGTGCCATGCACAGCTGTACTAGCATACTGGAGAATATTTGGTGAGTAATGTTTGTGTTCAAAGGGAGTCCAAAGGGAGTCCAGGCTCAGGGGAGAGACTGAGTCAGCACTCCTCCTCCTTCACCTCTTTCCTGCATTGTTGTCACCAACATAGGCACTGACTTCTGGTAAAATACATACATTAGGCATCCTATTTCTGCTGAAGCCCTTTGAAATTCTCCCAGTGAAATGAAAATGAGGGAAAAGTCTCACTGTGTCAAAAGTAAAGTTACACCAGATAGCTATCATGCTTAATCTTCAAACGGATACTATTCTGGGTTGTAAATGAGGAACATGGTGCAACAATATCTTTCAGTTTGATGTGGTGCAAATTGTTTTAAAATGTCTTGATCAAATCAGCCAGAGCACTTCCCAATTTTCTTGTCCGACATACCCCCACAGCTGAGCTCAAGTAGCCTTTAACAGACAGCAGTAAATTAGTTCAGTTTATGTGATTTTAATGTGGCTGTCATTTAATACCATTGCTGTGGGTATTGTTAATATTGCTTTCATACAGTTGGGCTAAATCTTTAGGTCAGTTTGGTCAACTTGCATTTGTGTTAGTACCACTAGAAGTAAGCTGTACATTTCAACCATTTATCCATTACTTTTAGCTAATTTCAATTGTTTATCCAGCACTTCCATTTATCCATTATTGTTTATCCATTACAAGCCAACAAACTTCAATTTTAATCCATTTAGTTTTTTAATTGTTTATCCATTATTGTTTATTTATTACTTAGCTAACTATTTCAAGTGTAAATCCATTACTTTAGCTAAGTATTCTCAATTGTTTATCCTTTACGGTAAGCTAACTAATTTAAGTTGGTTACTTCTGGCTAACTATTCTAAACTAACTATTAAAATAACTATTTAAATTAGCTGAGCTAGCTACTCCACAATATTTTCACCTTCCTTATAGCAACTGCAGAAGTATCAGCAAGAGTTGACTGGGGAATTCACTCCAATAGCTTACTGTAGTTCCAATAGCTTACTGTAGTTGGTCATGGAAATGACTTTGAAAGAAGATGACCAAGCTCCAGTGATTTTATTACCGCCATTTCAACCACACTTGGTCTCTCTCAAAGCAAGTTCAATCCAAGTGTCAGATACAGCCGTCTCTATATGTACACCTGGTGGTAATCAACAATCAGTGACATTATCAACAAGAATACGCACACACAACACATTTAATAGGAATAGGTTGTAACACAAAAGCAGTAATGAATTATTAATAACTTGTGGGTAAAACTAGCAGGGAACTAAAAACATATATAGCAGAGCATCAAACTAACACCAGATGTAAAAATATGAATTCAATTAGCTGTCTGTTTCGTAGAAAACAATCATCCTTAACATCTGATATGCTTACTTGTCTGTTTAGTAAATGTATATGACAGACATATGAAGACATATGATGTCTTTTTTCCCCCATTGTTGAAATGATCTTTTAAAGTTTTTGTACTATATCTAATGTCTCTATATAATTCAGTTGTTTAGCTTGGACCACTAAATATACATTTTTGTCATTGTAGCCCTTACTTCTGGATTGTCCCCTTAAGCTGGGTGATAAAGAAAACTGAACATTTTGCTTTATGTCTGTATACTGCAGATATGCGGATTGAAATAAACTGATCAAAGCTAGTTGAAATGTAAAACATGTACTCACGCAGAGTTTAAGGTACAGCTCAGATTGTTTCAGCCGAATCTTTATACATCACCAATCAGTTCTGCTCCGTATGCCTATTTAGTAAATCCACCCGTTCAGTAATCTTGTTAATGAGATCAACAAATCCCCAAATATTTTGAAAATAATAATTTGATCATATTTTTGCACATTTTCAGTTGGAAACCATATAGGTGACAAAACATAAAACTTAATTGAAGATGTGAATCTCACTAAAATAAACGAGTACTGTGCAGATCAGAGTCTATAATGAGACATTAGTTGTTTGTGCATCAAAGTTAGAGAGAGATGCTTGTAAAAATGTATTTCACACTTCTCACTCTCACTTCACAGTTGTGCAATTCCTAAAGCATTCAGGGCTGTGAAAAGCTATTAAAGCTTGATGTCTTTTTGATTTTGCAGACTCTGTTCTGAGACAGGCTGTGGGTCTGAAGTAGGTACATGAAGTTTTCTTCAAAGCAGGATGGTAAACAGGTCTAGGCAATGTGATAGTTTCCCTAAGATGCGCAATGAGGGGGAAATTTTCTGCAGTGAGAGAACAATGAAGATTTGATACATGGCTCCTTCGTTCAAATGATGTTGTGCAAAAATGTGTGATTTGTAACCAAATTATCAATAATTATATTGCAAGCAAATGAAGTTAGAGCCACCGGCTGGCTAGATTAGCTGACCAAGAGTCTGACACATAATCCTGTGTAAAACTTAGAACGTGTAAAATTAGTGGGCTTTAGATGTGCTGGCAGGCGGATTTTGTTACCTTTGACAGAGCCAGGCTGGTTTCCCCTGTTTTCAGTCTTTATGCTAGGTGAGAGAGGTTTCAAACTTCACACAATATCCAACAATTCCTTTAACAACCTTGAACAGTGTGTAGTGATTTTACATTTAGAAGCATGAAAAAGCATGCTAGCAGTGTTGAGTTAGTATTCTGTATATTTTTTTTAAACATTTCAGTCTATGTGTTTTTAATCTGGAGGTTTTCATCTTTTCAAAGCCATGGATAAATCTAAATTCAAAATTCAAACCACAGGATTGGAACTTTTTACGACACCCAATTTGATTAACAGGTCTTTTAATACACATATTTGGCTAGAAAACAGCTAAATGAAAATTAATGTAATTTTCGTATGTTTTTAAAGGTTAATTTCACAGAAGCTTACAGGCTTTTCAGTTGCTGTTGAAATTAACCTTTAAAAGCATTCAGCTACGATCAGCTAAACAAACACAATGCTTATTTTTCACCATTCAGTCAAACTTTTCAACAATGCATGCTCATTTATCTGTAATTAACAAACAAATTGCAGATTGGGCCTTTAAGGGCTTTTAAACAACACAGTTTATTTTCAGTAATCCAAATATAACATATGACCCAATAAATAATCACTTTTACAGCATTTATACACATGATTTATTACATGTTTGAAAGCTCAAATGGCTTTTACAACTTGAAAATGTAGTCTGATGCGTGTGTGTACATTAACCTACATGTTTGAATGGATTAATAAGTAATAAAAATGCAGCAGAGATTTAATTAATGCTCTTGTTTCCACAGTGAAGCAACAGTTCGGATGTGATTTGATCAGCTTGAGCTATTTTTGAACATAAAGGGCTCACAACAAAAAAGAGAGCTTATGAAAGGTGTGTTATCGATGAAAAATGTTACCAGCACACAAAGACATGTGTGATTTTAGACTTATAACTAATCACCTAACTGTGTCAAGTGTGTACCAATTCTTAACACATGTACTCTGCACTATATCTCCTCTAATCTTGGTCAGATCCGTCATATTTCTGTCTCAGCCTACTTCCCATCTTCATTTTCAGCCGAGGGGTCGCAGGGTGATGGATGTCTCCTCCGTACTCTCCTGTCCTCCTTCCCCTTGGGCTCGCTCTTCACACTCTCCCCTCCATTCTTCTCTCTTTTTCCCCCCTCTCCCTTTCTTTGTCATTGTTTCTCTCCTCTCTTTCTCCTCAGTAACTGGTAAAAATAGAGCTTCATAAATCATGCATCTTCTCTCACAGCAGCGAGTAGGAACAAGAGGAAAAGAAATAAATAGGGGAAAGGGATGAAAGAGAGAGAAGGATGTAGAGGATGAGATGTAGAGACGGAGGTGGATGACATCAAACTCCAGGAGTGGGGTGGGAAGTTGACAGGGGAATAGATTGGAGCTGCAGGGCTCTTGGCTGCCCTCTCCGTCTCTCTGAACATTGGTTGATTCACGCTGGAGTTGCACTGGATGGAGGAAATGAATGTTAACATGCCAGGGAGCGGGCTGGCAGACGATGAGTGGTCATCTCGCCAGCAGAGTAACATGTTTCAAGTCCACAGAGAAGCGAAGTGATGTCTCTCTCATACCTCGAGGACTCTTTTACTCAGATAGAGTCGATCCGTTTGTCACCCTCAGCAGCAGGGGTCTACACTCTCACTGGAGGGGAGGTAAAGTGAGAGATACCAACCAGAGCTGCAGCTCTTCAGCTCCCAAAACAAGACAGCGTGAGCGAACTCCATAGATCAGTTTTGCTGCTTAGGTTTTCCACATGCACACATCTCAAAGACAAGCTAGGATTTATAGAACCAGACTACAGTTTTAGCCCATGAATCACGTATACTTTATATTACTGCTTACCATTTGCCAGAACATACCATTTTTAGGTGTAGTGCAATTACCAATTTAAAGTCTATTGAGAGCATCGAAAATCAGCAGCTTCTTCAAACTAGATACAGTGGACAATGTATTTGTTCACCTTTTTGTCACTTGTGTTGAGTGTGGGCCGGGACTGTTTTGTTAAGGCCCCTCAAAGATGCTCCAAAACCCAACCAAATTCTCATGAAGATTATTACATTAGGTTTTTATTTGTTAATTAAAAAAGCACATATATACATAACAAACATATTTGCATGTTTGCATGCGCTAAGGACCCATGTCTTTCAGTACATGACAATCACTTCAGTTTACTTACATCACTAACAACTGTACTGACAGACAACAAGAAGCACAAAGCACACAAGAATTGTAAGTTTACCACTGTGTATTGCACAGTGAATGCTCAATACAAAACCCACAGTTCAACCACCAATGAATGAGTCTTTATCTCAGTTTAAATCTCCACAAGAGTCCATATCTCAACAAAAACCTCCTCTTCTGGATCCCAGCAAGCAAACAAAAATATGCTCGATACATTTCAATACAAAAGCTGGCCAACAAAAAAAACCCAAGTGACTCTTCTTGCGTCCAATAGACAAGCTTAGTGATTCTCCGACAAGACTGGAGTTGACTCCCTTAGTCAATCCAGTGCACTGCTGGCAAGCTAACCGGCTGTCACTCAAGGTGGATGGGGCCTCTTCCACTTGTTTGGTTTGAAAAGCTGCCATAGATATTCCCTGGGCTGACTGGTGTGTGTACAGTAACCTTACTACATGTGTCTTTTTGTTGTGCGTTTTCCCTGTCCACCAAAAAGGCGTATAGCTTGGTGATTTTACCCGCCACTGCCAACAACTTACCCACATTTGGCGGGTGGCAGGTGGTTATTTCAGACCCTGACACCAATTTATCCATGAATGGAAAAAATCCAGGAAAATCTGTTTAAAACAATCTGTTATTTTTAAAAATAGCTCCCCACTGGTCAAAATCATCAAAAACTGAAAAGGAAGTGTTTAAACCAAACTCCTGAATCTGACTGGCATATTCAGGCACCGTTGAAAATTGTTAAACAAAAATAAAAATGAACAAAATGAAATGTATGTTGGTTTTGACACAGTGTATGGACAACTTATAGTCAGTTGGCTAAAACATGAAAAATCACTGTAATGGTTAATTAATCCCTAAATTCATTCACTCAAATCCTAAATTGGTTATTTGAGGTGAAGCAATTAAGAATTTTGGTTGATCTCCAATGACTCCTCAGCGAGACAAAATTAGGCTTTAGGGAAACAATGCCTCTGTCCCCTCAGTGACACCACTGAGCAAGGAGTGTCTCTGCAAGATTACACTCACACACACACACACACACACACACACACGACCTTGTCACAGTGCTGAACAATACACTGCCATAGCAGCTTTAATCTCGTATACTGGAACCAGAGTCAGAGCCATAAACACAGTGTAAAGTCATCCTTGGTGACTGAAACTGCAATCTTAACTAAACCCACACAGGACTTATTTCATTTTGGATAAGGATCTCACACTCACTCACATACACACACAGCAATTTCCCCTAAGTCAGCGAATCATGAATGCAGCCACGCCCTCACGCTGGAGAGTAAGTGAGGTCAACCTGTGTGTTAATAAATGATGGGTTCTGAGTGGAAATCTGGTCACCGCGGGGATTCAGGGTGTGAGAGTGAAAAGTTCAGCAGATATACAGGAGAAAAAGCACATCCAGCTCTGTAACTGGCAGAAAAAGACTTCCATATTTCATGAGCACTTCTCCCTGACTTCACATGTGGGCTACGAACAAACTTGACGGTTTTATCGCAGTTCAAGCCACACATATCGGGTCACTGCCGCGGAGTGAGAGACGAGTTTTGAGACGTGCTGGGAGCATCTGTCTGGCTGCCCTAAAAAATACATGCTTGTTCTCCTCCCTTCCTTTTCTTTGCTGTTTTATCTCCCTCTTGACTCTGGTTCAGTCCAAGGTGAATTCTTGCTTTGAATGTGGGGAAACAATATGTTGTAGGTCAGATGTAGCTGTGTCTAGTTGAGTGTTTGTGATTTCTTATTACAAGGTGATGTCTTCTTCAGTGCAGGGAAGAAATGGATCAGGTATCCTCCCTCACTCACTTCTTTGTTCATGTCCTGTGTGTTTCTCTGAGGGAGTTAACTTTGTAACATAAACATTTAAATGAACAATTAGATTTCTGTCCAACAAAACTGGCCTGCATTGAGCACTGAAAAAGCACAACATAGCCTTGTCATTCCAACATAGTGCAACCCTTTAAACATACTCGTTGTATTATCAAAATCTGATCTGATTTCATGCCATTCGTGTGTGCGGGAAGTCAGCAGGAAGTCATTCGGCTCAGGCAGAGAGGTAAAGGACTGTAATAATCACGATCTGTGGGCCCATAAACATGTACGCCTGAAGAACTTTTACTGGGATAAATGATACACCAACACAGAATTCTGTTCACTTCACTTATAAGTGATTTATCCCCAAAACGGGAGATGCACAGTTGAATTTATTAGTTGCATGGCCTCAGTTGAAGTGAATGAAAGACAGAGCATATATTCACAGAGAGGCACTAGAGTTACTTTTGTTGAGAAGCAGGAGAAGACGATTGTTGTAACACTATCTCATGTGTTATATAAACTGTAAACAGTGCAGTGATGTGATGGCTTCGAACTCACCCAAACTAGACTTCCTGCAGGTTAATCGTCTCATCTCTAAGAAAATCCCCACACCAATGCAATCCCATGTAGTGTTTTAATGCAGTGCTATGTACAGTTAGACAAACACTTAGTGTGTAGGTACGTTTGTGTGTACTGGACTCACCAGGGTGGTGAGGCGGATGCGGGCGTTCACAGCGTGCTTGACAGCCAGTTTGATCATTGAGGGCAGTCTAAGAACAACAGCCTCCATGTCCTGCTCTCCCCTCATGGCTCCAGCCAGCTTCCCCAGTCCGTCTACGTAGTTCCTCCAGTGAGGCTGCACCTCGGCCGCTCCCCCCAGGCAGCCGTGCATTACCGCTTGACAGAAGCCTCTGCAGGCTGGCGGCCCCAGCATGCCTTGGCAGTGCGGGCAGTACCACAGCCGCAGCAGGGCCCGGCTACAATCCCGGCTGGGCCGCAGGTGGTCTGTGGTGTTGACAACCTCAATGCCCAGGTTCAACGCCTGCAGGAAGACTCGTGTGGCCAGGAGGGAGCGAGACAGACGTGTCATCATCATTTTGGGATATGGGCCAAATGCTCCTGAGTCCTTCCAGGCTCCTCTTACACACTCCTCAGACACAGAGGAGGATATGCTACCCCCCAGCAGGCGGCGGTATGTCAGGGGGAAGAGGCGGCCGTAGAGCACCGCCACCATGTGGTCCACTGCAGAGTCTGAGCCCAGGATGTAGAGCGACATGTCCAGGAAGAGCTGCCCCACGGAGCTCTGGGCTCCACTTCCGAGACCCGGGAACTCTGACTTCAGCATGGCCAGGGTGGAGTTACGGCCGTGACGCAGCACCAGGTCAAAGGCCTCTGCAAGAAAGCAAAAGAACAGTACGGAAAAGAATCAGATGAGATGAAAATCAGGCCACCTTGTAGAAAGCTGTTGCATTCAGCAGGTGCCTCAGTAATCAAAACAACTATACCAAGCTGTCAAAGAAAAGGCGGCAATTTAGCTCAAAAACAAAACAACACTCAAATAGATGCAGTTCCTCCCAAACATCCACCCCAACCCTAACAATCACAGTGAGAGAAAACTTCCCACGCACTGTTCTATTTCACTTTTCCCAGTTTTTCATCAATCTGTTTTCTCTGCACAGGACAAACACACATAAACACACACACACACACACACACACACACACACACACACACACACACACACACACACACACACAACAATAATAGATGATAACTTGGAATATAAAGAGAGCAAAGCTTCTGCAGCAGATGAAAAGCAAGATTTGAGGTATGAAAAAGTCCCCTTAAAAGAGAGCGCTAATCTCAATGTATTAGTCAACCAGGAGAGGCATGGCCACGAGGATACCTGCAGGGAGAAAAGCATTCAGATCATGCAGGAGGGAGGGGCGTGTGGCCGATGTGAGGAGGGAAAATAATCAGTGGCGTTTCAAGGCACAAAGTGAAGTCTTATCAACAAGGTGGCACAAGAAGCGAGAGCTCTATCATCGACCCGGTAGCAAAACGAGTGAGAACCCAACAACAGAGGGGATTTAAAGCTCCATTACTGAACTTAGCAGGGGAGCTGAGAGTCAGTGAAATGAAGCTTTGGACAGGAGAATAGCTGGGTATGCCGAAATCCCATTTATACCGCAGCTAGTCCACTACATCACTTTGTTGAGAGTGATAGCCACAACTGCTTTGTGAGGGTGGGGCGCGAGGGGGAGGCACTGGTTTAGGCGACATTAGAGGAAGTTATTGGTTTTTGTGCTACAAAGATGTCCATTTCATCTTTGTTATTTGATTTTTCTTGCTTGGATAGTTTAATTTCTTTCTCTTCATGGTTCTCTGAGGTCAAATGAAGCTCATCAGCCTATGCAGTGCTCTGAGTCCTTGGACAGCTTTGAGAAACGATGTGACAGCTCTGTCTTTTTTGTGTCGAACGTCTAATATGTTTTTCTCTGTGCAATTTCAGGCACATAAGGAGGTCCGTAAGAATATGACAATATCTGAGCAAAGGAAATGAACATCACTCCCTCTTTCTATCTAACTGCTGCTGGCATTCATTTCAACTATGTCTCTTTTGAAAGAAGAATTATCACAATCTTACTTTTATTAAAACTTGAATTCATCGGAAACAAAACTCTGGTCACATCCATACAACTAGGGCTTTTGCTGCAGCAGCCTTCCTTGGTCTGGTGTGACCACTAGCTTATGGTGGCTTATATATATTGCTCCACCCACGTTGTTGTGCTGTCAAAGAATAGCATTTCAATGGTTTTATCACAAACATAAAACAAGAAGTGAACAGCAGGAGAAATGTTGTTTCCTGCTTGTGGTCCCGCTCACAGCAAGCTTGTCTACACACAGCACATTTTAGATGTACTACAATGGCAAATAAAGTCCACGCATAAATGCAAGTGGACATGAACAGATGCAAAATCATCCTGGGTGGTGTAAAGTGAGGCCATAGAAAATCAGATAATGCTGCCCTGTAGATTAAAATAAGACGTGCATTTTCGATGATCCACGCCTCTAAACTACAAGGCAGTGTCATGAAAAAAAAAAAGCTCTGCGTCAAGGTTGTGTGTCTGGGCTTGAATACAGATTCAAGCTAAAACGCTGTGTTACTGTAAGTCACTATTAAAAAGATGGCATCTTTAAATCAACTGACTCAAGAAAATCTTTGGAAATTAAGGGAAATTCAATACACCAGTACCCTGTAATTGCCGCATGTAGCCACAGTAGCCACTGTTCAGCAGAAGTTACACATCATCGCTTTAAGCAGGCCATTTATCCCCAAACCTCCTCCTGGAAATTTGAATGTGTGTGAATGGAAAACAGGGTGGAAAACAGCATGCACGCTCACCGATACAGTTGCTGGGTGAATAAAGGTTAAGAAAAACATTTGAGGATGTTTGGGTGAGAGTGAGAGGATGCTTGGGAGCAGCGCACATCTGTTTAGATTTTCAGGCTACGGATGTCCCACTGCGTCTGCGGAGCACTTCCCTCATGCGATCAATGAGCAGACAGATGTGCAGATTGCCAACCGAGACAAGGAGACAGACTGGGAGGAGGTGAGACACGCCCACACATACACACGCAGAAAAACACACACGCAGATGTACACAGAAATACAAAGCTGTCTATTCCTGGTAGTGCAAAAGCAGGAGCGTCTTATATTTGGTTACTGATCGAAAATTGAAGGCAGTGAGAAAATGCACATCCACCTCAAAGCTATTTGCTTCTCATTTTCTTGGTTTCTATGAAAGCCTCTTACATCAAACCCTGTAATTCAGCTGCTACCTGTAGTATCTCTTACACCACAAAGCGGAGAGCCACTTTGTAATGGCAAAGACAAAGACTAGAGGGCTCTTCATAAATGCAATTCAATGGTTCTAAGTAGTCGGGGTCATGGCAAGCACTATTGCGAGCCCATTTCCTGTGCGCGCTGCCTGCTCTCTTTCATCACTGAAAGCCTGTGCAGGATCAGGTATCCTCTAATGGAGGGGAGAGGGGCTGTGTGTCAGGGACCTGTGACATTCTGCATCCAACTGTAGGAGGTCAAGAGCACACATTACCAGAGCAGGAGCCTAAAAACATATTGGGTCACGCTTAAAATTAGCAGTAGCGTTTATTTTGTCAGTGTCACAGATGGAGGCAGAAGGCTGGCTGCTGGAAAATGCTTTCTCCTCTGAGACTGGAGGCTTTTTACAGATAGATCAGCGGCACAAGGCAGAGGGAAATGTCTCTCCCTCTCCTCTTTTACCTCTGTCCACCTGTTTCACCAGCCAGATAATTTTTACTCCAAGGATTCAGAGCGTCTCCGCTTCCTCGGGCATTAAAATATGGATATCCACTAAATGAAGTCCAATATTCAGCAGCCTCTCTGTCTCATTGTCATTGAAGATACCGTAAATCTGCAGTGTAACATTGTGAATGCTTTATCATAATGTCTACTTCCTGTCATTAATCAAAGCTCCCAATTAAACTGTGATCAAGTGCTGCAGATCTCAGGTAGTCTGAAATGTAAAAGAAATCTAATGAATCTGTTACGGTGAGGTCACTTATTTCTGACATCTAAAAGCTCTAAGTGACTCCAGCTCTGACATAAAACAGGCTTTTCACATAATATATGAATGGCCTGTCAATGAGCATATTTGATGTCCATGAGGCCGTCAGTCTGGGCGCTACATAAGTCAACTCTGCGGCTCATAACACACCAGACTGACTGACTGGCCGCTGGCTGTGGCTGACACGCTGCCAAGGCAGACATGCACCGTGCTGCCTCATCAATCAACGTCCCGTACACCTATTATCCCCAGGAGAGGAAAACATCAATAAATTACCCAGCCAATGAGACTAATCCATTTGGCTGATGGGGTGTCACCTCTAGCCGCCACGGAGACGGATGGAGAAGCCGCTGCCACCTGGTCCTGGTGACAAAACAGTCCCTGTCCAGGACGCAGAGGGAAGACTAGCAGGAAGACACAGGGAGCTATTCACAAAGACACATGCCAGCACACTGTGTGTCAGGTGGAAACCTCGTATCAGCCATTTTTTTTTAGAAAGCTTTTAAAGTTCTAAGGTTTTCACATGAGTGTATTGAGCATATGGACGTATGCACAGGCTGATACATGCACACACCAGCAAGCTTTGCATTCAGTTATGATTTCATGAGCCTGTCTACAACAAAAGCTGCATCTGTTCATTGACTGTAAACAATATGTTGTTTTTCCCAGACATATTTTACTCAGCTCCCACAGAGCGGCCTGTCCCAGGTAACCTGAGAGCAGCTCCACCTCATGAGCTACTCCTTGTCTGAGTCCGGGTGCCCTGGGCCTACGGGGCGGCGGTAGCGAGGCAGGGCGGGGTCGGCTGATTCCAGGAACAAAGCAGACAGGATGCTGGTAAGGCCCAGATAGCATCACCATCAGACGGTGATGGCCAATGGACAGCGGGGCAGAAATGAGACATGTATTAGGTTACTCCATCTGTTAGAGACCACTCACAAACACACACATGCACGCACACGCGCGCACACCGCGCAATCATACAGCGCGCAGCAGTAGCCAGGTGGTGACAGTGTGGGCGAACATTTGGCAAACCGTAGTGGGAGAGCAAGGTGTGAGTCAGGTGTAAGGACTGAAGCTGCACACACACACGCACGCACGCACGCACACACACACACACACACACGCACACACACACGCGCACACACAAGCAGATTTTCCTTTTCATTCATTTGCCTCCACATGAGCTTCTGAAAAATGTTTCCCCACAGCTAGACAAAATAAGAAACAATGAAAATCCATCCTCTGGTATCATGACCTGTAGTCTGCTCCCCCATAAACAAATGAACTGAAGAGGGATTTTCTAAATCTCACACAATGAGTCGGTCACTCTGACACATTTTAAAAATTTTAACACTTTTGTTTTGGATTGATGTCTTTTTTTAAAGAATGCACAAAGATAAATCCAGTTTATAATAACATGGATCTTTCTTTCCCCCGGATCTTTTTTTGGCCATTAGTTGCATCAGTTATCTTAACATTGTATTCAGCGATGTCATTGATGGGATCACGAACATTGCTACCAAGACATGGGCGTTCAGAAAAGACAGATATGTTGTAAACAAGTACAGCCCGATTAACTAAACCCTTTTATTTGGAGGTAAACCGGAAAGTGAGTGCACCAATGATGTTACTATTAATCCCTCATGTTTGCTGATGCAGCTCCTTCCTCCATCCCAGTCTCCTCCTTATGCACAAGGTTTTTGGTATTGATTAAGTAATTAAGTAATATCTAATGTACGTGTTTATTAAGGAGGGGATTCCAGCGGAATCCTTGTTGCTGCTCTGACTCTGCTCTCAAAATAATCCAACTGTAGACAATTTAACAACAAATGGTCAATTCCTTTACATAAGTGTCTTTGACTGAATTGTGATAGGGCCATGTTCCCCATTTATTAAGTAATTGTAGAAGTTAATAATAATAATTCATAAATAAGAGTGGGAGTGATATTCAGGTGCTGATAGTGCTTTATGTGTTTCTAGCACACAGACCAGTACTTCCTGATACAGAATATGCCAGGCTGCTTCCTCTGCCTCCATATTTTTGTCTTTCACCATTGACTCCATTGATCTCTGGCGCTGCGGTCCTCGCCGAGGTCAAAGATGAGTCGTGCTCTCTATCTCAAAGTGGCAAACAGGCGCTGTCAGAGGACACGGTGAGGTGGGAAGGACGCAAGGGCAAAAGTGAACTGGAAAAACACAGCAGAGAGCTGGAGGGGAGGAAGAGGAGGGTTTTTTTCGTGAACAGTGCCAGAACGTGTGGAGAGAAACATTCAGTGAGGCAGGCTTTGAAGCTGCATTCAAAGGCAGCTGGAGTCAAGCAGTGCCAGAGCTGTGAGACACATCGCACACCTCTCGCCAAAACTCGGCCACGGGGGCGAGAGAGACCTGACACCCCAATCAAATGCTCGCCTCGCAGACAAAATACACATCCAGTAGATACATCTTTGGGCTCAGAGGAATGCTACCACTCAAGTGAAAGGCTATTCCAATAATGGATTCTTTTCCAGCACACTGGCCGAGACAGAGAGACAGGACACACAAACACAGACCACCACACACACGCTAACACACTCACAGCTCTTGTTGCTCTCCAGGGTTGTGATTTGAGGACGTGGATAAAAAGCCTGCAGCCCATCCAGAGGGGAGACATTTTGAGCAGAGATGAGAGAGGTCACGACAAACACAGCTTGAGTACTCCACTCCAAATCAAACATCCAAGCTCTATTAATCCAATATGCATCTCTAACTGGATCCTGTGGTTTAAGATGAATACACTCCCACTCATTCACCCTCAGTCTATCTTTCATGCTTGCAACGCATCACGCCCATGCACCAGCTTAAATTCTGCACAGCTCACTTTTAGACAGAAACAAATGTTATAGAAGAAATATTTGCATTGCCATTTCATAAAGTGCTTAAATAGCAACGAGAGATGAGATTCTTTCCTTTTTGAAGTCAGGCTTTTAAAGACATAAAAGAGCAATGGACTGAACTGGAGTGAACTTATAAAGCAAAGCAGCGAGGGGATACGGAGTGTTTTTGAAGTTCTTGAAACAGATGGGTGCACAGTGTGAGAGGGAGAGAGAAACAGTGTGAGAGACGGAGGGAAAGAGATGGAGTGCAATGGCGTGGATGCAGGAGGGGTGGCTGCTTCCTTAATTGTGAATGTGGAGCCGCAGAGTCGTTACAAGACAAAGAACTTTCAGTGGATTAAAAAACGATGTTAAATGATCATGTTAGATTTTTGTCCCCAGTGCCGGACTTGCAGCCAGAGGCTCTGGCGCTTCACAACGCTGTTTCAATCAATTTGACCTCATAATATTAGAGGTTAATATTATAAGTTACATTACGCTCATTAAGTTACATCTGCCCCCTTGATGTTTGTGAGTGTGTATGTGCATGGTTGAGATGAGAACAAATCCTACCTTCCTTCTTAATTAATACAAGCTGCATTTAACAAAAGATTAGAAAGGCCAGTGGCTTGCTGTTTTAATAATTAATTGTTGAGTTTGAGTTTTCCTTTATAATGATACACAGTATGTGAGATATACTGTGATATACTTGCACTGCAAGATTACTTGAAGAAGACTTACTCTACCCTTGTCATGAGCTTAAATGGACTGTGAGTGTGTGTGTGTTAGTGTGTGATTGTGTTTGTAATTGACTGCCTGAACCCCTGAGGGTTGAAGGACATCAATGACAGTTTCATTACACAGCTACAGAGTGCTGTGTAAGGACAACAGTGTTTTCTGGATCGCTTCCTCATGACAATGTGGCCTCAAATGTGACTCAAAACTGAATCAGTGTGTGCCGTGTTTGATGGACCAGAGTTTGGTAACTTAGAAAAAAGGTTTCCAAATTAACAAATCATTTTCAGCAGGGGTATTTCAGTATTAATTTTGTGAAAGGAAGGAAGAATGGCCTCAGGGAGAAATAACATGCCAACAGACTTTGATGTGGAACATGAAAATGTGGAGCTTTTTACCAGCAGCAGTTAAAAAGAAGTGGTGGGGCATGAAAAGCTCTAGCTGAGCTTTTTGTGGCTGGCAAGAAGTAACTTTAACAGGCTTTTGTTGGGCCCTGCAGTTCAGCAACAGCCTGCAAACTGCAGCTCACAGGTTATCAGTAAAGCTGTCACTAAGGAGGGAGGAATCAGGACTGAAATGCGCGGTCAGGAGAGCACGGCAGTCTGGCGGCAGAGGTGGAAAAAGATCAGGGGGAAATAACTGAAATAGCCAGAGGCTGCTTAAAAGAGAGGGCAGGAATTGATTTAGGCTGATTTAACAACAGTGTTTGACAGATCGACCGGGAATCAGTAAAACTGGGAATGTTATCAGAGTAAAGATGCAGAGCGGAGAGCTTTGGAGTTTGTGAAGGCAAGGGGAGCAGCTGTCTCAGAAACAAAAGAAACATTGGGAAACGGCAACAAGTTGAACAGCGGGCGCAAAACAGAAGACAGCTCTCAAAACCAGGCTTCAGAAGATGACTTCTGTTTTAAGTCTAAGCCTGATCGCTCTGACGACCACAAAGGATGCCGGGAAGAAACAAAGGAGAATAAGCTAAGACAGCATTTTGCCAGGCTCATTTAAAATTGATGAAAACCATTCGTCACATACACCTCTTCATGGAGACGATGTAAGTGAACATACAATCTAGATAGAGTTAACAATATTCATCCTTTTTGCAACACATTTTTTGGCAGTATACCTGCACATTTAAACCTCTTCTCTTGTAGCTGACAGCCCATCAGCTTTTGCCTTCTTTTATGATCACATACATCTTTGTACTTTTTCTTTTTTACCTGCTTGTATCTTTTAACCATTTTCATCAATACTTCTACATTTAGAAAAGGGTGATGCAACAAAAAAGTTTAGTGTGAAATGTAGAAATACGAACTAAGCTGTACCGTGGCAAGCTATTCTAAAAAAAAAAAGTCAAATTGAGAGAACATAGCAGGGTAGAGGCTAGATTCAGATGTGCTGAAAAGCCAAAGCTGCAAGTGAATGTGTTAACCAACAAAATTCAACAAGACCTGGCTAAAAGGTGTTTCCCAGGGGTATTGCTGAGCTCACAGGTACCACCGGCATTCACGTAGATAAATATCAGGTTGAAGTTCTGAAGTGATAATGTATTCATTCTGACATGTGACATGCTCTTGAGGACACACAATGCTGTTGCAAGATACCGTTCAGCTCTGTCTGCTGAAAATGTGTCAGTGACCAACAGAAAGTGAAAATAGAATAGGTTCTCTGAAGAGGACCAAAACCTTAACATAACATGCAACAAGTGTTCTGCAGCCTTGTTCAAACAGCCCACACAGGCAACTCAAAAGCAAGAAGTCCGGCTTTTGTGTAGTTGCTGCAGCAAACTGTAAAAGCAGATGAGACGGAAACAATCTGTAGATACAGATTTGTTACCATACGTTCCACAATGTTCTCTTACATCAAAATATTGACTTTTGAACTATTCATTTTTATGTCAAACATCAGTACTTGACCTTATGAAGGCTTTCATGATATTGCGTTTATTGTTTTTATTGTGTATCCTTGTTAGTGACAGTATTGAGCAGATGTGAAGAATTTCTTGTCTACCAGGGTAACCATGGACACATTGACATGACTGATTTTCAGTCAAGGCTAGGCCACAATACACTATAGATACTGTATATATTTTCTTTAGAAGCAACCATACTGTACTGATACTTATTCTGTGAAATGACACTACGGTCTGAAATGCAGATGTATGTCTGTGGCCAGATACCCGACTCCCCTGGGATGCTCATGCAGCTCTGTGCCTGTTGCATATGCAACCGTTTGCTAAGACGATGGTTTATCATGTCTCCAGTGTTGTTGTTGTTTTCATAGTCTTTCTGATCCCTAGGTGTCAAAAATCACTTCACGCAGATTTAATGGTGTTATACACAGGGAATGCCACATTCAATTTACATTTCAATACCCAGCAGCTGGAATCTTTGAATTGCAATACAGTCCTCAATGTGATGGGATCATGCTCTTCAATCAATAAAAAAAACACTCAAACACAAAAGGAATGACATGTTGTAAGTGTGTGATATACATGTGGCGGCACAACTTCCCTAATATAGTATTATGTACATGCAAATATGGTAGTTATAACTTCATTAAAACATATTGCTACTACAAAGATGTCATGTAATCATCTCCCCCCTGGAGTGCAAGCAAGAAATAAATGGATCTTCTCATGTAACCACTGACACCTTTCACGTAAAAACAGGTTATATATAATTAAATACTGTTTATAATATATATAATCAGAGAGCGTCATAAAAGCACGCACAACTGTTTTAAAGCTTTAATAATTTGATTTGATAAAATTGTGGTTCACAATTGTGACCAGTGGGATTAATTAATCAGAGTCATCTGAAGCTAAAATTAACATCAAAGGGGAAACTCTTTGCCGTTATCACCACAAATTTGGCTTCAGTTGCGAGTGGCATGTTGTTGGACATGATGCACCAAAGTATTTATTTTCCATGACTGTTTAATTACACCGCAGTGAAATATTGATATGGCACCAGCCCCATTAAATGAGTTTAACAACGCCCCTGGAGTCTACTCCTACAAGTACACCAGATGTCCTGAGATTTGGGGATTATTTCAATTTATGAAACAAAAGAGAGTAACAATTAATCTAACCCTAACCAAAGAGGAGGAATTCTGATCTCAAACAGAAATAATTTGGAAAAAAAATTACTTCCTGCCCATAAATCCCTTTAATCTGGAAGCAAATATTTTCTAGCATGATGGTACAGCGGTTGGCAAACTATAATGAACCAGCACATTTACATTGATAAAAGAAGTAAAGGCATCTCTGGGTTTTTAAAACACACAAGCATGATTGGCACCAAATTCAATCAGCAAAACAAAAGAGCAGAGATCCCCATGTTGTATTTTGACATCTGAAAAATGCATTTGGCTTAGTACCACTGTGCAGCAGAAACATCCTTTCAAGCAACAAACATCCAAATCTGGTTAAAGCCTTTTTACAGGACATTCAAATGTGTTTCACTGTTGTAATTTACCGCAACATTGCATCTCCTGAAAATTGTCATTACGGTGCGTGGCATAATCTCCCTTTTAAATTCAGTAAGGTGATGAAGGAATTCATTTGGAAAGACATCAGGGGAAATGGTATTATACAACTAAGGACAGTAGGGGGATAAGGATAAGGATTAGAAAACAAAAGTAAACCTCAGCATACAACAACAGCAGCAATGCGAGTAAAGTGGAACTGCAGTCTGAAAGGTCTGGTGTATTTAATTCATGGAGCTAAAAAAAAAAACTACAACAAATGCAGCTACTACTACTACTGTACTACTACTAATAATACTATTAATAAATATAACACATACGTACATATAATATTTCTTTAAAAGAATAGTTACAAATTTTGAGAAATACAGTTATTGTGCATTTACTGTACTGGTGAGCTAATGGCCAATACACTAGCAAGCTGGGAACATGCTAACAGTCACAACTGCTCTCTGAGTTTCTTTGTGTTTTCTGTTTACTGTGCCATTTACTCCCTCTTTGCATTTTGATCTGATGATTGTACACTGTTTCATTAAATAAGGACTTACTGAAGAGAACAGGGTGAAAAGCACAGAGCTGGCTAGCTGGCTAACTTAGGGTGACCAGACATCCCCGTTTTCCGGGGATAGTCCCCGTTTTGGCGGCCTGTCCCCGTCTGGAGCTGCCCCCGGAAATGTCCCCGTTATTAACTGTGTGTTAATCATAGAGTGTATAAGGTCTTAAAAGACCTGAAATCAGATTTTTTTGTCCAGAAAGACAGCAGAGAATACAGGTGTCGTGCCAAAAAGTGATTGCTGAAAACTGATTTCCCGTCTGCGGGAGTGTTGAAGCTGTCCACAAAGAACGTCCACAGCTGCTTTTATCTGGATCAAACAGACATAATGTGCAAATAAACATCACTTTATGTCCGTGGTAATAGCCAAAGTAGGTCTTTGTGATACTTTAACATTTCTTTTATTTTTTTTCTATGTCTAATATCTGTGTTTATATTTAGAAAACGGAATGTAGCCTATAATAAATGTGACTTACTGATGAGTTACATATAAAATAAAGACATGATCTTTTTTGCAACTTGCTGTGTACCAACCAATCCATTCATTTATACCTGTTGAAATAACTTTAAATGGCAAATACAGTCTATGTGATGCAGTATTCTACTTGCCAGAAAGTGAATGCAGCCTCTATTGACTGAAAAGTTATTTCTGCCCTGAAATGACTTGATTATATTCATGAGGGTTATATTTGACAGATTATAACTCACCTAGCACTTTTTACCTTTTAAAATACCTTTTAACGGCCAAAAACATGCATAAAATGTAGTATGATTTGATTTCATTCAGAAGAGTTATATTTGATCTCCCTTTTTATTTCATATATAATAACATTATATTTTTTAATGAAATACTGACCACCAAATCAAAAATGTCCTCTGTTTTCATTTCGGAAATCTGGTCACCTTAGTATAAATCTTGCCATTTTGAATGCTTGCGTTGTGTGCTGCAACTTCTTGGTGACTGCCAGGTGCAGTGACCTCATAACTGTGATGTTTCCAGGCAATCAGCATAGATACTGGACAGAAATACTGTGCAGATGGATTAACTGCAGTTTGTCAAGAAAAAGTACAGCACGTAACTCCATCGAAAGCCACAAACTGATGTTTTTACATTACAGCTTGTAATAAAATCTTGAGTGTGTTTCTCAAAATAATGAACTGGTCCTTTAAAAAGAATAAAACAAAGCACCTCAAAGTTACCAGACATAACTATGCAAAATATTCTAAAAAATTAAAATTAAAAAAATGAATTTAACTTCATTTAATTGTGCTTTTTGCCACATCATAATCTTTGCCTTCAGAATGAATGAGTCTTGATCAGGGGTTACATCATCACTGTTACGCTGCTACTCGTGCGTCTGTGTGCACTGTTGACATGATTGTTAACAAGCGTTAAGCACCCATGACTTCCTTTCACAACTGTATGAGTTTGCACCTGGCAGAACTTGATTGTTCCTTGTTCGTTTCTTTAAGTTTTTCTTTTCCTTGTAGTATGGGAGGGTCGTGCAAAGCAGCGGGAGAAACTAACTTCCTGGCCTGCAAGTACGTCACTTCTTCCTCTTCTTCTCCTGTCAGTTCACTACAGTTGGGTCTCTTGTTTGCTCAAACAGTTGAGTTTCTGAGCTGCGTTTGCTTCACTGAGTTTATTGGTAAACAAGCACCTAATTAAATGATGCTGCAAAGTGTATGGCACTTCTCTACCTGCGCTACTATAAATAGGTGGGAGTTAAGAAAGGGTATTGTACATGATGGAGGGGGGAAAAACCCTCTCAGAGCCTCTTTGTTGTTTGTGTGAGAGAGGAGATGAAAGACAAACGCCTACGCTGCCTGAATGTCTGAGACACACCTCACCTCCTCCTCCTCTCCCCCCATCCTCTTTTTCTTCTTCACTGCCTCCTTTCCCACATCTCTCTCATCTCAACAGGACTCCCTTGTTTGCCCCCCCCCCCCCCCCCCCCCCCCCCCACACACACACACACACACACACACACACACACACACACACACACACTTGTTAAGGTTGATGCCAGTTTTGTACGGTGTGTGCCTCAATCACCAGAACACAAAATGAGAGACACAGAGGCACAAACAGGACTCACAAACTGCATGACAAGTTCCTGGTTTGAAGGCCGGCACACACAAATGCAGACACATACATCCACCCTGCAGTTTGTCTCCCTCTCCTCTCTCTCTACTTCTGCCTTTACTTTCCTTTTTGTCTCCATTAATTAGAGCTGCTCTAACCTTCGGTGCTGCCCTCCCTTTCTTGTTCCCTCCCATCCCTGCCTTCATCCATCTACTGTGAAAAAGACATCTATGGCAGAATAAAAAATGAAGGTGACAACGTTTTTTGGGGGGGGGGGGCAATGGGGTCCCAGCACTGCGCTACGTTAGATTATTCATCTCCAGGTAAAGATGTGTCTCTTCCACTACTTTCCCTCCCCCGTTCCTAATCCTATACTCCCACAGCCCCGGTGCTGCTCTTCAGCCTCCTAACTCCCTCCTTCTCCTCCTCTTCTTCCCCCTCCCTTGAGAATCACCTCAGAAATCCATACATTACAATCTGGACCTCAGCAACCAGTGAAACGGCAACACTTTTAATTTTTAATCAGGGCCTCTGTCAGAGGGGACCTGGCTTTTTCCGCTCCCCTTCTCCTGCCACCTTTCTCTCACCTTCACTTCTACCCTCTCTCTCTTCCTCTAACTCGCCCACACACCCCATCCCTCGTGTCTCCCTTCCCAAAGTCACGGTGATGAATGGGTGAGTGCTGCCATCTCCGTGCCCACCAGCGAGAGGCAGAGTCCGGCTAACACGGCTCAGACGCTCTCGGGGATCACAGGCAGGGAGGAGAGTAATTAATCCAGATGCAGGACATACTGTGAGCTTCAGGACACTGTGTTTGTGTGTGTAGGTGTGTGTGTTGGAGTACATTGTTGGAAACAGAGGATAGAAACTCCAGACAGAGTTTTTTTTTATCTGCATAGAACTGGGGGTGATGTGTTTCAGAGCACAAGGTTAGGCTAGTGTGCATGCACCTGGGCGTGTGTGTGTGTGTGTGTGCGTGTCTGTGTGTGGGTAGATGAGCTCCTTAAATAAACACCACTTGGGTACAGACAGGAGCAGCCAGAGGCAGCACATACAAGACTGTCCTTGAACTCCAGGGTCAAACTCACTAAAACCACACACACACACACCTACACACACACCAAATCCACAATGAATTCCAACAACAGTGAGGATGGAGAATGAGGCTTGTTAATTGTGAAAAAAATTGTGAAAGGGGTATGAGCCATTATTTCAGCTCCTTTGTTTGAGTAAATCCATTGTCGGTGCTATTACTCAGAACAATCAGTAAACTCTAATTGTCTGCGGGCGGCAGGGAGGACTCAGCTTCCAAATTAAATTGCATTCACCTTGATAAGAGAGCCTCCCAGACTACTATGAGGTAAATGAAAGATGTGTAGGAGTTGGATGTATAAACAGGTGTGTTCTCCATCAAAGCTCCATGTTAATTGGGCCAATCTATTACCCACTTTGACGTGTTTAATGTTTCGGGGGATGACCGATTAGTGCAGCGAAGAGCGCCGTATACAAGCGCCTGGCTGGTTTCCTCTGGTCCATGACGTCTAACCAGCGGCTACAGCCCCATGCATCATTAGTCCTGGCCTAGCCAGCATACCAATCTCATGTCCCTATAGCCTAATATGATAACTGAGGGGAAATGGAGGAAATGGCTTCGATGCTGTAGAGCTGCTCTGAGTGCGGTCTCCCGGGTTTATGTGTGTGTATATTAATGGACGAGGCTGGAGCAATTATAGCACAAATGAAGCTAGAAAGGAAATACGTCAACCTTCTGGGATTGAATGGAACATAGCTGAGAAATAGTGGCAAGCATGAAAAACACGCGGAGGATGTGTGAGGGCATATAGAGGGGAAGGGGTCACTGATAGCACAGGTGCAACACTTTTATTTAAAGTACTTAGACACAATGTTGCTTTGAGCTAAAATGCTAATGTGTTCACAATAACAACATGCTATAAGTTTAGCAAGCATAACCATGTTCAGCATCACAGTTTAGGGTGCTAACACTTGCTAATTAGCGCTAAATTCAAAAGAGCAGCTGAGGCTGATGGGCTCGTCAAAGTGGTGGACGCATCAACAGGCCGACAGAGCCACAGTGCTAACCAGAGGCTAAAAACCTGTTTTCATGGAGCGTCATCCCCCTTGTAGTCAGCAGCGGATTTCATCAAGCAGTGCGAGTCAGCTGTCCTGGATACAGGTAGAAGTAGGTGTTGTGCCGCAGCCCACATAACGTGACCCATTTTTTCCGAAAGGAAGAGCAATCAGCAGCACAGCCGAGGGGTGCCAGAGACAGGCAGCACACACACAGTCCCAGAGGACAGACAGCTATTACAGCACAGGAAATACAATCATCTACAAGCCTAGAGGCTAAATGTAAGATTCAGCAACAGTGCAGAAGAGGAGTTTTTAAGCCCGACCAGCAACCCCCACTGGCTCATAAATGTGTGGGAGCTGCTTGAAGATTTGATCAAAGATACTTGTCCACCTATTGAGGACAATTGTTTACGCACTGAACAGTATTATAACTGTGAAAATAAAGGTATTCGGTTTTCTCCACGGTTTTCTCCATCATGAGACTATTTATGTTTTTTTAAACTGGAGATTACCAGATGAAGCAAGAGTATAGCTGCTGGTTTCCAGTACAAGGAGAGGAGGGAGTGAATTGGACAGACTGGATAAAAGAGGAGAGGCGAGGAGGGATGAGTGGAGATGAGAGGTCACAGCGGAGGGGAGAGCAAACTGACAGATATGGAAATGAAGTCAAGAGGGAGGCAGAGATACGAACTTTTCACTTCCTCTTTGTATTTACCCTTCAAAAAAAAAAGAGAGCGTGGCCTAATAAAACATTTATCATTCCAGGAAAGCTCTTTAATGTCTTTGACATTAAAAGGGTGAAAGGAGGGAGAGACAGATGAAAAGAGAGTAGAGAGGGAGAGAGAGGAGGAGGAGGAGGATGTATATCTGGGAGTGGATGGTGGGGAAAGGTGGAGGAGTGGCAGCGATCGAGGAGTCAAAAGACAAGAAATCAGAGGCAAAGGTGGGAATGTACATAACCGAAATGTGAGTGCCCGAGTTAAAAGGGTGAATTACACAGTCTGAAGATGAGAAGCAGCTCTGACAAAAAATTCATTAGAGGAAAAAAGACGGTCAGACATAATTAAAATACATAAAACATTTATATATATATATGGGTTTGGAGGACTGGCTTAATTTGTTAAGACGAACAAATCTGTGCAGGTGGCAGTGCTCTAGACTAAGGCTAGGTATTGTTGTGAAATGAAAATTTATTACCAGTATCAATGCAGGATTTGTCAATACCTGACTCTTAAGAGCAACTTAATACCCACTGAAAATCTTGTTTTTGCTGACCTCTAGTGGTTTGACTTCTCACCTAAAGTGCCATTTATACTTCTGCGTCAAATCGACGGCGTAGGTGACAGCGTAGGTTACGGGGCTACGTAGCGGACGCTAAGCTCCGTTATTGGTCGGCTGGGTAGCCTCGCAATGCCTCCGAGCCGACCGGAAGTATCCCGCGCTTTGAAGTAACATTTACTAGCGCCCAAAACGGCGGCTGTAACACAGTGAATCAATATATTTGACCGTCGCAACCCGAGCGAAATGACTCGTTTCGCTATCAGAATGTGATCCATTCGGTCGATAACATTTGAAACGGCTACACCAGCTGCACGTTTACAATTTTACCCTCATTTACGTTAGCGGAGCGCTAAACCGGAAGTTAGCCTGCTCGGCCGGCAAAAGTCAACACAGTGGATGCTGTAACGCTACTGCCGACTAGCGTTTGGGGGTGTAATTGCAGAATGATGGACACACCTATGCACAAGTACAAATGCATGGCTACGCACATAGACCCTACGTAGGAGTATAAATGGGCCTTTACTGTAGTGACGTGCAGGTATGCAGGACCCTGTGACATCACTGTTGGCTATGGCTAAATGTATAAAAGGGCAGTGATGCTGGGTGTGGTCAGAGGTGAAACAGGCTTGAAACTTTCAACCAGAGAGCACAGCAAACTACCGCTTCTCTGCCTGGTAAAGTTATAATTCCTGAAATTTTCATGAACTCAAACCCCATTTTTTTGATACTGTTTATGGTGAGCATTTTGGCCCACAGGAGCCATTCAATGTATTTACATTCAGTAGTTATTTCTCTATACTGTAGTTTTTATTGGTAGTGGCAGTGTCCAACATTTGGATTGGCTACATGCGCACAAGAGATTCACAGGAAAACTATGCAGCATTGAATCCAGCTAAATTTTATCTCATTGATGTTTACTGTTTGCTCTGCTTACAGGGGGGCAGAGCTATAATGCAAAAGAAACATCTTGCTGCTGCTGCTTTACATAAAAAGCGTTCAACTGGCAAAACACAGTGGGAACATGGTTCTATTGATATGTACTGATATGTCTGACACAATTGTTTTTGATTTGTAAAGTAGGTTCATGTGATAATGCACTTGACATAAACTCATGCTTGACTTGACAAATGTAAAAACCACAAGTAGGCCTTACCTGAGAATGTGTCGTACACGTATAATTTAGCTACTTTAGCTGCTTTTTTGGAGTATAATATTGTATATAATAATGTGTGTTTACATTAGGAGCCTTTGCCTTGGTCAGTGTGTGTACAATGTACTGTTACACGGCAATACATACAAAAATATGACAAATCGAAAGTAAGACATGACTTAGTTGTTCATTTTCAAAACTACGTTAAAACCGAGATGAAAGAGGAAGTATAAAACAGCTGCTTCAACACAAAATACATACTTTGTTTGGTCAATTTTTGTTTCATGCATGTCATGACATTTTTAATGTCGTACGATGGAGGCTAAAATACCAAAACAAAATGATGCAAGGACAGAGGAAGAACAGAGATCAGAGAAGTAAACCTGCTAAATGAAGATGCATCAAATGCTGACATGCTTGCTATAAAAGAAGGTAAGACCATGACATTGTATTTACAGTAAGAATGAATTTACATATAGTTTAACAGCTGTCTCTTCTCCCTGGGATAAATAAGAAAGAATCTTTCTCAAAAGTACTGACATGGAACTCCTGAATTTGATACTCACCCATGGTAGTCTGGTCTCAGTCACAGAGGCTCAGGCTGATTATCAGGAGAGGTGGGTGATTTTGTATTCACAAAATCAGCAGCATTAGATCTCTGTTTCTCCACTTTATAGTTCCGAAAATGAGCTGTTCTAGTTCACAAAGAGTGATTGTAAGAGTCTGAGATTATGAGAGAAATATTTGTGCATTCTGTTTTAGTGCTTTCTCTGAAATATGCGTCTGAAGTGATGTGAGAAGAGAAGATAACGAGTGACAGGCCGAGAAAGAAACAAAATGAATTGGGAAAATGAAAAGCAAGGCAGACAGAGAAGCAGAGGAATTCATGACAATGAAATGTGACAACTTGCAAAAGAAACATCATGGTCACATTCAATCATCCAAACAAATAGGAGAGGAGCAGGCTGAACATAAACAGCCAAACAGGAATTAATCAACAGAGATTTGTGTTTTGGCTTCTTGACTGAACAACATACAACATGCACAGCTGTAGCACTGATCATTACGATGTTGCACATAAACAAAACACCAGGGTAGAAAGAATCAACAATAATGAACAACTTAGTGGTTAGATGCTGCGCTGACTGTTAAGTGCACGTGCAAACAATCACACTTACATAAAATAAAATAAGTTTAAAAGTACAGCTGTAAGAATGTTCTCTTAATCCCATCATAATGAATTGTGATTATGGATGGCTTATGGCAATTACTTCCACCTTTGCAGGCTGTAAACAATTTAAAACTGCGAACATATCACTCTCTCACTAAAGAGATAAATGCACAGGTGCACGGTGAAAAACAATCAACATCAATGTGTCACTTGTGACAGGTATTGTAGGTGTCACCAGTTGTGACTGACAGGCTGAAGGCAGCAAGATGGAAATGTTTGTCTACAGTGATGATTGTTTTAAATGGGTCAACAATAAAAAATCTGACCACACCGTTTTCATATATCTCTACTGTAAACAAATAAAAAATAAATCAAATCTCAAAGGGCCACTCATACTGCTACTGAGTGGACCTCTGAGATTAGATTGTTACAAATAATGTTCCCAAAGGTTAAAGGAATAGTTCAACATTTTGGGAAGTACGCCTGTTCACTTTCCTGCCAGGAGTTTGCTGAGAAGATCTATATCTTTCAAACAATCTGTACGCTCAATATGAAGCCGGAGCCAGCAGCCACTTAGCTCAGATTAACATAAAGACTGGAGACAAGAGGAAACAGCCAGCATAGCTTAAACTTTTTATCCTAGGTGAGAATATGGGGCTGTTAAAACTGCGACTATCCAAAATGTTAACTTTTTTCAAGATAAGAAAAACAACAAAGTTTTCACATCATCCAATGTTTTTTTTTTTTTGATTAAGATTATCCTTCTTCTTAAACAAAACCACTAAATTTAGAAATGCATGGTTTCACTGGACAGCAACAAAGGTTATACATATTTTTATTTTGCATATTTCTGACACATGCTTTATGTTTTTTAATATATGTTAATATGTTAAAATCTTTCTTTCTTGGCAGCAAGACACATTTCTCTTCAGGAACAATAAAGTTGAAGCTGAGGTTGAAGTTAGCTAACGTTTAAGTAGATAACCCTATTTTGTTACGGCTGGGATTATGCTTTGGACATATTTATATTTAAAAACATAGGAGGGATCCATATACGTCAGGTTATGAATATGTAAATCAGTGTTTGTCCACCATTTAGTTACAAGCGCTTCCTTCTATTTCTTGATGTCAAACAAGAAATGTGGTCGCTTATAAACTTCAGCCCGATCCCACTGGATTTAAAGTGTTGGACAACAAACAAATGAAATGCTAACTTTTCACTTTAGCAATTTAAAGGTTTTACACAAGTGAGCAAAGTCACCAGGCCACTATCAGTGTCTCTATCGGAGTTAAAAGAGCCATAGCACAAATAATCATTAACATTAAATATGCATTAAAGAAACAGTCACGGCAGATTAAGTTCACTAAACGTACAGCGGAAAGCTCTGTGTGCACTTTTACTGCCCCTCATACTGTTACACAGCTCCGTCTCGCACACCAGACGATTGACTTTTTAAGGAATCATCAAAGGAAACAGCATCACAGGGGAACACGGAGAGAGCCAAGAAATGTGCTGATCTTAACACACACTCAGTACATCTGTCATTTACACATGGGCAGGCTGGTTTAGCTGTTTCATTCATTCACGCCGCCATAACAAGGCGATTACAGTAATATGAAAGTTATAATCTACGTCTATCGCTTGCTGATGTTAGTAGAATAGTTTATTAACAACGGACAATCTCATTGTATTTTCGTGTATTAGCTCACTAATGTCCAAAAATGTTCTTTTCAATATGGCAGTCTCCTCTGCCCTCCCTGGTGTTTTGACAGACAGCTGTGATACTGTGGCAAGATGAGGAGCCACGCTCATCTGCTCTGTGTTGTCAGTAGACACAACCAAAGAATGCATGCAGTAAATATATCAGCTGGACAGCGACACACAGCCAGGACAGACTCCTTTGTGCTGTGCCTTTCTGGTTACTGCCATTAGCTGTGAGAATTTATAGTAACAGCAAATCATCCATCCACATCTGTAAAAATCCGACATTTTGGCATAAAATGATTGTGATTTCACTCAACATTACTGTATTTTTGACTAATTAAAACAGGATTGGAGTGACTGAATTAACATCCCCGTCTCCCAGAATATGTTTATATACTGCTGAGCTGTGACACTCACATGGCTTTGTCTTGTGGGGAATTTGTCTGAAGCTCTTATCTACTGAGACGTGCCTCTCACAGTCACTAGAAGATGCTTTTTCATTGTTATATTATGTTTCCTGTCATGTGAAATCAATTAAGATTCAAAATGATGTTTTTAATTTTAAAATATTATTTTTTGATAATTGGTTATATTCTTAAAGTATGTTTTAAGATAAAGCCGAACTTTGCTTATGGCTGTACTAGAGTCTTTAATCCCCTCTGAGTGTGAAAACCTCAGGCTGGACACTCGTTGAGTCAAATTAAAGTCTAGACTGATGACTGTAATGTGAAATAACCAAGCTCAACTAGATTAAACAAACACATTTTCCTGCTCTCCTTCACATTGTGCTGGCTGCTCCCCCCTACCCCCACAGCCCTCTCTCCCTCTTTCTTGATATCTCTCTCTTTCTCGCTCTCTGTCACAGCCCCAACTGGTCGAGGCAGATGGCCGCCCACCCTGAGCCATGGTTCTGCTCGAGGTTTCTTCATCTTAAAAGGAAGTTTTTTCTTGCCTTTGTCGCCAAGTGCTTGCTCATGGTGGGAACTGATGGGTCTTTGTAAATAATAGCACAAGGAGTACGGTCCAGACCTGGTCTTTATGAAAAGCGCTATGAGATAGTTGTTGTGAACTGGCGCTATATAAATAGAATTTAATTGAATTCATACAATCCAACTTATCTGCATATCACAACATATAATAACATATCTGATCTATGTTGCTGTTCTTTTTACGTAAAATATCTTGTAAGCTTTGAGCGCTGCCATGTAATTAAAGATTACGGTGTCATATTTCAGTGGTGGAACATAAAAAGCCTAAGTACCACATTTACTTAACAAAGTACACTCTTGAGGTATTTTTACTTGAGTCTTTCCATATGTTACTTTTCTGAGGGAAATAGTTTACTTTTTCCCTACTACATTTATCAGACAGCTATCATTATTAGTTATTTTTTAGGTTAAAATGTTTCATTAAAAAAACTCATGATAAGCTTATAAAATACAACACGTTCAACCAGTGGCTCCAAACCTTTTCAGCTTGTTACCTCTTATGGGTAGAAAAGTGATAGGGTTAGGGAACTAATGACATGGTTTCTTGTTACTACTCAGTAATTATTTCCATTCTCATAATTTTTAAGTGAAATTGATTTGACCTTTACTCAAGAAGGTATTTGATTAAGCTAAGTAATGTACTGGTTCAAATCCATTGCAGCTCATGTTACTGGCTTTGAACAAAAATCATAAAGAGGAGTGTGGGGGACATTTGCAGTAAATGGTTTGATTACTGATCTTGTCATACCAACAACTTTAAGGTAACAAAAACATAATTGCTTTGTCTTAACAAGTGAAACACTTTCAAATAATGTAGTATGAATGACTATTTTTACACCCACTCGAGAAAATTGTATGAAAGTAATGGCATATTTCCACCTGAGAAGAACCATATAGAACTTCCTCCAGCTGTGATCATATGATCACAGAGCTGAGAGACTTAAGAGTAGCCCCTGACAGCCTCTGGGCCTGAGCCATGAGGGTCGAAAGTTCAGGTCTCACTGGGGGGTCCCATCACATTTCTGCTTCTATTAAGTAGCTCAGAGAGCCTTGACTATATGCATATAGACAGACACACACACCACACACACTCACACACTCCTTTCTACAGGGCCTTGTTCTTCCTACTGCTCTAGTCCGCTGTGGGCTGCCACAGACGGCAGTTTGTCTGTCACACAGTCTGCGCTGAGCCTGGCAGTCAGACCCTGGGGATGAATTCTGGCTCGCAGGCGGATCAGGCAGCAGTGCTCGAACCTCCAGTGATGCCTGATCTCGCCATGACACGGCCCCGCCACTCTGTGAAAATCAGAGCTGTTTAAGCCAGGACTGACTGAAGTGAAGCACACACACACTTACTGTACTGCATTTCATTTTGATCTCATACAAACATATATATATATATATTTACAAGTTTAAATCCTAAAGAGAAAAAGGCACAAACAAAATATTCCAGTGTCGATTCAAACATCCATTACAAATGAGTTAAAACCTTCATGTTCAGAGCTAATCAGCTTTTCATCCGATTTCTGGATGATTCCACTGCACTCACAGCATCAGGGTTCAGCGTATGCTCCAATTTGTTCCAGGTATGTGAAGCACAAAATGTAAAATCTGTCATTCTCAATTCAGTGCTAACTCAAGGAAGCTGGAACAAAAACATCCAGCAGTGCAGTCAATAAGCCACTTACAATGTGAGAAGAAGTGCTTTGATAATTAAACGTTGAATGTTGAACAACCTTAGTCTAGTTTTTAATCTAAAATACATAAATAGTGATATTAAACAATGTAAAGTTAAATTTATATTTAAACTCTGTAGGCCTACCCAGTTAATCTTGCAGGTACTTGTTCAACCTATCGGGACACATCAGTCCTACCAGGACTTTTAAATGGCCAGGAATTCACTAAGTCAGTGACTCAGTAGCAGGACAAAAAGGAGGTCTCCACCTGTTCTGGGGTTACAAACCTTTGTCCTATTTCACACGTTTTGCCATCCAATTGGCTTTACATGATTAAATGGGTTGCCTAGAAACTAGTGTTGTAGTCAAGACCAAGACCAGAGTTTATCAAGACTTTTAGGGGCTGAGACCAAGTCAAGACCAAGACCAGTTCTCCACATTACATGACACACAATAAAATGTGGAACGAGATGATAGGTACTTCACAAATTGATCTGAAAGATCCACGTTCCTATTAAAACACCCACATACAAACACTGAGAGCTGAAATCAACGTAACCATCTTTATTTAACACTCCTTTTCCATGTTTACCATCGCAGGGAGGGGTGACA
Source organism: Micropterus salmoides (assembly GCF_014851395.1). Taxonomy (NCBI): domain Eukaryota; kingdom Metazoa; phylum Chordata; class Actinopteri; order Centrarchiformes; family Centrarchidae; genus Micropterus; species Micropterus salmoides. The sequence continues at coordinate 10,373,997 of NW_024044237.1, forward strand.
GTCATTAACAGAAACAACCCATTTTTAATTAGGGTTATTTGTTGCATTTGAAGCGATAAGTTTTACATCCAATCAAAGTTTGGTTGTTAACAAATAAATCAGACAACACAAAAGCAATTTACTGATATTCCCAAAGTTATGGTCTTGACTGGTCTTGAAATAAAATCCAGAGTCAAAAAGTGATCTTAAGACTGGTCTTGAGTACTACAAGAGTACTAGAAACAAACACAACACAACAGGCCATTAAAAAAACACAGACTGCATTTCAGGATCCCTCAGCACTCCAGATGTGACGGTAAATCCATGCTAACCCATCTGATTAACCTTACATAGTACCACAAGAAGGCCGACCATAACACACCTTCGACATAAACCCCCCCTTCACAAGGAGAGGAAGAGGTAGAGGGGAACACCACAAGGCTTTGGGATCCATGTTGGTCCCAAAGATCAAGGAATGTCCACAAGGCCCTCAGCATTACATAGTGTTATTGCACCACTGGACACATTTTTTTAGGATGACAGTTCTCAAAGACTGCATTAGCCAAGCTACAAAAAAATCCTTTGGGAAATATGAAATGTTTTACAAAATAGTAATTCCATTTTTGCTATAAAAGCCCTTTATTCTTAATTCACTCTGAAACTGAAATGAAGAACACACACATGCTACATCTACAGTATATACAAACTAAATGTTCAAGGACATTTTCATTTTTCTCTTTTCACTGCACCCGTGGGGTTCACGTGTAGCTAATGGCAGTGCTGACATTTGATAAAATACTGAATACTCATTTTTAGTTTTGTGCAAACCAGGAGCAAAAGTACAGTATTCATTGGGAAATTGAGGAGAGAGTAGGACATAGTTTGGGGATTGCAAGGACAGCAGTCAAAGTCAGAATCTCATCATCATAATGCAAAGGCAGAAATGTCTTCATTTACATGTTCATCACATCCAGTGTGCATCTTGCTAGAGGCCCTGTATCCCTGCGTGTAAGGGCATACATATGAAATATCATGCACTATTGTGCCGAGTTGAAGCAATAACCTGTAACATTTTCATATGAATACATTTGAGCTTAATGGCTAATTGATAAAACTGTGTCACTATTCAATTCAGGAATGCTCTTTTTTTGTCAACATCAGTCTTTCCCACAGCAGTAATATGCTGTGGTGCATGAAGAGTGATCCAGCCAGCGTGTCGAGCTCCAGAAAAAGTGGTTTTATTTAGAATAAACAGATGCTTTCGCTCATTTGTGTTAACCTACTTTCCTACCACATTCAATTCTTTGATGCCGCAGTAATTGTTAAATTTTAGCCTCCTGATGCTCTCAGTATAACAGCTTCAGCTTAAAATACATTCACATTTTATCCTGGTATTTTATTAATTGTGTTTTCCAAAAACTTTCACAAGCTATTTTCTGGTCACAGTTGGAAATCTTTTAACATGCATATCTCTTTTTGTCCACAAATCTAATCAGACTGAGTCAAGGTTAGTCACGTCGCGGCGGGACGAGTCCAGTGGAGTTGAATCGAATCAACTAAAGCTCCTTTTTTGATGAACTGATCAGTTTTAACATCATTCAGTAGTTTTAGATAAATGTGGCTCGAATGTAGTTAGTTAAGAGACTTCAAAGAGGCTCTTTGAAACGAGGCCATGAAAATGCCAGAGCACTAGTGGCGCGTGAGTCTGTCCTTTAAAGTTTGCTCTTGGCTTCCTGGCTGCGTGTTAATGATGAACAGATAAAATATTCAACTGCGTGGCATTACTCTGCATCTGTCTCACCGCTTACCACTCTGTGTGCCGAGACATATGTGCACACACGCAAAAACACAAAGCACGGGGGTGTCGGTCCGTCTGTCTGTCTGCCATCCTTGCACCGCAGAGTATAAATGTAACTGATTGTGCTATGTTGTCTCCAAGTAAAAGGGCTGCGGATATGTGGTCTGTGGTTAGAGCGTGTCCAAGTGCGCGGCAGCAGGCAGTTAGTCTTATCTAGGGGAAGGAAGAGTTGGGCTGTGTAATTATTTTCACTGGCTTTGATCCAGAGCAGCCTCTTTTAGACACCTGTTGGCCTCTGGCTCTGTCTGAGGCCTGATAATTAGACCCACAACCACAAGAGCAGGACACACAGGCTGTACACCAGCGCCGCCTCACAACATGCATATTAACAACCATTCACTTCCCATAATACTCCTATAAACCTACATCTGAAAATGACAACATATTTTTTCATATATAATCCAGTTAAACTTTCAGTGGGTGGCTCAGCAGTGTAAGTTCAGTGTCTTGCTGGCGAAGTGACAGCCATCGTCAGTCAGACTGCAGCTCTGTCTGTGCTGTAGATTTAATTTCTCTGTGTTCTTCACTTCAGTGTCTCAGTGAGAGCCTCAAAGCTGCTGCGTCCCCACTGTCTTTCAGACTGCGCAGACTTTCAAATGACATTGGCAGTCAAAGTCTCTCCTGCCACGCAAATGACAGCAACAGCAATTGATTGTGCTTTCTTTACAAGGCAAACTTATTTAATTCAAATTCCATTCAATTTGTGTGTTTTTATTTTATTTTATGTCGGACACAAAAGAACAAAAAAAAGAGGAAAAAGGGAAGTGGTCAATAGCAGAGATTGCTTCAGAGAAGTGAATTCTTAAAAAAAAAATAATTTAGAGAGAAAGTAATTTCCTGACATGCCTTGTCTTGTCCTTTCATTTCAGTACGTTCCCAAGGCTGCCTATTATTTTTCAAAGACAAGCGGAGCTTTCCGCCAGGATGAACCAAAGAATCACAAAGAATAGCTCGCCGCAGCCAATATCTACAATCGGCTACACAAAAATCCTTATTTTCAGCGGCCAAGAACACAAGGTTCTAGGCTATGAACATTTTTCTGTGTTGAACTGTAACCATAGTTTATTGTGGACTCCAATGCTACTTTTGACCTAAATAAGTAGCAATAGAAATGTACAAAACACCTCTCTACCTTCAAGACTTGTGTCAACCCTTCTACCTTTCTGTATATGCTTAAGTTGAGCCAGCATCTTGGTCGTTATTCTGTTCTGTTTGTTTGTGACTCTGTTTGTTCCTGTAAGGAGGTGTTTGCTCATCCAACATACCATGTATAAAAGGTAAAATAAATAAAAGAATAAATGTTACTTATAGACACGGCATCCATAAAGTTGAATCACAGAATGCCTCATTAGTTATTACATGCCTTTGTATTGCCTATGGAAGTCTGCTATTACGTTATTAAAGAGGTGGTATTACGCTCATTTTCAGGTTCAAAATCTTAATTAGGGGTTGTACCAGAACAGGTTTACATGGTCTAATTTTCAAAAAGCACCATATTTTTCTCATCCTGCACATTGCTGCAGCTCCTCTTTTCACCCTATGTGTTTGTACGCTCCACTCTTGAGCTACAGAGTGATGCATCTTACTTCTTAAATCTTTGTTGGGAGATGCACATGCGCAGTTCCCAAGTAAGGACTACTAGCCAATCAGAAGCAGTTTCATCGTCTTTTAGGACTAAACGTTGAACTGTTGCCGGTGTTCTGACGATATATGCTGCCTTGCCGAAAAATGCTACATTAGCACAAATCAATAGACTCGACTCTACTGGGCCCTGCTCCGTTTTCCATTGCAGATAGTACGTAGCTTGTCGTCATAGCGACGCCACACACAACCGCCGCAACGTAACGTAACGATCCACACAGCTTTCTCTTTTTTAAGTTAAAACGTTTCAACATTACTCAGAATGTAAAGACAGATAAGCGGTATGAAAACTTTCCAGCTGTGTTTTGCTCTGCCGTTGTTGCTGCAGCGGTCTGTGTGACGGCGGGAGCAGAGGGCTCTGTGAGCGGCCGGCTGGCCGGTCTCACACGCTCCTCCCGTGGTTGGTGCAGGCTTCCCCCGCAGCCACTTACGGAGCTCCTCAACTCTCAAAAATATTCAAGCACATTTTTGTTCCGCCATCCCTTCTCGTAAAACTGTCAATATTCGAAATCTAAACAGCTGATTATACCTCAAAACTTATTAGATTTAGTGATGAAATTCCATACGAAAACTGTAAAATATAAAACCTTCTGTTGCTGGCCTCTGTCTGGTGCAGCAATGATGATGCAGTGAATAGTGACGATTCTCTCTGACCAATCAGCAGTCTGTCATGTTTTCACGTTATATTTTAGTATCCCTCAGCTCGGAACCTCAGACTAGCTTGGTTTGAGGGCGTGCCTGACCCCGCTAGCCGCTTGGCAAGTAAAGGAAGTGAAGGGCTGGACTACAAACAAGCTGTTTTCAAGCGATTCAGAGCAGAGCTTTCTGTGGGAGATGGGAACTCCCTTTGGGCTGGATTTTGGGCTTTTTCACTTTGCAAACCTGTTACATGCACAAAAAAGAGATATAACTCAATAAAGGAGAGGGAAAAAGCCAAAAAGCTCAATACCACCTCTTTAAAGTAGAATATTTCTTGATAACCAGTAACAGACCTTTCTTTGTTCTGTATTGGTCTACAAGACTTCTGATCATTTTCTAGAATCAAATTGCATTCCTTGACCCAACAGAACATACTTTGGTTTTTAGTGAGGTCTTATTTCGGCAAAACTTTCTATGCTTCTTTAGATCCTCTAATTTATCCAAATCAATATTTTTCCTATTAAATAATCAGCAAATATCCATCTCTACATGTAATGGCCCAGACTGAAACTGGCTAACTAATATCTTAATAAACCATCTGCACCATAGAGAAATATTTCAATTCCTTACTCAACTCTGATTTTTTTAACCTTTACTTTAACAGACAGTGTGTCATGTTCATCAGAAATACTAACCCCTAAGAGATTTAGAACCTTTTATGTCTCTGGGGTTTGCATTTTTGTCTGAAGCTGGATTTATAGCTGACGCGAAGGGTTAATAGCAGTCCCACCATGCTATGAATTATGGTGCAGGCTCTGATTTACAGTTCAGCGGAGGACTTCTCCCGCTGAACTGTAGCTCCACCACAAATCTAAAAATGGTCGGGGCTTATAATGCTTGAAATGGTTCTCCCCAAAGTAAGTATGTGTTTACACTACTTTCATTTACCTTGTGATATGGAGCACACGTTCTCATAGAACTGGAGTCACATTCTGGAAACTTTTTGCCTTGTCTCATTACTGAACAGCAGACCACCGTGCAGTCGCCATGTTTACGCTCATTCAGTGTGATAGAGTGATCACAGCCAGCAGAAGGTTTGAAGGGTGTGGAGATGTGTGTTGGTGAAAAGCGGCAGATTGTCTTTCTTCAGCTTGATGATGTCTTCACCACAATCTCAAAAACAATCTCCAGTGGCAAACTTTGTCTGCCATTTGATGACGGGCACAGTGTACAGTGTGTTAATCAGAGCTCTCTCACTGACAACAGCCACCTGCTGCGGCAGAAAACAGGGTGGATGATTTGTGTGCTTTAAACCAAAGGAATCACACCTTCCAGTGACACCTTTTTTTAATCCATGTAGTCATCTGATTGACTCTTATGACAAAAAATATTGTTTAGTGCAGCTTTAAAGTTTAGACTGTAAGACAGAAAACATATGTTCATTATCTCCTACATTTTCTACCAGCTATCTCATCACCAGCCGACTTCTCTTTCCTCTCTGCAGCTGCTACAAAGCGCATGTTCCCCCGAGACATTAGCCTGCACAGACAACTCCTCTAATTTTTACCCTCTTAACCTCTTGAGGGCATCTGTACTCTGCAGTGTCGTAAGGAGATCCAGTCACCACCACACCCTTGGGTCTTGTCTGCAGTTTGCTCTAAAATGTCGTGGTTAAACCCAACACCTCTCCTGGGGTTTTCTCTGGGTTTGGACAGTTCCTAGTATATGTGTGTGTGTGTGTGTGTGTGTGTGTGTGTGTGTGTGTGTGATCTTTACTAGCTGCTATCAACAAAAAAAAACTCTGCATGAATAAAACTGCTGCAATTTTGCAGTTAGAGCAATGTTGCATGCTCTACACAGCATCTAACCTTTTAAAAATATCTCTGAACAAATCTCCCAACACACCCAGATCAAACTATGAATATAATATTTTGCCATGTTCAAAGTTGTCTGTGTTATAAAACTGTTTTACAAATCAACAGAGAAAAAAGAACACTATGTATAATGACCCCAAGTATTTAAAGAAATTACGATGTCCTTCAATTCACTTGAATATTGTAGTGTGCTTTTACAAATAATAAAAAATGTGAAACATTTTAAAAGCCCACATTTCTCAGCCTGTGCTATCTAACAAACACTTTCCCGTTCAGCTTCCATTTTGCTCTGGTCTCTCTTATGTGCCATCTATACAAACATTCACCGACAACAGTGTAAACAAATCTTTATGTGGCATGTGTAACTGCATGTTCCTGTAGGTGAATGAGAAAAAGAGAAAGGTAGAGAATCATCTGAAAACCAAACCATCCTGTATCAGACCTACAGTGTCTGCCCACGTGACCAGCCTCTAAACTTCCCCTGGTGCATTTGACTGTGCAGTTTTGTTCGACAAATAAGCCCACTTAGTGAAGCCTGGCATCAAACAAAAACACAAACATGGGCGCTATCAGCGTGGTATAAGGTGTGCAAATTAAGCTGCACAAGACAAAGCTCAACATGAGAGGAAATCTGCACCGGCTCAGGGAAACTGCTGCTCTTGTTCTTTCAATTAATGGGGCGTTTCACACACACACACACACAAACACAGACCTCAGCTCTCAGCCCGATATGGTCTCGAACATTAAGATTATGCAGGTTATTTGCATGAATCAAGACTGATATTGAGAAAGCCAAAAATGAAGCAGGGTTCAAAGCAGGACAGGAAAAGACTGCAGTATGATGGGAACGAGAGCTTCCTGCTAACACCTGTGACAAATCCTGCTCAACTGAGGGGAACAGAAAGCCTCCGGATAGTAGCGAAGAATAGCAGAAGAATAAGAAAAAGGGAGACAAAAAAAAGCTAGACCTAAAAGTATGCTCAGGCCATTACAAACCTGTGTATGACAATGACTTATAATTGCTTAAAATTATAGTTAACATTTTTTGGAAATAATTAGATGAGAAGATTGATACCACTCCTATCACTGCAGCTAAATATGACACTAAACAGGAGCTTGTTAGCCTAATTTAGCACAAAGACTGGAAACAGGAGGAAACAGCTAGCCTGGAAATAGTCATGGATAGGTTATAGACGGATGCACGCGCATTCAGGGGGATAAACCGCTTTGTTAGCCAGACAGAAGACTGTAGTCAACCATTGCAATCAACGTAGATTTCGCATTGTTTGTAAATTCTTGTTGACTCAATAATAAACTGTAATTTCAGGTTTAGATCTTGGATTTGCATATTAATAAAACATGGCGACTGTGCTGCAGGACAGAGGCACCGGAACTTATGTTGTTCAAGTCAGCATTAGATAAGTATTTCCATTAGATAGTGTTGTAGTACTTTTTGATGGTCTCGGTCTCGTCTCGGACTCGACCACATTTGTACTCGTTCTTGTCTCGGTCTCAAAAGCATAAAGAAAGGTAAGCTTTGTGTAAGTAACATTAGCAAAGCTAGCAAGCTTACCTATGTATTTTTCAAGGCACTAGTTTCAGTTGCTTGCCAGTTATTTGCCACCTAGACAGGTGCATAAGCTACCTAATTTAGTTAACATATTGAGGGAGGTAGCTAATGCAGTTAGTTCATGTAATGTGAGGAAGTGGTCTTGGTCTTGACTCGGCTTCGCCCTTCCTCGGTCTTGGTCTGGACTTGGTCTCAGCCCCTAAAAGTCTTGGTCTTGTCTCGGCCTTGATAAACTCTGGTCTTGATCTTGACTTGGTCTTGGTTTGGGCGGTCTTGACTACAACACTACCATTAGGCCTAGCAGTGTCACACTCAGAGATGTAAAGAACATTGTCGACCGTAGTAAACTTTGTGCGCACAATTCTACATCTAATTTATTGAAGCCTCTGCTAAAGCAGCACAACAACATGAAACTTAGCCTACAGAAAGAAACTCGGGTTTTGTAAAAGCACTGAATACTTCTCTTATAAATGCATGTGCAAAACAGAATCGTTAGTTCAAAAGTCGGGAGAGACTTGCTTTTTTTTAAATCTCAGCCAGTGGTGTTAAGAAACATTTTGTAAAAACCATACTCATTGTCGGGAGAGACTTGCTTTGTTTTGAATCATTTTTAAATGTATCCATAGCCTATACTGTGTACAGCATCATCTGGGGCCTCATTTATAAAACTGTCCATAGCAGAAACTCCAAAAGGTTGCATAGGCTACGTTCAAAACACAGGAAGTGTACGCACAAGAATATTCTGATTTATAAAACAGTGAGCACACACGTCGTACGCCAATTTTCCTTTATAAATCACAGTCAACTTGAACTGTGGCGTATGTCAGCAAGTTCCTTGCCCGACCCTTTAAATGCCCATAGTTGGTCAGTGAATAGTCAGTGAAACACCCCTCATTAATATTAATATGTACTGTCTGCAAGAAGAAAAGGAGGCAAATTCTGCCAGAAAAGCTACAAAAAGAAACTTAACCCAGTGTGACACTGACGCTTGTTTTGAATAGTGACGGAGGTGGAGAGAGACACATCTGTGCAAGATACCCTAGATGATGCAGGTACATAATTTGGATTTCCTCGTTTGTAAAGAGATTAAACCAAATGCATTCCACTTGTGTTTAAACACTTATTTAGTCCACACAAACAGTCCACTGACTGAACGAGGCTGCCAATATGATTTGTTTTATGTGACATAAGCAGTACACTGAAAGATCTACTTAATAAATAGTGTTATATTTATCCATACCGTGACTTTACAAGCAGCGCATCACATCCAGACACTGGCGCAGAGCGTTTGGCTCAATAAGGTAACCAACATGTGATAACAATATATGAAACTATGCACTCGTATTTGCTCGACTGAGGCAATGAAAACGGCATCAATTTAAATGCAATTTGTCCTCCTGTTTATCTTATTTATGAGAATAAGTTGCACTGCATTCTTTTGGCAAATATATATCCGTTTGTGTTTATTATCCTAAATCATGTTTTTTTGTGTGTGTGTGCACTGCAGATGATCTTAGAAGATGTTTTTTATTGAGTTTCAGGGAAAATCAATCAAACGGGTGTTTGTTTATTCAGAAAGGCTTTCATCTGTTTGGCAAATAAACTAATATTATTAAATTATATTAAGTTTTCTTGGCCTATAATACTCTGAGGTAATATTTCGATTTATTTTACATAATATTATCCATTTCAAACATTTCATTCTTCCTCCATGTGAGTCGCCATTTCTCATTTCTCTCATTTCTCCAGTTTATGTGCCTATGCACCGGTCTGAGAGGCTGCAGTGTTTTCAGTTCGGCTGGTTGTTGACTCCTCAGGTTAATTGTTGTTCCAGGAAAGTTGAATTTTTTCTAAAATGAGCTGCTGAACAGGTTTTCCGTCATTTTTAAGGATGGGGTAGTGTGGGGGATTGAAAGTGAAACGAGTAACGTAACTATTTACTTTTAATACCCAGTAATAAGGAAAGTAATATTATTACTTTTTTAAAGGACTAATAAAATTAAAAAGTAAAGAAAAGTAAATTTCTGGGTAACTTGCCCAACACTGATACTATATACGCCGCATAAACTGACATACTTTCTGCCCCCTAGTTGTGCGCGCATCACTGTGACGACGTTGCACAGAACCCATAGTTAACAGTAAAACGAAGTCTCGTTTGTACAACTCAGGTTTTTGTACAAACTAAATGAACAATATATAATGTGTTAAGGCGGGGACACACACACTGTTTAAACAGATGGCTGTGACTGGGGTGTGTGTCTGGAGGGAGACATAGCCTACTGGTGTGTCAAACAACTTAACCTGAAGTTTGATTTGTTTTACAAAGTTCACTCACCTCCGTTACCCAACTCCCTCCCCACACACACCTCCATCCAGGTTCTCACCCAAACTCTGCACTTTTTAGCCTTTCCAGTGAAAATTACACGAATATAAAACAGTGCTGGCTGCAGGATGCTGTCCATGTTTATTACAAGGACATGCGACAACAACTCCAGTGGTTACTGGCCAGTGGTTCAGTGTATTGACTAATGCATTTACTCAGTTGTAAGGTCTATGCGCTTTCCTGACTGCCAAAGACTAAAACCTGTGCAAGTTGGTGGAAACAATCTTTATGTATGGTTTGTCCAGTCCTTGTAGGATTTAGCAAATCTTCAGGTTTGTCCTGAGCTTTAGTGAGCTTAAAAGGTACTGGTAGATGGAACCAGGTAGCTGTTCTCCAGTCGTTATGCTAAGCTAATAAGCTGATGGCAGTAACTTCATATTTCCCATACAGACATGAGACCAATTAAGGGGCAACGCTCTCAGTTATTAAAGTTGCATGAACTCCTGAACTCTGTCTGACTTCAGAGCAGTGATATACACATCAGGGGAATGAGGTTGGCACGGCCTGCATGGGTGAATGCTTGTCATTATCTTTAGAGTGGTGGTGGAGGAGGAGAAGGAGGACAGGGTTTGGTCATAAGAGCCATTAATCTACTTGGACTGCTCTCAGGGTGACAAACAACCGGTACTGTGACACATAGGCAAGATCCTGACGGAGCAAATCACAGATACAGATATGTTTACAAATTGAAAGGGAGTTGCAGACGGCAAAACAACAAAATCATTCACTGAGAGTGCACGTACCTCGTATAACACGGCCGCACAAATGAAAAGTAATGACAGTCACCACAGAGGTTGACAGTTAGGAGCCATCACAATGGGATTGTGATGGATGAGGGGGGAGATAGAGCGTGGGGAAAGGAGACAGGTAGCTGTACAGCACCCACGAGAGATGGGGGGAGGGGCAGGTGGAGGGCATGAGGAGTGAGTGACAGGGTGGTGCTGTCAGCTCCTCTGTGGCACGTTCTTCAGGGGAGCCCCGGAGCGTGTTCTGTTAAGTAAACAGCTGCAGCGACGAGAGCTACTCAAATATTAATAGGGAGCGATCCCCTCCACTCGCCTTGTTCAAACTGACATTCCCTGAAGTGGACTGCAGCGCTGCAGAAGGAGGCAGACATACTGGCCTCCTGTAACGCAGTGGAGGCCACCAGGGCCGCCTGTAGCACCCATCAGACCTGACGGGACAGGGATCAGCCAAGGGACAACTAGCCACAGAGAGGCCCTCCTTATAGGCTGACACATAACCCCCCTGTGGCTCATTATTATCTGTGCCATGAAATATTTTAGACTGCTAATGAAAACATACAAAACACAGTTCATACCCACCCTCTCCGGCCTCCATCTGTGCCCATCAGACTGAGATGAATTATAAATGAAAGGGTGTGCAATCTGAGAGGATCGATACTAACAAGGTCCGAGTTAGCCATGACAGTTCTTCCTCTCTGTTTTTACCTCCCGTCTTCCCGCCACTCTCACTGCCGGAGTTTGCCTCTCAGGAGGAAGAAAAACGACAAACCGACCTCTGGCTGAACGCTAAAAAGTCAAGCTAACAAGGCAGGATTAACTACTTTTACAGCCATCGTTATGAAGTTACTAAAAAAGCTGGTTAATTAATGAGACTCTAATCTATTCTACCTCCTTTGATCGACCCACCACTCCCCAACATCCACCCCATCACCTCTCCACTGACAGGCGGACCGGGGGAATTTGCTGAGGAGGAGTAATGGAGCTTGTCGGAGAGCTCCCTGCTTCACACCACTTAGCCCCTCGTCCAGCCAGGGTGGTTGGAGATGGTGGGATGTATGGGGAGGGGTGGGGGTTGAGAGGTGCATCACTGATGAGGCTCCGTCGGGACTCAGAGCAGACTCCTCACCACCCAAACATTTCTCCTCAAATCAGTCACGCCACGCGGGCAGAGACGCGTGCAGCAGCTCCCTCCAAAATCTCTCTTTCTTTCCTTCGTTAAGCTGTTCAGACCTGGCTGACCCTAGGGCTACAGTACCCTCTTCACGCACTCCTGCTGGGCGAACACGGTGTCCTGCCTCATCAATAATTCCTAGGTTCAGTTGCTTCAATAAAGACTACACCTTCGGCTGCAGCCTGAACGGTGGCATTGATATTGTTTTAACAAGAGGGTGTGAAAAAGACTACTGTGCTGTTTTCAATCTGGACCAACCAAGTGAGATCAAAGATAATGGATCTAAAGTAGTATGACATTAACGCCAAACCTTAAAGACGAAATAAAAGATTCATTTTTCAGGACCCAAACGCAGGAGGCAGCAGGATGACTTATTTATTTGGTGATGTAGCTTACAGGCAGGTAACAGACTGGTAAACAGGTAGGCAGACAGGCAACAAACAGGTAACAGACAGATACAGGTCAGGGTAACATAAACTAAAATTCACCAAGATCTGGTGGACAGCTTGAGGATGGCAGGTCTGGGCAGGTGAAGGAAAAACCTGAGAGAAGAGAGCAGGGGCTGGAGACAGGGATGTTTAAGGTCAGTTGAGGCAGCTAAGACTGCTTATTGTTGCCACATACTTTGTGACAACATCACAATACTTCCAACCTTCGGAAAGGGTAAACACAGGTCATTGTAGCTGTTTGAACAAATAAACGATACAGGTGTTTTTCAGGTGAGGACAGTGACCCTCTTTCAGAAGAAGTTAAATTTGGTTAATAGTTGTTACATATTTATGTTGCTATAAATAAGCCATGAGATCCCAAAGATGTGAGATCACCCCCTCTGCCCTGCTCCACCCTGCCCTGACATGGTTGTTATGTCTGCATGGCTGAGCACATGTTGCGTAAGCGTTTCAATATTTCATAGGCCAAAATGAAAAATGTATCTCTTTGAACTATAAGTGCATGGTTGGAGAAGGAGGAAGAGGGCACACTGGTGGGGTCGCGAGGTGAAGGAGGAACTATGAAAATGCAGACAATGAGCAGAAATAAATGGGTCTCTTCTGAAAGCTTCTTCTCAAAGTCTTGTAATCTTCGTGTTCAGGGAAACTCTGATATTATAAGACTGCTACCTGAATTAGGTTCAAACAACTTAGACCTGTGAGTGAACTGACTGCAGAGTGCACTTTGACAAAGCGGAGGATGCTTTTCATAAACAACGAGACCTTGAAGATTAATTCTGGAGCAGGTGTCCCATGCCACAACCTGCCAAATGTTCTGCACAAAGAAAAAGATTGACAAGCAACGCCTTCAGGTCTTGCTGGGGTTGCCCCCACAGAGCTGAACTCAAATAACTTCAGATTGAGGGAGTGATGCCTTTGAGTTAAGGGGAGAGGGAACTTTTGTAGCCACATCAGCTATAAAGGCTTTAGAGTTATACTGGATATGCCTGCAATGGAGGAAGAATAAATACAAACAAAGTGACATCTAAGAATAGCCTCCATTTAGGTTAATATGAAGACAAATCTGTGCTTTCTCAAACAGGTCTTGTTAATAGATGTGGCTGTTCAAATGTGGTCTTACATTTGCATTGATTTAGCTCACAGAAACAGCTTTGATTAAATAGAACTGTGGGTATTTCTGAAAAACAGATTTGTAGCATCCATTAAGTGGGAAAAAGTCTCACATGATGTATGGAGATGCTGGCTGATTCATTTAAAGGAGCTCATTAGCTCAGTATGTGATGTGTTCATGTCAATATGCTCCTTTCAGTTTGCACCTTTTCTCTTCTTTCATTTCCTTTTCCATCTAATTTGCTTTCTTTTAATTTTCTCTCTTTTCCTGTCCTTTCCTTCCCCCTCCTCTCTCACCCACTCCTCCCCTCTTTTCCCCTCTCTTCTCTTCTCCTCTCCTTTCCTCTCTGTCCCGGATGATGCACCAGTCATCAGACACTGAAAGAAACAAAAGCTCCTTCTCTCAGCTGGAGCTGGGAGGAGCTGTCAGTCCCTTCAGCTCTGTTTGATGATAGCATTTCAAATGACACTTTGATCCTCACTCCACACTGTTTGTTTTTCCTCTATGATGAAATTCAACTCGAGAGGCATGCAACAGGGCACATCATTAAAATGTGGCTCAAACGCGAAGAGCCACGCGCCTCCCTAGAAACCACTCATGACAATTTTTTGACACATCAGCGTAAAGAACACGACAGGGTAAGTGACAAAGGAATTGTAGGGACAAAGTGAAATCATGTGTTTTCCCTGCAGATAATGCTCAGCAGAGGTGACACCAAAGCTGGATCAAAACAGGGGTCTTTCTGGAAAGACTTAACGAGAATAAATGAATCTAATGAGGCAGATCTGTCGGAGCTAGGTGTTGTCTGAGGTCTGGGAAGAGTAAAGTTCCTGTCTGAGTATATTTGGAGATGCAGCTTCTAGCAAAAACCTCAATTGAAATCGATGAAACGTTTACTTTATTGACTAAGACAGTGTTGCTCATAAAAAAAAAATTCAAGGACACAAGGTAGAACAAGTACAGACGAAAACGCATTCTCAAATGTTTAAGGTGGTTTGTTTTTTAATCTTTTTTTATTTAACAAGCTTAAAAGCAAAGCTAACTAATGCTCCTCTCCATGTCTTTCCAGAATGAATATAAACATAATACAACAACTCTTAATCTCAGCGGAGAAATCAGCCTTTGTTAACGGCTTTGTTAAGAGTAACGGTGGAAATGTGTTTCAGCCCAAAAGTCTGAAAGAGTTGGCTTTTTTCTTTCTGGGGTGATAATTCCACTATTGAAGATTTCCAGAGCTGCGGCTGAAATAATATGCAAATATCCACCCCATGGGGTGCAGACTGGCTGACATATTATCAGCAGAGAGACAGCCGTCGCGTTTTTGGGTTTGAGTGCGGTCAAATCAAAAGACGGAGGGACGAATTTAAAGGTGTACTGTGAAGCACATGAGACAACAGGAGCACTTTAAACAGGATGCCAGCCCTGTTGGGGATAGGATGCTAAGGCGTCCCGTGGAGACGAGAGCGCCTGGCAACCTACATGAAGCCTGGAGAGATAAGACATTTTGGAAGGCCAAACAATGAAAAATGGAGTAAAAATGTAAGTAAAAATGAAAACAAAGATTTGAATGATGAAGAAAAAGAGAAATGGTTCTCAGGAAGAGGTGATTTCATGTTCACTTCTTTCAACAGCCTCTCCAAGTGGTCTTTGGGCTGAAGAAAGATAACCACAGTGAATATTAATCCCCCTTTTTACTATGGTTTCCCCAGGTGAGTTAGCTCTGCACCCACGCTCCTCTGATATTTTAGGCCAAACTTTTTACACCTAAACATACAGTGATGGTATTCCTTAACATTCAAATGGGTCTAGGAAGATCTCTAAGACTTAATAAAATACATTTGATGAATTTCTACTGAAAATAGGTTTAAAATGTATTTGACTTTATATTTGAATTGCTCCATGCTCTTGACACCTGCTTGAGAACCCCTTGTTTAGACAATCATACCACAGCCTTTCAAAACACAAAGCATGTTTCTGTAATGACTTTTATCAGAGATGTTCTATAGAGGACTTTGCTAATACATAAATCATATCACTGTAATTTTTCTCTCTTTGGTGGAGGATTTGTGACAACAGTAACTAACATGAAACCAGTCAGGTTTTTAATGAAGCTGAACCATGGCACAATTACCATTAGACTTGTCTTTTTGTTCGCACTATTGAACGTGGGCAAAAATGTTATATTTGATCATTAACAATCTGGTAAACGCACCAGGCCATTGTACTGCAGTCTAGCTCGTGGCATTTTTGATATATGACCATTGCACGCCCTGTAGCACTTTCCAAAACTAGGAGATTGTTGTCCTCTTAGCTAACGCAAAATGGAGAAAACTAGCAAGTCATGCTGAACACATAATGATAGGACCAAACCATCTGAGAAGTAATGTGTAGAAGCACATTCAGATAAAGTCACTGTATCTGTGGTCTAAACACCTGGCTGGATGATATTAACCAGAGATTCAGTCCAACAAGCAGTGCCTCTACAACGACATAGAAGGGTACCAGGGCAGGGAACCCAAAAGAAGATGATCACCCCACTGTTTTCTCAGAGTCAGTGTAATGTGAATTCCATACAGGTTGTTTTTATTTGGTACAACACAACAGTTTCTTACATAGAGGCATAAAAAATTTATATTGACTGATTGTCTAATTAGCAGCTGAAGAGAATACTAAAAATTAATCATAATTATCAATTCAGACATGACTTCAAATAAAAATTTAGTAACATTGAATTTATTAGCTTTATTGATGTCATTTTCTGCAGAACACTGGCTTTTATGAGGCTGCAAACATATCTTTTTTAATAACTTAGTAACTTGCAGATTTTCTGTGTAAGTGCATGTTTTACAAAACATTATCTGCCATGTTTTCTTGTATAAAGTAAAAAAAAAAAAAACATGAAGGAGTGGGTTTCATACATTTTTTTCTGGGACTTCAAAGAGGCTCCTGACTGACGCACATGAGGGAGAATACACACAAAAACACACTTTACATCCACATGCAGACCATGTCATCTTAATTCAGTGGCAAACTGCACCCAACATGTATTTTGCTATTTGCCTCTGGTGATTCACTGTTTCACATTAGACTGTCTCCACAAACAGACTGGATAATGAGAGGAAATACTAAGAAGTGTGCCGGTACATTTGCTGTACCTGGATGTTTTTGTGCTTATGAGTCTATATTCTTCCTCAGGCACACAAACACTAAAATGTTCTCTCGGGCTCACGGCAAAGAGACACTCTGACTGTTTCCATTGTGGCACAAAAAGAAACCTCAGAAAACAGACAGCACGCTTCTCAGTATTACACTGCTTTATTAAATATCAATCTGTACAACAGTTTGCCAGCCCAGCAGTGCTCAAAAAGTCCTGAAAATCTCATTACAAGCAAACTAAGAAGTGACGCATAATGATAAAACACAGCAATTAAGTTGAAATCAAATTACGAGTTGATAGAAGAAGATGTGGTAATGGTTGGTATACCCCATCATGTCTGGTAAACGATGCTCGAAGGAGCCCATTGGACATAACAAAACTGCCTCTCCCCATCATTAAGTTATTAGATTAGCCTGGGGCAGCGAGTAAACAACTTCAGACATCTCGCAGCAGGCATGTATCCCACCAGTCCTCACTGTTATTGGATTACTCCGGGAAATTTCTCCAGAAGACAAAATGACTCCATGGAGAGCGTGAGGCAGGGGATGATTATTGGAAAGCAGATGATGGGAAGGACAGAGGAAAGGCCTGCTCAGGCTAGACTCCTGGAGCACTTTGGATCGAGCGGATGGCTAACGAGCAGGAGACAGGGAATGGATGCAGAGGGCAGCAAGATCTGATTTTGATTATTGGCCGCTGGATAGAGAGGCAGCTCGGACCTGCCAGGTTCTGCATCATCCGGCTCCTGCCACATCTCGTTTGGGTTACTGCCCCGGCAAATGTCCATTCAGCACTATCTAAGACAAATGAGGGCAAACTCCACTCAAGGTCAACAACCACCTCCACCAGGGCCACAGGGGGTCTGCCATTCTAATTCCTTATACACTTAGAGTAATTAAAACCCATCCAGAAGAAGCGGGGGAAGTCGATAGAATTTTTTGAGACTGCTAATGAGATGCTAATTTGTTGGCCCGCTAGGAATGAGGTATGAGGAACTCAAGGACAAAAAAGAAGATTTATTCACACTCCTGTTGAGTGAACTTTTTCAATTATGGTGCGTGTGCGGGTGTGTAGGCTACATGTATTCGACAACTTTATTGAGCAGTGCACACCGCAGGTAACCCGGTGTCTTTATGTTTGATAAAAAGATATGAGCATCCTTTCAAGCTCCTTCCAAACTCCTGATCATTTACAGAGCGTCGCCCCTGTGAGTTCAGAGTAAAGTGGAGAAAGCTCGCCTGCCTCGCAGCAACGAACAGATCGCCCTCATGCTGCCTGAAAGTAGTCCAAGTCAGACCTGTTTTCGAACACCCCACTGTGCCAGCCTTGTATGGACTCATTGAGTCATTTCAGGAGCGCTAGGCTGGCTGTCCCACTTTTTTTTCCCTGCCGATATCTGCACACACACTCACACTGCTCAACTCTCCTCCCCATATATTTGACTTTATAAGCAATCGGGTCAATCCTGTCCTCTCATGTTTATTAATTGGGTTTGCTCTTTGGACTTGAGTGTGACTCCCCTCTGTGTGAAGATTGTTCCTCGGGCTGCAGAGGAACTTCGCGCTGCGATGAAACTGAGCCGACAGTGGTGTGGTCTTGTTCTCTCCACCAGCACTGCAGTCAGGAGAGGCTCATTTTCTGATGTGTGATTTTACACAAGCACTGCACAACAAGAAGTACCCATATCCTGCCTGCACTGCCACTCAGCCGCAGTGGCTTTCAGCTCTTACACACTAATAACCTCAACAAATCATGTTTAAAAAGTTAAATAAAAGCTTGCCTCATTAACAAAGGAGGATAATCTAATTTCTAATCTGCAGGCTCGGGCTCAGGCTGAGCATCACAACAACAGCAGCAGTGCTGCTGTGAAGGACACATCGCTGGGGAAATAACAACAATTAGAGCTGCCAATCACCCAAAATGCCAGAAGATGAGTTTCTGCTCCGTCGGGCAGTTATACAGGGGATGCAGAGGATGGGTGAGGGAGAGGGGATGACATGAGACGTGCAGTATAATCACAAACTGTGCTTATGTCAGCTGAGCCACATTGTAAAGACATTGTGTTGGAATAGTTGCAGCCGCAAAGTAGAGCTCAGACCTCCACACATACACACACTGACTTCCCACCTCACTTTTTGGCATCTTTCTAATTAGAGTTCAAGGTGGAGACTCACTGAAACCACTCTGTTTAACTACTTTATTAATAGAACTGTAGAAAATCAAGTTATTTATCAAGCAAAAGTGCTTGACATTTGTTTCTGTTTCATATCATTATAAATTGAATACCTTCTACATTTTAGATAATAGGTAGACAAAATAGTCAATTTGCAAGCTCCTCACCAAGAAAGTATGCTTATATACATCTAATTTGAGATAGCAAATACGCTTTCAAAGATTAGATAAAGGATTACATATTTAAGAAACATTATGAGGAAACATTTTAATTAAGTAAGTATCAGCTAAATTGTAAAGTGTTACGGAATGTATCTGTTAAAGGTTCACTGACAGCGTATTTCATTTGTTTATCCTACGATGTCCAATCTTTCAATGCAATATCCCTTCATAGCATCTACAGCATTTTTTATGTTTATGTTTAGGCACTCACAGCACTTGGTTAAGGTTAGGGAAGGATGGTGGACTTCATGGATGCAAGCACCATCCTCTGTGCTTTGTACACCCACCATACACCATCTCCCCATAAAAAACAGGCCCCAGTAAATGCTTTAGAAAAAAAATGTTGCAAGTGAACATAACTCATCAGTGTTTACATTTTCTTCTAAAAAATAAACTGAACAAACAAATTAGTAGACTATAAACATAATTTCTAGGAGACAGGCATGCAAGCTTACAGTAAATTCTGACCTTTGTCATTGTTTGGATTAAATGATTAATAAACTAACTGGAAAAATAGTTGCAGCCAAAGGGATACTCAAAGAAGCAGAAGTTCCTTTGAAAACTAGATCGTACACTTTCCATAAAGCAACTCACTAGTGTCTCTATGTTCGACCCTCCACGCCTCTCTTTCAAACTTCACAGCCAAGATTGTAACAAAGGCTTTCTGTTAAAAAGAAGTGGTCTCCAAGGCGAGATAACTTCTGATGTGTGCCTTCACCGAGGCCAGGCTAGTTACTGATGGTCAGGTAACACCTCCAAAGTGGCCACTTGTTAACAGTGCTTCGTTTTCTATTTGTACGTTACATACTGTATATTGAATATGAGTGTGTGTGTGTGGCGGCTTTGGAGTTATTGGAGGACATCTTAGATGAAGTGAGCGACGAAAAGTAATGTAATCCTACATTTGCTCATGACTAATCAGTAACTGATTACACTGGTAGTACTCCTCGTGGCATGTTAACTGATCTTGATGAGTAAAATCATTGTAGTGCGCCTTGAAGTTGTTTCCTCTTATGTCACCCATACAGTTGTCCTCTCTCCTCCGCACTGACTCAAAACTCTGCAACAGATTTCATGTATCAAGTTCCCTCCAGGCTGTTCAACAACGTGCAGCATCACATACTAATACACTGTTCAGAAAAACTGGACTCCATCATTTATTTTCTAAATTAAATTCTCAGCATGCACAAGATCAGCTTCTCATTTTGAAAGATTAGATTTAAAGACGCGCATCCTGCGCAGGTTTACAGATTCTCATTTTGAGCTAAATTGACAACATCAGGCCATTGAGTGCGAGGCCATCACAGCATGCGCGGGGAAAGATGGTGTTATGATCTCGCTAATGTGAATCAAAATGAAATCCGAGAGTCTGTCACATATCAGAATGGAGGCTGCAGTTTATCCATTACGTAGTATTTCCCTGCGATACTGTAAAGAGATCAGCTTAGGCTCATTAGATTGTCAAATGGCATATGAGGCGTTCTGCACAAGAAGCACGCATCATTAGAAATTCCTAATGCCTTACCTATTTCCTGGTATTGATCTTGAAGAAGCCTAATGTTAAAGCAGCCTATCTTCTTACTGCTTAAAAGACAAAGATAGACAGAGCCATTACTTTTTCTATTGTTTGGCGAAGTTGACTTCAAAAGGGTGAAAACCTCTGGTGTAGTCTGAGGCTTGGGAAAGCAGAGCAGGGCAGCTGGAAGGAGAGGGGGATGCAGGGATAGAGAGAGTACTCAGAGATGGGAGATGGAGGAGTGGAGAGGGGAAGCCCTTTGATCTCTGGCAGAAGTGAGCGCCGAAGAAAAGAGACAGAGAGCAGCAAAGAAGATTGCAAACAAGGCATGCACTCAATTCCCAATAGTAGCATGAGAGGAAGAGACAGACGGACGGAGAAAGACAGAAGGAGAAAGAAAAGTCAAGTAGATTGAGCAAGACAGAAATGGAGAGGGAGGACGACAGGATCAGAGAGCGAGAGAGATAGAAAAGCAAACAGGAGAAGAGAGAGAGGATGAAAATGAAGCAGAGGGAAACAGATAAGACCAGGATGTTAAAAGGATTTCAGTCCAGGGGCTGTTTGGGGAGTTCTCCCAAGCCCTATGCTAAAGCAATTAGTATTGAACCCCTTCTAGGAAAGTGCAGCCAAACCGCAGCAGCAGTCTCAAACATAGTTAGTGTATAACAACCAAGTCAAACACACCCCACGGTCCCCATTAAACCCAAAGTTTTAATTGTCATGTCAGGATGGTGTTACGTTTCACAACCCATGAGTGTGCGCACTCAAAAAAAGTTGGCTCAGTGAGTCTGCACATCCCACTTCAAGTGAAACCCCAAGACAGCAAACAGAGCTGCTGCGTCAGATTGAAAAGGCCTTTGTAGCGTGATGACAAAAGCTCAACATTAAATGTGAAAGGAATATTTAAAAACAGCTGTTGCTAATATGGCAGCGCTGTGAAAGAAAAAGTTGTGTACCCCTTTGTTGTCCGGGAGTTTAGTTGAAAGCAGTTCTAAAAGTTTACAACCGTCACTTCAATTTTATGTAAAGGTTTTTCGTTTAGAGTTAGCCTGAATGTAACTTTTGGTGTACAGTAGAAATGACGGCATGATGCTAAAAATATAGAACATATGCTGGCTAACATTAGCCACTGATCATAGCAAAACCAAGTGAATTGAGCAAAGATATTTTCATCAGGAAGAGGAAGATGTTTTTTATCTTAAAAGTTACATACTTGTGAGAGTCCACAAATAAGTTTTTGAAAGCCTTTTTTCATGGCTGCATGCTTTTAATCATGTAACCGTGATAACAAAAGCTTTTTTTTGATTTTGTACTTGGTAATACAGTCACTTTTTTGTAGACAATAGTTTACTGGTGCAAAGGGAGCACATGCTTTGTGTCAGATTTAAGTGGCAGTTCTACCGTCATTTTTATCATTCATGTAATTTTATTAACTTAATTTATGGTTTTGTTTTTAAGCATGTTTAGTTTCATGCACATTAATACACATTTATTGTAATTGTACTGCCCTTTCCCCTAGTAATTGTACCAGGACTCGCCAAAAAGCTATTAAATTTCCATATTCCTTCAGACATTGGCACTTTACAGTTGTAAACTATCTCTTTTAAAGGAGAAGTTTGACATTTTGGGAAATGCATTTCTCCACTTTACTGCACAGAGTTACATGAGAAGATTGATACCACTCTTAAGTTTGTACTGTAAATCTGAAGCCACCACTAGCAGACAGTTCGCTTAGCTGAGCTAAAAGACTGGAAACAGCTAGCCTGGCTCTGACCAAAGGTAACAAAATCTTCCTGGCAGCTTGGGTTAGCTAAGCAAAGCTATCCGGCTGTTGGATATAGCTTGAAAGTGGTATCAATCAATTACTTAGATCATTTACTTAAGTAAAAGTATTAATACAATGTAACAATGTAAAAAATAGCCTACTGTTTTACAAGGTGCATTCGAAATCCTATTTTAATAAGTAAAAGTACAGAAATATGAAACCATGCCAAATATTTTGGAACCACTGCTTTGATCCTTAACATCCTTCCATGCATTACTCAAGTAAAAAATAAGTACCTCAAAATTATACTTAAGTACAGTACTTAAGTAAATGTACTTAGGTATCAATATTTCCATCTAAGTCTGACAAGAAAGTTAATGAGCATAGTTTCAAGATGTCAAACTGTTCATTTTATTTTATCAACCGACTTTATTAATGGTCTTTATTGCTGCTTGATTGAAGATTTCCTCAAACGCTTGAGAACTTTAAAGGGAACAAGGAAAAGGAGGAAAACCGTGTCAAAGCAACTGCAACACTGATCTGATGACCATTACCACTCCAGTTACTGTCTGTGACGAGTGACTTACAGAAAATACTCATGTAATCCATTACCTAACCTACATGGTAATAGTTGGGATTACATTTTGCCTGAGCAGCCTCAGTTCATTAAAGCAACAATTCAGCAAAGAAATGCTGATTTGACAGTGTCACATTGTTCCTGCTGACTTTTATAATACATCTGCTTCCACTGTTGTTAGACCAGGTGCCATTTCATTGTTCTGTCATTCACTTCCAGCAGTCACCTGCCTCCTGCACCTTCATCCTCATCTCCTCAGCCGACAGCAGTTGAACCTCAGTGTCTCCAGGATTCAGTATTTGTACATTTTTCACATCACTGTTGCACTGAGCTGTTGTTATTGAATACATCTGTTAGCTAGAACCAGTCATACCAGTCAGTCTCCTCTGACCTCTGATAACTGTGAATGCTTTCCAGGACCACTGCTGACTGGCGTTTTTCACTCTGTGAATAACAGCCGCCGCTGACTGCAGTGCGCAAAAATCTCAGGAGGCTGTCACTTTCTGGAACAACATGTCAGGCACCGACAACCACACTACATCTAAAGTCACTTTAACCACAATGTCTGTGCCATCCTAACATTTAGTTTAGCAGCAGCAGAACATCTCATCCCTGTCTGCGTGTATTATGCTTCTGCTTTATTTATATGACTCACTGTCTGGAGGAGTGAGCTGCTGACGTGAACAGGAATGTGTGGCCAAGAAAGTGGATACTGACTGTCCTGATTTGAGAAGGTCAATTACTGGTTTAAAAGTGCAGTTATGATGTTTTTCTCTGTGCCAGCTAAAGGAAAACATCTCGTCTGTTTGAGACAGGTTTGGACAAACCACGCTCACGGCTTACCTTGGAATATTGCGGCATTCTGGATGATAAGATGCTTGAGCTGAGCACTGACAACCTGCAGGCCAGACTCCATGTTGCTGCGTGCAGCTACCTGATACCGCTCCTCCATCTTCTTGGAACAGCAGGTGGGGCCTTTGGTTTGGCAAACCTGCAGATCCGCACCTGGCAGGAAATCAGCATAGACAGGACAGGAGTCTGGATGAGCAGAGGGAGGGATCTGCAAAGCCACTTTTGTTTAATTTCCACACAACAGAAGCCTCTTCCTTCGCACACAAATATTCCACTGCATCATCTGCATGCTAAACACAGGAAACACTATCAACAGCAGATTCCGCAGCCTTAACGAGCAAGTGATCATTATGTAGAGGCTGTGTTATTAAGCAGGGCTGGAGTCAAAAATAAATTGCTGCTAAAAATGAGTCACTTTGATGCGCATTCAAGCAATACACCAGGGCTACGTTGTTTTCCACGGTTTGGTCAACAGAAACTTCCCCACCACTCCAGGCTACGCTTTTCACACAGAGGATAAAAAAGTTTTTAGGCCCACAGGTGAGAGCCAGGAGCAGTTCGGCGTGCAGACAAACAAACCCAGGCTTCAGCATGCTTCCACTATGTATGACATTTAACAGTAACAGCCACCCAGAAGATTCAAGGTGATGAAACAACATTACTGCACCTGGCCACTGACACTACAGGTTGTTTACACAGACGAGAAATAATTGGATTCCCAGAGCTCTTTTGAAAGGTGCAGATGTAAGCCAGTGAAAGCAAAACTAAGGCGACAAGGACGTTTCATTGGGGCGATACAGCCGTAAACAACCCGATCAAAGAACAAACGCCCTGAAGAAATTCATTCAGTTTGAAAAAAATCACAGTGAGGAGGGAGATAAGACTACACCGTTAGAATTCAGCCTGATCAAGGATAGCGAAGGTGTCTCAGCAGTGACTGTGAACGAACTTCAGTTTTGTGTGATGATGCATTGAAGGATCTTTTACAGAGTCACTCTTAATTGTTTTATTATGTGAACATGCCTCCACCATCACAACATCTCCATAACGCTGTCAGCTCAAACTTTTTCAATGATGGCTTTACGAAAGAGGGAACTGCGCAACATGGATGTTGCCATTATCACAATTCTGCCTTACAACCACCTCTATTGAAAAAGAAAGGTCAAGTGGAATATGCACTCTCTTCCAGCTTGTTCCCAAATCACCCCTCTAAAACGATGCACGTGCGAGACATCACACAGACATAAATAGGGCACAACCATCTGATGTTTAAACACAAAAAGGAGTTCCCTCTCCTCAGTGCTTCCCACTCTCTCTCCCTCTGTCCCATGTGAATGTTGAAAGCTTCAGTGGAGGCTGCAGTCGTAACGTGCTGAGCTATGTCGAGGAGTTCTCTGCAGGATCGGCTGTCTGAGAGGCGTCAGTGACAAAGGCCTGATTGATGGCGTGGTAAACAAATGTCAGGGGAGTCTGCCAGCTTCAGTGTGGAGGATAAAGAGACAGAGGCACAGATTAATTTGGATGGAGGGCTCAGATTGTGAATGTGTGTGTATATATATATATATATATATATATATATATATATATATATATATAGCCTTGCAAGCAAGTCAAACGACAGCGGAAAGGCTTTTGTCAAGACGGAGGCTTTATCTTAATATGAAAAGTGAATATCTCTATTGGTTTGAGGCTTTGTCTCTTTGAGATCTTCAAACAATAGATTTTCAGAAACAGAGCTCAGACTGTAAAAATGAGCTGCAGGCATGGAGGGAAGTTAAACTAGCAGGAGAAGCAACAGAGTGACAGTCTTGATAATTAATTAACTCCCCAATAATTAAGTATTGTGGAGTCAAACAGAGAACAGCTTCAGCTAACTCCCCACTCTCTCCCATCGGGATTTAAGGTGTGGAGTCTAATGAGTGAAACAGGCAATGAAACTGTCACACAGCGCCTTTTGTATGCATACTGACAGGCTTAATATCTTAAATCAATACCGACAAAGGGTTCCTGACAGATAAGATCAAGTTAATTTCAGACTGCAGGGGCAAAATTATTAAGCTGTCAGTGGCACCATAGGTGAGGTGAGCGTGGCCGCTGCAGCAAAGAGACAGGGATTTAGCAATTATCTCCAGCAAAACAGACAGCTTCATCTGCACGTTTGTCGTTTTGCGGATGATAAATGCGTTTCATTACAGAAGTTTCCACAACGGTGAGGAATAAGTGAAGGATTCGGCAGGAGAATGATTCCCCGTAGAGTCTCACAAATAATAAAATCACACCTTCTAAATAAAGGCTTCTTTCTGACTGACAGATCACTTGGGAATAAGCTTCCTGCTTCTCCTTTTTGCTTTAGGCTCAGCTGTCTCTCTCCCCCCCCCCTCTTTTATTGTAATTCCTTGTCATCCCTTTTGAGCTTGTTTCTCTAGCTATCAGGCACTGAAAACACCTTTCTATCAGTCTGTTATTGTTTAATTAGCTGATTTTTGTGTCCTGATGGCCAATTCTCTCACGCAAAATGAAAGTGACATGGTGCAGGCCTAGGAGCAATTTAGATGTAAATTTCCCTAACATACAATCTCACTCCAAGGTGGCGACTTTAAAATGTTACGTACTTTCAATCAATACACTGAAATTATGGGCCAGACAATTCAACTGCTGTTTTCATGAGTTTCAAGGCCTTCTCAAAAATCCATTGATCTGCCCTTCAGTTGGTCACAGCCTTATCTGACAATCCTTCTCTGCCTCTCTCGTGGCAGAAAGTTTCTGCTGAAATGCCACGGGTGAAAACTCCAGCAGGGGCTCAAACAGTCCAGAGGACACACAGACG
The DNA here is from genome assembly GCF_014851395.1 of Micropterus salmoides. Lineage (NCBI taxonomy): Eukaryota > Metazoa > Chordata > Actinopteri > Centrarchiformes > Centrarchidae > Micropterus > Micropterus salmoides. The sequence goes on from NW_024044237.1 coordinate 10,400,506, forward strand.
AGAGGAGTCCCTCCCGTCACATCTTTAACAAGCTCGGGGAGTCCAAGCCAAGGGAATGGGGGCAGCCACAAATACAGCATGTGTCTGCTAGTTCCCAGCACCAATTAGAAAGCTATCACTATGCAAGTTTAATGATGGAGACCATGGGGGAAAAACAAGTTGTATTAAGATATAGAATATGTTAAAAGCTGTTCATTATGAGCATAAATTATACATCAACCACCAGTGTTAAGTCAAAACATGTGGGACTCCTTGGCTTCCTCTCCAGGGCAAAATAAGCCAGTGTCACTTTGTAGAGACAATAAATGAAATGAAGATAATGCAATTTACAACCAACCTAAGGAATAATAATATCACTAGCTACTGGGGATTACAATCGTTCTAAGTCATTTTAGTGCTTTGCTCACTGTTCTACTTTAAGCCGTTTGATGAAGCAATCATTTGAAAGCTGGAAGCATGAATGAGAAAGAGCCCGATTTCTGTTTTTTTTAAGTGTACACAAAACAATGAGGCAACAAACACAAGTGCCCTTCATTAAAGAGGGTTTTTTCAAAAAGAGACAAACTGAATCAACAGAACACAACTCAGTGCTTAATTAGACACAAAGACCTCTCGCTTCAGGTCAAATTGATCCACCTATTAGTCGTGTGCGGTGTCATTTAAACAGCAGGCGCGTTTCTTCTTTGTTGTTGTGTTTGTCTTTCACGATAAACAACAAGCCCGGATGACCTGACCATACAGCTAATTACTAAGAGGTCCACATCTTCTGGACCTTTTTTTGGCATCCTGCTAAGCAACATCAAAACAACATGAAACTATAATTGTTGCAGCTCAGAAGGAAAAAAGTCAACCCCCCCAAAAAAAGCCTTTGCAGGACCACTGTGCAGCTCAGCCTCCAGCAAACTAGTATTACCCTTCCATTTAGTGAGAATCTGATGCTGCTCTCATGAGTCAGGTCAGCTGCTAGAGATCCACCACATCCTCCGCTCAAACTGCCGCTGACCCTGATAGAGCCACTTCCACTACTCATGTACTGGGGTAAGTGATCAGCACAGCTCGCCTGCCTCCTGCACATATATGACGACACAATGGAGTGACCTGACACCCAGCCTCCATTTCACCTTCAGACACTTCAACCACCCACAGCAGGAACCACAATAAAGACATGCGTGGTACTCCTACAGCGCAGTCAGGTTTTGTTTTCTACTGTAGTGTTGTCTCTCTGCACTCACTTCTTTTGAATCATGTTGGTGGAAAGTTTTTTGGTGTTTTGCCCCCCCTGGCACCTCATGCAACATTATTAGAATTCTGCTCTGCCGTCCTGCGGACATCTCTCTGAATCAGCCAACTCCCCCACACAATACACCATATCAATACAGGCTACTTCACGTCTCTCCATTTCACACACGCGCACACACACAGTACAGTGATACTTGCCTCAGCCAAATCACAGCAAGCCATGCTCAACATTTAATTTCATCAATCTTTCATTTGCTGTGCTTCTCAATGAAGAACTTGTGTTACATCAGGCTTACTCCAACTTATTCCGCATAAATTAATGACAAGGATAGATTATGGATGAGACATGAACATGAGAAGTGACTGCATATTTCATGCTTTTGGAAAAGTAAAAAATAAAATAAAATTTTAAAAAGTCAGCTTATTGAGACAAAAGTGGAAAAGCTGGGATTTATGGAAATCCTGAGTAAAGTATAAGCTATGGGCCATAACTCATTCAGGATATTATATTATTATTATTTTTCAAATCTTTATGTGTCGCTTAAATATCATCAAGAATGATGATAGACATGCTAATGTTGTCACTGGATAAAAAGGACGTGCCTAAAAACTTCAGTATCTGTCACATTTTTTTTTTTAAAGGAAGCACAGTTTTCCAGTGACTAGAATATAACTGTTTTAGGAACAGAATGTGACTTTAAACGTTTCTGAGAATAATGAAAGATTTTGCAGTTGTTACTTTTCACAACACTCTTCACACATGCTGTGTGTTTCATTGTGGTTTTAATGGCCAATTTAAGAGGCAACAGTTCAAAATGTGGCTTTTTGCTAAAGCTAGCACATTTACAGTGACGTTGATCAATGTGCATCGTCCCTGAAAAGTAACTGAGTAAATAAATAATAAATGAAATAAACAGGCTGTGCATATGTAGAGCTACACAGAGAAATCCTCCACAAAATGTATTTATATATTATTGTGTGTAAGAATGAGTGATAGCAGTGAATGTGATCATTGTTGATGATGTAATGTTAGGGATGCAACTAATTATAAATGCAACACTTGTTTTTGCCCCCATTCATCATGAGCTGAACTCAAAGATCTAAGACTTTGTACACAAAAGGCCTATTTCTCTCAAATATTGTTCACAAATCTGTCAAAATCTGTGTCAGTGAGCACTTCTCCTCCTAATCCATCCACCTCACAGGTGTGGCATATCAAGATGCTGATCAGACAGCATGGGTATTGCACAGGTGTGCCTTAGATTGGCCACAATAAAAGGCCACTAGAAAATGTGCAGTTTTACTGTATTGGGGGGTTCCAGGGGGTCTGGAAACCAGTCAGTATCTGGTGTCGCTGTCTGCAATCTGCCCTGTACAGTGAAAACCGGGATTCATTCGTTAAGAGAACACCTTTCCAAAGTGGCAGACACCATCAAATGTGAGAATTTGCCCACTCAAGTCGGTTACGACAACAAACTGCGCTTAGGTCGAGACCCCGATGTGGACGACGCGCATGCAGATGACCTTCCCTGAGACGGTTTCTGACAGTTTGTGCAGAAATTTGGTTATGCAAATCGACTGTTGCAGCAGCTGTCCGGGTGGCTGGTCTCAGACGATCTTGGAAGTGAAGATGCTGGATGTGGAGGGTCCTGGGCTGGTGTGGTTACACGTGGTCTGCAGTTGTGAGCCCGGTTGGATGTACTGCCAAATTCTCTGAAACACCTTTGGAGACGGTTTATGGAAGAGAAATGAACATTCAATTCACGGGCGACAGCTCTGGTGGACATTCCTGCAGTCAGCATGCTAATTGCACGCTCCCTCAAAACTTGCGACATCTGTGGCATTGTGCTGTGTGACGGAACTGCACATTTTCGAATGGCTTTTTATTGTGGCCAGCCTAAGGCACACCTGTGCAATACCCATGCTGTCTGATCAGCATCTTGATATGTCACACCTGTGAGGTGTGGATTATCTCGGCAGAGGAGAAGTGCTCACTAACACAGATTTAGACTGATTTGTGAACAGTATTTGAGAGAAATAGGCCTTTTGTGTACATAGAGAAAGTCTTTTATCTTTGAGCTCAGCTCATGATGAATGGGAGCAAAAACAAAAGTGTTGCATTTAAAATTTTGTTCTGTGTATTTCTACACACACTGAAAAACAATAAATCAATATTAGATCAGTCCAGCGGTTTACAACCTGGGGTTCAGGACCCCCGCATACAGTCACAGGAGAAATCTAGGAAAGCAGAAAGTACATAATTGTGTTAGCATACATAAAATTATGTTTATTTTACCAGAATTTCCTGTAACCTTTGCTTGTTTTCTTGTGAATTACTGGATACTTGCATCCCTGAAAATGGTCCATATAATACAAGCGGGAAAAATCACTCTTTGGCCAAACTGGTCACAGCCTGTGGTCTGTGGGTTACAAGTAGACATCTCAGTGGTAGCCAAAAAGTTTGGGTACCACTGCGTTATTCCATCATATGAATCACACATTTTACAAGCTTAATGTAATTTCTCTCTGGATCCACGCCGTTATCGTTGCAAAAATGTTGGTGCCGATTTGAAAAAGACTTCACTAATCTACTGTATGAAAGACTTCCTGTAGTTCAGCCAAGGCCCGACACCATGTGGCGTCCCCACTGCTGGCCTAAATTTGCTTGGCTAGTGATTTGGGGATATGATTTTAAGTCTTTCTCTCCAAAAATCTAAACACTATAGAATTATTTTACAATCAAATCTCTTGAAACCAATTACTCACTCACTTGCAGTGCTGAAATCACATCCCATCATATTTTACTACAGTTGGGCTCTTGAGATCCCTCTGGGACTGTTAGGGTTCAGGAAGTCTGCAGAATATAAGGAGATGTTTAATTTCTGCATTATGACATTACAAGTGCAGTTTGGTAAGGAGTTTTTTGTCTCCCTGTTACTACACTGGTTCAGTTATGCTATTCTGTATCGATTGTATCTAACTACAGAACAACACGTTTTTTAACATCATAACCCTAACCCTCTATTAACCCATGTATTTTGTTGACACAAGCTTGATTTCTTCATTGTTTTACTGCTGTATGTGTAATAATACTAACAACAGTTGCAACAGTTTTTCCTTTTAGTCTGACATTATCAAAACCCAGTGTGTATAAATGTACTGGACAGGTAACCCTTCCCTTTGTCACAACCTCATTTGATGAATATATATGGAAATAATAAAGCATTGTTATTACCAAAACAGAAAATATTTCATGTTTTATATGTAATATGGGCTATGCATTAACACATACTGTATATTTATTTTGTTTGCCAAAAAGCCATGTTCACACAGTCACTTACAACCCAGAGAGTTGTAACTCCCTGTTAGACTACTAATGGAGAGTAATGTCACAGATATAGAAAATATGAAAATTCATTGTAGTTAACCATGTTTTACATCTGGAGTCTCTGAGACCCAAAACAGAAGCAACATTTTCTTTAGCAGACTTTACATGTTGTCGTTTCAAAATCATGTTTATAAGCTATTCATAAAATTAGGAGACCTCAAACAGTATCACAATCTACATAAATCTGTAAATCTAGACTTGACTCTAAATGTATGAATTTGGAAGAATTTGCTCACTTAATAAAACCAGCAATTAATCCGCAGCAGAGTATCCATGAGCATCATGGGAATGTGTAAAAAAAAACTACCTCTTAACTGGCCAGGATGAATTGTCCTTTGGCAGACTGGTGAATTGATATCCAGTGTCAGTAATGGTCTTGAGCCGCCTGGTGTGCGGCTCAGCTGGGCTGCTCAGACTCAGATGTGGGAAGGCTAAATATTTCTCTTGGCCCGCTACGATGATTCCCTCGTTGGCTGGCAGATAAAATGCTTGATGGTCTACGTGGAGGGTGTGTGAATAAAGATGGATGCATGGGGGAAAGAAGGACTCAGCGGTTGTGCTGCATGCACCCACAGATGGGAGATTAATCTGTGGTAGAGGGAGCATGACAAAATATGCTTCAAAGTGCGTTGCACATCTTTTCCTGCTGTTTGATTTGAAGCATTTTGTCATTCGTTACACTCTTTCATGTTCACTGAACACTTAATGTTATTTGGTAGACCTCTTTGATTCAGGTGCACGCTGAGGATGGAGAGAAAACAGTTAACCTGGAGCACCTCTCCTTGCTGACATGACACTAAAAGACCAAATTAACATTTGCAGCTGGCTATGATTCAGCCACATGAGAGGGATCCCCATTTACATACTGAATCAGAATGCAAGCAACAGGCTCCAGCGGTACACCAACATGCTGTGTTCTACAAAATAGGATGGGGCATTCTAGTTGTTCCTCTATCCCGCAAAGACCTCAACAATTTCACCATTAACTCATTGTTCTTTTCCTCACGTTTCAAACGTTGAGTCACTTCTTTTAAGACACATTCTTTCCTCAACCGAGGAAGAGTCAGTGACATTTGAGCTCCAGGGAACAATAATTATAGAGTTGGGATAATTACAAATGTGTTTCCAGGGTGGTCACAATTCATATCACACCACTAATCTATATTCTGCGACAATGTGGCTGAGGAAAAGATGCCAAGGGACCAGCCTGTACATGACTATTAATCAACTCTCACAAAGGAAGAGTGCTGATCTTTTTCTTTGTGTGCAGTCCATCATCACCTAGAACACACTTAGCAGAGGATTCAAACCCACATAACAAAGACCTGCAACAATATGCTCATATCTGCTTCCAGTATCCAAAAGTACTGACCAAATCAAAGTCAGTTTTCAGGAAAGGTTACTTGGCTCCATGTTTGGATCAATACTGGAGTGGATCAATTCTCTAAGATTGTTATTTAACAGTTAACTGGCGGTTTATATAATTCAGCCCACATTTTTAACAAGGTACTTAAAGTGGCCAATAGATTTTTTTTTTTTCAGAGCAGGTTGGTAAATGTTCAGCCAGAGGGATGGAAAGTGTGTGTGGGTTGGCGCTCACTGCTGATACTGGAGAACACAGCAGCCTTGAAATAGTGAGGAAAACAGGTTCAATGGTGTTAGAGAACTGTTGAATCTGAACAGTGGAATTGAATTTGAGTGTTTACAGTCAGAAGTGAAATGGTAGAAACCCACGTTAAGCTACAGAAGTGCAGACGATCTAAGGATGCAGTTACCAGACATAAAAAACGTGGAGCTGTGAGGACATGCTTTAAGTGGATGACAGTTACCTGACACTGGGTTTTCGGGGATCCACTTGGAGCCCGGGTGCAGAGAGTGAAACACGGTGCGCACCTCCTGGCAGTTTGGCACCTGTCCGCCGGGCAGGGAGAACAGCTGGAGGAAGGCGCATAGAAAGAGCGCACTGTGGACTGACGGACCAAGCATGGCAGGCGAGCAGCACTTAGCCGAACAGGTCAGAATAGAGCACCAAATCGCTGAGATAAACTTCAACACATCAAAAGTTACAGGAGGATCCCGTATTTGCGCTGAAGAGGTGAGGCTGCAGCTCCCGACTGAGCTTGGATCAGCATCCTTCCGCTTTCTTCCTCCCCTCTCAACGGTCCGTCCGCTTGGAAAGCTGCTCTGTTGAGCCTCTTGGTGAAGCTACTTCGATGCTGGTAACTTACGAGTCCCTCTTCACTTGCGGCACTGACTCTCAGCTCGGTACACAGATGAACGAGCCCCGGATATATGCGCGCGCTCCCCCAAAAGTGCGCGCGCCACGGCGTGAACCTGCGCTTATACAGAGATCTCCCCTCTCGTGTAATAGCAGTGGTGTGAGCTGATACATTGGCCCTGCCTGGCTGCAGGAGAGCAGATAAGGAGGGGATTCATGCGGTGCACGAGCTGTTGTCGTGTTAGATGATAATGTGTCCACGAGGATCACATGCATTAGGCTGCAGTGAAAATGAAGCAGAAGAGTCGGATACGATCTGAAAGTGAGCTTTTATTACTGAACCACATGGAGAAAGTGCACAAAGAGCACGTGGAACTCTCGGAAATCTGTCCAAACCAAGCAAAAGTGAACATTATCTCCTTTTATCTTCAATAGTTACAGACATCAATAAAGTCAATACAATAATGGCATTTTATTTTGCACTGATTACTTCTTCATTTTGAATTATCTTCCTTCAATTCAGCTCCACAGAGCCAATAAAGTTGAAATGCTGCCACCTAGTGATCAGTTTACATGCCAAACACCAGGGAGGCCAACATTTGAAACTCAGTTCATTAAGCCAGAGAAAAGCACCTCTATCTTAACCGTGCTAATCCTAACAAATTAGTACAATCTGATAAATGTGTAGCTGTTCACAACATCTGGCGGGTTGCAGATGGATACTGTGCAATTTCTTTCATTTTGTCAAGTATTGAAATTGTGAAGCCATCCACCTGAAAACAGCGAGACAAACAGCAACGCCGAGGAAACTTTTTGTTAATATGCCTTAGCATGATTGCAACAGGAGGGAGGAAAACAACAGCTGCTCTCTTGTGCCTGCGGTGAATACGACTTTTAGTCTTTCAAGTGTTCATCAAAGCTTGGAACAACAGAGAACAAAACCCATATCTCTTCCTTTGGCTGCGTGTCTGAGAAACAGAGAGCTTTGCATGGATTTGCACAGCAGAAACTGGCAGAAGCTGAGAGCAAACCAACAAAACTCGCTGTAAACCCACCACAGTTCCACCTTCAAGTGTAAACAGGCTGGCGTTTGAGGGAAGGTGACCAGCAATACCTGAAGTGCACAAACTGCAGTAGATCAGTATGTTCTACCTGCACTGTGAGCACTTTGGAACTGCAAAGTCGACATGTTCAGCTCAGAAAGTCATGAGTCACTAAAAAGGTGAAACACCTCTGCACTTATGAATGTGATACGCACTGACAGCAATGTATTCACCCTCCAGTTTATGTAACACAGGATATTGAAATGTTAACGTAAACGGAAATTATGACTAAGAAAAGTTATGTTTGTTTACAATGTTGTAAACATGTATTTTACATTTTGTATAGATGCAATAGCAACCTGGTGTCATTTTCCACACTCCTTTAAGCAATTTATAGGGTTTTTTTAAACTTATTTGTAATGAAGATTTTTAAGATTAATCATCTCAGCAGACTACTATACTTCTCTGTCCATTATCAGTGAAGGTATCTGTGGATTAAAAAGGCGACAACATTTTGGCTCTAGCTATTACAAACAAGTCTGACTTCCAAAACATTAGTGTTCTAAAAAAGAGTCATCACAAAAATGTTTTCAGGGCAAATGTAGTGAAAAATATTTCAGATCCCGAAAAAGAACAAGCCGTCCAGCCAGAAGGAGCAACTAGGGTAGTAGATACTGAACTACTTCACTAACTACACTAGATGCACCTTAGCTGGAGGACCTCAACAGTGGCAGGGAAGTTGGAGGAGACCAACGTGCCAATTACTTCCTTCAGGCAAGACACTTCCAGTCTGGATCATCTGAAAGAGATCAAAATCAAGTGATGGTGACAAATGAAGAAAATTAGTTGAACTGAACTCATTATTGGAGGATGATTACAGTCTGTATGAGTAGTTTAAATGAGTAGCGTAATGTGTTTAATGGGCTCTGCAAAATAATCAGTGACTGAAGTTGTCAGATAATAATAATAATACACGTTTAAGATAAATGTAAAATAAGTAAAATAGAATAAAATAAAAGGGATAAAATAAAGTCAAATAAGATCGGGAAAGGCTCTCCTATAAAAGTATGTTTTAAGAAGGGACTTAAAAGAGTTCACTGACTCAGCCGACCTGATTTCCTCGGGCAGGCTGTTCCAGAGCCTCGGTGACCTGACAGCAAACGCTCTGTCCCCTTTAGTTTTCAGTCGAGACTCTGGAACAGACAGCAGACCTCTGCCCGAGGATCTCAAGGTACGTGCTGGTGTGTATGGGACTAAAAGGTCAGAATAGATAGATAAATGTAGTGGAGTAAAAAGTAGGCTATGAAGTAGCATACTTTTAAGTAGCTATTTAAGAAAATGTACTTAGTTACTTTCCACTATTGAAAGCTGATGTCAAAACTTAATAAGGTCTTGAAAGATTCAATTCAGTCAACTTTAATAATCGCACTAGGGGCAATTAGTTAAGAGCAGCATGTTTGCTACATAACTCAAAACACACAACATCCACAACATACAAGCAGCCAGTATGTGCACATTTGAAGCACCATCAAGGACCTTACAGGGAGTTTAAAAGTCTGACCACCAAAGGGATTGTGGGAAAATATAATTCCCATTAAACCCATGTCTTGATAATGGGGTGCTACCATGATTATGGACATTTGGATGTATAAATAGGGCTATGTGCATTTTCAATGTGGTGCCACTGTGTTCTAAAAGAACACAACACAGTTCTTTTAGAACACAGTGGTTCTTTTAAAGTGCAGCAGTCTATCACTGCTGTATAGGCTACAGGCCATACTTTTCATGTTCCATGTTTGTAGGCTGAAACAGGTCTGACTGACTGCCCATGCAGCACGCACGAGCAGGCAGTTTAAACCTAGAGGCTCTATCTTGAAAAAGCACGAGCACAAAACGTCACAATATCGGTTTTTCCCTTCTTCTATGAACTCGTATGTTTAACTGGAGACTCTATAACTGAGTTATGATGAGTTTATACCTATGGTTTATACACGCGGTCGCAGCGCTCTGCCTGCAGTTTAAAAAAGTGGCGCCAACTGCATGTTGCGATGTGATGATGAGCGCGTCAACCCCCGTCAATTAAATAAAGCATCTCAATGCCAATCACATGCGCGTTTATTCAATTACGTAGGCCTACCTAATACAAACACCACCAGCTGGTCAACAGTGGTTGGATGGATTTGAAACTCTTTGCGGGTTATTAAAACAGAGCCCGGGTGAGCCCAAGCGCCAATAGAGAAAGAGAAAATCAACTTAGTACTAAAGTACTAAACTTATAAAGCTATTGTGACTCCTGAAGTACAAAATGCATTAAGTTTGGCTATTCAATTAGCCTAAAATACATTTTTTAAAAGACAGACAATGCATTAAGATTAGTGCACACGCTCTCTATTTAGGAATCAGCAGCCCGATGAGACAAAATAAACCAAACTAGGAATAATTATTAAAACTTTTGGAAACAAATACAAACCCTTCCCAAACTCGTTAATGACCACATGCGTCAGTCTGTAATAGAATAGAGAGGAAACGCAGACAGCCTACCGTTGGTTTGTGTTGAGCTTCACTCAATTGAATGAATCGCTACCCATCACGCAGAAAACTCCAATATCGCTACGTACCTTCTTAGCCCGCAGATGTTGTACCCTCTAAAGCCCTCTTTGCCACCCTTTCGCGCAAATAAAAAGTTCTGCCATGCATGAAATCGTGGGAGCATCTTTTTTTTTGTTGTTTTTCTCTTTGTGGGGGTGGGGAGAGGAGCGCAGGCGACGCAATCTTTGCGGATGTTGTACCTAGTCCTCTCACAAAACATTGGATTCCTCTTTTTTTTTTGTTGTTGAGGGGGGGGTTATGCATTCATTTTTTCTTCTGGTGTGGACTCCCCCTGAAAAACTTTCCCTGCAAACTCATAAGTTCAGAGTGGCCTGCGGGTAGTTTTATTAAGCCATCTCGCTCATCCATTCAGCGCTTTGCTGGTCAAAGAAACCCAGGAGGCTTGTGACCTTTAACCCCTGTAAACCCTGCCCCCACATAGCCCTCTGCTCTGTCTGCAGGAGCACGTCCCTCCACCATCCCGCTTCATATTCAGACACATATCACCCAATAGCATTGTTTTTGCAAGAGTGAAGTTTGCTGAGTTTCTAACCAACACGACAAAGGGGATCCACTGTGGGATCTGGCTGCAGTGTTGCCTTACTTGCCTTCCTCCCTGATTGAACTTTAACCTACTTCCCCATACTGCTTTTCTCTGCTTCTAGGGCTGTGATTGGTGGACTTTAAGGGGAAGAAAACTGCAGCTGCCCATTTGGACGTCATTCTTTCACCCAGCATATTTGACCTGGTGAAGCCTGTCAGTGATAGTGGAAGAGGGTTAATTATGGTCAACATTTTGATCTTATTTGCAATAAGGGGAGTCATGACGATTGTTTTTTTTTTGTTTTGCTGGAGTAAGTCTGCAGGAAATATAATTGACCTCCACACAGACAATAGACAGCCAGCCTACTGAAGGGCCCCATGTTGAGATACCGCCTGGTAGGGTGGAATGCGTCTCAGTGCTTTGAACTGGTCTGACATTACTGCTCCACATTCAGTTTCAACTGGGAGGAGGGGTTATTTTTAGCAATATTCATCCGCACCACTGCATGAATGAGTTTGACAAGATGTAAGCGGGAGATGAAGCTACATAAGCAAATCCACTCAACTATGAATTTAATGATCGGTTTATCTTTCAATTATTATTTGATTCATCACTTAAATCTATGGGAAACATTGCAAAAAATGCCCACCAGAATTTCCCAGAGCTCAGTGTGACGTCTTCAAATGGTTTTTGTCCAACTAACGCAAAAGTATTCATTAAGACCTTTAAGCTTAAATTATTTTTTGCACTGTTCTCAAAGGTCAAGAATGACCTTCCATGTTCAACAATCCTCAATTTACAAGCATATAAAAACTCAAAATATGCAGGAGAATTCAGTCAGTATTAGAGATTGCTTTCACTGTGTCTGGGGTCTACCTGAACAGAGATCAATGGAGACACTTTCTACCTGGTGCAGGTAGTCTGTTTCCCCAGTTCACACCAAACACTAAACCAAAGTGGTGATATCGAAGATCAATTCAAAGCAGGTTATTTGTATACATAAACTTTAGAATTGCATCCCAGGACAACTGAGTGGTATCCCCTTACTTCTTAAAGACCCTGCACACCAACACAGGTGTTTTCACTTTTTCTGTCTGATTAGACCTTGGCTTAGGTGGATGTTGGGAGCTATGCTGGTAATAACAAGATGTGCCACTCATCATGATTAAGATGCCTTGCCCCAACAGATGAAGCAAAACTCACAGGAGTGTCAGACAATTTAACTGTTGAGGCCACACAAACATATATTGCCATAAAGTTTTATTTTCATGAATGCTTTCAGACTTTTATAAAGTTATGTACACATACTTTGCTCCCATGGTAAATAAAAGGAAATATCCAGAGTTTGGAAAGAGAAGGGGAAAGATAAAAAGAAGGCCGGAGAGTAAAAAAGTGAAGCACAACAAATATTTAAACAGAAAACTCTAAATCATGAAATATATAGTATTGATGTTTAGGACTTTTTGTTGATGTCTACATAATATTGCCAGTGATTTATATATTCATTATTAAAGGTAGGGTTATAGAAACTAATAAAAAGAGCCAATTGTTGCCAACAGCTCCCTCAGATGGGATGACTGTGTACAGCATGTCCTTCCAAACTGTGCGTCATGACTGGACTCAAATTTCAAGAACATTTCTATGCACATTTAGACACCCGATTTTAAAATATGTTGGATTCTTTCTTTTAGAACAGTTAATTACTTTGCACCTTTATAACGAGAGACAGGCGTGTCAGAGGGGGACAAGTAGGTCAAAAGTTGCAAAGAAAACTCCCGCATGCTGTCACACTTTCAAAAAGTATATATTAACAATGTTCTGGTACTAGACCTTCAGCAGGCAGATGGTGTTACACACCGAGAAGCCATCTTTTGTAGGAGGTGACTTGTTTGTCTACACCAATCACACACTTCCTCATAAAATAACAATTACATAACAATCACTCACATTTCCAGTAGTATAAATCGAGCTTAAGCTTACAACTCTCAATGCTAGCAATACTGTATTGTCCCAGAGTGATCTATACTAGGTGGATGTATATTTTTTGTATAATGAATGTAAACCAAAACATCAACACATGAATAGAGGAAATGTAATAATAATTACAACATGTGACCTTACAAGAAATTCAAGACAATAATGGTGAGGTCACATGTTGTAATTATTATTATATTTCCTCTATTCATCTATTGATGAAGGTCAAAAGGTATCGGCAAGATTTGAGATCAAATTAGTCTATGAATGCATTTTATTATATTTTTGGTTTACATTTATTATACAGAAATCTACATCCACGTATATAGATTACTCTGGGACGATATAGTATTGCTACCACAGAGAGTTTTATGTAAGCTTAAACCCAATATATAATAATGGAGATGTGAGTGATTGTTATGTAATTGTTGCCTTATCATTTTATGAGGAAGTGTGTGATTGGTGTAGACAAACAAGTCACCTCCTACAAACGATGTCTTCTCAGTGTGTAACACCATTTGCCTGCTGAAGGTCTAGTACCAGAACGTTGTTAATATTTATTTTTTGAAAGTTTGACTGCGTGCGGGAGTTTTATTTGGAATTCTTTCTCTTAAAAACAGATTTTATTTTTTTAAATTTTTTTTCACAAGAGTCCAATAGCCTTGGATATTATAACAGAAGATAGCCTGTTGTGCAACTTCGGTTTGTCACAAAGCTGTAAGTTAGTTTGTGGTCACTGAGATAAATAACTACTGAATATTTTTTTGTCCAATGCATCAGTGTGTTTGCAATATTTATTGTGTTTCACAATAAATTTTCACAAAATGAGTTGAAAAGTTGATCACATCTGGATTTTTTTCAGCAACTCAAAACCTTTTGAGACAAACCTTCTTTCATAAACTGAGTACGTGACAGTGCACTGTGTGCAGCACTTCCGTCTATTTATGCATAATGTACCACATTCAAAGCAGATAACTAAAATTATTCTATGGGTCCATACCGGCCTGATGCTGACCCTGTGACTATCTGGTGTATCTAATAGTGATTTAAAAAGAGCCAATTAACCACAACTGAAAAACTACTGTAGTCTGATGAGCTTTTAAAAAATATATATATTTACACTCACAGGATCACACTGGAGCATAATGTAGTTGGTGTGACGTTACACTACATGTGGATCTGAGAAATTAATTACTTATGCATTTGGGACTTGAAATGTACATTTTCACCTTTTCATATTGACTTTGGTTTAAAAACAATTAAGAGGTCTGGAATTTTACATAATCATTACAATTCATTAAGTGTCTTTAAATAAGGCAACATTCATTACAAGGTACCACACTGCAATTCATTATGAATTAACGTTGGAGTGGCACCACCCAATGAAATACTTCAGTTTACAAATCTGGTTTTCCATTGTGAAAACCAGGTCGCAGTCCCTGTTCAAGTTTGAACATATACACACATATATATATATCTCAAGTTTAGGCATGCATACGTGTATTTTAAACTGTCAAAATATCTCGTCTAGGAAGGAAAGGAAAGAGAACACAGCACTTGCAAACTCAAATCCAATGAGGTATAGCTATACTAGAAGACAAAATATTTCTTGAAATCCCTATTATGCCATTTTAGTGACAATGGCAAAAGTAAGGCAATTATTTCAAGTCTTTTAAAGAAATATAACTAATCAGTGATGCATGTGAGGAACTCAATAAATTCAGTGCTCATCATCCAAAAACAAACTCATTCTTGTTTTAACAGTGCATGTGGTTATTCTGACAACGTGGGGACGTCTGACAGGACGTGCTTCCTGATGCATCACAGGCTTGTTACTGTGTGTTTCACTCAAATGTATTATTTTATCAGAAAAAAAAAAAGTGACATTTAAAATCATGTGTATGTTTTAGCATTCACCTTCTTCTCTTTTTGTATAATTTGCGGTTAAAGTAACAGTATGGATGTGAGTGTTTACATGAGATTAAGGTGATCTAGTTCATTCATATTCTAAATATTCCAGTCAAATAAAAATGTCCATTACGTTCAGATTGCCCAATTCTCAAATCGAGTGTAGCAGATGTTCAATATGTGTCAGAGCTCTTCACCATGTCAACTCATTTTAAATACCACATCAAGCTCTCATATAAATTTATAATAGATGCAACATCCTTGATAATGCATCCTTATGGACAACACCCTTGCGTAAACTGCTTTATTATTTCTTGTGTTATGCAGTGCTTATGCTGTAAAGGAGAAATACCTAAGATGGCATACATCAAGCAGTATAAAACCCCATAAAGAAGTTGTTAGTTATATCACTGTTTTAAATGAAACTGTGCTCAGTGTGTGGGGGTGAACTGGAATGCACCCAGTGAAATCAATTGGTATATCCTGGCTGTCCATGTTAGCAGTGAAACCCTGCAGCATTATCTGATGCCTTGTTTCTATTTCAGTCATGTAAGCCTTGCTGAGCGCAGTCTCAGAATCACAGCACAATTAATTGATTCCTCTATGGTTTTGATTTTCTCTTCCTGTGCCAGCTAATGCATCGGCAACTACAGCACTGCAGGATCATCTCTGACCTCTGTAACCTCACATATGCAACCAAAGGCCTAATAATTACACATTTGTCACCAAAAATTGACTGTGCCCACCTGGCCAATGTGATCCACATGTCACTCCGCCAAAGCCGCTTTTCTAAATATCATTTAAGTCCCTGTACAACACAACTGTTCACAATAAGGCAACAGACCAAACCTATGCAATTAGTTAGACTAAACAATGCTCAGAGAGAAAAGTTATTTGTAGGTTTTAAGCTGTTTACCATGACGATACATTAGAAAAATAATATATTTACTTTAGCTTTTCAATCTCTGAACAGGTTTCGGAGAAAGACTTTCGAGAACACCTCAGAGCTCATGTTGGCTGTGAATGGGACAACGTTTCTGTCTAAAGGTCTCTGCCAGCAACATTGTATGTGGAAGGGTAACAGTTTAAGGTCCAACATTACAAGAACGGACTAAATGCATTTCATTATCACTAAAGAAGCACTATGGTTTAAATAACAGTTCTTGGCCCACACAGGTTGCTGGATGGAAATCACCTCCACATCCACACTAAAAACAGAAAGTGAAAGAAGTAATCTTTTTTTCCTATATTTTGTTGTTAATATTAAATCTTAATGAAGCCCGTCTTTTAGACTCTCACTCCGCCCTCTGCAGCTCCAGCCATCACTTATACATCTACCACCTCAAGGAGCAGTCATCCCTGCCGCCTTAAGCTTCCTCGGGTGCCGTGGGCCTCTTCAGGTCTCGGATCTGCTTGACCAGATAGTTCTTCTCATCACAGAACTGCTCGTCCTCCGATCGGTCGGTCTGGAAGTGGCTCAGGAAATCCACGAGTTTGGCCTGGTTCTTCAGCAGTATGTCCAGCACGGGCTGAGTCTTGTTGGGGTTTGCAACAAATACCTTTTAAAAAAGGAAAGAGAAAGAGAGAGAAATTATGTGAACTGACAATGTGAAAAGTTTCATCCCATAATCAGTCCAAACTTCTCTTAAAAAAACCCCACCATTTTCAATATATTACCAAGTAATGTCAGCAGCATTTAGCAAATATCTTCAAAAACAGATATGTAGCATTTTAAAGTACAGCTAGACTTATAACAGTAAAACTGCTGAACTGATGATACATGTTTTATGTGCACACCTTGAAGACATGGAACGCTTCAAACTGGATGTTTCGGCTGTTGTCTCTTAGCATGTTCATCATCAGCTTCAAGTTTTCTGCCCGACTGATGTATTTTGTCATGACAGTGAAGTTGTGTCTGTCCAGGAGAAGTTCCCCAAGGAGCTGAAAACAGTATATTATTAAGACCTTGTTAAATTCATTGCAAAATAAATAAAGGTTAAACCGTGATCTTTATTTGAAAGATCAGTGGAGCTTTTACCTTTAAAGACTGCCGTTTGGTGACATAGTTGTCAGAATGCAGGAGTTTCTCGTATTCTGTAAACACCTGACAGACATTTTAAACGTATGTTAGGCACAGCATGAGAATTCTTTCAATTACAGAACAAAATCCACACTTGAAAGCTCACCCTGTCATAATTGTTCTCCAGAAAATCTGCACACATGATCTTGTGTCTTGTGAGGAGATCCTGAGAGGCAGCAGAAGAGACCAAGATATTAGATAACAACTGTTAACATGAAGATGCTGCAAACAGAAAGAAAATTTGGCATCATACCTTGAATGAGGCGAAAGCGTCTGAGGCGATGTCGAAGGTTGAGAGCTCAACGTAACGGAAGAAACAGAAGAAGTCTTCAGAGAAGAGCACCATCCGTGCCAAAGGCTCATGACGCAGGCACTCTCTCAGCATCATGCCACAGTTTAGAGCCACTTCTGCACTCTCATATCTGTACAGGTTAATAAATATCAGGTCCAGGTAATTTACATAATCAGAATTTAACAAAGGCTGGTTATAAAACAAATACTGTAGATGTAACAAAGAAAAACAGCAAATAATAAAAGTCAAAGACTTTACATTTCTAGGCCTCATTTTTCATGGTGAGATATTATTGCTGTGCCTGAAGATAACAAGCCAAATGCAGACAATTCGCCACACACCTTAACAGCAGGAGAATCATCTCACATCACCGTTAAATGTCAGGTTCTGATGTCCATCTCTGACAATCAAATTGAATTGTGCTCTTTATAGACATGACATTTTGGAACGAAGCCCAAAAACATGGGAGGAGAAAATCCATTACAGAAGTGGCAATTAGCAAAGGTAGCATTTGATCTGCAAAACAAACCATAATGCAGTGCAGCCGCAAGCCATGTTGCTCTTTGAGTAGGCAGGATGACTCAGTTTTTAGAGCTGTAAAACCAGCACTACTATCACTCTCCATCTACATGTGTAACCCACAGGTGAATGCAACAAGTTCACGCTCGTTCCTTTGGGATTTGTTGAAACACATACTGGATAATGAAGAAAATCCATGTTGAGGATAAGAGTTTTTGTTAAATGAGTAATTTTACCCAAAAAGTTGTTTTAAGTAATAAAATATTTTGGTATTTAATAATTGTAACTGTACATATTCAGCATTCATGTCAAATGTCTATTAAATACTGAAGTCCTGTGACCTGAAAATATGAACTTACCCTTTCAGAAGCATGAACAGGATCTGTGGGTGTGTAGAGATGTATTCTACCGTGGGTGTTCGGGTGCCAATCTGACGTCTTACAATATTGCTGAACAAATGAACCACATCCTTCTTCCCCTGTAAAAAACAGACAAACAAACACTAAGCACTCAGGCGGATGAATGGATGACTGGGTGGTGGTGATATGCAAAGACTGTTTTGCTTTGGGCACAGATGTTCAAATCAGGCGTACACACTGCCACTGACCTTGTGGTGTCTGCACATAGTGATCAATACTTTTTACATGCATAAATTCAGTGCAGAAGTAAGTACAGTGCAGAAGTAAGTACATTTCCCCCACCTCAAAATCAATCCTCTGCAGGTTTGCAATGAGAGCAATGAGGAGGTTGGTGTTGTACAGCTCTTGTGCAAGCTGGGCCACTGCTTCGGTCTGAGGCTCCTTGTCACCTGTTCCACTAAGTACCTCCTTCAGTGAAGCCAGATTTTTGGACACCTCCTCTGCAATCTTAATTAGGGAAAGCAGTTCATGACCACGACCAGCTGTTTGTATTAAGAATAAGAGTTAAATTTTAAATATGAGAGAGAAAAGATAAGACCTGCTGACCTTCTCACACTTTTTGCTGTCTCCAGCATCCAGCTTTTCCATGTATGCCACATTCTCTTTCAAACTCCTTACTATTTCAGCTGGATTCTTCTGAGACTTCCCAAACGGAAACGGCATGACTGAAGACTGGTAATCCAAGCCCAAATCTCTGATGAAAGAAGTTTCAAATATATAAGTTTCGAATGTGCTTTGCAACTTCCTGTACATCTTTGCATCAGGAAATGGCTGAAAAACTCGCACCTGAAGAACGCAAGGATACAGCTAAGTTAGTTATACTGTCCCGACACTTAAAAGTAAACTGTAGAGTTAACGATACAGTTTTAAAGGCCCAATACGATCAGCTAGCTAACGCTGCTAACTTTAAATTAGTTACTTTTTCAACGATAATGCGGGCACTTTAGCGCTAAAGTTACACTTCTACGTTGTGTTTGCACTGGATTTTAGGTTTCTCCAAGTTAACATTAGCCCAGCCGAATAAAACTGACTTTTTAACAAAAGAAAAGAGGATATAACGGAACTTAAGACGTAAAAACGGTCAACGTTACAGCAACACTCATCAGCAAAGTTGAGCTAGCTTGTGACCTAGTTAGCGGTGGGTTAGCCAGGAACAAGCAAACAGCGTCAGTAACTTACGTGGACAGCGAGTACCGGGGAAAGCACACACAACACACTGCTGAAATATTTAGTCCAAGCTGTCAAGACTCACCGAGTGAACTCTAGTTTTGAAGCTGAAGGAGGCTCGTTGGCTAAAGGTTAGCTAGCAGGCTAGCAAGTTGTCTCCACTTTCTTTTCCCACTGTAACGTCACTTTGAACTGTCTGTAACGTTATCTGCTTTACGACGCGTAACGTTACTAGTTGTAGCTACAAGTTGCTCCGACGGACGACCTTCATTGCTGTGATATTTCATCTAAATCTCTCTACTCGTGACCGTCTGTCAAACTACTTGCTAACCTAGTTGCAAAGAGAGAGTAGCTGGGCTGGCCTGTCTGACAACTTCATTTCCCTGTTCTCTTCTGTTGAAACTCTCGTCCTGTCCTCATCCCGGGGACACTAGGCGGGTATGTTTTGCTTTACAAAATGACTGCCACTTATTTTAGCCAATCACGTTGACTGAATTGAAGCTGTGGAAACGCCCTCTCTGCTGGAGGTGTGCGTGTTTCAGGGCTCACTAATTCCGTGTGGGTGGACAGATTGAAGACCGCATTGAAAGCTCCCCTCTGCCGGACCGCCCTGTAACTCTAATCAAGTGCAACTAAATTCTTGCAAAAAGAACATGCAAAGCATTTGTAGGCTTAGAAACAGTTGTTTTCAATTTATCTGCATGCAATCTGACGTTTAGAATTACTTCTAGAATAACCAAGTTTTATCATTTCTAACGAACAGAATAATAGTTATTAGCGTTAGGTTTATTTAGGTTTTCATTTTCCTTATCAAGTTCTACATCCATCCAACATGTTTTGCTATTTTCAGTGTAAAACATCCTTTGCTAATTCACAAAAATCACAAGACTCTTGTGAAATATGTAGGCCAATCAATATTAAACTAACTTTTCCTAAATAATGTCCTGCAAAAGTAACATCCCTAATACCTGTGTTCATGCTACACTACTCCCAAGCATTTCCCATAAATGGTCACCTATGTTTAGATCTGGGTGTTTATGACAAAAAAGATGGTGGCATTCAGTTTTTAAAATCAAACTCTTATTTGAACTTTTATTCCAACAATAATTAGGATAGAAGATAAATAATTGGGATGGATTGGCCCCATTTGTCATTTTTGTTTTACATTGTCATAGATAGCTAGATAGAATCTCAGAGATCTCTGCCCATGTAATTACTGTTCTGATCCAGACTCTGAAGTCTATACTTACACAACATGCTAAATAGTATAACGTTGAATGCTGAACATTTTCGGTCCTTATGGGTACCATATGACCATATCATTACTGATTCACCATCATGCTCCCACCAACAGTTGATGACAGGCATTGTGGGTTGAAATCTGGGAAAATACAGCAATCCAGATGTTGAAAAAATGTGAAAAGCATCAGAGGGTTTGTCTTCCTTATGTTACATCATGCATCTCTCTGTGTTATTTATAAAAAAAGGTATCCGAATGGCAGTGCTACTAAATACTATCCTTTTTTTAAAACTAATATTGCAAGTTTATTGAAACTGTGCTTTGTGGTGTTTAGTAACTATTGCCCAGGTAGTTCCGATAACACAAAGGTGCCTGGGCTGGTCTGTCTAAAACTCACTGGTCAACTCACAACTATGAGCCTTTCTGGAGGATAATAATGTCCTTTAGTAGTCAAGTAGTCAAGTAGTCAACCCTTAAACCTGTCACTGACATGGAAGATTCCTATTGAACACAACACCAACTGTGCATTGTGCACATATCTTCCCAGTTAAATACAGATCACACAGAAATGTCTATACATGGAAACTTAATTATAGACTCCATTAAAATAACTATGTTTTATAATATAAATATGCACCATATGAGCAGAGTAAAAACTAAAATAATAAGATAACCTAATCTTCCCCCGCGACCCTATATGCAGGATATGCGGTTGATGATGGATGGATGGCTGGATGGATGAACCAAATCTTGAGACCTGTGTAGACCTGCATTAGCTGATATTTTACTAAAGAGGTGCAAATGTGTAACAAATATATAAGATTTATTACAAATCTACAAATACATAAATTACCCAGAACTACTTGCCACACTCTGAACCTACGACTGCAGGGGGTGGGGAGAGGGGAGGGGAGGGGAGGGGAGGGGAGGGGGGCAGAACTGATCAAGTCTTTGTCTTTGCATTATGCATTTATACTGTTTATTCTCAGTTTTTGTGACAAATACACCTGAAATTAGCAGCAACAACTCTTGGCGTCTCACTGGTGTTGGTCAAACCTCTTTCCTCCTGAAACATGGCCCACCCTTAGGAAACAACTGTTTTTGGCATATTGATGCTTCAAAATTAAAGTCACTTGTTTTGTAACGGTAATGAAGTGCACCTAATGCCTCCAGAAAAGATAAGACAAAGAAATGTAGTTCACAAATACAGTATGTAGATTTAGAGACACCCCCATAGCAGTCTGTCAAACCTCTTTTAAATCTGCATTAAACATGGCCCGCCCTTAGGTAACATCTGCTTTTGGGATATTGATACTTCAAAATGAAAGTCACTTGTTTTCGTTTCCTACATGACTCCGACCTCCTGCATCTTTTCACGTTTGAAACAAAGCAGCATACGTTCGTAAGCAAGACCTTAATTTTGGAAGTCATACCCGGAAGTCCTGCCGTCTTGAACGTTGCAGCTAGCTTGATGCTAGTGTGAAAAGCTCACGATCAGTTCTGAAGGACGGAAAGAAACACAGCCACTGCTCGGAACACTTTTCCATCTTCTCGACCGTCTCGGCGCCATAAGGGTTTTTTTAGCAGGTAAGGTGTGAGCTGTGTATCAGCGGCTGGGTGATAGCCCGCTGTGTTTTATGGCCTATTGTCGTTTCAGGCCGTATTGCTGGCGTACAAGCTGAGCTGCTCTCTTTTCACAGGGATACATCACGTATGGCGCTCTTTACTTCGAAACGGTTTGCGAAGACCCGCGCCTGTCATGATAATTTCCCACATTTAAAGGGAAATATTCGCAGTTTTTCGGGTTCCAGCTGAAACATAAAGTCCAAGTGTCATATTTTCCCATCACCGACCTTTATTTCCCTGCATGTAAAGGCCCTGGGAAAGATTTCGGGGCGTTTGAGATGTTCATAGTGAGAATAGTTTTCAGTTATAGCTAGTTCGGTGGGGGATAGAGACACACACCCCCTTTAATTCAAAACTTTGTGAGAGATATTTGAGGCACTTTTTTATGTTTCACTCGTTCCTGTCGCAAATCGACCACAACGTGGCCATGCAGAAAAGAAATGTGATGTGGGAGCATTTCAGTGAAGAGCAGAGGTGGAAATAAAGGACATTTAGTGTTATTTACACGGGCAGGATTGTGTATTTACACGCTGGCTCCGCCGCTGGAGCCGCCGCAGTGTGATCATGGCCCTGCTATCGTGGCTGTAATGGCTCTATCAAGGCGTCGCAGCACACTGCTATTGTGATTTTAAAAACACCCACTTTCGTTGGTGGACTATTAGGGATTGAGAAGGTCTTTTTTAATCCCCATATTTAATGCATTTGTGGCGCCCGCAGCGCAATATTGACAGCATCAAACAGACTATCTCTGCAAATGACAGCACACATTTGGAGGATTGATCTACCTCTCTGCTCTGAAGAATACAGTGATGGGTTTGCAACCAGTCTTGGGTGATTTTCAAGCAAGTGATTATTAATACACATCTAAAAGGATTAATTAAAATGCAGCTGAAATTGATACAATAACAATACTTTTATTTAAATCACCCCAGCTCCTGGTAATTCATATGTTTTCACAGTCCAACATGTCCGGTTTCCGCTGAATAATGTATTTTGTTTTTAGAGAATAAGCCTGTATGTTTAAGGTAAACTGGGTGGCATCAGATCTGGTCCTTCAGGTTCAGAGTTCTGCTGCTGATTTCCGTTCATGATTCATCAGACTTTGATCTGAGATGACTGGTGAAAGTGGTTAATTGTCAGCATGTGGTGTGCCATATTGTCTGTATAACATAAACGACAGAAACAACAGTATTGATAACCCTCTTCAAACATAGGCAGGATCTCGCAAAATTCTGGCATTGTTAGGCAATTTTAGTATATTCTTATTCCGTGGATTTTACTATTTATTATTTTACTATTTTACACTTCAGGCCATCAGAAACTCATCACAGCACAGTCCACCAAAGTTAACTAGGATCAGAAGTTGAGAAAGTGTCAAGCTGTAGTCCTGCAACAAATGCGTGGGCCCCATGTGTGATCCATCACGGGCTGGTGTATTTAGGACACAGGCCGCTTCTTATGTGACTTCCGTTGCACTGTTTTGGAGTTACTTTCAGTAGTTTAGTCAAAGTCTTGTTTCCAGCTGTTTCTGGGAAAGCATGTCGAATGGCTCCTTTCCAAAGGGTTTTAGTCATTATTTCACAGTACTCACATTAATTGGTAAGAGAACTCCAAACCACAGTTTACTCTTCAATATGTAAGGGATATTTAGCAACCCTTACTATGGAAGGTTATGTAGATGTACAATTGTTTTTCACTAGTTATGAACACATTAATAACTGAACAACTCAAAAATATGTTGTTATATTACCTGCTAATGTGTTGGGCCATAATCTTTTCGTTATTTATCTACATTGACTGGGACTCTGAGCATCAATGTGTATGAAAGCTGTTATAATGATTATTGCAGTTGACATAGCATGGCAGTGTTACTGGATGACTTAGTGAAGTGGACAATTGTTTTTATAACTGCTTTGATAATATCTATTTAAAAGGTTCTACTAGCCTGTGTTATGCAAAGCTATCTTGTCATTCTTTCTTTAACATATTTGTGGTGTTTTTTTGTTTTTGTTTTTTCATTAGAAGCTTGGGCAAACAAAAGAGCCTTTGGTCATGTCAGGACAGAGGAAAGGAGCTGCAGCACGGCTGCTTAAGTGTGCCTTCTGCAGAACCAATCGGGACAAGGAGTGCGGGCAGCTGCTAGTGTCTGACAGCCAGAAGGTGGCAGCCCACCATAAGTGCATGGTGAGGAAAGCACATTGTTTTCTTCCACGTGTGCCTGTGATCCTTCTAGACAAAGTCATGCTTACTTGCAACCTTTCTCACATACAGAGAATAGTGTAGAGCTCAGACAAAAAAGTAAAGAAAAATCTGATTCTTATGTTATGTCATTTGTTTATACGGGAATGCTACAAAAATCCTTTTATATATATATATCCTATTTTATATATATATTTTATAAAGCAAAAAAAAGAGAAACTATGAAAATAACATGAATGAGTTTAGCAGAGATAAGTAATTTATCTCCCATAGATTACCTTGAAAGGCTCAAATTTGTCTTTTGTCCCCTGGGTGAGCCTGACCTTCACTTCAAAACTACTCGTAGTCCTCAGACGTAATGTTCAAAAAAATGTGGCAAAATAAAAAATGGCAAATGCACGGTAAGTATGATGCTTTGAAATCAGCTCCGATGCTTGTAAATGATATACATGTTCACCCTCACTTGAGTGTGGGAAAATGGTGCATAAGCAGTAGTCAAGGGAAATAAAAACTTGCATATCATCATTATCATATGAAAAGACGGCACAAACCAATTTATATCTATTTTTTAATAAATGTCCTATGCAGCTTTTCTCCTCTGCCCTGGTCACATCGCACTCCGACAGTGAAAACATTGGAGGATTTTCCATTGAGGATGTGAAAAAGGAGATCAAGAGGGGAAATAAATTGGTAAGTACCCGCTGTCCCTCTCAGTGTACCAGAAATGACAGAGAGGGAGTGTTGTAAGGCTTTGGGACTGTGTTCCTATACATTTATTTAAATTTATATTACTTGTTGAGGTTAACCGTTGTTAAAAGCACCAAATGCTGGACATAAGGATATGCAGTAGCTGCTTTATTTAACTAATAATGATGATGATGCATGTTTTTATACACTGCTGTTTTATTGAGCATATGGTAACATTCTTGTGTCTGCATGGTAAAGCTTCCTCTGTGTCTATACCTGAGGGTTGTGTGTTCATTCAAGTTGTTTTTAATATGGTGTCTATGTGTGCATGTATTCCAAATGACACTGATATTTGCTTATTAGCATTGCATCAGATCTCTCTCGTGTTTTACTTCATTTTTAAGTGAGGAATATCGGCCTTTTCCATCTAATGTTAGAGTAACCAGGGTTGGAACCCACCCCCTGGCTCGGTTGCCCACCCTGCTGGCCAGGGGGTCGGCATCTTTGAAGTCCAGTTTGCGTTGGCCCCAGTGCGAGTCGTTTCGGTGCCTTTGAGTTAGTACAGTCGATTATGGCAAAAATCATAATTACGATTACTCATTGACTTAAAATTGAATGCTTCATTTTGAAAACTTATGATATGCATTACCCCCAAATTCCTGAATAGCCAATGAAATCACTATCAGACCTTGGCATTGCACAAGCTGAGGACACTGGGAAATTAGGAATCAAATGTAAATATAGATTTTATTGTTTTTATTAAATATTTTATTGAGTTTTTCAAGGGAACAAACAGACAACAAAGAGAAACAATAGACAGCACCACTCCAACATCCTATCATGGATAAGTACAGACAAGATATTCTTGAATGGGGGTTAAATAATAAAAATAAGAATGAAAGCAATGTGAGAGCAAAGGGGAACAGCCATTTTGTAAAATATCTGAAACACTGAGTGGGATATAGTCAAGAAGGGGTTGCCACAGCCTATCAAAGGAGCTTTCATTTCCCTTCAAGACTTTGCTCACTCGCTACATTGGTATAGCTTTGAAAATCTCCCCATGCCACTGGTGTTCAGTGTGAGACCTAGGCTTGATCCACTGAAACAAAATGCATCTCTTTCCTCTTTGGAGTGGAAGTTTAAACAAAAGTTTTCCCTGCATGTAGGGCATACACAAGTCCAAATGTAAATAAGTTTACATCATGCATTTCTCAATTAATGTACGTCGTGTGTTCGTGAATGTGTGTGAGCATATGCAGCTTCACTGCAGTGTGTAGGTGAACTGAGCTTACGAGAGATGTGTTAGCTGTTAGCCCTCAAAAATGTCAGCTTATGTTTAAAAAAAAAAAGAAGAAAGATTGATAAGAGTTTTTAATAAAACATGAACAAGTATTTATTTATATATTTATAAGTCAAAGGTAAAGCTCTATGATTAGTTTGCGGAGAACAG
This sequence comes from Micropterus salmoides, assembly GCF_014851395.1. Lineage (NCBI taxonomy): Eukaryota > Metazoa > Chordata > Actinopteri > Centrarchiformes > Centrarchidae > Micropterus > Micropterus salmoides. Next base: position 10,427,088 of record NW_024044237.1, read on the forward strand.
ATCTCCACGTTTAAGGATTACAATTTGAATCATTATTACGAGACTAAACATGAAATACAGAAATTTGACTGATGCAGAGCAGGAACGGACATAAACTGCAAAAGCATCAAGGCCTTTTTATCAAGCTTTTCACAGGGATGCAGCTGCCAAGACCAGATATGTGATTTCACACAAAATCGCAAAAAAAAACAGTAAAGCCTAGTGCACACTACACGATTTTAAACCTGATTTGTCCGGTCGGCAAGCTCGGCGACTGTCAGGCTGTGATCAGGAGTAAATCAGCGGTCGATCAGCAGTCGCCAATTGTTATGTGTGAAGTACTCAACGACGCATCAAAACAGCTCCCTAACACATTTCTGACACATCACAGACACCAGCCAAATAACTAGTATGCCAAATATCTGGAGGAGTCGGCCGACTCGACATCCACATCCAGCCAGTGAGAGCAGGCAGCTACTTTTTCACTGCAAAACACTTTTTACTCCCCTGCAGCTCTCTCTGTAGACAATCGCAAAACGCAATATTAATGCGACACACACACCAGGGACGCACACACAGCTGTCTCTTGATTTAAGTTAAAATGTTTCAACATTACTCAGAATCTAAAGACAGATAAGATGGAGGTGATACGAAAAAAGTACCTGGTAGCAAGTACAAGTACACAAAGGAAAACCAAAAGAATGCGAGTAGAGTCGAGGCGAGTCGAGTCGAGGTGGTACCTTGCAGTGGAAAAGGTGCTTTACGTTTCTCTCTCCCTGTTTGTCCGCTTCGGTGACTTTCTCCATCAGTAGTAGGCTAGGCTGTATAAAGTCACCGAAAAGAAACAGAACTTGTCTTCTGGACTTTTCCTCCGGTGATTCCCTTCACAGCAGCAGCTGCATGTTGCGGAGGTGTGTTGACGACGTAGCCTATCAAAACAAAACTAACGTGGTAGCTAACAAATAACATCTGACTGGTGTGTCCAGTGTCGCGACTTGAAACGTTTCTCTGATAAATGCAACAGTGTGTCGTCTAACCTGGGCGGCTGGCGGCAAGGCAATTTCAAGAATTCACAACAGTGGCACAGGATTTTCCTCTCCCTTCACTTGCAGTGTGGATAATGAACCTAGTGATGTTCAGGTCAAACTCCCTGACCTGATACAGTACTAGCAGAGCACAAGTCAGTATTGCCGCTCGGTAATGCTCAGTGATTAGAAAAGAACTGAAAAACATGAAATTAGATGCTATGCTAACAAATGATACATAATTCTAAATATGGGTAGTTTATCTGTGCATGAATTTAAATATGTTTTTTTATTTTACAGACTATTAATATTTAGCTTTCTCTGCTGTTTTTCTGGTTTTTTTCATATTGTTGTCTGCTTCTGTGCCGTCTTCCCTGCTGAGTTTAATTAGGTTTTCTCCTGCAACATCATATTTTCCCCACAGGGATGATCGTTTCATGATATTTGCATATGGCCTTTCAGACAGTTGTGCCTGTCAGGGCCCCGTGATCTTTGGAGAGAGAAATTATTAATCAGACCCACATCGTAAAATCACATTTCACATTACTAATTGACAAATCATATTTCAAGTTGTCAGCTATTTTGAATAAATATCAAAGGTTGCAGAACTGCGTGATGCTAATCACTTTCTTCCCCCCCATCAGATGTGTTCTTCGTGTCACCGACCGGGTGCTACTATTGGCTGTGACGTGAAGACATGCCGGAGAACCTATCACTATTACTGCGCTGTAAAGGACAAAGCCCAGATCAAAGAGAATCCCTCACAAGGGATTTACCTGTAAGTCAGTTTGCCTTTGGACTCTTTTTCTGACAATTGAGATATTTTCATATTTCATGTTAAAGTAAATTAAAATATTTTTGCTTTTGCTCCCAAACATAGCGTTTACTGTCGCAAACACAGAGATGCTTCTCAGGATGGCATTCAAGGTATGCTTTAACATCTGTTATATCGCTACATGGATGATTTGATTTACAGCTGGGTACCTGTTTTCCATTTCAGTTAAAAGACCCCATGAATTTCAGTTGTTTGAAATGTACTTAACAATAATATTCTCAAGATACAGTGATGATTGTCGATTTATAAACTGTATCATTTTGAAATGTGTTGTAATGATAAATTCTGTCACTACCAAAAAACATGCTCTTACAGCAGTGCCCCAATTATCTGCTTTGTGCTCGACATTTAGTCTCATTTAAGTTCTTGATCTAATTTTTGTGTTAAAATTGTTATAAAAAAACATCCACTTACAGGCTCTATGCTTGGATTCATCAGTTATAAACGGGAAAAATTGTGCTAATCATCATTGATCTGTCATTAGATGAAGAAGGAGCTGTGGCCAATGATTCAGACTCATCGCCGCCACAAAGCAGAGGCAGAGGAAGGTTTGAGAAGGGGAGAGCCAAGGTCGGATCTCGCGGCCATTCGGAAGACAGCCGCTCGACCTCCTCACAGGTGGCAGACGAGGAGAGTTCCTCTCATGTAAGGCAACACGTCTGTTCACGAATGCAGTCTGTGAAATGTACTTGAATGGTCTGTTGGCCGCATGTGGCCTCTGTTTTTGAGTGCTGCTCTGTGTGTTCTAGCGGGACAGGTCACCTCTTCGGGTCAGCCCAGGAGATGGCGGCCAGCGCTGTGGCTTTTGTCACGCTGGTGAGGAAGAGAATGAAACAAGGGGCATGCTTCATACCGATAACTCCAAAAAAGTGGCTGCACACTACAAGTGCATGGTAAGATTGTTGTATGTGTTATTTTGTGCAACGTGTTGCAAAACATTTTTGTGTGAATCTGCAGAACCACCACTTTCCTCTTTCTGTAATCTATGATCCAGCTTTTTTCATCGGGGACGGTGCAGCTGACCACTACATCACGGGCAGAATTTGGAAACTTTGATGTGAAAACAGTCATCCAGGAAATCAAGAGGGGGAAAAGAATGGTGAGAAGATTTGTCTGACTTGAGTTGTAAAAGCTATTTTGACATAAAAAAATGTGACTTAGCTGGGTTTTTGTTTTTCCTTAGAAATGCACACTCTGCACTCAGTTGGGTGCTACCATTGGGTGTGAAATCAAGGCCTGTGTGAAGACCTACCACTATCATTGCGGGATGCAGGACAAAGCCAAGTACATTGAAAACATGGCGCGTGGCATCTACAAGTGAGCTTCTACAGATAAACACATTTTCAGTTAAAAATAAAGTGCTTTCGCTTCACAACCACATTTACACAACATCATTTGACTTTTATATTGTATTTTTACATGGAGATTTAGAATTATAGTAATTGTTGCCACAGGATCATTTGCACTTTTATGTTAAGTCCAATTATTCTTTGAACACCATTATTGTATATCAGAGCTGCAACTAACGATTATTTTCATTGACAATTAATTGATTAGTTGCTTGGTCTATAAAATGTCAGAAAATTGTGAAACATGTCCATCAGTGTTTCCCAAAGCCCAAGGTAACATTTTCAAATGTCTTGTTTTGTCCACAACCCAAAGACTTTCAGTTTACTGTCATAGAGGAGTAAAGAAACCAGAAAATATTTAAGAAGCTGAAATTGGGTTTTCTTAAAAAAATTACTGAAACCAATCGATTACCAAAATAGATATATAACATAGTTGACAACTAATGGATTATTCGATTAATCGTTGCAACTCTATTATAAATGTTGCTCACAAATGCCTTTCTTTACATCCATGTTAGCTAACTTCCAGTCTACTTTCTATGTGTGTTACAACCACTGGCTGTTGATCAGTGAAGTAGTGTGAAACTAAGAGTCAGAATGTGCATCCTCGTACATTATTCAAAGAAAACGGGGACCCACTCGTGAAAACATTGAGTAAAACCTCCATAGGGTAAAATTAGCTCTTAAGTCTTTACAACTTGACTAAACCACATTGCACTTGAAAAATGATCACTGATTTGCATTAGAACTGTGCAGGAAAACTAAAAATCGCTGTGCTTAATTTACTGTAATTTGTTACTTACAAGCCCTCTTGTGTGTGTTTTTAGACTATACTGTAAGAACCACAGTGGCAATGAGGAGAGGGATGAGGAAGATGAGGAACGAGAGAATCGCAGTAGAGAGAGGGCAGCAATCGACCACGGAGGTACACCATCAACACAAGTGAATGGCAACTAGGTACGTTGGTATGGTTGTTGCACAAAGAAACCAATGTTACAGAGTTGAAAATGCCCACTTTTTATGTATAACATGAGGTTTGGTGTTTTTATATAGCTTCAGCGGGATTGCAACAAATGGAGTTTGAACATTTCCTGTCATTTCATTGATGCCGTTCTTACAGGTTGGCCTGATGGATGTGACGTGGGGTGAAAACAGAAGAACTCAAAGATGGGGGAGAGGAATTTTTTTTGTACTAAATCTTAGCCTACTCACAAAGTCATGGTCTACAAGCTCCCTCGAGTCCTTCACATGGTTTCTTCCAGTAAATGGACATGATGTCCCAATGTGTACCAGACGTCGTCTTCTTCATGAGACCCTGTTTTCAGTTGGCTAGATGAGCTTTCTACAGACTGGTGGTACTTTGCAGAGCACTGGACTGCTGCAGGATCAGGAAACGCCATGGCTAGTCTTTCCCCAAGAGTCAGTTGTGGGCTCAATTTCAAATACATGTAACATTGCCGTGATTCAGAGTTGACGGACTGATCTTTTGATTGTCACTCACTGCCCATGTCCCCCCACAGATGACATGAACCACACTTGCTGAAATCAATACATTCTTGCTCTTCCTTTGCTTCTAAGGGACTCACTTTTAAGAGGGGTCTGTTTGTTACTAGTCTCTCTATCAAGTTGTGCAGTTTGATTACCATGTTTCTGTAATCATGTCTTAAAAATACTCTTTTCATGTTAGCCTTTCTTTCTTTATATGTAATATTTTGCTACCGTATTATCATCATGAGTAATTTTGAATATCTGGATTTCAAACAGTCACAATTACAAGTTTTGCCAGCATGCACTTGGATTTTCCCACTGTTAAAGGTGGCGTTTTCTTTTAGCTGCTAAAGGGCAATGTAGAGCTCTTTAGAAGAGTTGGCTTGACTTTGTTTGATGTACTGTTACTTGTATCTCTACAAATGTATTCATGAATGATTGGAAATAGAAAATATTTTATTTTACACATTTCCTGAGTGAATTGAGTCTTTCATTTGAAAGCGAGTCCATAGAGTTCTCAAAACACAAAGCAGCACTCAGGGGCAGGTTATAGGGTGAAGGTTTGAAGAGTGAGGAATGTCACACTAGCTGTAATGTCATGAAGTCAGACCACCATAGCTGTATGTATGCTGCCACCTGGAGCATTCATTTTGACAAGTACTTTGTATGGATAACTTTGTGCATTTAATCTATTTAAATGTACAAATCTTGTGCACTTAGTCATCATCAGGTCCGCACTACAGTATCATATGGTAAAGCCTTGATGTACTTGAAGGCATAGATGGTGATAGTGATCAAAGTAAAGCCTTGATGATGTTGTAGTTTATGCCAGAAGGAATATCATGGCTTTGTAAAGTATGACATTCATACTAAAACCTTAGCTGATGACTTTGAGGGTATTACAAAAAGGGTAACGTTACATTGCTTTCTTTGGCAAACCTGCAGTTTAAATGTTAAAACATTCTCCATATATTGATAGTAATGATATGCCCTGATAAATGAGGAAAGTAATAATACAGAATTCACTTTATTTTTTACAGTATTGTACAGCTCAGTTTTAATGTGTTGTGCTGTGTTTCCCAGTTCCATACTACATACTAGTTATATGACTGTTTCATGTAACTCTTTTGCAGCTAGTATTCATTTATATACTTCTTTGTACTAATGGGAAATGATGCAACACATGCGCAAAGGGAGTGCAAATTTAGTTTTCAAAATCCTTGAAATAGCACAGTGAACTAATTTAGTGATTGCCCTGTAATGGCAAAGGTAGCTGTCCGTGAATAACATTATTATATGATGTTGGTAATTTACCATGACGAAATAGGCAGAGAGGAAGCCAGGACATCGGTATTCCTGCCCTAAAAACCTTCTCTACTCTGACTTTATCATTATTTTTCATATTCTTTTTAATCAGTTAAATTATATATTCTGTAAATACATCCCAACATGAAGGTAATGGTGTTTGTTTTAAAGCATTCTCTATAACGCCAGGAATAAAATTCTGAATCCCATTTTATATAGTTTCTGGCTTCAAAGTTGTCAGATTTACTGAATCTAGCATTACAAACACACATCCATCCATATGTTATCCCGATGAATGCTCATCTTGGCCTAAAAAGGTAAAAGGTAGTTTAGTTCAGCAGTCAAGGTCAGTAAGCTGGGTGACAACCACAGAAAAGCTTGGCTGCACTTAATAAACAATGAGCTCCCCTAAAAACATAATTTGTGAAATTCTGCGGGGACCTCTAAAATATTAACAACATGGTAAATTGCCATGTATTTCTTTTTTTTTCTGTATTTCATCATCCGTAAAAATAGGCTCTTGTCGATGTATGATTAATGCATGAGGGTGATTCATCACTAATTCACTTTAATAAAGACAACATTGAAGCGTGACGATGCAAAATCACTCACTTTAACTGAAATATCAGAAAAAAACCAACTGTCTTCTTGTCCCATCCAGTCTGCGCGCCAAGTCGCCATAATTCATTGAAGATGGGCACCAGGCTGGAACAGCTTTGTTGATGACAACAATGCGACATATTGTATTTAAATCTGCATTGCAGAGTTTTACTAAAGTCCTCTATAAAACGTCTCTGGCTTTACTACCTGTTAGCGTTAGCTCTTCCACGCGGGGCGGGGCCAGCCCGTCCGTGCTCGCTTGATTTGCCCGCCGCGCTGCTGCGTCACGGTGTGCACACCACAGCGGAGCTACGGTGGAGCCGCAGCCCGGAAAAAGACAGCAGCCTCCTGTAGTCGCAGAGCTAGCCGCTCCCATGTGTGTGCTGTCACAAGCGTGAAGAGTCCGCGAAACCAATCTGAGGTTACGTTTTGTTTTGTCCCCTTTCTGAAGACCACGGTAGCGTAAAACTGAACGACAGGGACCGACACGGCCATGGCGACATCCAGCTCCTGTGTTGTGGTAAGTTCCTCAATAACAACCGGAATGAAAGGGACAGAAGGTGGTCGCAGTTTACCCTGCATGCCCACTGGAAAAACACACGGGCGCCACTGCGTTAGTTAAATAACTTGCCTCCTACTGTAGGTCGTATGGCCTTCATGCTCACCTCGGTAAGACGTTTTGGTGGAGATAAAGCTGTATGTTTGTCATAGCGTGGCCTGCGGCTATGGAGACGGTCAAAGACACGCGCTCTCCACGCGTGGTGTACGTGACGCAAGAGACGCATTAAAAAACATAATGTTCTAGTTTCTGTGTCTGACACCAGGGTACGGGGTTTCTTAGTATAATTAAAAAAGAAATTAATCATTTAACGTTACAGTGAGACAGGAAGAAACGCTCGAGCTGCAAATAAGGGGGTGTGTTTGAGCGCGCCCTTGTTTATTATGTGTCAAGCATTGTGTGTATAATTATCATACAGCCTAGCTTATTAGCCTTGGCGGTATAGTTATTCCCAAAAATGGCTTGTGATGTAATTGTCAATACCCCCAGGTGAATATACATGTACTGTTTGTGCCTCAAGTGGCATAAGTCTGTCTAGCAGGAGTAAGTGTGTGACAGACAAGACACACAGTTGTTTTTAAACTTAATTAGGAGAAATAACAGACGTGAAATCTATAGTGCTTACATGAAAAAGGGAAATTTGGTATCTGGAAAGAAAATCTAATAAAGTACCCCCTCTGGCAAATGAATAAGACTTAATGAAGTTAACAATCTGAGGACTCATCAAATATCACCGTCTTTGTTGTACAGTGGACTTGATTGTTTTGTTAACCAAAAAAAAAAAGTTGTCCCAAGCTGAACTGAAATGTCATCACGTTAGGAAATTATGTGCTGCAAGACTGAAATGTCCAATAGAATGTTTAAGAAAAAGTTTTTCTTTGTATGTATGGTATTTCATTTTGAGTCACAGCACAATGGCCTGCGTCGTGGCATCTGTGTGCATTTTGGAATTTCTTATAGAGATATGCTGACAAGCCACTAAAGACCTCTGTACTGGAATGAGTAAATAAATAACCAATGTGGTCTGTTTACCAGGACATTCCCCACATTTTGAAGCTGGTGTTTTATCATGATGAAGTCTGGCCAGCAGGCTGGCAGCAGACCCACTTGCTAACTGACGTTATAATGAAGCTAATTGGACATTTTGGCATTAAAAGAGAGTGGAAGATCCTGTTTCCTGTGCCACATTTCAGATGACATTAGCCGCAGAGTGCAGTGTTGCCAAACATGGACTTTGTTAGCACAAACCTGAAGGTTGCCCTTCCACTGACCTCAGGCTATTTTGTTGGGTGGTTGTTTTGGTTTTCATGTTTTACTATGCAACTTTAATTCTTGTATAACCGGCAGCAAGCCTGTGAGTAACACTGGAAAATACTCCTTCAGATCATGTTACCATATGGACATCTGCTCAGTATCAGTGATTTATTGTTTGGAATTGAAAGGGTGTAGCCAAACAGATGGACATGTTTTTCCATTAGGGGGAATCCCTTATTCTAGTTCAACCACATATGATGTGAGGATAGGCACTTCACAAACCAGGGTTTAGTAAAGTGATGGGATTTTTTATCGACACCGGAGGATAGACATTGTGCACCGTTATAATTACTGTGAGTGTGATTATGGCCACATCGTTCCCACAGCACGGTGAGCTCTACACCAGCTTCCCAGCTGTCACATGATGCCAGTTATGTTGTCTGGGTTCATGTGGCATGCAGTTTGCACTAGAGCAGGACATTTAATTTTACAAAATATAAGAAATACTGACAATCATTTATACAACCAGGCACAATGTGGAATTTCTGGAAAGACAAACTGCACAGAATCAGGCATTGTCCCCTGAGTTTGCGTTTTGTGCCAGGAAAGAATGTGAAGGCGGTAAAACACTACGAAGGGAGTTGGTGGGAAAGTAGACCACCATCCCCTTGTACTGCCCTGTATCAGATGAACACCCCATGTCCCATGTTAGGTAATATCCCTGAGGTTTTTAACCCCTTTGTGTCGTGTTTTATTCCAGATCAGTGATGAGGAGCAGGGGTATGACCTGGACCTCTTCTGCATACCAAAGCACTATGCCTCAGACCTGGAGAGGGTCTACATCCCACATGGACTCATCTTGGACAGGTGGGGTTGCCGCATTTTTAGCAGCTTGTAGTGGGACTGTGAAAATGCAATGAATTGTCAGGGTTAACTAAACAGTGGGTTGACTAGTCTGTCTAAGGCTAGGTGGGATTCAAACATGTTCAGCAACTGGTTGGTGGAAGTGCTGATGACACGTTCTGTGTACCTAATCTTAACAAAAGTCAGACACCATTTCAAATTTTATTTGATGATTAGTAAGAGGTCATATTTTCTTCTTAGTAGCTTGATGTATGTTGTGAAGACAACACACATCAGATGTCTGTTAACTTGTACTTCAGATGGAGGATTTCATTCCTACTTTTCTGTTTCCTCTTGCAGATTTGGGATTTAATGATTAATGCAGATAACCTTTTGGGTTTTTAAATATTTTTTTAGTTAACTGGATCTCTGGAGTTATTGTACTTGGGTGTGGTTTAGAAATGGCCACTATGCCTGCTGACACAAACAGAAGGGAAATGGGAATTACTGCTGACTGTAGCAGAACTGAGCTAACTATCCTCTATCTCTGTTGTTCTCTCCCCCTCCCACGTGACCTCAGGACAGAGAGACTGGCCAGAGAGATAATGAAGGAAATGGGGGGGCACCACATTGTGGCGCTCTGTGTGCTTAAAGGGGGTTACAAGTTCTTTGCAGACCTGCTGGACTACATCAAGGCCCTGAACAGGAACAGTGACCGCTCCATCCCAATGACCGTGGACTTCATTCGCCTCAAGAGCTACTGTGTAATCTATCAGTTTTTATCTGTGTATTTTTTTTTTTGGCATCACTTAAGATGTGCTGTATTGACCTACTTTCTTTTTATATAAGCCATAAAGTGTTTTTATATTTAAAAGAACTACAGGTTTCAATTCTTAAAGGTACCCTGTGGAGATTCTGACAAATAGTAGCAGTATGGAGCAATGTTTTTACAAGCGTTTCCCCATTTTGTTTGTATCTCGTGCATGTGGGCGATGCAGTACACATTCTTGCAGACAGTTTCATGCCCTTTCCATTGATAAGTTGGTGGAGATAAGAAGCTTAGCAATGTGCTAGCAAAAACAGGAAAGAAGAAGACTTAAAGCTAGCAACCATGGATATAAAATAGTCAAAAATCAGCTTTTAAATGTTTTATAAGGAAGGAAATGCATTCGGCACATGTGCTAGGTTTCAACAACCAGGTTTCTGTCAACAGTTTTTATTAACATTTTTGGACAGTATGCAAAATAAAATGCAAATTAATGTGCTTTACTGGAAAAGGAAGTATTAGGCGTTGAGTGAATTTAGATAAATGTCTGCCTTTTACATGGTGCTTTTATCCAACGCACTTTACAATTTGCCTCTCATTAACCCATTCACTCACACACACACTTCAACATGTGGCCAGGAGGAGCCCTTGCAGCTGAACATAAACAGCTGGTGGCACTGATTCTCCAGTCGGGGTTATATTAAACCATTGCAGAAGAACATAGCGCAATGAGATAATGTAATTAATATTGATATGCCAACTTTTCCACCTCCCAGATAAAAACATTTTTGTGATATCTCAAGTTGTTTTTTTTCCTTCAAATTTCTTATGTTTCCATATTGAATAAATGTGCATAAAACTAGGAACCACATCTAATATAATATGCACCAAATTAAGCTATTTAATCAACCACCATGTTAGTTTTGGCCCTTGTTAAACTTTCTGCACCTGTACATCATATAATGTCCACTTGCTTCTTGTCCTCACAGAACGACCAGTCGACAGGTGAAATCAAAGTAATCGGTGGGGATGACCTGTGTACGTTGACAGGCAAGGTAAGAAGAATGACAAACTATGTTGACACTGTGGTCAGTATTATATGTAATAATATATTAGCTTGAAATGAGAAACAAAGCGTGCTGCTCTTGTCGTCTGTCAGACATTTTAAATCAACAGATTCACTTACAAATCCGTTTGATGATGGTGATTAATAACAATGACGCGCCTGACAGACCCAATGCTTTGATTTAATGCTTTAGGCACTGTTTGTCAGACAGATGTGGTCGTGTGATTGACTGTAGGACTAGGAAACACATCTGTTTCTCCGTCTGCTGCCAATTACTTAGAATTGGCTTTTTGGTAGAAATCGCTTCCATGTTCCATTCTCACGGCTCCCATAGTTTCATAACACTCATGCTATGATTATTTCCTGTGCAACACTGTACAGCCATACAGATGCAGATAGCTGAGTGTTAAAATCATGTCACATCCCTTTTGAGTTCAATTGCATACAAAGGTAAAATGTATCCAGTCTGCGGTTTTTCACTAAACTAATGATTGTTCTTTTCTTTTTACACAGAATGTCTTGATTGTGGAGGTATGTACTGATGTTTCCTTCTATAGTAAAAAAAAAAAAAACAACGTTCTTGCACATATGCAAACTCGCCTTTCGTCAAAATTCGCCGGTCGGTGGTTATATCTACCGAGTCCACTCTAGCATGAGCTTTGCAAATTTACAGCTGCATATTCCTAACCAACCATCACTCCTAATTGCTAAACCTGACAGCCAATCAATACTAGGGTCTTTTTTCTAGTCCGCTACACTGCGGAGTCTGACACGTAAGAGCTGTAAAAGACTGCCGAACAAGCCTGATGTGAGACATATAACATCATGTTAACTGTCATTTTAACAGGGCCGACAATTTTGTCCAGTGAACAACAGGCTTGAAACTAAATGTACTCACCAGAGAAAGTGCCAACTCCTAATATGTTTTTTCAGCAGTGTTGGCTAAATTTACACAGTGCCGTGGGTACGAGTTACTCTAGCCTGATTAACAAATCGCCATGGTAACATCTTGTCAAACAGAGATAATCCCGCCCTGAAGCATACTCCAGCTTTATGGTCTATTTTCCTCTAAATGGGACCATAATTTACGAAATGAACATCATGTTGTATTGAAGAAGACATGAAACTAGTGATTGAGACCATAAACTTATTATGAAAGTGTTTACTGAGGTAATAAATCAGGTGAGAAGTAGGGTCATTTTACCATTATTTCTAATGAACCGGACTTATTTTTGCAACCAGAAAAGTCGCCCCCTGCTGTCTGTTCAATAGAATGCAGGTTTAAGGGACTTCTGCATTGGATTCATGTCTCAGACCGGAAGCTTCCCGCTGGGGTCATGTCCCCACCACCTTTTTAAAATGGCTGATTTTGTCCCCACCACTTTTTGAAAGCGTTAAAAATGGTCTGAATAACTTGCAAAAAGAAATGTTAAATAACAAATGAAAATACTTTGAGAAAAGTTAATTTGCACTTATTTATTTATTTATTTATTTAACTTAAGATAAAAAAAACCAAATCAAGCTACTAATTATAAAATCACCCCAAAACTTGCACACACCAGTCAATAACTTACTTCTTGACACCGTTTCTTTTTGCCAAGTTTTCCTTTTTCTTATATTTTTAGATGTTCAATTTTCACCTGCCACCTGGATTTTGTTTCCCTTTTACATAAATAAAAACATTTCCACCATAAAATATTGCAGGAGGTGCAGAAAATGTCACCAGAATGCAGGAAATTAAATGTTTAATGCTCAAAGTTGTCTGGGGGAGGACCTCCAGACCCCTCCACACACACTCTCATATATTTCTGCATTAATTGTTTTCTTTAAAGTAGTGTTAAAATATCTTCTTCTTCTTGTGTTCTCGTGACACCAATATCATGCATCTCCTCTCATGAGCTCAGTGTATCGTCACACCCCTAATCTGAGCCCTTATGTCCCCACTGCTTTTCAACACAGTCACGCCCTTGTGTGTCAGTATCTTTCTCTTGTTGCAGTACACAATTGCAAGTTATCTATACAAACATGTAAGCTTAAACAGACCCTTCTGACACCTTCTCTGTGTGTTTATCTGCTTGCGTGTCCTTCTCACCTTTCTTACCCCTGACCAGTTTGCATTCCTGATTTCAAGACCGCTGATATGAGCTTCTCTCAATCTGTGTTTTCAGGATATTATCGACACAGGGAAGACAATGAAGACATTATTGCAACTCCTCAAACAGTACAACCCCCAAATGGTTAAAGTAGCAAGGTAATTCATATCTTTTCAAAACTGCACATGAACAGTACAAAGCACTCTGTCTTGTGGAATCACAAGATCCTGTTTCACAACAGATTGTAGAGGTTTGCACTGAAAGGTTTCCACAGACTGTTGTATTTATCAGTTTTTCATGCAGCCAACTCAACTTGGTTTCTGTCCTCAGTTTGTTGGTGAAGAGAACACCAAGAAGTGTTGGCTACCGACCAGACTGTGAGTTCAAGACAATAAATATTAGATAAAATATTTGGCAGACTGTGAAATGTATAGTTGGTATAATGTACTGCATGTTACACAGGATAGTTGTCATAAAGTGTGCTTTAAAATGAGGCTTTTGCATACCCTCATTTCAGTGTTGTTAGTTTACCACTACAAAGACAAGTTGCTGATATATTCACCTCTTTCTTCCAGTTGTAGGATTCGAGGTCCCTGACAAATTTGTGGTGGGATACGCACTAGACTACAACGAGTACTTTAGAGATCTAAATGTAAGTATTTCAGATGGATAAATGGATGTAGAGTTTGTACTAGTGTGTTAAATGTTGTCTAACAAAATAAAGACACTCACAAAATAATATGCTGCAATACTTATTGATCCTTTTCTGTTTCAGCATATCTGCGTCATTAGTGAAACGGGGAAGGAGAAGTACAAGGCATGAAGAGTACTTTGATTTTTAATGTACGGTTAGATCTTTCCCTTTAAGGTTAATTTTATATGTTATTACTTTGTATTTGTGTCATAAACGTACTCAGACTGGTCAGGGTCCCTGAGGATACACTGATGGAGTGATGGTACTGACAGTTGCATTGCCTGTTTTAGACACCACACACACACAATGGAAAAAAATTATTGTCTTAGATGGAAACACAGCTGGCTTAAACAGCACGGATATTAGTATGATGCTTCTTTGCCCCCACACTGATTCATTATTTTTTTAAGCAATGGAATAAATTATTAAGCTCGACATTTGACAACCTCATATTTAATGATATAATGATTTTTATTGTAATTTTACTTTTGTCTGGAACTATCAAAAGCTGTTTTATGGATACTCTTAAAGAGGATGTCACATTTCCTTGAAATCTGTATATTTTGGGACAAAACCCTTTTCTATGTTACTGTGTTGCGTGTGTGATAAGATTTTCTTATGATACACTCTGTAGAAAAGTAACACAAATGTTTGCTGCTGTCCCTAATTAAACACACAGGTGTGCTGAAGATGAAATATCTTTTTATTTATGAGTGTTTATGAAATATTTTTCGGAACAAAGCTTCTATTCATCCAATTTATTTGTGAAACGTTTAAGGCAGATCCATTTTTATGCTGGAAAATATGCAGTTTACAGATGTGTAAATGTTCAATTGATGCCTAAACTGAAGTTATTCAGTCATGTTTGTAATAATTATTTAACTGAACTTTAAAAAAAAAAAAAAGAAGCTATTTCTACTGTATGAAATTCTCTCATTCAATGGTGCCATCACTGTAAACCAGTGTCATCTGAATTTTGCAATACCAGCTATTTATGTTCTCACCACTCCTTCAACTAGTGGATTCTACTACAGAGCTTTTTAAACAATATAACAACAAATTCTTGGAACATTTAAATGATTTCTGTTCAATCAATAGTAAAAGTTATTGGTAAATGAAGCAGTGAGGGAGATAAGATCAGTTTCTTCCTCAAACGTATTTAGTGATGTATGTGTGCTCTCTAGGAGTAAACTGTACCCAGCACTCTAGGAACGAAATAAGACAAGTCTAGGCTAGTGCTTCTCCATGAAGATCATGAATGTTTGATCTGTTGTCATCTGACCTTGAACTCCAAGCTGTCTATCAGTACAATAGGTCAGTAATTACGGCCAAAGAAGGAACATGTCTGTTTTAACCACGAGTCAAGAAAAGGTTAAACAATTTAATGAATTAAATACCTGCTGAATGCCATTTTTCTTTTTGAACAAATAGTGATTGCAAAGCATTTCATTCTCGGGCTGGGCTTTTCATGTGTCCAATAATTATGTGAGCTTATTTGAAATCTGTATTTCTTTATTATTTTAAACAGACAGCCTGGTTGATTTAAACGTCAAGAAAAGTTGATTAAGTCATTACAATTATTAAAATGAATATAATTGTATTATTTCAGGACTAAATTGTTTATGAAAATGAACACCAAATGTGCTGGTCAGAGCGTAATGCTTTGCTTGTTGTAATCTGATTCATATTTAATCACTACTTTGTGTTGTTGGTTGCTGACTGCACTAAGCACTTTGTCAGTTGAGATGAACGTGAAGTTATTTGCAGCCAGTAGGGCAACAGGAACAGTGGACTGCTAAGC
Organism: Micropterus salmoides; assembly: GCF_014851395.1. Classification (NCBI taxonomy): domain Eukaryota; kingdom Metazoa; phylum Chordata; class Actinopteri; order Centrarchiformes; family Centrarchidae; genus Micropterus; species Micropterus salmoides. The sequence continues at coordinate 10,442,745 of NW_024044237.1, forward strand.
TGCTGTAAATAACTCAAGAACAGATCTTCCGGAACAAAATTCCGTCCATCCTCCCCGAATTATCTGCACTGGGCCTCCTGCGGGCAAAGGTGCCAGGGAACCAGGTAAAAACAGAAACTGCCGGTTTTGATGCAGCGAATGTGTCCCCCCTACCCAGGTGTGATAACACATTTAGCCACTGACATTATAGAAGGTGTAAATGTAAGAATTTATCCATGAACCATGGGATGCAAAAACGCAGGTCGCCGCATTCTGCATGAGTACGCCGGCATATGGAGCAATTTCATTGGACAGGTCTGCTAGCGTTAAAAGGGGCGTGAAGCTTGCTGTTAGCAGCTAGCTAATATAGCTTCTGTGTGAGCATCTGGGATGTGGGTCACTTTTGGCGGCGCCCTGCAGAAACGAAAAGCGTAGTTTAACGTGGAGCGTGTATTATTTACAATAGACAGATTTGCCTGTGTGGACCGTAGTAACTAGACGGGCAGGAGCATTTAGTGATGATGACCAGGCCTCTCTCTCTCTCTGGACATAGCATTGTGGCTACTGGCGCTAATGCTAACTTAGCTAGTTAGCCTACCAAGCTGGGCTGTGTTAGTTGTGGCTGGATCGACTAGCTAGCAATAAGTATATCAACACTAGCTACGATGTGTTAGCTAGAAGCTAGACTCGCGTTGTTAAGATCACTAAACAGCAGCGTCGCTAAATTAACGTAACCTACGTTAGACTTGGTGTGAACATTCATTTTGGAAGCAGCTGCTCAGTCTGGCTAACGATAGCTAATTTAACATGCAGTGGTAGTTCAGCAGCGTTTCTCACCCACTGCTGCCGCGCACCAGCAGACTAACGCTCTCCAACAGTAGCCGGGCATTGTGCGGTATGTAGCTATGGTATGCTAACCCTCCAACAGGAAAGTTTGATACTGGTCATAACGTTACAGGCAACGTTTGCGCTGGCCAGCTCTGACTGACCATGTAGCTGTGATATGCAGAATTGTGGAGATAACGTTGTTATGGTTGATAGCAAGCGTTAAGTTGCGTTGAGTGAGGTTATACAGACAGCAGGGCCTTGCTGCTTGCTGTGGGTTAACTCATTGCGTTAGCTAACTGACTTTGTCTCACGTCAGCCCTGATTGATGAGGATTTTTCACGACATGTAAAGTTAGCAAAGTTTGGAGAGCAACAATGTAACACCCCTGAGCTGGTTAGCCATTTTTAGTTCGTGAATCGGTGTCAGGCAGGGTTAGCTAGCAAAATGAACAATTCAGGAGTCTTTCCACAAGAAAAGATGGAGCTGGATCTAGAAATCCCATCCTCGTTAGTTCAGACCGATGGACACTTGAGAAGATCCAACAGTGCACCCATGATAAATGGCTTAAGGTTCTACAATTACGACATAGTTACAATAATTAACTGCATACTCTTTCAGTGAATGTGTTTGTCCCTTTTGTCATACATCTTGAAGTAACTACATTACACTGACTTCATGGATAAAAAGACACATGACACATTGTTGGTCTATGAATTTTTCATTCCAGTGATAACTCCCAAGTGTTCCAGAGAGAGGTCCTGCGTAGCCGGAGAAATAGCACTACAGTTGTCAACAGGCCCAACATGGTACAATACTTTATTAAACATGTTTGATCCAAGTAATTTTGGTCTGAATGATTGAGTATTGAATGTTCACCTTTTGGCACGCATTCTCCTTTACAGGTCCCTTCGTCACCCATTCGCGTCCCCAGCACCAGACTTCATCAGATAAAACAAGTAAGAAAAGGCGCCATTGTTTTTTTTGACATATTTGGAGAGGCTTTGTGTTGAAAAGTAGCATGTCAGACCACCGTCCCCCTCTCAAGCCATAGGGAGTGATGGTGTTTTAAAAAACATGCTAGAGTAACACCTTTTGGAGTTCACAGGGCCATCGATCTCACAGCGTTGATCAACTGGTAGTATCAGACTCCAACAGAGGATGTGGTTGCTCATCTACTGGCTGAATTTAATTTCCAATAAGTGAAATGAAAAACAGTTCAGTTTTATCTTTTAAGATGAGATAAAGGATGTAGCTTTGGAGTCAGAATTAGGCCTGACAGCAATGACATGAGCCTGAATACTCAATAATCAGTTTGATGAGTGAATGTAAGTCAGAAAAGCAAAGATGACTTGGCAAACTTAGACTTTATTTAACCCTGTTGTGTGTTTTTGCAGGAAGAGGGCATAGACGTGATGAACAGAGAGACTGCTCATGAGCGGTAAGCTATAAATTTATGAATGCACTTGGTGGATGAGGAGAAGTTATGACTCTTTAGGGAAAACGGTAAATGCGTCACCTTATTCCTTGTTTTCTACTTTTGAACACACAGGGAAGTTCAAGCCGCCATGCAGATGAGCCAGTCATGGGAAGAAAGCCTTAGTCTGGTAAAGAGACTCTTCATTACAGCTTGTCCAACCCCCATCAGTGTTGTTGATACTTCCTTTTGCTCTTGAAAGTCAGCTCTGTTGTACTTTCCCACTGCATGTTTTGGCCCTGGGCTGCTGTTGGCCTCTCTTTCTGTAGAGGGGACAAGTGCAAACATGCTAGATTAACACTTCTGGAGTTAACAGGGCCACCAGTCTCTGAAGGCCAGACTGAGTGGTAGTATAATACTCCAACACTCCCACCTCACTGCATAGTACTGTAGAGAGATGATGCCAGATGAAATGGCCACTAATGTGTTTTTTGTAATTGTGTGATCTTAGAGCGACAATGATGAGAAGTCGGCATCTTCGTCTCCAAAGCGCATCGACTTCGTGCCTGTGTCGCCTGCCCCGTCCCCAACAAGGGGCATAGGGAAAAAGGTACATCTGACCTCCAGTATCTTTACATGCACATAACCTGATTAAGTCTAACCAGATGAAGGCAATAGTTGAAGCATTCATGGTTTCTGGTAACCTGATTTTCCTAACCGCTTACAATCAGATTTATGAATGGAAGTCTGTGTGGCAGCCTGCAAGAAGCAATTTATTAGCAACTGGGGGAAAAAAAAAATACAAACTTTGTTCTTTGTGTGCTTCTTCGGTAAATTTGTTTCTTTCATTTGGCTGCAGATTCAAAAAAAAACTTCTTTATTGCAAACCACATTAGTGTGTTGGGATTGCATCGGATTCATTCCCATTTCTTAATTTTGTTTGCTGAATATTTAGGGAGAAAAGGTTTATACCCATTATGCCACAGTAATACCAAACATTGCCAAATGTCCTGTCCTGTTAATTGGGGGGGGTTCCTACTCCAGTTTGACTTTGTCTGGTGTCACAATGTACAGTTCACATTTGACTGATCTTGTCTGCATTTTCTACTTCGCTCTCTTGCAAGCAGCAGTGTTTCTCTCCTTCACTACAAATCCTTGTGAGCAGCAACGGCCTGACACCCAGCCCAATACCCAGCCCAACGCGACGCTTCAGGTGAGCACAAAGTCTTTGAGTAGTAATAATAATAACGGCAATAATCTTATAATCTACCAGTGTTACTAAATAAACATCTGTTTGATAAACATCCTTGTTTACTGTGAGACTGCAGCAGTAGCACCAGCTGGCTCCAGTCTGACTGTAGTTTCTCCCCGGTGGCATAAAATGGATTTCCTTTTGCCGGTTTTAGTCGAATAAAAATAAAACTTTATTGTCTCAACTATTTAGACATATCTGAGTAAACAATAATAATTTCATATGTATGGGTAATCTTAAAATGGTGTACAAGTGCATTTCAAAATGTACTGACAGTGTGTGTTCTGTGCTCTTTAGCCGACGGAGTCAAAGCCCAATCAACTGCATCAGAGCCAGCATACTTGGGCCAATGAAACGTAAAGGTGAGGTATCTAACATGCCTTGAAATCCTAAATGCTTTGAGAAGAATTGATCTCACATCTGTTTGAAATTTTACCGCTTATGGATAGAAGTGATGGATTGTAAATTCAAGGCATTATGTTCAGACCAAAGGTTGTTCTATTAATGGAATATTGACTGTAGAGAGTAATAACGAGATCAAAGACACTCTATGTGTATGAAATTCATGTAGCTTATGAGCCTCACTTGGCTTGATTAAGTTCTTTAAAGGGGCCTTAGTTAAACCATAGACCTACGTAAACCTCCTTACATGGCTTCTTGCCTCTCTGATAATGAAATAAGATCTGTACTTTAAACCATCTCAGATTATGCAATAAAACACTCTTATTTCATCCATCTGTCCCATTTTTAGATCAGCCACAGACTGTGTATTGAGAAGGATTTGTAAATGTCAGGGTGCCTTTCCTCTGCAGGTGAGATGGAGACAGAGAGTCAGCCTAAGAGGCTCTTCCAGGGAACCACCACCATGCTGTCCTCTGATGTCTCCAACCTGTCAGATCTCAGTTCCTGGTAAGACTTTGTGGCACAATATTACCTGGTCAAAATGACACTACTTTTTAGACAATGACAATCCTGTGAATGAAATAACCAGACGACATTGTGACTTTAAGGGGGTTATTTAAGATTGCTGTGTATTGCAAGTAAAAAGTACATTTAAACAAAACACTTATAATGGAGTCTACAAGTATTCAGTATTGCTTTAATATTTAACTTTAAAAGAGAGAAAATGCTACAATGAATGGATGTAATGTGAGATTTTCACAAGCTTTCTCCTCCAGCGTGAAGTTATAGACCAGTGGTCGGTAATAGTCGACCCGCAGGCCAGATTGCTTTGATAGTAATTAATAAATTGATAACGGCTGGTGCTTGAATAGATCTCAGTCATGACAGCAAGTTACTTGCATAACCACTTCCTCTTAAGTGATTGTACCTCTAAAATAAAATCGCAAGAACTTTGCAGCAATGCTTCATGTTGCGTTTAAGAGCTTTTACTTTGATGAGTTCCGAAGGAAATTCAAAAGAGTCTCTGCCAATATAACGGCTTGGAAAAATTTGGCCCGATGCCAGACTTATTTGCCAACCCCTCGTATAGACTGTAATACAGCAGATGTTTGCCACAGTTACGACAGCCTGCCGTCTTACTGAACTGGCCTTTTTCTTTCAGCCACTCTCCAGATTTGCTGGATGGCAGCCTGAGCAGCGTCTGCTCCTCCACCGACTCACCGGGCAAAATGGAGGGAGTGTCGCCCTCCTCGTCCAGCAACTCGCCCTTCGCTTCCCTCCAGGATTTGTCCCCAAAGTGAGCATGAGATGAGAGACACTATAAAAAGGACTGGCTCCAAAAAGCCTCTCTCCGGGGAACAAGTTTCCTTCTCAGACCCTACATCTCGCCAACGCCTAGATTTGATTTTAAGTGGAATTTTCCGTGTTTGTTTCGGCTGTTCTTATAGCTACATTTTGGAGGGTCTAGATATTTTTGATTTAAGGAAATGAAAGCCAAGGTGTGTGTGTGTGAGTGTGTGTGAGAGAGAGAGAGAGAGAGGTGTAAGCCTACTGAAACTAAGAATGACAGAAGATACTGAGCACCAGCTGCTAGTAGAGGATCTTTGATGGTGCTCGGCTTCATAGTAATGTTGCGTTCATAAGTGGCCATGCTTCAAACCTGTCGTACCAGTTCCCCTCACTGGAGAGAGACATTGAGCACTGGACAAAAAAAGACTATTTGGATGTGTGCTTTTCCCTGTTTTTGTGCTGGAAAACCTCTGTCCACAGGCCTTTGTATGTACGCAGTCAGCAGATTTTGTAAGAGAAGATTTAACTTATTGTTTTCCTGCTTTGTTTGTAATTATGTACATATTAACCGTGTCAGGTGCCGTACATAGTGTTTTTTTGTTTTTTTTTAGTTTGTGGTTGGCTGTGAGGTGAATGTGGGCACAGGTCTTCAGCAGCAAAACTGTTCTTTGTAAAGGAACAAACTACTTCTGGGTTACACCTACGGAGATTTCCATACTGTAAGATGTTATGTTTTCAGCAGATCTAAATAGTTTTTTATGATAGAGGCTGTGAACTGTGGTGCATTTTTCTTTTTTGGTTTTTTTTATAAGTCCCCTTCCCCAGTACCTGCTGCAGCTTTAATAGCCTACAAGCAATTTATGCACCTAGCAGTTAATTGCGGATGAAACATGATGATGATCACTGTTGGGCTTTCAACACTAAAGGTTGCTCTGTATCCTGTGTTTTTGTCAGGCTGTTTTTGCAGATAAGCGAAGTATAGAAATGATTCAGTTTTTGTTTTTCTTCTGGGGAAATCTTATTTATGAAAGAAAATGTTTATTATAAAAAGTGGATGGTGATTCTGTCCCCAGTAACGAGGACCCATTTGTGTTGATGTTCACACCAAATGAATAGAGTGCTGGAACGTGCAACAAATAACAAAATTGCACCGTCACATTGTGGGTAGAGACTGTTGTTCTGCTTACATTTATTAAAAGCTTTTTGCACAGGATACTAAATCCTGTAATGTTTCAACCTGTGTGTAAGCAGGGAAGAAGTAAAACTTGACTTTCTTGTGTTTTTAAAAAAAAAAAAGATCCAAGAAATACAGTATGTGGAGGGTTAAGCCAGTACTGTGATTTTTGCACCTAAATTTGCTTTCAACTGTCACGGCCACAGTACCCGTATCTCCTGTGTAACTGACAAGTCTGAACCCCTCTGTGGCTCTGTAGCCTTTAATGTCTATGTACAAAAGGAAATGATCGCAAATCCTTTTACACAAGTGGGCCCTTTAATCTAAAGAAAAGTGTGGTTGCAGTTCATTTACTGAATGTTTTTCCTTTTAGAGAAATGTCAAGTGGATAAGCAGTCAGCTTGCCCTGCTGTCAATAAGATGTTTTTCCAAGATGAATCTCCCCTCATCTTATGAAGCTTTCAGGTCTTGACTTTAACAAATAATGTTATTCTATACTGTATGTCTGTAACGGAAAGGCTGTAATCTGTCAAGCTTGTGAACATCTTGCCTATGCTTGAGTCTTGTGATTGCAATCATAGCGGACATCAGAATTAAATAAATTATTTCTTTTATGTGTGTGTGTAGCTGTTTTAATATTCATAGAGGAATGCACTGACAAAACACACGGTAATTTAAAATGTTACCAGTGCTTACAGGGCAACAGTAGGACAGCAGCATCCATAAACTATAAGTACTGCTCTCATTACATTTACTCATTTAGCTGACGCTCTTATGCAAAGCGATTACAATTGCTATATATACATATATATCAGAACCTGCATGCCTCTGGAGCAACTAGAGGTTAAGTGTTTTGCTCAGGTGGATGTGTAACAGCGGGAACTGAACTCAGGTCTCTTACACCAAAGGCATGTGTCTTATCCACTGTGACCCAACCTGTAAAGTGTAGAAAATAACATGATTTGATCTAACATCATACCAGACAGCTGGATTGAGACTTTATTAAACATTTGATGAGCATAGATATAGTACGGTGAACAAAGCATCGTCTTCCAAAGAAAATGTTTCCTTTGGTGACATGTAAAAGTATCTTAGGGCTGGAATAAAAATAAGAAGCCATTCAGATAAGGTATCTGCAAATAACTTCATTTAGTCCCCAGAGTCTACTCTAAAAATGCTTTAAAACATCAATATAATGATGGTTACAGGTGAATACCATAACATTTGAATGGCTTTATATACATGTTTGCATGTAGATTTCCTTCCTACTTACGTTAACCACATTCTGTAACATAATGGCAATAGAAATACAGACACGGGCAATATGAGGCCAGACCACACCTATAAATGGCCTCATGTTTCTTCACAGGCCCTGCTCAGGGACAGCTCCTCTCACACCACCAATCCTTTGGCCTACACACTGGAGGTCTCCGCTGTTTGCATCAGTTCAGTATTGTGTCAAACTATGTTTTAACACGTGGATTTGAAAAACAAGTCTACTAAAATGTATTTCTACCAGAGGACGGAGTGATCTGACCAATTACCCCGTCCCCCCTGCTGTCACTTGTACTCATTGACTCGTAGTAGTGTCTGTGGTGCGAGAAGGTTCCCCTCGTCTTTTTTCGTTTTCCCTCCTCCTCCTCTCAGCTCACGGCACTTCATGTGCGTAAGATGACCATTGTAAGAAGACCTGAAACAAGCAACAGGATATTGTATACTTCAGCATTTACTCTTTCATTATGGGGATTTTATAAAAAGCTGAGTAGTTCACATTTAAAAATGATTTGCATTAAGTTTGTGTGATTCCTTTTTCTACCTACCGAGAACATAAGCAGCTACAAGTTTCTTGTTAACACTTAAGTGGAGGTAGACAGGCACAGTAGATTCTTGCTCCCCCAGAGTCGGGAGCATCAGGGCAGCCATACACACCAGCCCAAGCAGCACCGTCAGCAGACTGGGGCCTCCAGCAACAGGACGGCTCTCTGTCACACACACACACACACACACACACACACACACACACACACACACACTAATAAGATGTATAACACTGCAAAACAACAATAATAACAAGTGATTTAAAGGTGGGGTAGGCAATTCAGGACAAAAGACACAGAGTGAGTAACAACACAGCAGTAATGTAACTAACGTTAACTAAGTTATGGGTTAGAAAACTGTCGCTAAAGTTGCTGCTGTGAAGTGAAAGACGATGGTACCAGATTCAGCACATCAGCTCCAAACAGCGATACTCACAACTCTCCTGCTACTATAGCTACTATCACAACAACAACATGTCTTGGCGAACTAGAAAGTAAGCTGAATGTGAGTTGGCAAGTCATTTAACGTTTCCTGACACAATCATGGCTGGAATAGTGTTGTGTGGCGGGTTGCGTGCCACTTTGTTTATTTCCCCTTTACAGAGGCAGGGCTGTGTACAAACACCAGTATTATTTTTTAGCATTCACACAGAACAGACAGCTGGCGGGCCGTGAGGAGAATTAAAAAAATAAATAAAGACGTGTATTGGATTCGTATCGCATACCCCACCTTTAACAGATGTAAGATGTAAGACCAAAACTATGTAACTCTCCCATCATTTAACAAACAAATGTTATGGCAAAGAATTATTATTTAGCTTGCGTGTAAGTCAGAGGGAAGAAGTTAGAGCTCAAAGAATGTTGCAGCTGAACAAGATCAGACAGGGTTTATGACACTGAAGCACATGAAATGATAACTATGCACTTTGAACAACCATAATCGAAGGTGTTTATACATGTGAATAGTGAATACCCCCCCACTTCAGAATTAGTATGTTGGTAAATGTGGCATACACATAATAATTAAGATAAATTTGATCTTGTATGCAATGAGGCTTTGGCTTGTACTTCCACTTTTAAATGACAGCCTGAGAGTGATTACCTGATAGTTTTCCTACTGATCTGAGTGCATAAAAATTGTGTTTTGTTTTATCAACCATGTATGCAATAATCTGAACAGGAAGCAGGTAAATGCGGAATCAGTGAGCAAACACACACAGTATACACGTACCTATCTATCTTGCTGCTGTGTATGAAGAGATGATTACAACCTGTACATTTTTATGTTATTATTGTCCTACTATGTTTGTGAGACAAATAGTTTTTTCATACTAGATAAGACAGTTAGGCAGATAGAATGTTCATAGGCCATAAAAGGCAGTGTAACATACCATGTCCTATAAATGGTATGAAAGTTCCCATATTTGAGTTTATGAGCATTTGGCTCCATCTAGTGGTAACAACGCACAACACACCTTCGTCCTACCTGTCTGAAATGCAGTTTGTTCAAAAAACTCGCTCTCTGCGAACTGCTCTTTGATTCTGCGTTCCTCATCTTGGGGCCGGGGGCTGGGCGGCTCCTGTGAGGCTGAGGGACGGAGGGTAGCAGTCACCTCTTTGCGACCCAGAGCTTTCCGCTGACTCTGCTCCGACACCTGCAGTCGGAACTTGTCGTACACCCCATAATGGCATGCCCGCACGTCTCTGTGTCTGATTACTCTGTGTGGACATACGAAAGTTAGATAGACTCCTTACTTGGTCAGATGGGGAAGTCTGCTGTATAAACAATCATGTGACTCAAAGCACGCAGTAAAACTGCCCAACAAACCTAAGTAAGCAATAAACAATAAAGACATGGACGGAAATCCACAGAGAACAACAAGCTCATAGATAAGATATTTAGTCCCTTTAGTGCTATACTACTGCATGAAAAAATAATAATGTCCTATACACAAAAACAAACTTACATGTCAACACAACACTGTGGTTTAACAGCTCCGGTGGCATCCACCACAGTGTACTTGTTTGGCGCTGTACACAGCACTGATAAAAAGACAAGAATACACCGATTATGCAGATAATCCGGAGGACATAACAAAAATAATACAGCATACATGGAAACTCAAGCAGACTGTGCCAACTGACCTTTAAACTTGAGGGCGAACTCATAGGGGTTGTAGAGGGTGAGCACCTGCTTGTGAGACGTCTGCTCATCTGCGTAGAAGACGAGCTCAGTGGGGAACACGAACACGGGAAGGCTTCCTTCCACCAGCTCAGGCTGTCGATGCTGCTGCTGCTGCATTGGCTTCAGCTGAGCTCTTCCCCTTCCCCGTCCACGGTCTGTCTGGGCCCCCCACCTCTCTCTCCACAAACTATCAAGCTGTGTAAGCTCCCTTCAGGTGGAAATGGCACTTCCCGCTCATCGCCTCAGGGCCAGGACATGGTACTGTGAAGAGACACAGGGCATGAAGAGTAAAATACATTTACTCAAGAGGCACCAGTAAAACACTTATTCACATTTTGTCACACTTTCAATTTTTTCCCACTACATTGCAGAATGAAATATTGCATTATTACTGTTTTATGTATCCAACAGCTGTTGTTTTTGTCTTTACTGTTATGATGCCATTCCAGATTCTTAGCTACAGCCCAACTGATACTGGATTTTTTCAGGCCAATATCGATATATATCGATTTTTTCTTTTTTTTTTTTTTTAATGTTAGCAAATAATGATAAACTTATCTAATGCCAACATTGTTTTCAAACCACCTCTAATATGTCTTTGGCATTTCAAAACCGCCATTTCTTAATGACCCGCATCTATATACTGATACTCTGTATATATCTGTAATAAGTTGCTATCCGCTGATATATCAACAAGGCTGATCTATTGGTCTAGCTCTGGTTTAAACTATTAAAAAAGGAAATGAAGAAGTTACACAATATATATTAAAATACTGCTTAAACAAGATAAACCTTAATGGAATTAACTCTGTAAGGGACCATTTTAATAACAATACTTAATTAATTAATACTATAATGTAACTTTAAATGCTGGATTTTAATGGGGGTCTAATCCTTCAAGTCAATTGTATTTATATAACGCAATATCACAAATAAACTTCCTGAAGGTTATTGTCAATATGAACAGTATATGACACCCTCGTGTACAGCTTTTCAGGTAAAGTGTTAGGACGCTTCTTTTTAGCCAAACAAGCTCACTTCAAGAGATCAAGGCAGAGCAGGGCTCTAAGAGGAGGCCAGCCATGAATTCAGTAAGCGGACTCCATGTGGCTGGTCACGTGCCTCTGTGTGTTTACATGGTTACGGTGGAGCTCGAGGGACACATTTTTTTGTTCTCAACATGCACATGAAAATCCACGATCAACTCGTTAAATTTGCAGCAGCAAGGCTTTAGTGAACTGTTTTTTAACTGTTAACTGTTTGATGTGGACACTTTGCTTCATGTTTAAGCTATCCAGCCAACTTTATATTCGCATTTAGATTATGTGTCAGCATAAAACGTAACTGCCTTCTTTAAACTGCAGAGTAATCGTGGGTGACAAGCTGTTTTTACGTCTATGGTGACATGGTAAACAAAACAAGTTGGTTATAAAATTAGCGACACTGTAATTTAGATAAATTCTACCATACCTATGGCTCACATGAACCCTGCACGGCATTTGCTTTCTGTGTCACCGACATATATAATAACAATATCGTTAATGCTAACGTTGTTTAGTAGTGTTAACGTTGGCTAGCGTTAGCCGACTAGAAAAAAAAAAGCCCAGATGTTAGCGGATAGCCACTTAACGCTGTCTACGCGCAGTGTCTTTACAGAAAATGAAACACAGACTCTGTTTTATTTTAGGGACAAACTGAGAGTAAAGCTTTACCTTGCTGTCAGCACACAGGTTCTTATAACGTTACTGCTATCACAAGGGTTAGTGCCTCTGATCCCACCCTGTTGTTGTTTCTCTCTCTAGCCTTTTTCCTTTGTCAATAATATACCGCAGACCTCGCAGTGCATGCCGGGATGGCGGAGGGCGAAAGAGAACGTGCAAGACGTCAACAAAGCCGACGTAAAGATGTTCCCAGCAACTGTTTATAACTAATAACCTTCCCTGTCCAAAGTATGCAAATGATGAGTGTGTATACACGCCATAAACCACGCAAATTAAGTTATACTTGCGGAACACTTTGAGGTATTAACTGCACTAAATTGCTAAATCCTGATAATCATATAAAGTGGCTCTAAATGGTCAAATATAGCTTTTTTAAAATATGATTAATAGATTTATGTGCGTTGATTTTTTAAAATGACAAGTGCAATGGTAAATTGTTTTTTTATACAGGACATACAATGTAGTAATCAGAGAAACATACTATGACTTTCCACTGACCTTTATGTCTATGAGGTAGCCCCCCCACACACAATCTTTACACATAAACACTGAGCTTGTAATAACTATAAGTTTGTTGTTAGGCGTGAGCTACTGGTAAAGTGTTTGATTAAGTGTTAAAAGGACACATCAAGAATACTCTTTAATGTAACATGGATGCTGCTCTCAAGGCTACTCTATTAATGCTACGAGATCACATGCAAGAGGTACTTTATATGATTTTACGGTCCTTTCCCCTGTTATATTTTTAGTATAATGTCATTTTGGTTGTATGGATATTTATATTTGCGTTTGTTCTATCTATACTCAGTTTTTGTTTCTAACCTAAATGCGTATTTCCTCTTGATTGTGCCATTGCAACATAAAATGCATATACCGTAAATATGACACTTGATTCATAGACTTAACCTTATACAATGTCCAATTTAAATATGTCTGTGTTTACTGGTTTGGCTATGTAACTGCACGTGTTCTTGTTATGTTGTGTTTCAGAGTCGGGAGGGCGGCCCTTTTGCGACGCCTTGAACGCAGCAAGAGAGAGAGAAAGACAGTTTTTTTTCGTGTGTGTGTGTGTGTGTAAGAGAGGGGCGGGAATTGGCAAGAAATTTCAAGAAATTTCAGGTCTTTGAATATGATATATTCAGCTACATCTATCAGTTGTTTGATGTCAAAGCAGGCATATATGTTACTTTATGATAATGATCATACATACACATAGCAGAGCCATGACCATACTTGTGAACATCCGTCCATTAAGCAAACATAAAACTGACACGGTAAACTGATGATGTATACACGAGACATCTTCTCGACCTCGTTATATATATTTATATATGGAAGGGGGCGTGGTCAGTGGAGTCGGACTCAGCCAATGGCGTCGCAGTGGAGGGAGCGGGGCGTTCCACTCGGTTAGGAGCAGAAGTTGAACAGCGCGAGCTGAGACAGAGCTCTAGAAAGGCAGATAGAGAGGGAGCAGAGGCAACGGCCCTCTTCTGGAGGGGGGGCTTATTATAACAAATATACACACATGTGTGAACAGTTTGGCCGCACGATAGGTCATATGTGGATAACAGTTATTTTAGAAAAGCATACATTCGCGGCTTTACATTTAAAATGCCTATTTTACTTTTCCTGTTAGACACGTCCGCCTCTATGAATCAGCGCACTTATTTGGGTACGACGTATCTGGACGTTGCTAAAGGCGCGGTTGAGGTCTTTATGAAGGTAAAGAATGATTTTACCCCGACTTTTTTCAGCAAGTATGCACCTTTGGAGAGCTTAGGGTTCCTTGGGCAAGACTGGTCGAAATTAATATATGTTGTTTTGGTTTTCTTTTTTGACAGCTGCGTGCCCGAGACCCGGCTAGTAGAGGCGACAGGTACATGCTAGTTACATTCGATGATCCACCATACGGAGTGAAGGTAATTAGCAACTGATAACATTTTTACATTTCACAAGACGGACGTATTTTTCTGTCAGTGAGACTTTATTGTCCTTCTGGTTTGTAGTCAGTGTTGGGCGACGTCCCGGTGGCGAAAAACGGCTATTTTTTGCTCCAAATACCCACAGACCCGGAGCTGCACTGCCTCCGACCATCCAGCGGACATTTTGCTTTTGTGTTGAGAAAAGTCTCGGGCGTTGAGATGGAGGCGGAGAGATTTATTATCGCCTGTGACGTCGCTTTTTTTTGAAAGTACAGTGTCTAGATTGGTCAAGGAGTCCGCCAATCATCGTCTACTCCGCCCTTTGCACCATACACGCATTATCATTGGCCAATATGTGCTGAAAGTTGATAAGCCCTCTTCATCATGAGATTTTTTTTAATTTTTATGTGAGTTCGCTATAAGAAAATTATCATAATTCATATGATAATTATTTGTCATACGATACTATGAGCATTACGGCCCAGCATACAAACTAACACGGTTTTTATACACACATCCAGCCAAAAACATGTGAATCACTGCAGTCATTTCAGGGGGTTTATGTCAGCAAAGCTATCCTCACCACTAATCTATTGGCTTGTTTTATGACCTGGCACACATCTCTCTCTGAGCTTTTCATGCCCAATAAAATACAATCTTAAGTACCCACATGAACCCCTGAAGTCCCCGAGCTGCTTCAGTGGCTGGTGTGTATTAGAAATCTCTTGGCTCTCCTAAGCTGTCTACAAACAACACTATGACTCTCAACACAATATGTCTGCTTACTTTGTCCCATGCCCTTAATGCTTAAAGACATATAGAATAGTTTGCTTTCTTTGTAAAGTCTTTTTTGCTTGCATGACCAAATTCCAAAATCCCAGTGCTGGAAAGTAGAAAATTACTTTATCTTTAGTAGTAGTTGCTGGTGGGAGGTTTAGGAGATAAATACTGAGGCAAATGTTATAAAGCATAGTACAAGTCAAAAGGTACCTGTAATGACTAGTTAATTACACATTTCTTGTTTTATAATACTCTTAAAAGTTCAATTTCAGGGTACTTTGCTGCAGCTTTTTAGAGCACAAGACCAGAAACGACAATATTACAGTCTCTTCATGATAATTGAAAAGAAACGATATAATGATATAGTAAAATATTTTACACTCTTTGTTTGCCATCCTTAATGCCTGGGCATTCTAATTCATATCATACATGCAACAAAGAAAATGGGAAATGTTTGAATAATTAAACATGTGCTGGGAGTGAGAGTGAGTTGAAAAATATAGCTGGGGCAACATACATTTAATGGTGTAAAATAAATTACTTTTATTTTATCAGCTGATTAGAGGTTTTGTCTTGTCCAACCAATTAAAAATATTTAGCTCACTAGGATTTAGGTATTAAATTACACTTTTGACCACTCTGTTAAAAATGATCTTCTTACAGTTTCACTTTGGCTACTTAACCTATATTAGGTAAATACATTTTTTGTATAATGATACTAATATAACCCTTCTGATAGATAAGCAGAGCTTATGTTTAAGAGATACTACTTCCCCTTTCTCAAATAGTAGGCTATTTTAAACAAAGAACCTTTATATGAGTACTTTTATTGTAATATATTTAGTGTACTTTCAGCACTCCCTTCTTAACCCACCCCATTTTGTTACGGTAGATGAATTTGAAGAGTTTTTTTTTTCCAATTAACTAAAGTACAGTCTTAGTGTAGGCTTAGTGTTAATATTTAAAACTGTGTAAGAGCAAAATAACTGTCCTCCAAAGGACCATTTTGAGCTCACTACGCCAGCACTTATTATTGAGTAATTTTTATTCTGTTGCTGGAGGACTGGAGTCATGATAACATGTTATGATTGGATGCTGTCATTCATGTGATGCTACTTCTTTCAGTCATTCACCTTGCAGTATTCAAGTCCAGATTATTGCATCCTGTATCCCATCATATAGTCTCATGTGTAACATCAGTCAAATGATCCAACATCTGATTCTCCTCCCTGACAAAAAAAAACATCCAGCTGCTGCAGTCTGAAGTGCTTTCCCCCTCGTTGTAAAGTCTGTCCTCAACTCCTCTTCCTCCTGCTCTTCCTCTCTTTGCCTTCATTGCCTTTTCCTTTGTTGTTTCTGCCCGCTTTGTGCGCTGAGGATTATGATGAAAGGACAAGGTTGGACTGAATGGGCCTACTCTGATTGCACAGTTACAGAGGCAATAAATTGTTGATGTAGAGGGAGAGGAGGTTGGGTGAGAAGAAAATAGAAATATTCTGTAGTCTGAATTATTGAGTGCAAGCTAAGCCTTACATTTCTGCTGGCCTACACAAGGGCCTCTGTCTGGGTTATTACTTTGCTACTACCCCTGTGAATGTGTTTCCACCCACAGCTTTGCTGCAGTGATGTTGCTAGTCTGACTGTCTAATATTTACCTAACGTCATTCATGTAACACTCTGCGCTTTCCTAGAAATTCCACTGAAATCAAGGCTTTGGAATGATATCCCAAGCTAATCCAGATCTACCCACTGCCCTGATTCAGAGCACACATGTTGATACTGAAGCTTCAAGTTTCCTCTCTCTTACTCTACATCTCTGTCTCTGTGTGTCTCTAGCCCGCCCCTCCTAATAGCGGAAGTGGTAAGCTTGCAGGTCATCCTTAGATTAAGCATGAAGCTGTAGCAGTAAGGTACTTGACCCCGCTGGAGACAAGTCCAAGAGCAGTTACACTCCCACATCCTCTCCTGTGGGAGTAAATCGCCATCACAGAGGACAGAGTGTATTTTTGGATGCTTTTTATGTTTGAAATTAGACTTCTTTTCAAACAGCACCATCCAGCTCAAATGTGGGCATGAATTTCAACAATATTATCTTCTATTTCCAGAGCTTGACACAACCTCATCTCATTTAATGGTTACTATTATGTCATGTTGCAGAGAATCAATGGGTTGCTAACATTTTAAACTCCTTTTACCAAAGGTGGCAGTCATATGCTTGACATAAATCAGTTTGTGGTTGTTAGTGAACAAAGCTTGTTCTGTTTTCCATTCGGTATCTGTGGGTGTGGATCTATTTTGGTTTGTGGCTGTTCACCGTGCAATGCCACTCCAGGCCTCCTCTGCTTTTGTGTTGTATTGCTGTTTGCAGTGCAGTGCATTCACCACACTCTCCATGTGTGTGTTTCAGGCCGGCTGGAAGGAAAACCATGCCACCTTCATGTGCGAGCTGAAGAACCTGCAGGCATCTGGGCTGACAACATTAGGTCACGCTCTCCGCACATCCTTTGATCTGCTTAACCTCAACCGCCTTGTCTCAGGCATCGACAATTATGGACAGGTATTTGACGCCAACATCCTGTTATTAATTTCTTTGGCAGCAGTCTCATCTGTTGCTATAAGAGAAAAGTAGATTTACTCTCCATAGTAGTTTAATTTTAATTATAGCTGAAACAATTTGTCAATTAATTTATTGATCATCAGAAAACTAGTTTGATATATTTATAATTTATTATAATATTTAAATTTAAGTTGTTTTTTTAAGCAAAGATGCCAAACATTCTCTTATTTGAGCTTCTTGATAGTAATGATTTGCTCATTGACATCATGTGATAATAAATTTGATGCCCGGACTGTTGTTAAGAAAAAATAAGTAATTCGATGGTATCCCTTTGTAGTCAAGAAAATGGACATATTTCACTATTTCTTTACATTTTATAGAAAAGGTTTTAATACTCTAAATCAGGAAATACCCTGCAGATTCATCAATGATTGAAAATGTTTAGTTGCAGTTACACATCGAATACTATGACTGTATACTAAACAAATTAATATTGTTTTTATTTTTGCACCACTGGAGATTATAGGCAAGGCAGGCCAACAGACACAAGCTGAAAGTCAGGTGAACTGATAAATAAAATAAGCAGATAAGGCCATGTCCAGAGTTAAATGTAACATTTAAAATCATCAGAATAACGTGGAAGTACAACTAGAGAACCAAGAAGGGTCGATTTTAGTCCAAGAAAAGCTGAAAATAAAATATATATATATCATTTTATATATATATAATAGGGAAGAATATTGACTTTTCATTGCAGGTTAATCCACTCCGTCTTGCCTCAGTTAGCACTGTCGTCAGCTCCTCACACCCATCTTTCCTCCAAACCCCTGCTTGACGGCTGAGATTACTACCCTCAAGTACTGACACAAGGCCTGTGCATCGAGTGCGTGTAAATCTACTTAAGCATTCTCTGGGTGTTTGAATTAGACAAGGCCGACCCCTGCAGCACAGTGGTACGAGTCCTCTGTCCTTAACAAATAACTCAAGGACTCTCTGCAGCTTACAGATGCTTCCTGACACAAAACAAAGATTACAAGATGCAACACACAGTTCATATTGGTATCCAGGGGGTTATCAGTGGTGTGATGTTAATACCAAGCAAATTACTCTGTTTACCTATCTTTATTCAGCTTTGTTGTCCTTGTTTTTACATGTGTGTCTATTTCTATCTATCTTTCTATAAATTGTTCAGGTGAAATTAGATTGAGAGCAACGTACTTGGCCAATCAAGCTGATTCTTATTCAGAGGAACTGAACAGTTAACACTTAACAGTGTGTTTAAACTTTTATTTTGCCATTACTGTAAGCACGAAAGAGCAGTTACATTTTGTTTTTTAGGAGATAGGAATGGTAAATGGACTTATATTTATACAGTGCTTTTCTGAATTCATGCATTCACACACACACTTACACACCGACTGCTCATCAGGAGCATTTTAGAGTTCAGAAGCTGGCCTAAGGAGACTTGGACTGGGCTGGACACAGAGCCCAGAACAATGTTTTTGATCAGGAAGGTAAAGGAAAGAAAGCAGACTAGAGAGAATAAATGGGGTCACTGTCTTCCTGAACTTGCATTTAATTGCTGAATGTTTCCACACACAGGGCCGTAACCCCTTCTTCCTTGAGCCATCTGTGATCATCACTATCACTGATGGGAACAAGCTCACACACAGCTCTGGGGTGCCAGATGAGGTGAGAGCACAAACAAATGCAGTAGTGCTACTGTGTATTTTTTTTAATAAGGTGTTCTGTTTGGACTTTGTAATGACATGTGTAAAACTGTGCAAAACCCATTGCAATTTGCACATCTAAAACTCCTCTCTTTCTTTACCCTCCTTCTGTTGTCTAGCTGCACCTGCCTCTGAACTCTCCATTGGCAGGCAGTGAGCTAACCAAAGAGCCCTTTCGCTGGGACCAGCGTCTGTTTGCGTTGGTGCTGAGGCTGCCAGGAGCAGTCACACCAGACAACGAGCAGCTAGGCAGCGTCCCCACAGATGAGTCTGCCATCACCCAGATGTGTGAAGTCACTGGAGGTTCGGCATTTTTCTTATTTTGGTGCCCCAAATTGGGTCCTGTATTCACACCACCATTTATTTTTAGAATCGTCATGTGTCTGTACCCTTCAGTCTGTTATATATGATAGCCCTGCTTCCTATTTTTATCTCAGGACGATCATACTGTGTGCGGACACAGAGGATGTTGAACCAGTGTCTGGAGTCTCTGGTACAAAAGGTTCAAAGTGGTGTTGTCATTAATTTTGAGAAGACAGGGCCAGATCCACTTATCATCGGGGAAGGTGAGTTTGATGACGCTAACTGAATGTACAGAAGGCAACACTTTACCTTTGTGCAAATCCTGTCTTCAAAATGGTTATAGACACATTTCCGAACATGTATGAACAGCAGTAAAAAGTCGTTACATTTAGGTATAAACACACTTTTCACTACTCACTACTAGCCCAGTCAAGTGCATAAAACATGAATCAAATATCTTTTTGATATATAATATTTTTTGAGCACATCATCTTAACAGTTTTCAAACATTAACTTACTGTGGGTAGTAAAACATCTGAAAGCAGAAGAGAATCTTCTTTTTGTTGATCACCACAGTGCAGTTTTACACTAAAAGGAGAACTGTGTACATTTTCAAGATCAGCCAATCATGGAGAAGTATAAAAAAATAGGGCTGTGCAAAAAAAGGCGTTGTGATAATTTGACTCACATATCATTTTAGTGGTAGAAGGAGGAACTTAAAGAGAGCTAAAAACTATTTTAGAAAATGATTCTTAGCATTTTCATATCAGTGACATGGGTTTTGTCTGACTGTGGTTGCTCTCAAATTATTAATAATTGTTTGTGTTTGTCAGCATTTGGTTGAGAAATGTGTTCCTTGTACACCCTTTTTGTTTTAAAGAAAACTCAGTGGAGTCAATTCGTCCCGTGTCATCCTTCAGCCAACAGCCGTGGCACAGTTGCCACAAACTCATCTACGTACGCCCGAACCCAAAGACGGGGGTTCCAGTTGGGCATTGGCCCATACCAGAGTCCTTCTGGCCAGACCAGAACTCTCCTACCCTGGTGAGCAGAGAGAGGCTTTAAAATATGTCAGCAGCATCTCTAGTCTGTTGCTCTGCAGGTTACCTCTTAAAGAACTTGATTTATAATTAGGTTTTCTTAATAAAAATTGACACTCTGGGCTGTCTTTGACATTATACTGTCGATCCCCTACTGTGTCTGTGTGACCTCTCTTATTTTTCTGTCTATCTCTATTTTATTGTCAGTCCTCTTTTTCTCTAACAGGCAATAACTTTGACTTAGAGCCAATCAAGTGTCTAACTCTGCAAACTCGTTATATGATTTGACTGTTGCATTAAATATGGCTGTCAGTGTCCTCAATTATCTCAATCTCCTGCTCCCAGCCACCTCGCACTGCACATCCTGTAGTCCGTTTCTCTTGTGTGGACTGTGAGCCCATGGTGATTGACAAGCTTCCCTTTGACAAGTATGAACTGGAGCCATCTCCACTCACCCAGTTCATTTTGGAAAGGAAGTCTCCACACATGTGCTGGCAGGTATGGTAGATAGTCACACACCCATCAGCTCTGCTGGCTTGTTTCTACTGTCAATGGTGATGCCTTTAAGGGGCCTGTAACACGAAGCGGGATTTGAGCTTATTGAGGTATCTTCAGGGTTAACCCTGGGTTTTCAGTACCACGACTTCACTTCTTACCAGGGTAGATCACCATGGTAGCTTATTCTGAACGGCTAACCTGCTCTGAAGCAGGTTATGTTCCAGATAAGAGATTGACTCTATAAAAACGCCATCTTACTGTTACTGACCAATCAGCTCTCTTGGAAAATGACATCACCATCTGTAGGAGTTCCCACAGACTGTTTTTATGTTTGCTGCTTGATGTAGAGAAACATTTGTAGGCTATAGCGGTATCATCCTACAGAGACTGATTGAAAGCCTTGTAAGCTACCATTGTACAGGTTTTTACAGTAAGCCTACTTACTGCTTTGAAATGTGTTTTATATTTGCTCCCCAGTCCATTTCACACGCAGCCGTTAACATAAATGGGTTTCATTTTTCTTATGGTAGGCTGAATTTTATGAGCATATAGTTTGGTAGGGATATTGAAAGTTAAGTTTAATATTTATTTTAGGTTAGTAGCTTTCTTGTAGGCTTGTAGACCTCCCCACCTTTTGCAATGTGGGCGCAGGTAATGAGGTGAGTTTTCAGTAGCCAAAATGTTGAGATTCAGTATTTCACCACTGTTTGAGCACATTTTATGGCATTATTGGATTTTTCATTTCATTGCTTTATGAAGTTAATTTAGAACAATGTTTGGAACACTTTTGAGTGTGTTAAATGAATTAATCTAATTTTTGAAGTGAGGAGAAGTTCTTAAAAGTGAGGTGGAACGACCACTTTCCCAGTGCCTGAGTCTTTTAATGAGGAAATGCAAACACACAGCCGAGCTGAAAGAATAAGTCTAATATTTTCATAGACGCCATAAGAACACATCAAATCAACGCATTATTATAGACTGTGCCCTGTTCATTCAGGCATTCACACTGTCGGCGATTTTCTGTCTCCCTGCAGTCAGCTGCAGCCGTGCTGCTTAGACCATGTCGTATTTCTGTAGTGTTACAGTTTGCTTTTCGTTTGTAAAATATGATGCTCTGCTGCCAGTGGACTTATTCACGTCTGTGATTGGTCATCTGCTTCTAACACCGCCTCTTTTATGTGAACGCGCTCATGGCTGGATTGGGAAACCCTGGGTTGACTTACCGAGTTGATAACCAGCTTCGTGGGACCGCTTATCCAGATCATAATTGTTAGGGTTAGTGAAGCCAGATAACGAAAAGATATCCTGGGTATGTTGAACTCACTTCGTGATACAGGCCCCAGGACTTCTGAAAACCAGAAATAATGAAGCTGTTAGCTTTATTCAAAATATCTTTTCACCTTTTGGTTGTTGTGAATTAGTAATGAGCCTCACTTTTGAAGCTTGGTCACTAAGCATGGTAGCATTACACAGGTAGAAGTAAAATTTTAAAGCTCATTAACCAAAATGATATTTGGCTCTATACTTTTCCTTGTTGTCCTCAGGTGTTTGTTACCAGCAGTGCTAAGCAAAATGACCTGGGACAGCCATTTGGCTACCTTAAAGCCAGCACCACTCTCACCTGTGTCAACCTGTTTGTCATGCCCTACAACTACCCAGTCCTTCTCCCACTCCTCGGTAAGACAGTAACTCATTTCTTTAAAGCGGCCTTAAAACTTTTGGGTCAGTAGGTCTGAGCTGATATTAGATTTAAAAAGCTTTCCTTTTCTAGGTCACTTCATCCTTTGCAATATTTTTTCCCTCCAATCATCTTTAGCTATAAACATAAACACAAGTAACAGGCTTATAATAGAGCAACTTAATGCTATGCAACAGATGGATATTTTGGAGTAATGGTGTATTTAGAAGGATAAATGGTAGTTGATGGTCGTTTTATACTCACTGACTGAACATTGATGTGTGTACAGCAGCCAGCCCTGCAGCAGCAGCAGCAGGAGGAGGTGCAGGTGGATGGCTGACTGGTCACTGATCCAGAATGCTGAAGCTTCTCAAACACAGTCATCTTTTCTTTGTCTCATTTCAGATGATTTGTTTAAAGTGCACAAACTAAAACCAAACCTCAAGTGGCGACAGGCTTTTGAGATGTACCTGAAGACTATGCCTCCATACTTCCTTTTGGTAAACTAACACTGTGTCTTACTACTTATTCTCACTTAAGTAAACATTTACATTGATTTATATTGTTTCTGTATATGACTAACATCCACAGTTTCCCCTTGCTATCTTCTGACAGCCCTTAAAAAAGGCGTTGAGGATGATGGGTGCACCTAACCTTATTGCAGACACCATGGACTGTGGCCTGAGTTACAGTGTAATCTCTTACTTGAAGAAGCTCAGCCAGCAGGTAAAGACTCCTTTGTGTCCTTGAACATAAGACAGAGCTATTAGTTTCAGAGCAAAGGTATAGACGTGTTTCTTCTTCCAAAAATCTAAGCAGGGGACGGAATGTCATGGCAACACCTAAACACACAAGGCAACAAATGAACTAATATGAGGCAATAACGAAACAAACGTTATTAAAGATTTCTATTGCCGTCAGAGAGTACATTGGCATTAGTAATGTTGTTTAACATTCCTATGGTTTCAGCTATGATCAGCTGAGCAACTAAAAATGCTTGTTTTAATGTCTCATCTTAAAGTCAACAAGTCAAACCCTGTATGTGAATATATAGTATACATATTAATATGCCGATAGTTTATATTTTAGATAAATTTGGCCTGGAACAAGAATCATGTTTGATATGTCTTACAATGACGCTGTAATGAATGAAAAGTAAGTATTTTATGCAACGAGGAAAACAACACCTTACTCTTTGTTATGTTATGTGGTAGAGGAGTTGCAGAATGTTCATACTTAATATATTGATATAAACATAATGCATAATTGTTTGAGCTCCGCAGACTGATGTTAAAGATTGACAGTATAAATATGAGTATGAAATTATTAATATAAAGAGGCTCAAAAGAATCAACATAGGAAGATGTATCCCAAAATGGTTTGATGTGTGTGCTCCAGATATTATTCCTTACCAAAATCTTCTTAACAGACAGTTGTAAAATGTAGTATTTTCTTTCACTGTTGTGTCGGTATAAAGGCAAAGATGGAATCAGATCGTCTAATCGTCTCTGTGGGGAAGAAGGCTCCCCAAGAAACCGGCATAAAGGTGAAGAACCACTCCAGCTCTCTCTCACTGGCCCACCGCAGGGACTTTAAGCAGCTGCTGCAGGGAATCACCGGGGAGGGCCCTCTTCGCCTGGTGGACATGAACTTCAAAGAGTTCGCTGGCTTCCAGATCGCCCTGCTCAACAAGGTAGACTTTGAGAGAAAGACAGAAAGGACATCTCTGAAAAGTACAACATACTCTGTAAAGAAACAGTAAAAACAGGGCAAGTGCAACGTCCTCTGACTAGATATGCTGATGTGTTTACAGGATTTAAAACCTCAAGCCTATCGAAATGCATACGACATCCCAAGACGGAACCTTCTGGATCAACTCACCCGAATGCGCTCCAATTTGCTGCGGACGTCACAAAAACTGATTCGAGGGCAAGATGAAGGTACAAAACCCTTTAGTTATTTTAGTCTTTTTGACTTTTGCCATCCTGATGAAAGCAGCACTCAAACAGGTCATGGGAGGAAAAAACTGTTTTACAGTTAATTGCAGTGTTAAAATAGCCATATATATTATTATATTAGGCTGATCCAGATAATATTTGTTTGAAGTCCGAATACGAATGAAATGTCGTGTGGTTGTTAGACTATCTGCACAGCATCCCAGTGGCTCAGATGGGAAACTATCAGGAGTACCTCAAAATGATGCCATCTCCTTTGAGAGAGATCGACCCTGACCAACCTAAACGCCTGCACACGTTTGGGAATCCTTTCAAGCAGGATAAGAAGGTAAAAATATATCAACACAAAATACTGGTCAGTTCTCCTTACTGTATGCACAATGTGGTTTCTAAAAGGTGTCTTCATTCAGTATTCAGACCTTTCATTCTTTAATGTTTTGTCTTCTCGTATGTTTATCTCAGGGGATGATGATCGATGAGGCAGATGAGTTTGTAGCGGGCCCTCAAAATAAGAAAAGAGGAAATTCCAGCGATTCCAACTCAGGGGCCACTGTGAAGCGAAGGCGGAGTATGTCCCCATTACTGCGGCGGTCACAGACTCCACCAGTGACCACCAACCATGTGGTGGTGGGAAAGAATCCGGTGGGGGTTCAAGGGCAGCAGAACCTCCTCAAACCCATCCCCCAGCACAAAGGTGAGATTAAGACGTACCTAGAATGTGAGAGTTATTCTGCATGTGTTGATCATAGGAATACAGACGCACATTCTACAGCACTAAGTGTAGTGCACTGAATAGTAGTTTTAAATTGCACTTTGTTACCCCCTCAGGAGTGGATGACAGCAACATGGTGGTCACTGAGAGTAACGGTGACGGGGTTCTTGGGCCTGAGTCAGGGGAGATCTGGCTCGCTGAGATTGACAGTGTAGCAGGGAACGCACCCTCACTGAGCCTAGAGGAGAAGGCCGGGCTGGTGGCAGCTGAACCAGAAGAGGACATCCACATGACGGAGGAGGGACTACCGGAAGATCGTCTTGATGAGCAGTCGCTGGAGGAGAAACACAACTGTGAGAGACTGAGTCCGCAGAGCCACTTAGAGGGCACTGAAGCTGACCCTGCAGTGCTTGAGACTATATTCATAGCCCCACTAGACGGCAGCCAAGCAGAGCTGAGGAGTCGGGTCATCAAGGAGGTCCGCAAACCTGGGCGAAGTGAGTATGAGTCAGTGCAGCGTATCTCATTACATTCGTTTTTATTCTAATCTGCTAAAGTGTCATACAGGGAACATTTGGCGGTCACATCATTTCTGTCTGTGTCTTTTTCAGACTATGAGGCAATACTCAGACTACTGCAGCAGGTCAAAGGACCAGTTAATGTTCAAAGGTACTTCATCCAACATGCTATCAAAGAGGCTGTCAGGTAAGAAGCAATGACTCATAACCACTCTGCAGTCATTTTCATAGCCTTTTAAAGCAGGTTCCCTGGTGGGTTGTTTTCCATTTATTCTCTGCTTCTTTCTGATTTCCTTTGCCTCTCTAGGTTCAAGAAGCGGGTACTGATCCAGCAGCTGGAGATGGCTCTCGCTGAGGTAGAGAAGAAGCAAGCAACATCCTCGCAGCTTCTCAATGATCATGGAAGTTTGTGAGGAAGCCACCTTGAAAAGAGACGTCTGTGTTGACTAGCCTCAAAAAGACTAATTGGGAGGAGGGGGGGGGGGTGCAAATGCACTGGTAGCAGACGCTCCAAATGTCTCTGTGCTGTTACATCACATCCTGTAAGAGCCGAAAGGTAGGGGGTTTAACTGGAGGAGGGGCCTTCAGGACACATCCACTGAAGATTTGTAAAGAGATTTGAATATAATCCTCCTTAAATTGACAGATGCCTTAAAAATCCATATGGCTTTTGTCTGTATCGGCACATTGTTCAGTAGACACACACACACACACACACACACACACACACACACACACACACTCTGTTAGACAGATACACAATAAGCCGTAAGATCCTCAAATGGCAGTTGTTGTTATTTAAAAATAGACCTTTCTTCAGCTGGTCTGAAAAGTGTTTGTAAGACTGCAATTTCTTTTTATTTTTTTTGTAAAAAAATGTTGTGCATTCATGTAGATTCATGGCGAATAGGAGAAATTTGATTCACAAAACGATACTGTTACCTAATATTTTCCTCGCCGTAACAGCTGATACTGAAGCATTAACAGTAGCGATGGGCGAAGAATGGAGACTAAATGTAAGTTCATGTTGCAGTAGCAATAGTGCTATATCGTCAATCTTAAGGAAAATCAATTGAGAAACCACTGAAAGTTAAAATATCCACATGGAAATGTCTGTTTTTGGCAATCCAGTCAACCTTCACACGTCTGTTTTAACCTAATTAACTGGCATTTAAAAGTCCGAATTGGGACCATTTTGTTACTAATTTAACAGTTCTCCTGTAAAAACACTTCACACTGTAGTGACGCACACTGACAGTATATAGATGTATCAGTATTTTGGGACACTTGCACATTACTGTGTTGGACTGGAAATGGATTTTTCCGTGAAATACCTACCACAAGACAGTTGTGTTTACTGGTTTATTGACTGAGCATCATTATCCGCCATTTCAGCAATAGAATATGAGTTCAGTGAATGCAGCTGTTAGTATCCACTTAGTTTACTCCTCCAGAAGACAGAGAGATAGTGTCCTGTAAATCTCCCTCCACAGCACCACAAACACTCCTTTGATTCCCAGAATTACTACTTTATTCGGAGGAATTTCTGCATCTGTCCGGGCTCAGTCGAGAGTCACCTGTTGTTGAACTTTAACAGCTGGTAATCTCCCCTCTGCCGCTTTTTACATAAACCCAGGTTGGCGCTCCTCTGTTTTCCTTGTTTTTATGACAGATGTACACTACTTTTTAATGTTCATAAGGAATATAGATTATTTTTGTGAATTTGTTTATTTCAGAGTATAAGAAATATTTTGAATAAAAATGTTTAATGCCAATTTTGTAAACTGTTAAATACATCTATAAAACGGAAAAGTTTTTTTTAACAAAACAAAAAATAAACCACAGGTAGAATGGTATGTCCTGTTTTGTGTGTCTGTGTTTTTCTATCTAGGAGTGACGTTTAATAGCCTACAGAGCCAAAAGAATTGTACATTTTGCATTCAAACATACATCCTTTCAAGCTGGTTCATCTTCAGTCGACAGAAAAACGTGTTTTTATCCACAGACGTGTTAGCTGAGACTGATCAATATTATCTCAGTGTGTTGGAGTAGAACAAATATTGATATCTACACAGATGAGAAACTAAATCCCATATGAACAAGTAATAATAATAATAAGCTTTATTTATATAGCACTTATCAAACAAAGTACAAAGTGCTTCACAACAAATCACACATAAAATACAAAAACAAATAACCACGTGGGTAAAAGATACAGGGGGATAAAATATAGAATATAAGAAAAAGGATCACAATAAAGTATAACAAATATGTTCAGAAGGAGGTAAGGAAGATAAGACAAGCAAACAAAGTGATAAGAACGGTAGGGCAGGAATAGAAAAACGAGTGGCAGCTCAGATAAAATCTGGATATGCTTTCCAGTAAAAGTAAGTTTTTAAAAGAGATTTGAAAGAGGAAGCCGACCCTGCCAGCCTAATTTCCTTAGGCAAGTCGTCCCAGAGCCTGGGGGCCCTGACAGCAAATGCTCGGTCACCTTTTGTTCTTAGTCTGGCTCCAGGAACAGACAAGAGGCCCTTGCCAGAAGATCTTAGGCCACGGGAGGGCTCATAAGGAGTTAAAATATCTAAAATATAATCAGGAGCCAGGCCATGAATAGCCTTAAAAGTAATGAGTAAAATCTTAAAATCAATCCTAAACCTAAACAGGGAGCCAGTGCAATGATGCTAAAACAGGGGTGATATGATCATATTTTCTTGTCCTAGTTAGGAGCCGAGCAGCTGAGTTCTGTACAGTCTGTAATCTATTTAGGGTTTTCTGATTAAGGCAAGAGGCTGTTGCAATAATCAATGTGTGAGGAGATAAAAGCATGTATAACAGTTTCTGCATCTGTAACATTTAAAATAGGCCTTATTTTTGCGATATTTCTAAGGTGGTAAAAGCTGGACTGGACCAGTTTAGAAACATGATGCTCAAAGCATAACTTATTATCGAATAGCACGCCAACACGTTTTATTGGAGTTAAGTTGTAGGAAATTATTTGACATCCAATGTTTTATGTCGGTGAGGCAGTAATGAACGGAATGTAATGAACTCAGCATACTAAGGTCGGTGGGCTGTACAGGAAGGTATAACTGTGTATCATCCGCATAACAATGGAAGGAGATACCATGCCTGCGTATGATATCACCCAGAGGGAGCATATATATAGAAAACAAAATAGGTCCAAGGATTGACCCCTGAGGCACACCGTAGGTTGGTGGTATAGAAAGATGATTTAAAAGTATTTATAGAGACACAAAACTTCCTATTGGATAAGTATGAGGCAAACCAGTTCAGTGCAGTACCAGATACCCCCACCCAGTGCCTCAGTCTGTTTAACAGGATGCCATGGTCAATGGTGTCAAAGGCCGCACTTAAATCCAGCAGAACAAGTATTGAACATTTGCCCACATCAGCATTCATTAAGTGTCTGTTTCAGATAGATAAGTGAAGTTGCTCTCAGCATCAACACTTACTGCAGTATTTCTCAAAATTCTTGGCAAAGGCTCACTTTTGTCCTTGTTTTATCTGAATCATTTCAGCGGCTTGAAGAGATTTATTCAGTAATTCATGATAAAACAACATACCTAAAGAGCAAAGTATGAGGAAAAGAACCTTTTATGTGAGTAGACATTTTTTATTTTGCAACCCTTAGTGGGTCCTTAAATGAAGGCAACGTTTTCACTTGTCATGTTAGGTGTATGTCATTAGATGGATCAATAAATTCAACAGAAATAGCGGCTGTTATGTTTATTTGGAAATAACCTTGCCTCAAATGTGTTTAAATGCAAATCCAAGAGGAGCCACATTCTGCTGAAACTGAAGAGGAGAAACAGACATAAAACATAAATGTGTGTTTGAACTTCTTGATTTGGTGCGGCTTCCTTGACCACTCCGACTGCTACCTGGAGGCCAACATGAGCAAAGGATCAGGTGGAAATGTTTGTGATGCAGCTGTCCAGCAACAAGGTCACAGGTACATCTCTGCATCGTCATTTATTACTTCAACAACTTCCTCTCCCTGACAAATTACTTTAATCAGTGATACCATTAGCATTCGTCACTAATTTCTCCACACCGATTAGGCAGGATTGTAGAAGAACCAAGCTTTCCTGTTTTGTCTTTTTAGGATCCCTTTTGTCTGGCAGAAGCAATATTCCAGCATCTGAATAGGAGATCTGGAAAATAACAGATTCCGACACCTTGTAAAATCAGTACGTCTTTTATTAAATTAAAAACATCTGTTAAATCTTAACAAAACATAAAATGAAGGAAAAACAAACTTCAAATCCCCAAATAAATGTACCATTACCTTCTCGTTAAGTGTTCACAGTATCATTAGAAAGGCTGTCTAATGTTTTCTGTTCTCACATCTCACCTTGGGTTGATTTCCTGTGACATATCCAACCTCTTTAATGCATACATGACGTACAGATGAGCCTTTATGCTATCGGGAAATCATGGAAATAAAGAGTCCTCAGTTCATACAACAAAACTAATTTCAGTTGACAAAATGTTGCCCAGACAGCTTCTGAAGACTTGTGTGGTTGAAATGAAACAGTAACAGACCGTGTTGTATGTCCCTCATACAAAGGATATACAAAGGACAGCGGTGTCCCAATTTAGATCAGAAGGGAACAAAAAGGGTAGATGTCTCTGAATCTTAAGACTCCAAAGCGGTAACAGACTGTATATACAAACAAATCTGCCTGAAAAATTGAAGGGGTTGGCACAGTCACTGTTGAATATGTTGGTGACCACTTTTATGGACAGAGATGCATGTTTGGACAGCATATTAGTTTATGTACAAATACAAATTAAAGTAGAGGATGATGAAATCTCACTTTCCCCCCCTCTGTCTAACAAAAACAAATCTTATCTGACATTGATGACGTTATAGGCAGGAAAGGCCAGTCTCAGTGCAAATGCTCCAGCTTGCGTAGCCGTATGGGGTTGGGAAGAGCTTGCTGGTTGCGAACAGAGGAGGGCTCCTCCTCCGGCGAGCGGAAAAGCACCCGACCTCGGTGATTGAAAAGGTAAAAGGATGGGTGGTTCCTCAGTGTATCAAATGTTCTGGGAAAAGGGGGATACAATTATAAAAACACTGGCACTACACAAATACTGTTCTGCTTTCAAAAGAGCCAAACAGGCAGTTATGCACATGTTGGACACCTACTGCATCAGGTGCATTGTAATGCATGTGTCCTACAGGACTAACTCCTCTTACAACGGCAGATCACGTCTCTGCACACTGTAATACATTAATCATCTTCTCCCTTTAAAAGTCTAATTTTAAATCAAATATCAACCAATTGGAAAGCAATTTTGACTGATGTGATTTGGGGCAATATCAACAACACTGACTTGCTGTGTGCCCTGTTATATTCTCATGCAGGACACACAGTAGTGCCTGAGTCTTTGGGAGTAAATATAAAACACAGTCACAACTCTTTGTAATGCAGAGAAATAAATGAGACAAGACATTTGTTCCTCATATGCTGCAAATAAAGTTACTGATACATTTCATTCGAATCTTTTTTTCCCCCCTTAAATCTTTATCTTAATGTGTCCCTGAGCAAGACACTTAGCCCCTAGTTGCTCCAGAGGCGTGCGACCTCTGACATAAATAGCAATTGTAAGTCAGCTAAATTAATAAATGTAAGTACGTGATTCTGGCAGGACATTTAAGGCGATTAACACATGGGCAATCTTTAGAGATGCCTTATTATTGTTGTCAAGAATGTTTCTTCAACGTACTCATTATACCTTCAACCGTTTCTGTCTAAAGTGTCGGCTCCTTACACACAAGTTGAAGGTGTTTTATAAAAAACACTTTTAAAGTGTATGATGTAAACTCATTTCCATGAACAGCCAGGTGTGCATGAGACACTTTCACCTCAAGTAATCTTAGTGGAAAATATTGATATGAAAAGCAAGAAGCAAGTGAGCCTGTGGCACACAAGCATTCAAAGTTGAGTGAATTTAAATAATAAAAAGCACTGTTTTAGACAGAACTTTATAGATGTTGTAATTATCCAGTGCTGAGATGCTTGGTCGAGTAAACCGTTAACAATTTTTCTGCCTCCGGCTTCTCAGGTGGGAGAATTTGTTGCCTTCCTAAGTTTTCTATCCTATTAAAGTGAACATATTTGGACAATTAGTTGTACAGAGGAAGTCATTTGAAAACATTACACCTGACATTTCATAGAATAAATGATTCATCAAAAGAACTTTCTTCTTTTTTGCAGTTGGACTTCTACAACTGGAGAACTCAAATAGTGATGCAGTAAGTAATCTCAGTCTGCACATAAAAGAACTTTAGGGAGCAATACATATTTTGTTAGCTCAACAGTTTTTCCTTAGATCTAGATTATTTGGAATGGAACCCATTTAAAAACTGTGACCATATATATTTTTGGCAGCTTAAAAAAAAGGTGATGACATCTGAAACCATTTGGCCTTTAAAAGGAAAAGAAAATCTCTAAATAATCTTGAGAGATGTCTTGTTGTTTCTCTGTCCTTTGAATATTTCCTCAATGCACTCATTATATTATCAACCTTTCCTGTACAAAAAACACTGTGTAAAGCTCCATCTGGCCATCACAACACACACATTATCAAGGGAGAAATGCACTGGAGGGTAACTACTCAGCTTACTTGTTTTTCAGCTCTGAGGAGGCGTCCATGTCTTTGAACTCTCCAGCAATGTGGACAATACCATAACAGGTCATCACAAACGATAATAAGGTCTGTAGTACAATCTGCAAAAAGAAAAATAAAGCATGTAGCATGGACAACACTTTGGGATTTGTTGAGATTAAAATGTACTCACATCAATTGGTAGTGTCTCGTTTTCCTTCTCTGTGAGTCGCATGTATGACCGATCTGGTGAGAGAAATGTTATTTTAACCAGAAATTCAAGTGAACATTATTATTATTATTATAATATGGCAGAGGTAGTTAAGTTAAGCAGCTAAGACGGACTGGTCTGCAGGAGACCGGCTTTCAAATATCTCACTATTCCAGTCCTGCTAAACGTTGTATTCACTTGCAGTGATATCTTCACATTAACGGCAGAGGAAGATTTCAGTCTTTCATCCTGAGCGGGGCTAAGCTGCGCTAGCATCTAGGTAGCTAGCTGTTGGACCGAAAGGCCCGACCTGCTGTTTAAACACCCTCACCGGAGACAACGGAGCCCTCCTGGAACAAACACAGACACCGAGGCCCATGTTTTCATCCCCTGCACTGAAACTTACGTTGTGCCGCTGAGAAAGCTGCATGAGCTAAGGCAAAAAGTCCGACGCCGACAACACCTTTCCAAAACGACGAGGCCATCTTGATGCAGGCTGACGAGGAGTTGTATGCAGTGTCGTAAAACACTGTCGTAAACAGCCGGAACCGCGATAGGGTAAAAAAAAAAAAATCATCACCTACTACATTAAATCAAGGAGAACAAAGAAAGATACCACAATGACCACATTTTAAGATAGAAATTAAACATTATTTTAAAACTTTATTTGGTTTCAAGAATATTTAAGCAATCAACACAGTTAAAATTAAAAAAAATATATATTTTTCTTTATATTTTATATTTGCCTTTGTTGTTTGTTTGTTGCAGGTCACCCGTGTGTTTATAGTTGTGTCCTGTTCTATTATTCTTTCGTACTTTTGTTTCGGCTAACGACCTTTGTAAGAGATGAATTCAAGATTCAATAAAGACGAGGAAAAGAATAAATAATAAATAAATCAACAACACATGTAAATTAAATTAAATACAAATATACAAACTGTGCAGTAGCTTTAATGTTCATTATTTATCCGTGTTCTTGATTCGTGATAATTTATTTGGAAGGATTTTTTTCAAAACTTTATTAATACAATAGTATATTAACAGACACAACAATACGGGGAGTACAGACAATATGGAAACAGGCAAATAAGAAAACAAACAACACAAAAATAAATAAATAACATTCAAAATTAAGCCCATACTTTTAGACAAAGGGACAAAGTTATTATGAGATTCCAATATTTTGTAATGAATATACAACCCTGCTCTTACTTTGAAGGGATCAGCCAATATCCGCTCTAGCCGCTGCCCTTTCCTGTTAGCTAACGCATAGCTTTCATGTCATACCACATTTAGCTACCTGTCTCTAATCTCTTATATTTACTCAATCTATAGTACTTTTTCGATCAAACGCAAATATGGCAGAGGCCATTCAAAAGAAATTGAAAGCGGAAGTAGAAAAATATACACTAATGCAAAAAGGTAGGTGCCAGCTTGCATGGTTTCTCATATCGTGCCATGTTGTGTCGAGCTAACGTTAACTAACCATATTAGGACAACTAGAGCTTTAAATATTATCTTTACATAGAAAGTAGTATTTTTGGTTGCAACAATACTGCCATTACATTTAAATATATCTATTAATAGTCTCACTAATTCATGTCTGTTTAGATGTTAGCAAGAGCATGTCAGCCAGACAAAAGCTGGAGACGCAGCTGACAGAGAACAACATTGTCAAAGAGGTAAATCACAGCTCATTTACCTTATTAAAAAACTGAACTGCCAGTGTTGGCATGTAAATCTTGTGTATTTGGATAATCAGTATTAAAGATATGATCTCTGTCTTAACAGGAACTTGATCTGCTGGACAGCTCAAACACAGTTTATAAGCTCATTGGCCCAGTGTTAGTGAAGCAAGACCTGGATGAAGCCAAAGCCACAGTCACAAAAAGGCTGGAGTACATCAACGGAGAGATGTGAGTCACTAAAGCTGTGGTCCATTTCATAGTGGTCATGCCAGTAGTTTTACATCCTGTACAGGTGCTATGCTAAGAGATCTTGACAGTGTACTGGGACCCAGTTTGACCAGAGCAGTCGTATAAACGTCCATATTCCATATAACCATAAGTCCAGTGTGGTTTCAGTTAAAAGGGGTCAGTAATGCTCACACAGCTGACTGTAGTCACTGGTGGAATTAGAAATTGCATTGAGCTGCAATTTATAAATCTTTGAATGTGAAATTTAATTTGAATGTCTGTTAATTAATTAATTTGATGGTACTGTAGCAGTGATTATAACTGACACATAAATGGGAGTGTTTCTGCATGCCCTGAGAAGATACTTTAGCAGGCACCTACTGTGCAAATACACTGTGGTTATGATTCATCATTACATTCTTCCTATGTCACACATAAGAACACTTGAAACACACCTGTTCTAATCCGTTTCACTTACTGTGCCACCATTTTCATTCCTGGATTGAGTGCATCATTACAGGCTAACCAGGCCTGTCCGATTTTGACAGCTCTTCCAAACGTGGCTGAGAAATGCAGCTTTCTTTTGCCTTAACGTTGAGGACACTGGAGTATTGTTACCTGCCTGGACAGTGAATTTGCATGGATACGTTTACCATTACCCTGATAGGCTTTCTGCCAGTTGTCCATCATGTATTAAAGCAAAAACGCGACTATCATGTTATATCAAGTGATAATTAGCCTAAACGTTATTAGCTGTGATTTTATAAATGTCAAAGGAATTGTCAGCATGATTTATTATAAAGGGTAAATATCACCACATTTATTGCATAATATACTAAAAGTATCACACAGGAACTTCAAGTGTTATATATATTAATCTTATTCAATTTTATATACAGTAACTCCTGTTAGATAGCACCATGATATTGGGTATTTTAAAATTATATTACACCGTCTCATTCTTCACATATGTGCAGTCTTAACAGCCACCTGAGCAACGTTGACTGGAAATTCATAACACAAGTAGGCCCCTGGGCCCCCGTTTCAGAAAGCATCTGCATCTTTAAAAGCTTAATAAATGTAATGGGCTGTAGCTCTTTATCATTCATTAAGGAAATTCCAGTCTGGTAAGCCTAAATGATGAATGAGCAACACTGTATAGAAAGTACTAATGGTAACGTATCGATCCTTCCTCCACTCCTGCATTTTAGAGCCTATCATGGTCCGTGTTGGCACGCATTCACATTTCTAGCCCCACCCGATTAAAATGGATGATCTGCCTTTATTTACTCGTTGCCATGGTGATTCATAGTATCGGAGCTACATTTATGATGGCTTTTTTTCCTCCCCGTACACTCGCTTCCATCAGGCTTCACATACTCAGAGTTAATTGAACTTAGTAGAGTTTCCCACCTCAGGCTCAATCAACCCAGAGCTCAGGGATAAGCTCAGAGTTTGTTAAGCCTGCTTTCTGAAACAGGGCTCTGACTAGGTACAACTAGCTCAATGTAGATATTTGTGCATATCTTAGCTGTGCTATCATGTTCCCTCACATGTAGAGGGCAGTAATGAGTAGGATGGACAGACAATTTACAACCTCCATGCATAGGCTTGTGTTGGATAGATATAGTCAAAATAGAATTATCAGTACATGGCACAGAGTGGGAAAAAGTGATGTTTTATACAGACGTGTGAGCAACGCCTCTTTTGTGTTTGCACTTTCAGTGGACATAAACACAAATGTGGTTCATTTTGTTGTTTCTTTAAAATTGTGAAATTCATTCTTCATTTACATTTTTATTCTCCCTCATTGTTTTTGTCCCTTTACAGTCAAAGGTACGAGATGCTCCTGAAAGACATGGAAAAGAAATCTGAACAGCATCGAGAAGTCTTGTCCAGTTTGCAGCAGGAGTTTCAGAGAGCTCAGGGCTTGGCTGTGGGCAAAGTTTGACCAAGTGATCCAGCTGTATGCTCACACACATGCGCATAGAGATAAAAATAGAAGGGGTTAGTCACAATAAAATGTAAACCTACAACATAAGGCAGAGTCAATTCTGCTTGTATCTTGTCATTAAGCAGCGTTATTACTGTGACTTTTCTGTTGTTACTAATAAACATGTTTTTCATGAAAGGTCATACCTTCTTCAGTTTGAACTGATCACACTAAACAAGCTTGGGTGGCACATTTTCAGTGTGTGCTTGTTTCTGTTGAACATTTGCTTTAATTGCTGGGGCAGGCTGGTGGCCACTGAAGCAGATGTTGTCCAGTCACTGACCCGCCCACACCTCGCATGAGTGGGGGGAAAAAAGCCCAGCAGTGCAGCTTTGTTCACATTAATGAATGTGCTTTCACCTGCTGTCTATACCACCAGCAGAGGATTTTGGCTGCATGAATAATCTAAAACAAAGTCTTCTACGGTCTTAAGAACCCCCCCAAATAAATCTTTGTAACAAACGCCAGCTCGTTTAAAACAGCAAGTACCCTGCATATTTTGGTTACATCTTTCCTGATGCCTCAGCCAGCTTAAGTTGTCTAGGCAGTACATTGAATTCTTTAATACACCACTGAGCTATATTTCTGACCCACTATAATTCACTGTAAACTACAGCACAAATGTTCCCTCAAACACTTAGGCGACATTTGTAGCCTAATAATGAAGAGCAGGCAACATGCTAGCCTGTCAGCTAACAAATTTGTATCTTTATACAATGTAGCTTAGCCTACACAACCAGCACACACATAGGGCGACACATGTTGTGAATGCATTGACATACTGGAGTCAAATATAAATTACTAAAATAGTTTCATGCCATACAAAAATTAGTATTTTGAATTGAAAGTTTTTTTTTTGTACAATATGGGTCTAAATTACAGGTTAGTTTGTTTTTAGTGCTGAACCATAACAAAAGCTAATTTAATACAGCCTGTGTTGAATTTGGGCTACAAATTACACCACTCAGATTCACAATAATAACACTGTACCACCAAACGCTGTTTTTTGTGCACGAGCCTGTCACCTCTGGCGCGTGGGCGGCAGCAAGCCCATTAACACCTGGAGGTGGGCTGCTTTTATAACATCCAGACTTCGGCTGTAAACCTGGCCGACACGTGGCTACTGGTGCATCACCTATATCTAAAGTATAGGCTGAAATGGTCAGAAGTTTAAAGTAAGATCTGTAGCTTATTATATCTGACTTATTCACGTTGTAACAAATTTGACTGCAACGTTTTAGATAGGCTGAAGTCCAAGAAAGTTACTGCAATAAAAACGGACAAACTCGAGACAATCTTACAATAAGCCCAAAAGTTTAATGTGATATTTCTATAAAAAGAACTGATGGCTTTTTATGTGAACTGCAGTCATCAGAGGGTTTGTTGGTGAGGCCAAAAGGTGATTTATCACTTTGCTTTATTG
The DNA here is from genome assembly GCF_014851395.1 of Micropterus salmoides. Classification (NCBI taxonomy): domain Eukaryota; kingdom Metazoa; phylum Chordata; class Actinopteri; order Centrarchiformes; family Centrarchidae; genus Micropterus; species Micropterus salmoides. The sequence continues at coordinate 10,480,682 of NW_024044237.1, forward strand.
TGTTCGCGCCGATGTGGTAAAAGCCAACAGTTTCAGGAACAACTGCTGTGTGAAAAGTTTAGCAGTGTGGTGGCTGTCAGAGGCTACTGTTTGAAAACTAAGAGTTTTTTGCAATTAAAGTTTAAGGTTAATCTGCAGTTGTTCTGAGGCAAATTTCCGGGTGCTTTTTGTCCAAAGTAAACAATCCAGAGACCTTTATATCTGCATTTAACTAATCCTTATCTGTTATACACTGACAATAAATTCTGCCTCTGGACCCGTTTAATCCTCATTTAGGCAGATGCCCATCAGATGAAACCCTAATCTGATTCCAACTTTAATTGATTTACTTAGTCCTGCGGGCTTTTCTCCAGGAGGTTTAAAGCTTAAAGTCGCACAAAAGAGCATCCAGTCCAGAGATCAGCCCAGCGGGACTAACACCCGCTTTGATAGAGGATGTTTTCACACAGGCTTTGAAGGAATGCCTGTAAGAGAGAACACTTTTAAGATAAACGTAGGCTTTAACGTTACAGACAGCGACTAATGGTGTAATAAGTGTTTTTTTATCTATAATCAGGTGCTATTTTGTACAAACGTGGATCGACTTTAAACGGAAGTTGCGCATCAGTCAGGACCAAAGCATAGCCTAAATTAAAAAGGTCGGACAATATCTTAGAATGTAGTCTACGACTGAAAATATAATAGTGTATTGATAATTTAATTTGCTGTAGGCTATTGCTAATAGCTAATAATAATTAATTCATTTTCACAAGTAGTGATAGATAATGGTGCTATATCGCCCTCAGTAGGCCTATTAGGCTATACAATCAAAGGGTCATAAGAAGATAAATCCTATAGTTTTTCGAATATTCTCCTCCTAATATAGAATATAACCTATAGACGCATCTTCTGTACCCTGGAATAAAAGCTGCTCAGTGCGCAATCATTTTAGGCTATATCCCTTATCAACAAAGTGTAAAGCCCAATTTCAATCTTCCTCAGCACATTTAAAATTTATGGCTGCAATAATCAAGTTTTTTACAGATGAGAGGAGCTGCCTACTTGCCTTTTATTATTCCCATGAAAGGGGAGAGGGGATAGGCTACTTAACCCAGGATGGAGAGCAGTTAGGAGACCTTCAAGTGTGCATTGATGTGTTGATAAGCGGGAGCCTGTTGCCTTTAGTGCCGTTTTCAAATGTAGAAAAGCACACGACAGTGGCCATTAACACACTGTCCACACTTTTCAATCTGCAAACCATATCAGATCCTCAAATTCTGAAACTTAAATAGCGATATCTACAGTCTATGAGCCTAACCTGTAGATACTTAAAACTGCTTTGGTAACATTGCTGATTTTAACATGATTGTATATTCACTCAGTTAATGCTAACAGTGTTCCCTCAGTGCTTAATCATACTAAATCACAACATATCTAACTAATGCTATGGGAAGCATGATTCAGCATCAGTGACAGCTGCTGTGGTTTGCTATCTCTGTTTTAGTGGCTCTTCCAACACGAACAGTGCAAGTCTGCACCTGGAGATTTTCATTAGGTAGTAAAAAAAACAGCTGAACATTTGTTTTTGGTCAGCCAAAAGGGACTGAAAACACATGGGCCTACAGTTTTTTGTTTTGAAATTATGTATGCTATGTAACAGAATAATACACAAATACTGAAAATACTGCATATTTTATTGATTTATGCTTATTATACTAACTGCAGGGCTACACTAACATTTTCCTGGATCTATATAACGCAGAGTTGGGTCAGGAATTTGTGGATTTAGATTGGATGCTACCACACCTGAAGCAGTCTGGGTACTGGACAGTGTGTGAATGGCCACTCTCGTTCGCTCATTTTCATTTGAAAAACCGTACTTAAGATGAAGAGAAGCAACCAGCTCCTCGCATCAACATGTCAATGGACAGTGTTTCATAACTGTTGTTCAGCCCGGATAAAGTATTTGAAAACTGTCCTGTGAATGTCCCACTTTCCTTTAAAAGTAGGGCTGAAGTACAAGCTGTTCACACAGCAAACAGGCCACTCGAATAATCTGGAATGATCAGGAAATTGTACTTTTATTGTAAACAGGACCAGAGAAGTCAACAGCCACAATCATAAAATACATTCCAGGATCATGTCTCAAATATATACATCTCAGAGCAATAGCAGCAATAGAGCAGCATCTCAGCTGTAAAAGTCAAAGAAGGTAAAGCGCTTTTACGCGCGCGCTTCAGCAACAGCAAATACACAGTATTCGTGTTTGTTACAAAAAAAAATCTTGCGGACACTGCCTTCTGAAAATATCACATATTCACAGCTAAAATATAAAAAAGAAAAAATATGATTGAAGATCAGTGGGGAACTCCATCTTACATGTGAGAGCTGTCAGGGGAAATATCTTCACTATACAAAATAATCCAGGCTGTACAATAAACTATATATTTACACAGTCTGCCGGCATAGAGTACATATCTAAAATATAAATGTGTGTCAAAGTCTGTCACTGAGGCCAGGGTCGCCACACAGGGTCAGTGTGCGCGCGGGGTGCAGTGGAGGAGAGCAGCTCCCTGGTGTCACAGTGGATGCCAGTCTGGGTTTGGTATGGAGCGCAGATCCCGTGCTGGCTGTGATGGTGGGTCAGAGGAGACAGAGCCGCCGAGCCACCAACAGGAGCAGGTATCAGTGCCCCGTGGATGTGTCCGGGAGAGGAAGGGAGAGACTGGGGTTCGGCATGCGCAAGAGAGGCCTGGGCTGTACCCCCACCGGTTTCCTCGGACTTCTGGCTTTTGCTGGTTATGAAGTGGCTGACCCGCATCAGACAGGATCTCATGCCGTCGTGGTAGTTTTGTTGGCGGGAACAAGTCGGTCTCTGCACCCTGGACAGGACTTTCTTCGTGGCCCGGTGACCCCTCTCCACCTCCTTGTCTGTCTTCAGGAAATGGACCACACTCTCCAGAATCTCAGCCTTCTCCACCTTTGGATTCTTCAGTTTCTAAATGGAAAATCAGAGTACAAATCACTCACTAAAAGTCGGTATAAAGTACAAGCTACAAAATAAACACTGAGCTATTACCCTTTTGTCCAAAATGATGCATACATGACATACCTCATCGTGTGTGTTCTCCAGCATCAGAAGTCGCAGTGTCTCCAGACTGTGGTTAATCCTCTCCCGTCTCCGTTTCTCCATCAGAGGTTTGGAGAGCTTTGGGTTGAAAAGTAAAACATTAGGCTACAATAATATCCCTAAACAATACTTTAGACACATGCGTTTCTTACACTAGAATGTGCAGCATCTTACCCTTCTCGTAGTCCTTTGTCGCGGGGACTCTGGTGAAGATAAAGACTTCATGTTAAAAGTTGCCTGTCGGATCTGTGTGTGAATCTAAAATGAAAATGGCACGTTTGTGTCCTCAATTTGTTGACGTCCCTGCAGGTGTAGCCACGCCCCTCGCGGGACACGCCTCTTATTCATTCAGCAGCACGCCGCCTTGGCAATAAAGAAAATTTGGATTGATCTAAATCCAAACCTCTTCTTTGCAGCAAACGTATCATACTATATGACTTCACATATTGCACGTAATAACAACTCCATCTATTTTCCAGTTAATAGCCTATATTGTGTATAGAATTGCCCCAAAATGAAAGTTTAATTTAGCACAACTGAAATTGCAGCCCAAAATAAAGAGTGTGCCATGTCAAAGCCTGGTTTTGGTTTCTTAATCCATTGAAGGGTAAATTCACACAAACCTAAAAGAAAAACTTTCTTAAATTTGTGGCTTCATCGAATCATTCATATACAGTATTTCTGTCTGATGCAATGGACCTAGTAGACCTAAATAAAATTTTATTTACTGTATTTACAGAAATACTACTGAATGAAACTGAGGTCTGTTGATTATACTGACCTTCATTTACTTGATTACTTTCCACCACATTATAGGGTTTAGCGCAGAACACAGGCTATAAAAGACTAAAAGGAATGATCGTTTCCCTGCTGCCACTGTTATTTGTCTGCAAATAAAAGTCACATTTCACTTGACCTTTTTTCCCCAACCCAACCATTTTTCTGCTGAGTGATAGAATGCCATATGTAACTGGTGAAGCCTTTTCTGCTTGTTGATTTTGAAACCAAACCAACGCCACACCCTCATATCTTAAAATAGGACCTCGCCTTGTGTTGGGGAGCCAAATTGCCTATTCACACCTAAACGCTTGTTTTGTGTGAAGGAGTTGTGTTTATCAGTGGGGAGGGGTCAATGCCATCGCAGTGCTTTCGTGAAGACTCTGGGCAAGATCTTAAAAGTTTCTACTATAATGTTGCCTAGGCCTATCATTTCAGCAGTTGGACTCGACATGTGCTTTGAGTTTGGGGTAGCTTTCTCCGCACTGCATTTATGGTCACCCTGATCCTTATAATAGGCTAACGTGTGGAGATAACACTGGGATGATCGGATCACAGGGATCTCCTAGATTAAGTGGCTTTTCAGAGGCAATGATACTTCCGTTTTAAATCAAAGAGAGGGCGATTAGTAAAGGCTCAGAGGTCACTCTTGGTAACCATGGTAGAGGAGGAACTCAAGGGAAAAGATACAATTTCCATTAGACTATAGTAAATAGGCCTACTTCCATCTATAAGCTACATTCTATAGTAGCCTATGATGATGTATTGGGACTATAAATGGGGAAAGCACAGGCTAGATTTAATGTCAATGCCTGGATTCATACTATTTGGACGTTAAGAGTCTCTCTCTAGGCCTAGTGTGTGTAGGATTTAAGCCACGTGGACCCGCCCCCACCACAAATAAGTAGACCTAGTGCTCCCTGAGCCTGTGATGGAAACTAATTAGGCTAGTGAAAATGTGCGCTTTGGTGGCAGAGAAATGGAGCGTTTACTTTCTAATATCGTGACTTGTCGGGTGTATCGGCCACACTGACAAAAGAGTTCAAATCAAATGGAGCGTGCAGGGGTTTTGAACATGTGGAGAGGTCAACAACGGCTTTGATTTTGGAAAGGGATCCCGTGTGAAGTCCAAACATCGGACATCAGGCCGACCTGAAGCAGCGCACACTTAACACTCAGGTGCAATAATCATCCTCACACTCCATCGCATCAACAGGCAAACGTGACTTGCTCCCGTTTGGCGCGGTGACCCCTGAATTTAGCTTGTTTCCAAGTTGAATTTTTTATTTATTGTAGGCTATGGTTCATAACTGCAAATGCACAAGCCACCGTGTCTTGTATTTGCAGCCAGTCTTCTTCATTTGGACCTTCGCTGCTCTTGTTTTGGTCGTTTTCATCACTTAATGCAAAGTGCCGATGTCTCACACATCATAAAATGTTCTCATAGCTGCTCACTTTCTCACTTAGTTTCTGTTCCCACGAGGAGAAAAAAAAGTTTCCCAGAGTCTCACCTCACGCGCTCATTCTCTGGGAAAAAGTAATTTAGCCTAATGCGATTATTAAATGTGTGTGAAAAGACTCATTACACTGTTTCAATGTTTACCTCTGATGTTCCTGCAGTGTTCTTACTACAAAATAAGACAACGCCTTATAACCTTTCATGAGTCATTTAGGCCTATTGATAAACCACAAAACGTACACCAGCAGGCTTCTGTTAGGCTTACTGATGATGTAGACTATAATCTACAGGCTGTATAATCTATATATGTAGTCTGTATCTGATGTAAGATAAGCTATAGGTTATTGGTAATATTGCTGCCTTTAACTGTTGTAGGTCTATAAGCTGGGCCTATATACAGACACTTCACCACCTGATCATTGTTTGAAATTTGGTTTCGATTTTAATCATATGCCATTATAAAGTTAGTTGAGACCATTTTGGTGTTAAGTGTCGTCACTCACACCTGTCAGCCAATCACAGGCAGCACGAGGCCTTCTTATAATCGCACACAGGCAACAGAAGGCCGTTTCGACTTCTGCTTCCACCGAGGACCTTTGGACCAAACACTGCAACATGACCAGAAAACTACAAAATCCACTTCTGGAAGATGGCAGGAGTAGAAAAAGGGTAAGAACCTTTTATTTCTTTTGGTACATATTTACAAATGTTGTTTAAGTTTTAAGTAATGTTCTTTAATAATCCTGTAACGAGCAGTTGTAGGAAAATGTTTGGGTTGCCAGATTTATAATTGAATTAGGTTAGTATCATTTACTGCAGACAACAAACAAACAAACAAGATTTTTCACTAAAAGTTGTTCTCATTAATGGCTTATAAATTATTTATACAGCGTTAGTAAATTATTTACCATTAAGGCATCACTTGTAACTTTTAAACCCTTTGTTAAGGGGGCCTGAGTAGGATGTGATATCATTTGATACTGCAGATACAAATTGTATATAGAGCTAGATGTGAGTGGTGACACATATAAACACTGATCAAACAGCTGGGTCTCCTTGATAAGTGACCACATCTTCACCACACTCACACACTGCTGTGTTTCTCTGTCTAGGTCCTGAAACCTGTTGTGGAAAAGAAGAGAAGAGATCGAATAAATCAAAGTCTTGCTGAACTGAGGAGTTTGCTGCTGAATCATACATCTGACCCAGTGAGTCATTTCAAGAAAATCACATCTAGCCTCTACACTTATGCAAGGGAATCATAACCGTATAATAATGATATTATTTCTGTTTTCACCCACAGCGGCTGCAGAACCCTAAAATAGAGAAAGCAGAGATTCTTGACTTGGCTGTGGAATATCTTCAAAAGTGGACAGATGGGAAGAACCAGAGCAATGGTTAGTCAAACAGAATAGTTCATTATCTTGTTAAAATGTTCTTAAACATAAATTTTCTGTTACAATAAATCAGTATTTTAATCTTCCACTTGTGTTTCACCCCTCACCGTGGTGTCTTTCCACGTGATGCAGGCTCCACTGACAGTCACTTGAAGACGCATGCTGCTGTGCTAAGCCTTCATCACCCAGAGTCCAATGCTCCTACTCTCTTTACCATAGAGAGTGCAGGTTTTCAGCAGTGTGTGGCCCAGCTGACCAGCTACATGCACAAAATAACGCCGGCACAGAGAATGAGCCTGATTGAGGGGCTGAAGCATCGCACAGAGAGCCAGCCGCCGAATAACACAAAACCAGACTTCAGCCAGAGAATGACGGACACTGAGGCTGCTAAATGGCCAGATGCAACATCTGTGGAGGCCATTTGCACATCTGAGAGGAAAGAAGAGTCTCCTAAGTTGTTGTTTCCATCTCACTCCCCATTCCAGCCTCACTCTTGCTCCACACCATGCCACGACTACCTGTCTCCTCCTCCCTCTCCCTGGCTTTCTCCTTCTTTTTCCACGTACGCCACCTCTCCTCCTTTCCCGTCATTTGCCTCTCACTTCTCCTTCCCCCCCAGCCTGTCACCTCTTTCTTCCAACACCTCCTTTTTTAGTTTCTCTCCCACGGTCCCCCACTCTGGCCCTCCTGCCTTCCACTACCCCCCTCTCACCACACTGAGATCCCCTCCGCACCCTGCACCGAGGGAGGGGTTGCCACCAAACTCTTCCACACCCATGTGGAGACCTTGGTTTTGATCAAGTGGACCAGAGACTGATGAACTGAGAACAGCAGAGCCACCTAGTGTGGTCTAGCTGCAACCACTGGCTGTGGTGAGAATGAAAAACTCTCCATGCTGGAAATATATAGTGTACATATTATTCAAATTGCCTATATTTTGTATTTCTTCTTATAAATAAAACACACACTCGAACCCACGGTCCCCCACTCAGTTTGTACATTTATCTGCTGTATGTCTGTAATTATACACTCACCATGAACAAATGACAGGTTTTATGTTCACTTGCAGACCTTGAGATATTTACACTTTATAAAAAATAAAAAATAATTACCTAGTGTATGCTAATCATACAATGATGTCTATTTGGCACCTGGGATCATTCTAATAGAGGCTAGTCTGTAACCTTTTTTCACAAATGTTGTAGACAGAACAGACCTTTTTTCACAGCAGACATGTTGTTTTGTCACAGCAGAAAACACACAGGTGGAACTAATAACATAAATGATGATTCAGTTCTACTGAAGTGTCTCAGTAATGGCCCTGAGCTGGCACTGCTAATTGCAATGCAGCCAACGTTAATTCATGTTATTAAATACACCTGTATTTTAACTGCTATGAAATGTCTGACTGCTGTTAAAAAATGCCTATCAAGACTTTACTGGGAGACACTTACACCATTCCCACTGGATTAGGGATGTTTGAAACTAGAAAAAATGAGTTAGCAACTCCACTTAAAAGTGAGTTAATATGTAATAAGAACTTGAGACTGTTGTCTCTGAGTAACTCCTCCTAACTACTACCATTTTATTACTTGTTTTTTAAGTTATTCTTTCTACCTACTATTTACAATTGTTCTATTACTTTCTTTTATGTTTTGTTCTTTCATATACAATCTTTTTGGTCAACACAAATTCTGACTCAATATGTGTTTGTATGTGCAGATTCAAATTGTGAACACTGACAACTAATGAAAATCCCAAATTCAGTATCTCCGAAAATTAGAATATTACATAAGACCAATACAAAAAAAGGATTTTTAGAAATGTTGGCCAACTGAAAAGTATGAGCATGTACAGCACTCAATACTTAGTTGGGTCTCCTTTTGCCTGAATTACTGCAGCAATGCGGCGTGGCATGGAGTCGATCAGTCTGTGGCACTGCTCAGGTGTTATGAGAACCCAGGTTGCTCTGATGGTGGCCTTCAGCTCTTCTGCATTGTTGGGTCTGGCGTATCGCATCTTCCTCTTCACAATACCCCATAGGTTTTCTATAGGGTTAAGGTCAGGCGAGTTTGCTGGCCAATTAAGAACAGGGATACCATGGTCCTTAAACCAGATACTGGTAGCTTTGGCACTGTGTGCAGGTGCCAAGTCCTGTTGGGAAATGAAATCTGCATCTCCATAAAGTTGGTCAGCAGCAGGAAGCATGAAGTGCTCTAAAACTTCCTGGTAGACGGCTGCGTTGACCTTGGACCTCAGAAAACACAGTGGACCAACACCAGCAGATGACATGGCACCCCAAACCATCACTGACTGTGGAAACTTTACACTGGACTTCAAGCAACGTGGATTCTGTGCCTCTCCTCTCTTCCTCCAGACTCTGGGACCTTGATTTCCAAAGGAAATGCTTTACTTTCATCAGAGAACATAACTTTGGACCACTCAGCAGCAGTCCAGTCCTTTTTGTCTTTAGCCCACAAGACACTGTGTCTTGTTCAAGAGTGACTTGACACAAGGAATGCGACAGCTGAAACCCATGTCTTGCATACGTCTGTGCGTGGTGGTTCTTGAAGCACTGACTCCAGCTGCAGTCCACTCTTTGTGAATCTCCCCCACATTTTTGAATGGGTTTTGTTTCACAATCCTCTCCAGGGTGCGGTTATCCCTATTGCTTGTACACTTTTTTCTACCACATCTTTTCCTTCCCTTCGCCTCTCTATTAATGTGCTTGGACACAGAGCTCTGTGAACAGCCAGCCTCTTTAGCAATGACCTTTTGTGTCTTGCCCTCCTTGTGCAAGGTGTCAATGGTCGTCTTTTGGACGGCTGTCAAGTCAGCAGTCTTCCCCATGATTGTGTAGCCTACAGGTGTCTACAATATGGAACCTTTTCACAATATTCTAATTTTCTGAAATGCTGATTTGGGGATTTTCATTAGTTGTCAGTTATAATCATCAAAATTAAAAAGAATGAACACTTGAAATATATCAGTCTGTGTGGAATGAATGATTATAATATCCAAGTTTCACTTTTTGAATGGAATTACTGAAATGAATCAACTTTTTGATGATATTCTAATTATATGACCAGCACCTGTATATGGGGTTGGATTAAGAGGAAAAATGCATATTGTGTAAGGTGTTTAGATGTGCTGGACCACAATGATGTTCAATAAATAAAACTTGTAGTGAAGAACGAAAGATAGACAGTTATAGACACACCCTTTCTTTAATTTATGGATTATGGAAACAACATTTACAACGACTTTTATGCTCTCACTCACTTAGGAATTTGGAAATACACATCTCATCTTTGTCTTGTATGGTCAAGCTGGTTGCAGTCCATCTTGTCTGCATGTTATAAAAGTCATAACTTGGGTTTAGGCTATGAAGGGGAACCCTGATTTTATACATCAAAGTCTACTTTCAGGTCTTTAGGACTTCTGCTGCATACATATAGGTTGTATAAAACATTTTGTGGCTCCAAAAGGAGCCATGTGAAGTTGCATAACTGTCCTCAAGTGATGTCACTTGAGTGTTGAGTGTTGGTTCTACTCTATTAATTTGGTTCTTAAAAAAACAACTCCACAGTGAGTCTAGCTATGTTATAGGTGCTAAATCCAAAACTCTCTTAATACATCAACACACTGTTTCTGACCAGTCCTACTGTACCTGCCCTCATGCTCACTAGAGCTCCAGATACAATTGAGATTGAGGTCTGTATTAAGTATTTCTCATAGCAACCTGACTAAAGAGTGGTGAGTAATTAATCTGGAGCGCAGTTCATCAACCTGTTTCCCATGTTCTTCTGCAGCAATACTGCTGTAGACATGATATGTAATCATATACATATCAGATCTTATTGAGTCTTTGGTGCACACTATTGCCCTGCATGAAGATTCACACTTTAGCACTTTCAGGTTAGTTTAGGACATTATAATTTAACCTGCTTGAGATATGCAATGTATTTGTGGGAATATCATGCTACCATATGACCAAAGTTACTTCCTTCCAACTTAACTAACTAACAAACTAACTAACATTTCTGTAACTGGGGGCCTTTGTCTCATAATCAGCAGTGGTGAAACGTAACCGCTTTTACTTGAGTACTGTACTTCAGTACATTTTTAAAAACATGTTTTGAGGTACTTGTACTTGTACATAATACTTTATATCGACTACATTTGTTTTACAACTTAAGTCACTAGTTACCTTGCCTATTCTGATTAACAATACTAAATATAATCAACAAATTAATTCTGTTGTAATATTATAGATTAATCTCTGGTGGGAAATTCACAAACTACACAGCAGTATATAAAGTAATCAAAATTAGCTGCATCTTTACCAGCTTCAGCGTCACTAATTATAACCAATTAATGTAATATACATTAGTTTATTTTGACACAAATACTTTTGTACTTTTTTAATGCATGACTTTTATTTGTAAAGTATTTCTACTAAAAACAGCATCTGAGTTCTTTTTCCACATCTGATAATCAGTCCTTGTGTGTAAGTTGTAGTAAAATGTTCAATTTGCTGAATTCATTGGCAAAGTCAGGGGTGATATTTAATTTGACACATTTAATTTGTAGTTCGAAAGTTACAGGTGTTGTGTTTGAAAATGAGGTAGAGTTTTAGAAGATATGTAACGTCTGACCAACAGAGGGCAGCATTGACACAGCAGAGTTGTATTGCAAGAAGGCGCTCTCCATCCCTCCTGACCTCTCTCTCAATGAGGATAATAGAAGAGGGCTGTCATTTGTGCTAAATAGAGGATGTCATTGAGCTATTCCATCAGAGATAAGACCAAACTGCATGATAATAATTCTTCTCTTCTCTCCTCCTCTGGCTTTCAATGCTCAGTCCACTCTTTATCTGATGATCAAATCTCCATTTCTAGCTCTGAATATTTTCAGCAGGGAGGCACCAAAGGATTTGGCTTTTGAAAACAGAATTTATCACACGATAGAACATGTCTTTGGATAATGGTTATTTTTCCCCCCTCTTTGCTCTCTCTGTGCGAGTGCCATTAATAATGAGATTGCCATTGTTCTCTGTCAGAGAAATGAGAGGGCAGGCAAATCACCGGGAGCTGGATTCTCCACACTGTCTCTCTGCAATGTTTTGATCATTCTGCACAGACATATGAAAGCAGAGAAGGTCGCTCACTTGGAGAGGACTATTGCTGCAGCGCAGCACATAATTAATAGGGAAAGAGATCACCTCTTGGAGTGACCTGACAGTGGTGGAAAACTCCATTTTCTCAAGACACGCTGATTAGAGCTGATCCTGTTACCCTCTTTAATCATTGTTTTTGTTTGCCACAAATGCGCCCTTGCATTCCTGATTTGGAGAAAACTCAAGATGTTGTGCTGTGGAGAGGTCTGTCATGGCCTGCTGAGGATCCCTGAATACTTTCCTGTTGGTGCATTTCAAAAATTCAAATGCTGAGATGGGACTGGTGACAAACACTTTCATTACACGTGTGCACACATTAACACCTTGAAGGTATACACACAAACAGCGAGAGCACACAACGTACAGTGCTGGCATGTATGTCAGGGGCTCGACATGACAGGTGCTTACCATGAAAGATCCAGACCATGAAAACAGAAAATCTACTGCTAAGCTCTTCAGATTGGATATGACAAATTTGTCATGTCACTTAAATACTTAATGATTTACCCTAACTAAGCAGTCCTTCTTGTGTCAACTCTGCCAATCTACAAATTGAAAACATTTAAATTTCCTGTGAGGTTTTCCAAGTTAAATTTAACAAAGCATTTCTGCTTTCTCTTCCTCATTCCACAGATCTTAACCAGTTTATATTCTAGTTCAATAGTAGGTGATTATCTTACACAGAGGGCAAAACTCACTTCTCTCTCAACATTTATGTGCAAGTGCACCAATCCAAGAGCATTTAAGACGGATACAGACATTTTAACCTTTTTCCAGATTAAGATTAGCTGCCTCGGGCTAGATTACAACTCAAAGAAATGTTGTCACAGTCAGAGTTACCCCTTATATTTGGGCAACAGAATGAAATTATTTCAATTAAGGCGCAGTAGTAAAAGTAAAAATCTTTAATAACTTAGTGTACATTGTCCTTAATAACTTCTAATGTGTCATGTGAATTAACAGATGATAAAGAGTGATTTTCTAAACCTTGAAACAATACAAAGAACGTTTATGTGTCTAGCATGCTGTATAGGAGTGACTGCGAATTCCTTTGGAGTTAAGTCAGTTTGTTTGACTAACACACTGCACGGACACAGTGCTTTTTATCAGTCAGATTTAAGGACTGCAGCAGACTCAGTCAGCATTGCTGGAGGAGGAGGACTCCTCACTCAGATCGCATGTCAATACTCAAGAATGTAGATCTGTCACTACCCATAACTAAATATCATTTTCCCTTCCTTTCATTTCTCTCTCTTTCTCTCTCTTTGCGAGGCTCTTTGAAGTAATAGTGAAAGGATCCCAGACTGTAGCAAATTACCTGAGGACTGAAACATTTTTGACATAAGTCCTGAGAGACGGGGCGAGCCACTTTTCCAGGCGGCCCCTTTGGCGTTTTTAATCTGGGGCTGAAGGAGACAGCGGTGCTGACAGAATGATGGGACAGCTGGACATGCTTCCAGGCCATCAGCAACGGGCAAAAGAAAATCCATGAGAAGGGCCACTGCAGATATCTCACCACAGAGCCAACCACTCAGGACAGCAGACCAAAGCAGGATGGAGCATGACAAGTGTCCATGGAAGACATCTACCTCCTCCATCTCGATTGCATCTCCAGTCATGAAGGATGGAATTATTATTAAAAAATAGATTTTTTTTTAGGGATAATTTTGGGCACAAGATTTCAAAGCTTTATGATAGCCTTATTAATTGTAGGTCATGAGAATTTAACACTAAGTCTTTCATGTCTTTATTTGCACCATGGCTCTATGTATGGCAATGTGGACTGGTCAGTAGTGTTGTAGTACTCGAGACCGGTCTTGGTCTTGAGACCAGTCTTAAGACCACTTTCTGATGGTGTTGGTCTCGTCTCGGACATTGAGGACTCAGGATTTTATTTCAAGACCAGTCAAGACCATAACTTTGGGAATATCAGTAAATTGCTTTTGCATTGTCTGATTTATTTGTTACCATCCTAACTTTGATTGGATGTAAAACGCATTGCTTCAAATGCAACAAATAACCCTAACTAAAAATGTGTTGTTACCGTTAACGGCTGTCACCCCTCCCCGTGATGTTAAGCATGGAAAAGGAGTGTTTGTATGTGGTGTGTTTTAATGGGAATGTAGATCTTTCAGATCAATTTGAGAAGGATATGATCTCGTTTAAAATTTTATTGTGTGTCATGTAACGTGGGGAACTGTTCTTGGTCTTGTCTTGGTTTCGATAAACTCTGGTCTTGGTCTTGACTTGGTCTCAATAAACTCTGGTCTTGGTCTTGACTTGGTCTCGGTTTGGGCGGTCTTGATTACAACACTACTGGTCAGTGCTATAAGATGAATTGTTTTGACCTTTTGTACATACATTCCTGAATTGATCCTACTGACTTGGCGATCCCCTGCCTAATTCCTCTAGCACTGCCATGAGGTGGACCGATGTGGTTTTGAGGACTGATGTGGTTCCCTCAGGATGAATTGTCATAGCTTTTGTAACCCCCTGACGTTTCATCTAGTGCCCCCATCAGGTCAAAATACTTTGTTTTATGAACACATACCTGGAAAACTAATGACTTTCCTAGCAGCCTCAGCTGTACATTGTATTAAGCGCTAATTAGCAAATATTAGCAGTCCAAGCTGTCGAGAGCTTCTTTATATGGAAAGTGCAATGAGATAACTTCTGTTATGAATTGACACTATATAAATCAAATAAAATTGAAATTAATTGAACTGACATGATAAACTAAAATGAACATGGTAAACATTATACTTGCTAAACATCAGCATGTTACCATTGTCATTGCGAGCATGTTAACATGCAGATGTTAACCTACCACCTATCACCACCTCTAAAGCTCATGATATACAACATGTTATATATCTTGTGTTTTTAATCCATAAACAACAAAGTTTTCAAGAATCACTGCATGTGGATTTTACACTTTAGTTTTTTCACAGATTAAACAAATAAGATTAAGATAAAATAAGATATAATGTGTTAATTAGTAAGGTTTAGAGATGCTGGCAGGCAGACAGAGCCAGGCTAGCTGTTTGTGCTAAGCTAAACAGCTGCTTAGCTTCATAATTTCTGTAGGCTATAGATAGATGAGAGTGTTATTGATCTTCTCATGTAGGCTAACTCTCGGCAAGAAAGTGAATAAACATATTTTTATTTCTATTTAAAAGTATTAAATAACACATTTGACTTCAAACAAAGCAACAAAAAAAACAAAACAGAAAATGAGAGGTCATTAAATTCACCTCTTTGGTGGACAAAGACAACGGAACATCCCAAGATCTCTCCCGGAGCTTGATTGTCTCTGCAAACATGCTTAAAGCAGACAGGAAGTAACCTGAGCCAAACAGGAGGAAATCAAATCAGACATCGCTAGCTTGTTTTTCAGGGCAGGACAATTATTTTTGACATTGGGCGCTTTTCACTCATGCATCAGTGCTCTCCACTTTCATGGGCTGCTATCACACTGGTCCAGTGGTTTGCCTTTCTTCCTCTCAATTTTACAAAGTCATTTTGCTGGAGATGATGAACAATGGCTGCCTTTTCAGAGCTCCTATAACCTTTTCTTCCTGAGGGTTCCCACTGCAATCAAGTACGCAAAAGTGTATTGTCATTCGCTTTGCTTACCCTGTCCAAATTGTAATCTTTCCTGCACTGCTTAGAGATATCCTTAGTTTCAAAGTGCAATTAATTGTCAGCATGATCTAACCTGAAACTGGGTCTCAATTCACTTCATCACATTACAACATTTATCGTATTTATCTTTTAACTTAATGAAGCCAATTGTTTTAACTTGGGGTTTTACACAAAAGTATCAAGAGTCAAGCCTTTCCTGCCAGTCTGCCAGCGCTTTTCTGTGTTTTTTTTGTTTGGGATCTGGAACTGTCTACTTTGTGTCTGGGAACATGCATCCTCCTCCGCCTTTGTGACCCTGTCTTCCCTCCCCCTTGGGTGGGCTGTGACCCTGCTAGCCTGCAGCTACCGCAGGTTACAAACTCTCACCCTGAAACGCTTGTAATCCCAGGGATGTACTTCACTACACTTTATGCTCTTTGCCCCTTTCTAAAATTCAGTGAGAACCTCAGAGGTCACAGGTCATTGTACCAAATAGAAACTGCCGATAAAAATAGCAACTGATACATAGGGTCATCTAAAAATACTACCTCCTGTCCATTCTCATTTAGAGAATACTTTGTTTTGCCTGCAACCTTTTGGGAGCTTTTGACATTTTGTCCTGATGTCACCAGGAACAGGAGTGAGAGGCCGTTTTGTTCGCAGAAAAGAAGGCTTGATGATGTAGATGTCTTTTTCCTTGTATGTAACCTCATACTGCTGAGAAAATGTCAGAGTGCAGGAGAGAGAGTGTGTGGACATCAGATTCTCTGGGCCCTTAAGGGGCCCCTCGCACTGACAAATAGAGCAGTCTGTCCTTATCTCTACCAAGTAAGAATTCCACCACTGCTGCAGGGGACTAAAGCGTCTGAAGCTGAGATTTTGAACAATGTAGAGCACACATAAAAAAGGTCTAAATATAATCTCATTTGCAGTTTTATTTGATTTTGTATTGTAGTTTAATTTACAGTAGCTTTATTATAATTAACAGGGAAGTGGAGATAAAGGGCGTGATAAAAGATGACAAATTGTTCCAAATTTACCACCGCATATCTATAATCAGAAACTTATGTTCTTTGAGAATAGAGTCTAAACTAAGACTGAGCAAACAAATCAAGGCAGCATTCAAGTTATTTATAGACTTCTCACTCATGCATTACCAGCATGGAAAAAATGCTTTTTTATTACGGTATCATAAGTTGACACCTGGCAGCACTGTTGCAGATGAGCAGAGTGTGCTCTGTGTCCGGGAGCTGGGGTTTCCCGCTTCACCTCCATGCAGGAACAAGCACTGAACAAGTGCTACGGTAAAAGAGGAAATTACATACCTTGACTGCCAAATACCTGCCCCCTTCACTGTGCTGGTAGTAATTATTAGCAGCACTGTGAAGGGTTTAGTGTTTGTGCACTGATCAGTGACTGACCAGACGACGCTTGTTAGCTATGCTAGCAGCCTGCCTCTATGGCAATGTAAGTCATTCGGTTCACCGCTTTGCTCTAGACAAAAGTAAAGCCGATGTGGAAGTGGTTTAATCCTGCACTCTTTCTAATGACCAGTAGGGGGCAACTGGTCGCAAAAAGAAGCCAGATTGCCACGCCCTAACGCAGGGCATGCTTCTTTGATTGACAAGTGACTGACAAGTCGCTACCACAGCGACCTGTCAGGCATAGCAATGCCTATGCCTCCCCAGCTCCACCCTCTCATCCAAATAGGGTCACTTCTGGTTCCAAAAGATGGTGACGGCCAAAACTTGAGGCTTCAAAACGCTAGTCCACAATCCAATGGGTGACGCAACTGTGGCTACGTCCACTTCTTTTATACAGTCTATTGTCTAGATTAAATCTGCTTTATCTAAACAACTATTCAATGGATTGCTGACATTTTATGGAGGCATTAATGGTCCCAGGATGATGAATCCTAATGACTTTGGTGATATCCTGACTTTTCCTCTAGCACCACCGTCAGGTCAAAATATTTTATTTTTTGTTTATCTATTATCAACTGTGATTTTGTAAATTAGCAAATGTTAGCAAACTAACACTAAACACTAAACACATTGTGTTTGTGGGCGCGTTAGCATGCTGATGTTAGCATTTTCCTCAAAACACCACTGTGCAGTACAGTTGCACAGAGCTGCTAGTAATGCTGTAGACTCAGTCTTGGTTTTTTTTATATGCTTTAATTTTCTTAAATTAAAATAGCAGATGAGGGTTCCAGACATATTTTTGACAGACTGTGATTTGCAGTTTTTTTACCACTCATATTGGCTCCTTGTACTTTAAACCACACTCGTAACTTCTCTTAGCTCAAGGAAAGCCTGCGCACTCACTCACATTAATGTCTCCCTGACAGTGTGATACACATCTGTGGTGTCTGGAAACATTATAACAACACATGCTGACGAGCGAGGTGATAAAATGTCAGTGACATCTCAGTTTTTTTCCACGTCACAGTCATAGATACTGACACTGATAAGTCTACCAGTGAAGTGTGACAGTCTTAATGTTTTTAAAAATATTCTGTCAGTAGTGACTTGTTTGTGCACACTATAAAGTCTATGCAACAGTCTATTGATGTTTCCTCTTAAATCCTGTTGCATCCATCCTCATATGCAACCTCTTATAGCTTTAGGAACATTTAAGAGATGAGCTCACTATCTCCTCCTGTAAAGTGTTGCGTGAGACGATGTGTGTGTAGTTTATCAGAGCTTTTCTCTCTCTCTTTTCATCCAGCTTCATATTTGTCAGTTCTTCACAAAACACAGATGCCTCCACTTGAATAAGACAAGATTTATCTGTCATTTAGACTCCCCCCTGTATTTTCACTGTGGTCTAAATGCACGGACCACCAACCTCCCATCTCCCCTGGGGACTAAAGGCCGGGAGATGTGATGAAACAGATGAAATTCTGCTCAAAGCTACGGGACCTGGTGGTACTTTGTCTGGCCCATCTAGATCGCTCTGATAGGGTGTCACGATAAGTAACATGAAAGTACCCTGTCATCAGCTTTTTTCTTCTCCTCTTCTCTGACCTGCAACATCTCAGTAGGGAGAAGCCTTTATGATGCAGAGAATAGACAATACTTTTGCGTGCTACTGCTTTTCAGGGGCAATATAGAAAGATGTTAGTTTTAAATGAGCAAGGCCATGCAGCCGACTGCTCCCATAATTATCTACCTCATTGGGTCCTCTTTTTTTGTATCCATCAGAACCATGTATGTGTGCATATTCTCCATTGCATGGTCTCTGGACAGCTCAAAGCTTTAGGCGATCAGTAATGTTTTATTATTGTCATTACTCTGTCAGATTACGGCTGATTCCAGGAGGCCATGAGTTCCAGCGTGGCGCTTGAGCTCTGGGCCTCCCAGGCTGTGATTTGTGAGTTGCAGTGAGGTCCCGAGCTGCAGTGCCAGGACAGCAGCCATCAGATTTACACTCTCCACTGTCTGCAAAGTTTGCTAATCTTATTTTATCTGTTGAAAATAATTATGACTTCTCTGTCAGACTGAGGAGCTCATTTTGTGTTATTTAATAACACAAAGTACTACCCCTCAACGGTTCTTTTCAATAAATCAATTGTTCGCCTTTTTTAAGACTGTGTGCCCCACAAATTAACCCTGCATTGTAATGTGGTGTAGATGAATATCTCACAACCTGGCCCAGTGGTGGCAAGTGATTAAGCACATTCGCTCAAGTACTGTACTCAAAGATGCTATGATAGTTAATATATGTAATTTGAAAGTGTTGAACACACAGATAATTTTTACCTGACTGTGCACAGCTCATGGTTTTCTCTTTTCCAGAGGCAGCAGGCCACTGTTTTTTAGTGAAACATTTACTATTATTGTTATTATTGGACTTACACTGTTTAGTACATAAATCTGAAATTAGTTGTTGACCAGTATTTTACATGCAAAACAGATGATCACAAATATTATGCATTGTTATAGATTAAACTACCCAACAATATATAATGGTAAGTAATAATAGTTAATATTACCTCTAGATTGACAACATTTAATTGCTGCTCACGTGTTAACAATAATAATACTTATTCAATAATATAATAATCTAAATCTCAGAAAGGGGCCATTCTGCACAATTAATAACTAGTGATTTTTAATTTGATATTTTTGCATTATTTTAAAATATTGAGAATTTTAACATGTGGTGGACTATTTTTCCACTGTAGTTGTGCTACTTAAATAAAGCATCTGAATACTTGAATACTGAATACCAGCCGCCATTGACTTTGGCAAAATAAACAAAACAAACAAAAACATCTGGCAAGATACCACTAGATTTGGGTATACTGACTCTTTAACATTATTTTGTTCAGGTGTACGAACCATGACGGATAAAGGAACACAATATGGCCTTCTCCATGCAGCCCCCACTCACTTTCCTCAGAAGCCTGGCACAAATGTTCCCCTTTGGCTGCACTTTCGCATTGACTAAAAACAACTTATACACAGTTCTTATAAATGTCACTATGAAGAGAAACAATTGATCAAATAACAATACTAAGAACTCTAGTATTTGCATGTACATGTATTGCATAAAATTAAGATAACATTTCTAGTTCACAGGATGACATCTTGCTTGTTGACACAACAGAAGCTGAATGAACATGTAACGTCTGTGGCTCTGCAGACATTTAAACATACTGCTATCAATGCTGTTATGATTATACACTGCATCCTTCTGGGTCAGACCAAAGGAATGAGGTGCTCCCTCTGAATATAAACATTAACTGTGAGATGTATGACACCTGAATGTAAAACATCCACCAATGACAACATAAACCCTCACCTATCTTCCTTCGGGGCTTGGGATTGTAACTGCTGTTGTGATTGGTCACCACAGGTGAGGCATGTTGAGGAAACGGCATGCCTTTCTCCTCACAGAAAACTGTCTTTGTTTGCCTCTGACAGGGGGAATGTGTGGCTAAGCATCTATGTGGCACTTTGAGCGCTTGAAATGAGTCCCCTGTATCTTCTTAATGTGCACAGAGCAGCGCTTTGATCCTCCCGAGCGGGAGGGAGGGTGTCAACTATCTGAGAGAAGGGGCTACAGCTTGTCCTGGCTCATTTCTCTTAAAGGTAACTTCAATTCATTTTTCAACCATGCAAGTAACTTGGTTATATTTCCTGTCTTTTTTGTGTCACACAAGTCAGGACTTTTAATGCAAGGTTTACTTCTGAATCGTATACCTCTATTTTCTTTTACAGTTAGGCCATGCAATGTCTTTCTTTTTCTCAACAGTTTCTGGTTACAAAACACGGGAGGTTGACCTGCCTAGTTGGCAACGGGTTTCTGATCACCTCACTGATAAGTTTGAATCCAATAAAAACACACCTGGGTTAGAGGAGGACCAGAGCCAACCAGACAGAATAATGTGAACTGCACCAGCCTATTCGAGCAAGCACAGTAAACATTACTGTGGGAATTTAAATGGTCCTCCACTCGAACACTGAAACATTTGAACAACTCCCCAAACTATTCTGCCGGGTCTCGAGGCTTTGAAGTCTAATTTCTGCCTACTGAAGCAGCCACTACTGGCATCCTGGGAAATGAACTTGGGAAACACAGGTGAAACTCTAGAAAGCTTGAAATGATATTTCCTGTGTGTTCAGTTACTCTATTCTTGGCCAGATCTGCATGACGATTAGTTACTGGGACGTGGAGAGGTATGCATACCTTATGAGCAGGCGGAAGAGGAGGAGAAGCACAAAGCATATTCAAACCCCCTGACCCCCAACTGCTAATGTATGTATTCTTGTAATACCAGGCACTGGACTGTGAAGGTTTCACAAACAATTTGAGGGATCACTTTAGCCTTTATATTCAGTACATTAAAGCACATGACCATTATTATTCCTCCTAGAGTTAAGGTGCCATGCTAGCCAATGCCTGGGTCCTCCAAAGGAAATCACAATAAAAATAATCACATTTTTTGCTAGCTAGCCAGCACATCTCTGGGTATAGCAATGTCGGTGGGTCCACCACTTTAGTCCAGACTGAAATATCTCCACAACAATTGGATGGATTGACATGGAATCAATGGATTTGAGGCATCCATGTTCCACAGAGAATGAATCCTACAGACTTTTGCCATGTCATACTTTATCCTCTGGCAACCCCATTAGGTTGACATTTGTGGTTTTGAGTGAAAAGTCTCAACAACTATTGTATGGACTGCTATGACAGTAAAGAAAGATGGTCAAACCTTTTATTTGCCCACTATTTTATGACCAAATACCTACAAAAATAATGACATTCCCATGAGTGTGAACTCTCCTTTCTGCTGACTGCTAATCAAATGTTAGCATGCCAACAGACTGCAAGTACAGTCTCACAGAACCGCTAGCATAGACTCTTCGTCTTGTTTATATTTGTCTTTCCTATTTTGGAATAAAATTCAAACTCTGAACTTGCGTTTGCTCAAATTGTCATGGTTTTGGGTTTGAGTTCTGTTATTTACTGTTTTTATTTTTAAAGTATCCCTCTTGTGTCTTGTGTAACTTTGCTTCCGCCGTTTGTGTGTCTGATTGATGGTCTGGTCTGCCCTAATGTTTTTCACCTGTGTTGATCATCCTGCCCTCTCTTGTGTATGTCAGTGTGTTTTCCTTGTCTTTTGTGAAGTCATCTTCATCTCCTGTCGAGCGTACCTGTCTGTTCCTTGGTGAAAGTTTGTTCACCTTGTGTTTTAGTATCAATAAATTACGTTTAACTGAGTTTAGTCTTCATTCTGCGTCCCTGCCTGTTAGCAGCTACCCAGCACCCCAGAGACTTTGCCATCCAGTACCCCGGACTCCTGGGTACCTGCCTGGTATCACAGAAGTGTCTGTAGTCCTGTCCAGTTCCTGGTCAGTGGTCCGGTCGACTGCTGCTCTTGGTTCCCCATTGGCAGTCCGGGCGACACTGGCTGAGCTGCTACAATGTCTTGTTCCTGGTGAACTGCAGAGGACCAAAATGTCAGAAATGCAACAACTTCCTGTCCCTGCTGAGCTGCAGCAGTCTCCAGTCCTTGAGTTTCAGCAACCTAACTGCTCATGAACAGTCCTCGGATCCAGCTGAGCTGCAGCAGTCATCTGTTCCTATGCATCAGCAGCCTCCTGTTTGCCTGGCTCCACCGACTCTCCTGCCTACCTCCGCCATTGCCGACCTCCAGTCCAGTTACCCTGTTGCCGGCCTCCCGTCCCATACTCCAGCTGACAGCCTGTGGTCCCCACTCCAGCCATCAGACTCTGATTCTGGTCTTCAGTCGAGTCGCCAAACTCCAGAGGGTCTCTGTCTTCGTCATCGGCCTCCTTTCAATATCCTGATCTCATAAAAGCCTTAATACCTGCCTTATTACTGCAGTAACTACATAATAAGAACTGCATTACATGCTAGACAGAAGTATGAGTCCAAAAGTTTCCTTCAAAGGGGGAATCTTCTTCCAGTCTTGTTTAACTCTAGCAGCTTATCACCTGCTGCAACCTCTTGCTCTGGGTTTTCATGTTGCCTTTGATACTGGGGGAAATGCAGGCTTTGGCAAAATAAAGGCCTTTTTGAGGCGCGACTGATTAACCTCTGAATCTGTGATAAGTCATAAGCAGCATGCTGGGATGGATTTTGATTGATGTTTCTCCCATTTTTTTTCTTTCTTTTACAAGTTTCCCCCTCTCTTCATTGAGCATTTCCTTATCTGAATTAAGATATTGTTGTGTGTTGTGCAGACTGTAAATTTCTCTGAGACACACTTGGGAGTTTGGGCTGAAAAAATAAGCTTATTTGACTTGTAGACCTGGACGAGGGGCAATGCTATCTTATTCGGTAAACACCATATAAAAAGGCAAGATTTGTTGGTGTTTTGTAAAAAAAAGAAGACAGGTCACTGACATTGACATAATACTGTTGGCCTTGCTAGTTTCAATTGTTCATGAAAACATAAATAGCTTAAATCAACTAGAAGGGCACTCAGAAAGGGCAGACCTTCACCCAAGCCAATAGTCTTAATAAAGCCAAATAGTATTTGCAAATCTGCAAGTGTTTTGAATATAAATGTCTGGATATATTTTCTAAACTACAGTCAAAATATACTTATGCTAAATTCTAATCATCTCAGCTGTCTCCACCAAGTTTCATCAAAATTGGGCCAATAGTTTTTGCGCAATCCTGCTTACAGACAAGCAAATAAACAAACGACACAGAAAAGATAACCTCCTTGGTGGATGTAATAAAGCTTGTAGCTCACTGAAGCTCAATACAATCAGTAGTGTTTAAATATGTGGACGTTTGTGTCTAAGGTAACGTGGCCTCTGTTTCTATAACACTTATGTGTTTTTATTTCAAGGTTGAGTCTGTGGATCGGCTGTGTTAAACCGCCCGGCTCGTTGCCTCTGTAGTGGAGTGATGTGTCTTTCCTGGCCAGGGGATTTCCTTCTTCCAGAAGCACTCAAGGTTATTACTGTGTAGGAGGATCTGAGCTTTGCTGCAACGCCTGTTTGAAGTTCCCCACAACATTTTGGACTGCTAAGACTCCCAGAGATCACAGCGAGAGCAGCCACAGCAGTCAGCTCACACACTGACAAGTCAATCATATCTCTCATATCTTCTCTTTTCTTTTTATAAAAGTCTGTTTTAAACTTGATCTGGGATCACAATCATCATGACAGCTGCGTAAACTGTTTGAATCCATATTCATGCACCTTTTACATTACACACTTTATGTAGCAGGGATGTAATTATGGATTGAATGTAGAGTTTGGAGCGTAACAGATTACAGGTCTATTGATTCACATTGATTCCTCTGAAGTGGTTGTCTGTGTTGGCTGAGACTCCTTTCTGTTCTCCAAAACAACTCCAGCGGCACGCTTGGATCACTTGTGCCTCCTAACTCGCCGGGGCTTGTTCATGTTTAGCCCTGTGATTTATTCAACGTAACTATGTAAGAGCTACAGATTAATGTACTGTATGGTAAAGCCCTGTTTAAACTCTGTCTGTGCAGCAATCTTGTCAAAGAAGATATCCTCTTCACAATTACTAAACACACTCTTCTGAAATGGAAAGCAGCATTTTTGTCTGTTTAATTTAAGGATTACTTGACAAGAACTGATCAAAGCGCTGTGCAAAACTCTATGTAATATAACAGTCTTTCTATTACAAATGAAAAGTTGAATTCATTAGCAATAAACACACTCTTATTTATCTCAGTGCACTCAGGATTTTGCTGCCACAGCCTCACTTGGTCTGGTTTGACCAGTAGCTTATGGCTAATATGAGCAAACATAAGTGGTTTATAGAGAGCTGAAGTCCTGACTTCACAAAAATGCTAGCTTCTGTTCCACTAGCTTCTTCAACTCAAAGCAATCTGTCAGTCAGCATTTGTTGCATCGGCCTTTCTGAAAAAAATGTAGGGTGTGTCTGGGGTGCATTTTCCTTATGTAAGAAGAATCGGCATCCACTACAGCACTTGCCATTAGAAATGGTTTCATGGCTTTATCTCTATCCATAAGATTCACCAACAGTCTCTTTTCTTTATCACTTTCCCCGACTTCTTAGCTGCCTAAAAACATTGATGGCTCCTCTCTGTCCTGCTGTTATTACAAACATGTCTGAGCTACCTGCAGTCCCTTGACTTGCCTGTGGATTCTGGAGCCCGTGAAGGTCTAGGGCCAAAGTTAAATTGTGTTTGTTAAAGACTGCTCAAAAAATAGAAACAATGAACAAACAATGATGTAACCATACTTACCTTATCCATGCAACATATTGTTGAGTATGATTATGTTCCAAGGCTGGATTTTTAGTTATATGCATATAAAAAGTTAAAAAGTTTTAAATGAACTTTTCTTACTGCTACTTGTTGCAGTCCCGCAGTTGGCCACTGAAATAAATTTGCAGCAAAGCAAACTCACTGCTCCACTCAGCACTATTAATACATCCATGTTGTGGTCCAATTTGCCGCGCCCTAAGTCAAGTTGATGGTGGCTTTTCAAAGTACTGGAAATGAAGGGAAGTTCAACATGCCATTATCCTGTAATCACCACTTGTGGCCACTTTGGCCAAAAAGTTACACAGTCTCGCTTTAAACCCTAAATAATCATATATTTATATTCATCATTAAAATGAAATTGCTGCAGTAAACTTAAATCACATCACAGCTAAATTGCATTTGACATAAAACTACTTATATATTAGTATTATATAATAGTTATTTGTATAACTTCTGATCTTCTGCAGACACTACCTCATAAATTGTTTGGTGCACGCACTGAGACAAACTCAGACTATTAAAATAACTGATTTGAAAGCTGAATCCATTTTGTTATCTGTCTTTGATGATCTGAGGGAAATGCCGCTGCAGCCTTGGAGCCTCTCCACAGGATTAAGTAGTCAATCAAGCTGTGGAAAAGTTTTGTTAAGTGTTTCTGTTATAACCTTAAATCAAGCAGTTGCTGTTTTGACCGAGAGGATGACAAACAACATCCTTTTGAGCCTGTAAGAATGTTCTGTGGTCACAGGTAGGAATAATTAGTGGTATTCTCCAGGTTTGGACGTTAGCCAAAACCTGGCATTTCTTCTGCCACTGTGAGCTAAATGTACATTGGGTTCAAATAAGCTGAAATGGGCAATAGACGTGCAAGGTTTCACGGTAAATTCTTCTCGAGTATCGTTTTTCTCTTCCCTGTCTTTAAGTCGCTTGCTCTAAGCCCTCTTTTCTCTCCTTCTCCCCCTGTTTTGTTATTTTACCTGGAGGTGCAGGTGTGAAAGGGTGAGGCCGTGGAAAAACATTCGATTCCGTAAGCTTGTCATGAAGGAATCCATTGACTGACCTCTGCATTTTGGCACACAATGACAAATGGGTTTGCAATTTTCCGCCTGACTGAGGGCAACAAAGCACATTTCCACTTTCACCGGCAGGCAGTGAGAGTACAGTCTTCCTCTGTCATGCTCTTTAACCAGGAGAGAGAGCATTACACATAGTTGGACTCTTTACTTTGGCGTCTGCAGCTCTTATGGTCAAAATAGACAGTTACACTCGGTATGATCTATCAAGACAAACATACTTACGTGAAAGCCTGACTTCACACAGTGAGGTAATCTGTTGATGAAGAGAGGAAACCTTGTTTTTCTTGCATCAAATTTTAAGGACTACTCCTAAATTTAGAGAATCATTTCTTTTTTTGTCTATTATGCATCATTAATTGTCACGAATCTGTGAGAGTTTGATTGTTGAGATTTTGTTATAATGGCTCATCTGCGTGCATTTATGTCTGCTGATGTGACATATATTACCTGCTATCTACTGAGGATGTTCCATAGTCACTACCTGTTGGGTGACTTTCGTAGTCTAGTGTGTTTCACAGCTTAGAAACTTCTAAATGACATGTGATGTTTGCATGTTTTGTGTGATACTGGTTGTGGTTTTTAAGGCTGTGTTTTCATATATTGCCTATTCTACTGGTCTTGTTTTTAAGTGCATTGCTTGTGATTTGTACTTTATTAAAGAACCAGTGTGTAAGATGTAAGGGGATCTATTGGCAGAATATGGCAGAAATTAAATATAATATTCAAAAGTATGTTTTCATTAGTGTATATTCACCTGAAAATAAGAAATGGGTTTTCTTCACTTTAGATTAAGCCCTTTATATAGGTCCTCTTCTACAAAGACCGTCATGTTTGGCCGCCATGTTTCTACAGGAGCCGAGAATGGACAAACCAAACACTGGCTCTGGATAGGGTCTTTCTGCGTTGTTAAATGTGTTGTGACCACAGTAGGTTCTTCTGTATGCTTGGAAGGGAAGGGTGAGGCAAGGGGTATTCAGCTGGCTGCAATCTGCAACCTCATCGCTTGATGCCTCTAAAGTCTACACACGGGTCCTTCAATTGATGAATTGTATATATATTTTTAAATTTAGTGGCAGTCTGCTGAGCTACACTAATGTCCCCTGGGAATATACAACAGTTTGTGTGTTAGTGTTATTTTGGTAGTGGCAGCATGTGTTGTCTGCTGTGACTGACTTCTGTCTCTTCACTTGGCAGGGGTGACCATACTGGTTTTATTATGAATACAATTAATGAATCTAATCAAAATTGTGACATGGTCATGCCATGTGTATACTATAAATGAGTATGTGTCTGTGTATATGTGTTGAGTGACCACATGAAGAATATCTTCTGCACTGAAGAGACAAATAGGGATTGTGGAACGTGAAATGAAATGAAATGGTTAATGGGCATGATTTTCAGAATGCATTTTCCAAATTAAATTTTTTATTGTCTAGTTGTCTTTTATAAAACCGATATATGAAACACAGATATGTAAATAAGCTGGCATTTCCCCAAACAAAAAGAAAAGTCAAAAAGATAAGTCTTCATGACTTATGTTCTTAATGTTCTAAGATTTTTTTTCAAATATACACATTGTTCTAAGTGACTATTACATCCATTAACTCTAATAGCGTTCAGCACTGAGAAACATCTAACTCACATCTCCAAAACTTGCAGAGCTGCACACACTTTATGTTGTTTTTCTCTGCGGCGTACATCCGTCTTGTTTATGAGTACACTGCATCGCTAACGACGGCTGGTAATTCCACGCTGCTAACCCGTGTTTTCACTGCTGATTGAATTGCTTCCAAAGCCTACAAGAATGTTTAAAGTAGAAGCTATGGAAATGAACCAATTGACCTTTTTTCTGACCCTAACGATCTCCACGCCCTGTGGGTGCAGAAACTGTCTGGCGGCAACAGAGTTGGGAAATCAAAGGGATCTATGCTGTTATTAGTGCAGTGGCGCTCTGGGACCTACTGACACTGCTTCATCGTGGCCTCCACACGCATTATTGTCAGCTATCCTCTCAAAATGATGATTTAATTTCATAATGAGAATGTCATACTACAAGATCATGTGTGCCCTGTCTTGGCTTGATTGCTACTAAAAATTAAGTGTGAATTATAAACTCGCTGTGTATGTATGAACGAGCATGTGTGTGTGGGTCCTGGTGGGGCAGTCCTGCCGAGCAGTCCAGCAGGGCGATTATGTCCTGTAGGGATAACCTGTCATGGTGCTGAGAGCCTAATTGATGCCTCATGCTTTTCAGGGGGCAATTATAGCGCCCAAATGTCAAGACCTAATTTGTGACTCTGTAATGTGGACACATGGGCCAGAGGAAGGTGGTGACACGGCTGCTCCGGAGGGACTCACACACTGGTTTGGTCAGCAGATGTGAGGGGCTGGGAGGGGGTTACACCGAGAAGGCTGGAAGAGATGGAGAAGAGAGCTTGGTATTCTTCAAAAACCTAAACTGAATGTCCAGTGCAAATAATGTTATGCAGAATGCCTCCTCTCAGATTGTTATATTATTACATATTCCATAAATGGAATATTATTACCGATGCATTACAGCTGCACTGGTCAATATTCTTATGGATCAAATGACTTTGTGAGATGTGAAAGAGGTTACTCGTAGTGACAAACCTGTAACGAATTGTCATTTGACTTTGCAGTTCCCCTCAGCTCTGAGAAACGTTTTGTCGCATCTTTAAGCTCCCTGTTTTGGTTTTACTTTCTCTCACATCATCCTCAGGAGCAGCTTTACGCTACTTGCCAAGCATCAAATTACAGATGACCAACTAGAAACTACTGTATACCTTTCAAATCATTGTATTGTAGTAAAACATATTCTAATATTGCTCTTTGAAATGAGGCATAAACTACAACAAAAGGGAAATCCTAAGTAAAGTACAAATAACTCAGATCAGAACTTGACTGCAAAGGATTACCTTTTAAATAAACCACTGTCAGAATCCTGTTATCTGAATAAGTGTATATCACAGTACGTCATCTGATATATACAACTACAACCATCTCCCATTTACCTCTTGTGGACCTGTCTCTGTATTTGTGTGCTGTATTGGATTCTACAGATGGCAGCTGTGTGTTGTTCTTCAGCCCAGCCTCCTCCAGGTACTGCGTGTTCAGATCCTTTAGTTAAACATAACACTGTCAGTCACTGGCAGGGCCTGCAAACGCACCATAGTGTTGTTCACTATGTGTGCCTAAACAGAAATGATCTTCTCTTTTTTATTTTTTTTGTTCTCCACAACACCTAAACATCGTTGTTTTCTACTAATGTCTCCATGGAGATGCAAACAGAGGAGCATATTTTCCACTGGAGCTGACAGCTTGCGATGTGGAGTGTCAGTAAATCAGGTATGCTGGTCTAATTGCCGCTTGCGGAAGGCAGACCACAAAATCCTCTTAGCTCTGATTCTAAAATAGATTGAAGTCAAATGGAGTACAATGCAGCAAGTGTGGAAGATGATGGTTTTTTTTACAGGTCACATGAGTGATGGATGATTGATATTTGGGACCACTGGCTCCAGATTTTGCCAGAATGTCTCTCTCGCTGTGGACTCGGATGAAAGCCCAAAAGTATCAAGTGGATAACGCTATACTTACACTTCTGCTGTAATCCCTATAAACACACATGCAGCTCATAATTTGTGCGCACGGCAATTTACTAAGGACTAAACAAACAACAAAGAGCCTGAAATCAATAGTTGCAGGATTCAAATGACACAAAGCTGCAGACACCATCCCTGCACAAACACACTCTTAGAAGTGGCCACGGCTTTAGAGCAACAGGTGAGCTTCTCGGCACCTCCCCTGTCTTCCCCAACGCAGCCTACTAAATATAGAAATTATGCTCTCTGATAATTGGGGGCAGACAACAAAGCCGGCTGTATTTCCACCCTCCTCCTCCTCCTCCTCCTGCTGCTGCAAAGGCATATCCCCAGCTGACAAACAGCAGGCCTGAGATCAGAGTGTGAGAGCTTGAGTGCTGAGGGAACACCTGCACTGTCTGGCTGGACTGCGAAGATAGACACAGAAGATCATTGACTTCCACACCTGCCCCGTGGACCCATGCCATGTACACACACACACACACACACTTGATTGGGTTTCCTAGAGAGCTCTTTAAGGCCGCCGCTGAGGAGGTGATGAAAGTCAGGGAGCGTCCATTAAGTGTGTGAGATGGCCCTCCAGAGTGGGGACGGATGAGGGGTTTAAGTGTTTTCAGCGAGGAGCCACAGACCACCTGGAGGAGGTGGAGTGGAAGGAACAGAAGCGTCTGTCTCAGGGCCAGGTAGACTCCAAAAACATCGGTTAAACAAGTGCCAAAGAGCACTTCTGGGCATCAGGTATCGCAAGTCAGGATTTCCAGCGTGTTTAGAGAGATGACCTTCAAAATGTCAAAAGGGGGGCAGCGGGGGTTACGCTCTTAGATTTGCACAAAGTCTGCTTTTCATGGCCACAAAGGTAATTGCAGTCTCTTTGGAGGTATTGCAATGACAAAAACAAAGCTGCAGGTCAAAGTCATGGACAAACTATTGTGGCAACACACCTTGAAAAGTTTGGATACGACAGGAATGAATCATGCCCTGTCCCTCATTTTCACACATCTGCAAAGCTACAGAAAGACGAACAGCTGACAGTGTATCTTTCCGAGAACAAGCGCCAGAATCCTTTTGCATGTTGTAATAGGCTTGCGTGTGTTTACCCGGTGGACAGGGGATGTCCACGTGCACACAAGTTATAATACACTACGGGATGCTGTCATTAATCGACGACAGAAGCGCGTTGATGTTCAAGGTGGGAAAGTCCCACAGTATCACACTGTAGACAGGAGAGAGTTGGCAGCAGGGCTGACTCCCCTTAGACACCCCCACTGGCTCGGCATCACACACACACACACACACACACACACACAGGCTGAGATCACAGGCTGAGCTTTCATGCTTCAACACAGATGTTCCCCCAACCATGGAGGAAAGTTTGCAGATATGAGATAGTGGCTTTTTAAAAATAATAATGAGTAATTCAGCCCCTTTGTACGTCCTAATTCCAACTATAACAGACTTTCAGTCAGTTCATCTCTTGTAAAAAATTACCATTAATTAAACATTTTTAACACAAAGAAACAGAAACTGTCTGAAAATAAATGTTTTGGCCACTTTGACTTCCATTATTTAATAAGACATTTCAACAAGTCTGCCGTCCTCAAACTGTCAGCAGAGGTTACTTAATCTTTATCGCTGTGACCTCCACTTTTATACACTAGCTAAAGTTGCTGGGCCTGAGCTAAAGGTCACATTTTATTTGGCCCTGATCGTGTTGTTGCGCAGCGTCTACATTCAGAGGATTCACGAGGGAGGCTTTGAAGTTTTATGCGTGCATCAGGTCTACAACTCGTCTCTTGGCATAATGGTGTCCATAAAGAAAGACAACATTGGTCTCGTAAGCTGGTTTATATGTTTAAACTCTGAACGACAAAGGCAACCAGTGCATTATATACTTCTTTTAAAATATTGCTCTGCTAAAAGTAAAAATGTGGGTTCTTCAAAGGAACATTGGTTGGATGTGGACACAGTGAGCAACTAACAAAATACCTTATAAAAAACATTCTGATCACATTTTGAGCAATTTATTACTTGTATTGTCATTTTGTTGACTTCAGATTCCTCCCGTAACACATGTAACAGTAGTTTGGTTAGAATTTAAGTGTCAACATTACAAAGATTTTTAAATATTCGATTCACAGTTGCCATATTGTGATAAAATGCATTTCAGATGTGGATATCTTTTCCAAATATTGCCAGTATGTTTCATATTTTCAGTCATATTACAGTATATTGCTAGTTTTTTTTCAAAATAAAAGACAATGGTACAGTGTCTCAGTCTTTATATAATCAGTACAGTTTCTAGTGTTTTTTCTATATTGCATGTATCTAACTGTAAAAATATATTCTCAAATAAATAAATATATAACATAAATATATGTATCTAAAATGAATAAATAAATTGTTACATTTTAGCTCTTTTCAAACAGTTCTAGACACAGGTAAGAAAAAAAACAGAATTCCTTCAAAGTCCTTCTGAACAAACTACGGCTCTCTGACCATTTCATGATAGATTCCCACGGCCTCCACGTTGGCTGATGTCTCAGTCTGACTAGAGAGATGCTCCCTGACCATTCAGCACAGTTTCCCATTCATCTCCTATTCCACGCAGGTACTTTTTAGGGTTGCCCAGCCTCTAATACAAACGACCCCCTCATGCAGAGTGTGCAGACTTTCTGGCCTGTCTTCCTGGCTGCTGAGAGATGGCCCGTGCATTCCTACAAGAGGCCCCCGGTGCCTTTATCCCTGCTGGTTGGACTGCTGTCCACCAGCCTGCACTGGCCACATCCCAATGCATGCGTCCCTCTTCTCTTGTCTTGCTCCCTGCCTGACAGGGCTTTAGCAACTATTCCTGAACTGGACCAGGCCTCCAGGTCTCAGCTGTGTCCCAGGATATCCCTGTACAGCTCTGGCACACGGTCGGGGTCCACAGGCCTGGGCAAGAAGTGTGTAAACTTCTGGTGCCGCCTGGATTTAGTCCCGTCCCTTGGTGTCCCGTCTTTATTTAATGCCACAAAATAACGCGTCCCTTTGTCTCCATGTTTGTAGAGGTTGGAGGAGTAAGTGTTGTACCAGTTCTCCTCAAACTGCTCCCTGAAGACACATTCAGCTGTGAGCTTCTCCTGAAAACATCAAAAGGCACAACATAAGAGAAGTCCTGGCTAATGATGAAGACATAGGAAAACACATTTCATTATTTGAAATTGGAAATGTGGTCAAACATCACATGGTAAAAATGAGGATTTGGGCAACAGGAATAAGCAAAGATGGTACTTACAGACCCATACAGCTCTCCTTTGTCGTTCATCCCCAGGTAGAGTCCACTGTCCACCCCTCTAATGCTTATCAACCCAACAGCAAGGCTTATGAATTCCAAAATACCTGAAGAAGAATAACACAGTTGTTCTGTACAGACTTTGACAAAGATGAAAGGAGAAGCTCAAAAAATCTAATTCAGCTCTGACAGCAGGCTTTCGGCAAATTTAATACATTTTAATAAACACAATTAGGCCTCTATCATAAGCTTGTTCATTTCATCAATCGTTCTCACTCTTTTCTTGTTATTGTTCTTATTTTGATAATTATTTGTTTTATTTAATTGTTGCTACCACTGGCTCCAGATTGACACTTTCGATTGCTTTTTATTTTTTTGCTATCAAAAATATATATTAAAAAAATAGTTCAGGATTTACCAAAACGACTGTGGTCCTTCCTCGTCCCTTGCACTGTGCCATCTGGAAGTATTTCCAGATGAAAACCAGTCCTGCAGTATAACTGTCTCCTCCTGAGAATCCCTTTGAGGTGCGTTAAATCCGCCGGGGTGCTTCGGGAGAGCCTGTCCCCAGGTATGAGGTGCTCCCCTAGTAGCGTCGGACTGTCCCCCAGAGGGGTCAGGAAGAAATGGGACCCGACCTGTGAGACACCATCGATGCCGTGCAAGACGCCTCCAACTTCCCCCAGAGCAGCAGCAGCAGCAGCCATCGCGTCGAAGCTCAGCGGGTAAAGTTCAGTGAGGAGGTCCGGAGGGAGCGCTCTTGCGTAGTTGACTACCTGGTTGCCACTGTCACTTATTGCATGTTTACTTCCACCTCCTCCGTTACTTAGGACAGAAGGACGCGCAGATTTCTCTCCCCTGACATGAAACACTCACCAAACATCCGCTGATGGTCGCACTGATTTCTCCTTATTTCTTTTTTTATTTACCACTGCGTCTTCATCAGTTGGGGGTGGGCTGCATTTGCTGCTCAGATAATCCTCATGTTGCATACCTGTTCACAGCGGATGGTGACGCCTCAGTGGAGCCATGGAGACACAGCAGAGGAAGATTCAGTACTAGTGAGGGCTGCTGACCAAACGCTGCAGTGCAGGTACAGGAGCTCCTGGAGGTTTTGCGCTCAAAGTGGCAGGGGTGGTGAGGCAGGTGCAAAAGGACTAGTAATGGGCGGGGCTGTCACAGTTCAGACGTGCCTTGGCAGGGATTTTTTTCTTCTCCCAAAGCATATAATAAAAGACACACAGGGAGAGAGAGTTGCTGGTGGTCTGAGGGCTTTTAAACTGAGCATTTACGTCCCTTAAAATTCAAATTAAATCCGTAAACACAAACTATGTGACTCTTTAAATCAACCCACTAGAGGAGAGCCATAATTCAGTGTCTGTTTCCATGTGTATCCAAAGATTTCAGCATTTCCTTCCCTCTCCCCAATTTGACGCCCTTTAATCCCAGAGCAACTTGAAATAGGCTACCCACGGCATTTCTCGCGAGCTCGGAGCAGCAGGCTGCTCGCGCCGCTCCGCTGTGCTCTGCGTGATATCGGTTACGACACCTCAGTAAACAGCCATGGCTGCCCTGCGCAGATTTATCCCTTCATTCACTAACAGCTCTAAAACAGGGACGCTGACGGCGCTGAAACAACAAACAACCTCGAAGGCGACAAAAGCGCTGAAAGTTATCGCAGCTGGAGCGTGCGTCACCGCCGCGGCCGGTGCCGCTTATTACGGCTGCTCGCTTGTAGGTAGGCGGTCCGGACTGAAGAGCCATGTCGAGGCTCGACTCTTGCATCTGGCGTTGCCATCAGTTTCTGCCACCGATAAGGTACAGTGGAGGGTTTTGTCAAGATTTAGTGACAACAGTCGGCCCACATGCAGTCTGACTGAAACGCCTGTAGTCGTTCAAAAGGCTTCAATTTCATTTTTAGTTTTTCTCACGTAAACGTAGGCTAATAACGGAGCATCTGCATTACCGAGATAATGAGCCTGCACTATGTAGTGCACGTGAAACTACAGTAACGTTAATGTGTCGTCAGCATTAGGAGCTATCCCCGACCTTTGGTGCTGAAATGGCAAAATGGTCAAAGGCAGTTCATAGAGCACGTGACCTAGGTGCTGCCGTAACTGCTTTTTCTGCATGCCGCATAATAAATAGAAAATAGATATAATACTATACATTATACTGTTGTTACACTTTTAGGGGGTGGAAAAAATAACATCTGACTTTGTAATGTAATCTAACACAGTTTTATATATTTTTAATTCTAATCTAAAGTAATACCTGGTGTTGTTGTTGGTGCTGGATTTTAGGTGTTGGACACTTCAAAATACAGCTGCAAAGATGACCAGGGTTGAACATTACAAGGGCTTAAGGAGTATTTTCATGATAAATTTATTCATTATTTATTTAAACAATTACGTAATTGTTTGGTCCTGAAAAAAATAAGAAACTAGTCACATTACAACAGCTCAGTGCCACTCAATGTAATGGAAAAATATTTTTTGAACATTTTCCATGTGCCACCTCCTCATTCTGTTCCTTTTATGATGCATAATACCTGTGAAAAGTTTCATTCAGATATAATAATATTTACTGGTAGCTCAATGGGCTCAATGTTTTCATATGTATTATAATCAAGATAAAATGTTATTTAATTCAAAATGTATCTACCAAAGTAAATTAATCCTTGAGTAAGTATTGTTATCATTTAACTGTTCTTTTTCATATTCTAATTTGTTATTATTAGTTAACAAATATAGTTATTATTTGGTTTAAATACTATTTAATCAGAATAATATTTTTGGGTTAACACTAATCTCATTTTTAACACCACCTATCAGTTATCACTGGGCTTGGTGATCTACAGTCTGAACATTTTCCTGTTTCGCCCCCAATTCCGAATTCTGTAAATGGTCTGTATTTTTATAGTGCTTTTCCAGCCTTTTCGACCACTCAAAGTGCTTTACACTACATCATATTCACCCACCTATGAGCAGAAACCCAGCTGCCCGCTTTTATCTAAAGCGACTTACAATTGCTATACATGTCAGAGGTTGCACGCCTCTGGTGCAACTAGGGGTTAAGGTCTTGCTCAGGGACACAGTGGTGGATGGGTCACAGTGGGGAGTTGAACCCAGGTCTCTCACACCAAAGGCACCACACTCTTCCACACTGATGGCACAGCCACCAGGAGCAATTTGTGGTTCCCAACCTTCCGGTTAGTGGACGACCGCTCGCTTATGCCACTTCAACACTTCCCTAATTAAGGTCTATCTGAAGGTCTATCTGGTTTGCATGTGCATGTGTTTCGTCCTCTTCATAGAAATTGTTCATTATTAAGTAACTGTTAGCAGCTATTTGTCTTCTTTTTGAGGATTTTTGCATTATTCTAACTTGTAATATTAAAGTTAATATCACTTGATAAAATCGGAAAATGTTGAATATTGTAAAACTTTATCAGTGTTGAGCTACCAGTAAATATTATTAAAATACATCCAACTTAGTTTTTGTCACATTATTAACACATTTGGGGGGTGGGAAGATAAAAATGAGAAACTTTATTTTCGAGTTGCACCCTAATATTCATCTTGATTGTTTTGTCCAACCAACAGTCCCAAACCCAAATATATTCAATTTACAGTGATATATAACAGAAAATCTATTTTAGAGGTTAAACAATTAGTCGGTAAATCTATTAGTCATTCTACACAAAATTAATCAACTATTTGGATAGTTGATTTATGGTTTAAGTCATTCACCAAGCAAAATGCCAAACGTTTTGCAGCTTCTTTTTTCTGCTTTACGTCATTGTAGATTACAATTTCGGGGTTGCTTTGGACTCTCGGTTGGAGTAAAATAAAGTAGGAATTTCTGGCACAACTTCACCTACTTCCAAGGTGCAGGAAGAAAGTAAGTAGTGTTAAGTGTCAAGTGTTGATAAATTATATTTCAGCACTACTTGTTAGCTTTACACAAATGTTTGCAACACTAATGTCATTTTTAGCACTATGAGAGATGTTCAAGTTATTTTGTCTGCCCCCTGTACAATGTGTGTTTGGACCTATTAGCCTACATGCCAGCACTTCTGCAGGAAGTCTCTTTTGCTCAGACATGTGCTGACATTGTTGACAAGATTTTCATGAATCAGAGGGGATGTAAACAACCATGTAAACCAGGTCTGCTTTGCACACTTCTAGCTACAGAAGATTCCTTGTTTTTGATCTGCGGGTAGGAGGGAGGAAACCTTAACTGGTGTCCACAGGCAGCAGGAATCCAGGCACACAGGAAACTGGACACTGGGACTTGGCAGAGGGGCTGACATTTGATGAGCGGTGGGGGTGGTTAGAGGGGGTTTAATGGTTAAGCAGAGGGGGGCACACATTCCCTTGGTGTTTGCTCTGTGCCCAGTAGACCTGGCACTGTGCCACCTGACAGAGAGATCCACTCTGTCTTCACCAATCCAGCCTTCTGATCTGGCTGGGTTTGAACAGTTGTAGGGACATTATCTGGTGCACAGGGATGACAAATAGGGCTGACATAACATGCACCCCATTACTGAATTAAAGCTTGGGCCTCTTTGTTGTTCCATGTGAGAGAGGCTTTTCGTGACAAGAAAAGCTTCCGTGGATTTCATCTTTCAGACAGTATTATCACTGTTGATATGATTTGTAATATTTCATGATGGTGTGTGTGTGTGTGTGTGTGTGTGTGTGTGTGTGTATGTGTGTGTGTGTGTGTGTTTGCAGGCCAGGACCTATGGTCTGGATGATGGGGATGCGTACATGTCGTCCAATGAGAACAGGTTTCGCCTGTTCAGTTCGGTGGAGTACGAGGGCCAGCTCTACATGACGCCACTGAACTTCATCGAATCCATCACTTTGAACGAACCCAAGAGTGAGTGCAGTCCTATTACTCAGCTCCCACAATAGTAAACACCCTTTAATAACACCCTTTGGAGGAAGGAAGGAAAGATGTTTAGGGCTTAAACAGTTAGTGAATTAAACAGTTAGCCCTTTAGCAGAAAATTAATCAACAACAATTATGACAGTTAATTGTTGTAGCTTCTAAAATGAGAGGATTTGCTAATTTCGTCTCTTTCATTGTTGTAAAATTAATATTTTTGAACTGGTGAACTAACATAAGCAACTAGAAGACGCCGCCATGGGCTTTGTGAGTGTTTTATGTTCTGTTTTTTTTTGTCAGTGAATTGTGAAAATAATCAGTTGATTAATTAATAATGAAAACAATTATTAGTTGCTCTATTGATGTTAAACTTTTGCCCCTTTTTGACCAAATAGTTAACTTTGGATGCCACAGGAACTAATGTCAGGAACTAAACTAGGAAGCTCCATGTGTGTGTTCCTACTTATACACATCTGGAGAACCTTGTAGTTGAGGCCAGTTAAAATAATAATGGATTAAAAAGTGATGGAAAATGTTTAACACGCAAAAGAGCCTTTCTCTGTATTTACTATTGTGCAACTGAGTTTGAATGTAATGAATGGATTCAGTGGATACATTCTCAGTACGATTATGATGGCAGAGGCTGCAAAGAGACTGAAGAAGACGTCGGAGGAAGTGAGGAAGAGAAAAAGAGAGAGTGATGGAGCAAGAGACCAGATGAGGAAATATCGGACTGGCTTTTACTCGTTGGCGAGAGCTATAAGAACTGAAAGGATGCAGGAAAGATGCCGAGCTGGCCTTCTCTGTTGTACTGGTCACTTATAACTGATTAGCTGGCTCGCTGTGTCTTCTGTTGTTGCACTTTCTTGATGTTTGGCTGTGTTAGCAAAGTTTTTGGTTCGAGCCAAATCAGTGAGAGGTTTCACAGATTTAGCTGTTGATGTCAGCAAACTAACTTGATTACACACATCAGTAACGTTACTGTAAGTCCTCTTGCGTCGGTTGCTGTCTAGCTTTGTAGGCTAGCTTGCCACCCAAGTTTCAAGCAACATTATGCTGCTGCTGGTGGAGAGCGGCGCCGGTGTCATGCCAGAGCTGGGCGAGCAGGTAACATAAATGGGCTCATCAACATAACATTAGATCATTGCAAAGACAAAGAGATTGAAGAGGATGTTAGAGGAGGAAGTGAAGAAGAGAAAACAAGAGTGACCAAGCCACAGGCTTTGAGAAATAAAAGGTCAGATGCTGAGCTGGTATTCTTTCTGTTAGACTAGTAAGTAATATTGCTGCGTCTTGTGTTGTCATGTTTCAATCATATAATGTAATCATAACAAATGAACATGTACAGCTGTCCTTATTTAAATCAAACAGATATTACATCATGTTGCTTTAAGAGTCCTTATATTTTGGTAAAATCGGTTTTAAACTTTTGGTATCTATCATTTTATGAGAGACGGTGGCAATTCCTTCATGAAGACTGTAACAGTGTGCTGCACTGCAGATGCTACACCGCCTCTATAATATGTGCAGCTCTCTGTAGAAATCAGCCCCATTTGTCAGCAGCCATTTGCTTAATTATGCTTCCGTCAAGTCATCAGATAAATCCCTTTTCTTTCACCCTCCAATTACCTGTGGTTTACAAAAAAGCCCCAGTTTTGTTTCCTGGAACATTACTTGTTGGTGAGGGCCTGTGAAGTGTCATCGGACATAAGTTACAGCTTGAAGAGCTTCAGTCATAACACCTGCATAAAGATAGACATCTTTACCAGCAACCCCGCTTTTATGGCTCATTTATGTGGCAACAAACTCGCACAGACCCAGAGAGACCAATCAACTTAGTCTGGATGTCATAAATGTAATGATAAGACATTCTGATCACTGTGGTTGATTATGTTTTAAGATGTGTGGCGAGCTATAATGTAATGGTTTGGACACGGCTTCGCTGGCATCTAATGAGGAAGGTAAATAAGGAGCTTCAGTGTATCAATATTCTGTGCATCATTGTTCTCTGGTGGCTAAAGGCTGATGTGTTGCAAAATAGTAATCATTGTGTTTTATGGCTATATTGTGGCTGTAAAAAAAATGTTTTTGCCATTCCTGTGGATGTTTAGGAAGGCCATGACCATAATGCATCATTGATGGTTTAATTTCAAAGACAACACATGAAGCACAGGATGGTGGTCATTTAGAAGAGAACCATCTGAATCAAAGCTTAAAGTGCTGTTATGTAAATTATTCATATTGGATCCGTAACATATTTGTTGGTTATTAAATATTTATTGAAGGCATGAAATACACGCCTACATTTATCTTCACATGCTCACTCAGATGCTTTCGCTTTGGTGTAGAGTGATCATAATTCCAGCTTTAGACAGAGGCTTTAAAATGCGTCTGTGGAGGGTTATTGTCACTGTTATCGATGTGATTTCCTGACCAGGTGTTTTTTTTTTTCAAGTCTTTTTATTATTTTTTTTACAACACCTCCATCTTATCTTCAGCTTTATTGACCATCGGAATGCGTTCACATAGATTTGCAGCTTTTGTTTCTGTCCACATAAACACCTGTTTCCACTTTTTTTTTCCATATTCCTAATACAGAAGTCATTATTGAAACATAATATTATATATATATATCATCCACTAACTGCTAACTTTGTTTTGTTTAGGTCGGAGAGTTTGCAAATCCCTCACAAAAAAGGTGAGTTGTATGTCATCAAAGCACTTGTTGCTGTTTTACAGAGTCTCCACCTCATCTGTGTAAAACCTCTGTAATTACTGTAATTGTAATGCCAACAGACATTGCATTATGTTGTGATTACCCATGATTCAGAAATGAATGAGTGATTTGGGATTTTCTTCTGTTCTCTCAGGAATTAGACAAGATGCTGGCTGATACCCCGCCTGTTTGCAAAGGATCATCTAATTTGTTCAGAAATCTTCGTGAACGAGGTGAAGTAACTGACTTGATGTATCACAGCTCCACACATAATCATCCATTGAATTTAAGGCCCTCTATGTCTTGTTCAGAGTGCGTCTGTTGTCG
Organism: Micropterus salmoides; assembly: GCF_014851395.1. Taxonomy (NCBI): domain Eukaryota; kingdom Metazoa; phylum Chordata; class Actinopteri; order Centrarchiformes; family Centrarchidae; genus Micropterus; species Micropterus salmoides. The sequence continues at coordinate 10,521,890 of NW_024044237.1, forward strand.
TATAATCCAGAGCAGTGAGTGTGTTGTAAAGGCTATCTTTTCTCTGGATCAGTCTGGTAACATGTTGTAGATGTTCACAAGTAACCTCTGCAGGAGGTTGATAATATTGATAATATACATAAGGATCCTTTTTGGGTTCTCTAAGAAGAAATGTGATAACTATAAAGTTTAAACGTTTCATTTGGAGAGAAAGTTTTAAGGGATTTCCTTGAAAGAAAAGCGCCCTTTAAACCCAAGTAGATAAATCATGAAATGTCATTATCATTATTTATAATTTATTTATTTTGGAAATGTTTATGTCATGTATGTTAAATTTTATGCTCAGTTGCTCACTTAGCATGTTTACCTGAGCTATGAGACTGTGTATTAAACTCTAGGGTGACATTAGCAATGAATTGGTATTCCTTCATTGAAAGTGTGGCAATTAAACACCTTCTCTACGTTCCCTGTAATTAGTACCAAATTGTAATGTTTTTTTCCAGGAACCTTCTCGGAGATTATAACTTATTCTAAACTTACATTAATTTAAACTTAAAAGGTGAAATTAAAAGGCTGAAAATGGCACTGATTAAACTTGAGTACAGTTTGTGCATCATTTTGCATCACAAATCTATCTAATATATATAGGAAAGGTGAAATGCTCCTTACTGCATGTTTTTCCTCCTTTCCCCAGTTTTACTTATGTGCACTGTAACATGCACAATACATGTTTTAAAAGCTAAAACAATTAGATCAGGGTCAGCAAAAATGCCATATTCTGTGTTTCCAGCTGCTGAAATGAGCTGATTGAATGTTTCTGGGTTTTGGACTTTTTGTTTAGACAAAACGAGCAAGTCAAAGACGCCACCTTTGGGCTCTGGAAAGTTGTGATTGACTATTATTTGACATTTTGAAACAATGAACTGATTAATCGAGCAAATAATCGTCAGTTTACTTGATGATGAAAATAATGGTTAGTTGTTTTGACTGACCTGTTAGGCTGTGTGTCCTCCGTGCTGTTGCACAGTAAATCCTGACTGCTTTGGGAGGAATACAGTAGGACTTGGCTTAAGAACTTTCCACTCTGTCACTGTGTTAATTGACATTCACTGTACAGACCTGTCAAGCTAGCAAACATATGGAATCATATGTGAGCAATGCACTTGGGGTCCTCATGGGAGGGTTTCGAAAAGGAATCTCATTTTACCTAACGCACCTTGTGAAACGACTGCACTCTTCACCTGCAAACCTCAATTCATACTAACGTTGCAAGGAGAAAATGAAGTTGTCAGTGTGAGTAAAGATCTTTTTAATTTTCCCACCTGGGCCTGCACACTCCCACTCAGTAGGTCATACGAGCCAGTGGAGCATCAGATCTCACTGTTCTGCTCTCTCCTCTGTTGCTTTAGCTAAGTGCCAATGCTGGGATTTGGGGCTTTTAATCCTGCTGTTAAACGTTGCGGCTTTGTCAGGGAAAAAACGTCTGGATTGATCTGTGAACAAAGCGTTGCTTTAGAGAATGAGGGAGCTGTTTGAACCCAGCTATGTCGAGACATGTCCAACTGGCCGCCCCCACCACCCCCAATCACCATGGACATTATGAAGCCTAAGAATGGCATTGGATTACATCTCCGGGACTGCCACTCTGTATGAAGTGTTTCTGTGGAATTCTTTGTATTGTCTAACAACATCTACTTGAGCTCAGAGGCTGTGCTGCAGGGGTGGGGGTGGGGGGCTCCCTACAGGAGTGAAGGTGTGTGGTATTGGTGAAACATGGCTGGAATCTTAAAAGTTTTTTTTCTTCTCTCAACCCATTTAAGCTTTAATGGCTTTGAAGCTAGAGATCTGTTGTCATTATAGAGCCGTAGCTGCCAAACACAGGGAGCTGGGGTGATAAGACGGAGCGCCTTAAGATTTTTAGATGAACTATGTCTAATGGCACGCATCACTAATTCCCCTTTCACACCTCAGTTTGTACACGTGTTTCACTAGCCTTTGCATCATTTTGTTAGCAGCAGAGTTCCAGCCTCTAGAGGAAACGTAGAAGCAGAGTTAAACTAAATGTTTTGTTCCCTTGAGTGTTCCTCTTTCTGGAAGAAAGCAAACCTGAATGCACCTGAATTCTTTTCCCATAACACCAAGAGTAGTCACCCATAACTATCTGCGCTCGATTCTCTATCTTCCCGAGCAAACAAAAGCTCGGGAATGCTTTCAGAGTCAGAGGGCAGAAGCGTCCTGAGTCGACTGAGCTGTCTCCTGACACTTACTCTTCCCTTCTCTGTGTCGCACAACAAAGGGAGCTGACGGACGCGACACAAAACCTGAATCTGCCATTCTCAATCAGGGACAGACCACTTGAGAATGTATTACACCTTGTTACCCAAACACGATCAGAAGCCGTAGGCCTTAAATTTGTTTGGGTTTGTGTCCAGATAGGTCATCTCAGTTGTAAAGGCTTTGTTTGTGTGAGGGGAACACCAAGCATGAAGTAAAAGGCACCTTTTAAGATGTTATCAGTGAGCGCGAGAGGATTACTCTTGTCTGAAGGGGTGCACTGTTTCTGTGGATGGCTTATTTATCTTGGGCGCATGGCTTTGAACATCTGTAAACACCTTCAGCTAACTGCTTAACGCTATTTGATGCTTTCTTGTGTGGAAAAGGGAACATTTAGGTTTTTGTTTCCTTATTTTTCCAGGTGTCATCAGTTACACAGAGTATCTCTTTCTGCTCTGCATTCTAACAAGTAAGTAAATATTTTTACTGACTTAAGCAGAATTATCTTGAAAACAATTTAGTGATTAAAAGTGACTGTCGAATGTCATTCATTTTTGTTTGATTTCAGAGCCCCATGCAGGCTTCAAGATTGCTTTCAACATGTTTGATGCAGATGGGAATGAAATGGTAGACAAAAGAGAGTTCTTGGTGGTACGAACCTTGTCTTGAGAGTCAGATGTAATAAGATGCATTTGATCTGGTATGTTACATTCTGCATAGTAACTTATAATCTTTTCAATAGCTGGAGGAAATTTTCCGTAAGAAAAAGGACAGAAAGGAAGTCGCTGAAGATGTGCAAAGATTTGACCTGCAGGTATGTGTTGTTTTCAGCAGTTGTTGAAGCTACTGTCATCAATATCTTTTATATTAACAATTGACTAAATTGTTGTGTGTGATGTAAAAGAGGTTGCTGGTTATTAAGAGTGTTATTGTCAACTTTGAAGTCCCCCTCATTTTCTAGCCTCTTCTGCTCATGATGAGCTAAAAGAAGAGTGGATATATGGCCTGAATGAATGCTAATGTTGCTCTATGTCTGCTAGATGCGTAAATAAGTAACTGTTGGCAAACATATTCCCTGTAAGAACTTTATATGTCTGGTGTTGTGCTTCAGTCTGCTGCCCCCCAAAAAACCTTCATTGATTAATTTGACCTCTAGGAGACAATACAACAAACTAAATATGTTATGAGATACTTTATATCATCACGGTATACTAATGTGTTAACAAGCATTTGGCTTTTTACACTCACTCACTGACACAAAGCAACGTTAGCATTCATTTAGAGTCGTGTATCTGCCACCTGACAAATGCTACGTCCAATATTCACTCTTTTAGCTCTGTTTTAGTCTCCACCAACTCCTGTCAAATACTGCGCTATGTTCACCAGCTAGTCCGTTTGTCGTTTGGTACTGTGCCAGTAGTGTACAGTGTTTAGGCTTTATTGGAGCTTTTTTAATTGAAAAAATGTGCCTGTTGTGTCTGTTGGAAGTGAGGTAGATTAGATTGATGGAAATCCAAACACTAAAGTTTCAGTCCGGAAAACCAAACTATCAACTAAAAGATGCTAAAACGCTCCATAGAGCTGACAGAGACCACAGCGTCAGGTGGTCATTCTTTGTGGCTTTGTCATCACGAGTGACACCTTTCACATTACATGCAGTCCTTTGACCAATTGTGGTTTGAAAAAAAAGCCTGATAGTAACCTCAATCTTCAATTTTACTTAAAATAAGAGGGTTTTTGCTTGCTACACTTACAGTGTTCCTAGAGTGAACGCAGGCTGCACAGAGGTGAATGTGGTCATACAAGGCAAAACTTGCCTGAGGCTTTCATCTCTGTAGGGCTGTCTTATGCCACATGCAGGTGGATGTAAACAGGCAGAGCTGAACAAAGCGATAAGACCAACTCTTTGAGGTCTTATCGCACAAACACAACATGGAGGGGCTTACTCTGCCGGGACAAACGTTAGCATCTCTGGACAGTCTTCTGCAGCCCCTATAACCATCAAAAAGATCATTAGAATGGGTACTCTAGATTTGGAAATATAATGATGCTTTGTAAAAAGACAAAGATGAGGACTCTGGGTACATTCACAAAGCTTAAGAATTGGAATAAGATCTCGGATCGCTGGTGAAGTCATGTCATATATAAACTTGACGGCTATAAAATCAATCAATAGCTTAAAAACTAATTTCCTTTTCTAAAATAAAAAAAATTTGTTAAATTATAAATGAATCTCCTCTTTCTGCTCTCTTTTGCTTTTCAGAGCTTGCAGCTGTACGGTCCTCACAAATCCCAAGCGCACACTGTATGTATTGTTCTCTTTCCCTGAAGGAAAATGAACAATTTTGCTTTTATTTTTGGCATGAAAATGTTTTTGCATAGTGGGCTACAGAAAACACACATGCATCTGAGGGGCTGACACCACCCATATTTGTGTCTGTTAACACCAGATAACCTCGTTCACACTCACTGGAATTGAAATGTACTACCGTGTACTCCAACGTTATCTGACATTTTGTGTGTGTGTGTGTGTGTGTGTGTGGTAGTGCGGGGGGTACACCGCAGATGATTTATGTTCTTGCCTCTTGTCAGCATTGGGTGAGAGATTCCACTTCAAAAAGCTCTTACCTGAAGACTGACAACGACCCCCATGTATTATTTTTACAGTTTCTTGAGAAGTGGTATTTTGGCTCAGGTTACCTTTTGTAATTGGTTTGACCATGAAGATGCCAGTCAGAAAGGGCAGTGAAAAGCACACACACACATGCGCACACACACACGTGCACACACACACACACACACACACACACACACACACACACACACACACACACACACACACGTAGAAGAGCCTACAGAGGGACAGACCTATGTTTTCAGAGTACTTCACCTTTAGGTGTGGCTTTTTTGTTTTTATTTCTTCTGCCGTACTGTCGGTATCTTTCCAGCAAAAGTTCAAAAGTCAAATCTTTTCAAAGAGCACACAGCAGGCATGTTTTCAGTGCTGTGGTTGGGCTTTCCCCGGCAAATTCTAATTACAAGTGTATAAGGATCTTTTCATGGGATGAGATGAGAACAGCGCGGTGCATTAAAGAGATGTTCCGTAATTAGCTGTGGGATCATGCCATAAATCTCTCTCTCTCTGGTGAAAGGTGATGAAGCACAGAGGAAGAGCTGTTTTATCGCCTGTCTCACATTCCCCCTCGGGCTTGAGAGATGAAAAAAACTGAATAAGATAAATAAATATTATGAAATGAAGCATGCCATACTTAAGAACACGTGTCGATGGCAGCTAGCTGTTTCTCGTTGGTTGTGTGCTGCTTGTTGCTTTTGAATGAAGTGATGTGTGACACATCTCAACTGAAGAAATTGTAGGTTGAAATAAACTGAATCAGAGCGAGAGAGACACCGACATGGTTTGGTTTATAACTGGGAGTTAGAAATCCAAGTGTTTCTTAACTACTTGGAAGACAGATTCCCTGTGATCTTCTCATTGCACATGCCACAAATTACAAGAAAAATGTTGTTGACAGTGGCGTTGCAGTATAGCTGTAGTTATAGTAGTCCCACAGCAGCTGGCAGAGTGAAGGGAGCCGCATAAACTGTAATAATAATAATGATTGGTTAATCCCAGATCAGGAGCATGACCTCAGCTGGAAAAATAGCAGAGTGGCTTCTGTGTTCCAGACAACATTGAGCAGAAAATCTGCACAGTCATCTTTTATATTTAGACTTCAATCTCACACGAAAGAGCCAAATTCTTCCAGAAAACGTCATCTGTCATTTAGTAGATGAACGGTGTCTGATAACCTGCATTTACTTCACAGCATAGCATCAAATGTTGAAGTATTGGGTGGGTTCAGTTACATAGTTTACTCGGCATGAATCTCCCTTCAGGTCTCACGCCCTGCATGCTTTCGACATGTGTTGGCTGTGTTGGCTCGATGTCCTGCCAAGAGACTGCATGCATCGCTGCAGAGCAGTCTCATGTCAGGGCTGATGGGCCTCTCTGATACTCCGGTGTCGGCCCCTGTCTGTTTCTGCCTGTTGGAGTGTGGACGGATGTCAGTCTATCAATCCCTCTTCCTCTGACTTTTTGTCCACTGCTAAATGTGTCTCACTCTTCATCTTGTTTCTGCATCTCTGTACTCCCTCCTGCCTCAGTGTGCATCGTCCATGCTTATCTGTCCATCTTCCCTTTCCTAGTCTCTGTCCCATGTGCCAGATGTATTTTGTCTTCTAACAGCTGTGCTTCAACTGCTGCCACAGGTTCTTAAAAAAGACTGTCAGCATGTGGAGGCCCGGGGCATGTGGGAAGTTCTCAAACGTGGCACAAGTCAAGTTCTGTTTTCTGATCTCACTGAGGTAGCTGTGCCCTCGTTAAGATGATTCTTCATTACTTTGGTTATACAGTAACACTATGCACAAGGCTCTGAATGTTTCTCATAGAAACTCCTGTAGTTTCTGTGTGAGAGAGCACGGTGGAACTAGTTCTTGATTTATGCATCTATCTTCTTGTTAGTAAGAGTAAATACTCAAAGAGAGCTCCTCTGAGATTTCCTCTGCACCACGTTTAATGAATCTGCTAGAAATGCAGGCCCACTGTGGGGCACAGTGAAAAATTAACCATTAACTCCGGGTATGACTATTAACTAACATTTTTACTTAAAGCTTTAAGCATGGTTAAATAAAAGTCATTGTTAATGTTTACCTGGTGTTACCATGACACATTTTTTTGTGCATATTTACTCAGTGTTTGGCTGAATCATTACTGAGATGGATACTTAAAGCAACGAGGATTTACTTGTTTCCCTCTGACAGGATGTGGATGAGAAAACAGAGACAACGCTGCTGGTGCATTTCTTTGGGAAAAAAGGCAAAGCTGAGTTGAAATTTGAAGATTTTTACGAGTGAGTTGAAAAGCCTTTTGTCTGCTGTGTGATACATCATGATGTCCCTTCTCCCAGTGTAATATAGCCTTTATTCATTTTCATACCAGGTTGAAGCTCCAGCAGCTAAACCTTTAGCGGTTTTGATTGTGACTATGTTAAGTGTTCCTTTGTGCATGCAAGTTTCTGGTGGTGGCGTTTCCTGTCAGCAGCTGCTGTCCGTCTCGCTCCTCCAGGTTCATGGACAACCTGCAGACAGAGGTGCTTGAGATAGAGTTCCTCTCCTACTCCAAAGGCTTGCCCACCATCAGCGAGGAAGACTTTGCTCGGATCCTCCTTCGCTACACGAACGTGGACGACGTCAGCGGGTATTTGGACAACGTGCGCCACAGCCTGCCGGATGAAAAGGTGCGCTGTTATTTAATTTCAGATTCATTTTGTCATCACATGTTGACCTCTGACGGCTCCCTTGCCTCACCTTAAAGTACTGGGGTCTAGGGTTAGACAAAATAACAGGAACACTATACAACATGATGTAATCCAATACATTAACATTAACATGTTAAGATGGAAAGATCGATATCAATCTGGCACTAAGGTTGACCTGAGAGGTGATTAGCTTAGCTTAGTACAAAGACAGGAAACAGCCAGCCTGGCTATGTCTTAAGTTAAAAAGTGTACCTACCATCACCTCTAAAGCTCACTCTCTATAGCTTGACAAATCACATATTGTATCACCTTTAAAAAATATATTTTTAATTAACTCTTTTTGGTTTTAGGGGAACCATGTGTTGGAGCTAAATGATGAACAACAGTTTCTCTGTCTGCCTAGTGCAGTGTGAAATAGTCAGTGGGATTTAGTTGTGTGCACAGGCATGATGGTATCACACCCGGGACCCTCATTCTGACGACAGGACTCCAGGAGGTCACCAACAAATAGTCCCTGCATGTAACTCCCAGTAAAATATATAGATACTAAGTAATAAATTGTCATTTTTTACATTAAGATTTTTGTCACAGCTTCAGCATCAAAACATAATGTGTTAATTATCGTGCTTTAGATGGGCTGATAGGAAGTTGGTCCCCATTTCCAGTCTTTATGCTTAATCTAACCTAACTGCCTGCTGAGTTAGCTTTTTACACAAAGTTTCAGTCCAACAAATTTTAGAATTAGATAAATTCTACCTTTGTAATCCCCCATTGACAGCAACTAAAAAAGACACAGCAATGCACAATGTACATGAACTACAGCAATTTGGACTAAGGAGTAGGTTTCTCACTCGAACAGAACTAGTTCAGCAGTCACAGAGACATTTAAATATAAGGATAACGGCTCACTGTTTTGTGTGAGTATGGGGGTATTTTAGTCCTCTGTTTCTTTTGAAACCGCACTGTGAATTAGCTGTTGAGTGAAGCATCCTCACTTTAGCTTTATTTTGTTTTTCCTCTTGGCACGCTGACCGGCTCCTCAGCCACCTCGAGTAGCCTGTTGCTAGATCTCCATTGATTATCAAGTGGGTCTCATCGTTGGGCTAAGAGATATTTTATGGCCCTCACCTTGTTAAAACAGCAAAGCATCACAGATTAGTCATTACTCCAATTGTTCGGCTGTGTGTGTTGCCAGTTTGGCGGGGCCCCCCGGCGAGAGAAGGAGCTACTAGCAGCAGGATGGTTGAGTGGAGATCAATAGGCTCAGTGTTTGAGTCATCAGCCAAGCCTGAGATGTTTGGGGATTCATCACTTTTGTTGTTTTTGTTTATTCAAGTATCAGGTTAATCTGCCTTAGAAAAGTCTGCAAACGGCCTGACCTCTTCCCAAAAGCTACAACCCTCCCCCCGCTGCTGACAGCTCAGCGTGTCCATACTGCACAGGGAAAATCCAGCAATATATACTTTGGGTGTGTTATCTACCTGATGGCTTCAAGGTCCCACACACACTAAAGGATTCCCCGCAGGATGAAAGGAAGCAGATTATGTGTTGTGTGAATTGTAGCACTATCCTTTGCTGGAGTGTTGACACACGCAGCCGTTTGCTTCATGTGGCACTTTATAATATCTTGTGTTGCATTTCACAAGCTTTATGTTCCATTAGTATAAAATAAAATAATAAACTGTTGTTTTTATTGCTGTTACAGTATATCTCTTTGCAGGGCATCACCTTTGAGGAGTTCAGGTCCTTCTTCCAGTTCCTAAACAACCTGGAGGATTTTGCCATCGCCATGCAAATGTACAACTTTGCCCACCGCTCTGTCGGTCAAGGTAAAGTCTCACAGTTTGTAGTCACATGCTGGTTGTAAACATGAGCCTGATCATTCAAGGAAATTAACATTTTTATGTGTCTCTAATTTGTTTTAATTGATTCTTTGTGGTATTATCCACATGTCTTCTGTAGAACCTACACTAAATGGCCAAACGTATGTGGACAGCTGCCCATTACACCCATATGATTGTCAAACATCTCATCCCATGAGCATAATGTGCTGCTATAACAGCCTCCACTCATTTGGGAAGGATTTCCATCAGATTTTTTAGCCTGGCTGCAGGGATTTGCTCTCATTCAGCTACAAGAGCACATGATGTCGAACGCCAGTGGTTGGCTATAAAGCCCATCAGGGCTCTGAGCAGGCCAGTTCTTCCACATCAAACTCACAAACCTGTTTTTTTTAATGGACCTGGTTTGTTAATGTTGGTGTTGTCAGGGAAACTGTTGCCACAAAATAGAAAAAATAAAACATTATCATATCAAATGTCTAAAATATAATTGTATGCTGCAGCATTACATTTCCCCTGGTTGAAACTAAGAAGTTTTGCCCCAAATCAAAAAAGTATTTGGACAGGCGTATGTGTATTTGCTGTCATGTGTTTGTCAGCGATCAAGAAAAATCTTATAAAACTAAAAGGTCTGAAAGATATTATTTAGTTAAACTCTCTGTTCTTTGCCATGTTACTCTTCTTGGTTGTGATATAATTACATAATAATTTTTTCATCTTATTTCAAGCTGAACTGTTGAAGACAGCATTTAATGCTGCTGGAGTCTCAAGACCACTCTCTTCTTGGTGGTTCGTTGTTCAGTTCTATCCTGTTTTTCTTCCCTCTCAGATGAGTTTACCCGGGCAGTCTACGTGGCTACGGGAATCAAGCTCACTCGCCACTTGGTCAACACAGTCTTCAAGATCTTTGACGAGGACCACGACGATAAACTCAGCCACAAGGAGTTCATCGGTGTCATGAAGGACCGGCTGCACCGCGGCGGAGGGGTGAGGCAGCAGAGACCATTTAAATGCCATCCATCTCTCTTTTATGACACGGAAGGTGACAGAACAGATGTGCCCACCTGGCCCACTCTCCTCCTCCCTCGTCAGTCTGGGGGAGCAGCTTCTCATAGGGTACACAAGAAGGGAAGCGGCCCAGAGGTATTGGACTCCACAGCAGGCCTGGCTGATGTGAAAGATACCAGCAGTGTCAGCCTTTGTCAGCTGCTTCTGATTTAACTGGATGAAAGTCAAAAGGGCAAATAGGGGTCGATGCTAAGCGCAGAAATACATGTTTTTTACATCATTAGGCCTACTTAAGCAACTATTAGCGTCACAAACACCAGCTTTCCTGTTTAATTACAACTTTGAGTATGTACTAATTATGTCTCTTTGTTCTTTAGGTCGTGGTATACTTAAATACCTCCATAAAAATAATGTTTAAATTACACTCCTGCCACTTTTTATTACTGAAGCACATCTCACCTCTGAGTTGGAGTGATTTTTGTGAAATTATACTGCCATCTAGCGGGAATTTGGTTTTCTCACAGTATTCCCTTTTCTCCATCTGACTCTCTGTCTCTCTCTCTCTCTCTCTCTCTCTCTCACATATACACACACACACACACACACACACACACACACAGGGCTTCAGAGTGGAGGAGAAGTTCACATCTTTTAAGTCCTGCATGAAGAAGGAGCTCTCAGGCAAATAGGTAAAGTATTTTCTCACACTTCCTCTGTTTAATAGGGGAAGAATACAAATATTCTAATAATGTTTCATGTGTGGTTGAAACCTTTTTTTAAACTGTTACCCTAACCCTAGGCACACTATCTCAGTATATAGTCAGTCTTTTCAGAGGCCCATGCTCTGCTCGCCCGAAGCATTGAGTTACACTGTAATATTAACACCTGATCAACTGCCACCAGATACCAGCTTAAATCTGCATACATGAGCAGTGAGCAGTGCAGTTTAAATCCGTATAAATGTTTCAAAGGAAATGCACCTCTTGGGAAAGGGCTTGATAATCTTCCCTGATAAATCTTGGGAAAGGACCTGCAATGTGAAAAACGCTTTTTTTGATGATAGGGAACAGTAAAATGGCCTCCATTTAGCCTCATTATTGTGAGATTTTGATCAGGATGAAAGTGCCGTGAACAGTACAGTACAGCATTTACATTGTCTGACATGAAGGTAACCTTGTCAGCAGTTAAAGGAATAGTTCCACATTTTGGGAACTACACTTATGCGCTTTCCTGCCGAGAGTTAGATGAGAAGATCAATACTACACTTATATCTGTCTGCTGAATAAGGAGCTACAGCTGGTTAGCTCAGCTTAGCAAGCCTGTACAACAGCTAGCCTGGCTCTGTCCAAAGGCAACAAAATCCACCTACCAGCTCCTCTCAAGCTAATTAATTAACAAGATATTTTGTTTGTTTAATCCATCCAAAAACTTAAGTGTAAAAAGGACAAGTTGTGTTTTTGTGGTGGTTTATATGCATTGTATGGATTATTACTGCCTTTACATTTCAGTTTTAGCTCATGCTGGGCTATGCTAGCTGGCTGTAGCTTCATATTTACTATACAGACAGCAGATAAGCATATTTACCAAAATGTTAATCTGTTTGTTTCAGCATTAACTGCCACATTAAATTGGATTTTCTACCATTTATGATGATGTTTTATCCTCTGCTGCTATTTTCAATATTTTTAACTAACCTCTATGCTGGAAATAGATCCCATGTTTTTTTAGATTAAACTAAACGAGTGAAATCTGTAGATATTTGGGAGAACTGTTGCTGGTTGCCTGTGCGCTAAAGATCCACAGCTGTGGTTGCTGCAATGGACCCAGTTTTTAGTAGCTGTGCATTCTTGCAGAACTGCTGCGGCACTCGTGCTCCATGACTGCTTGATTAAGAGGTGTAAGAGTTTTTGTTTCTCTGTAGTCAGTGTATTTCTGCCATGTAATATACAAGAAAGAATTGACTGCAGTTCTAACGTAAGAACGATACAGATTATTCATCCTGCTCTGCCTTCACAATGAGAACACATTGTGTTGTGTGTACATGTGTAAAGTGTCACACTGACTGGACTTTCTCTCTGTTTTGTCACCAGGTGAAAGTCCCATCATCAGTGCATGTCTTACAAACTGGATGAGCTGCACACATCTGTGCTTTCTACCTGGAGAGAAGGGTTAATGCATGTCGCAGCATTTTATTGCACTGTGTTAGACGGTTTAAAATAAACAGGATGTGGTAAAAACAGGATGTGGTCAGCCTAATGGGAAGTTGTTGCTAGCGGTCACACAAACAAGAATAATCCATTATGAACCTAACAAATCCACTTAACTCAGTGTCTCACTCTAAATTGGAATTCTTAGTTTCTATAACTGCTTTTGCCTGCTCAGAGGATATTGAACTATTTATTGATTGATCTACTTGTAAATATATTTATCATTTTAAGATTGTTAGCTCTGATTTTCTTTATTTGTCTAAAAGGCCAATGTTGTCTTACTACTGTATTGTTCATTTGGATTCTCCCGTTGCTACCATACTTGGTTCTTCTGCACCTTCTTCTGCGTTCTTCTTCGGCTCTGCAGCGCCCTGCACAGATCAGCTCAGGACAGCTCCTCCCTATCCTCCTCCTCCCTCCCAAAGAGCTGCAGCGAAAATCCTCCAGGATCCCCCAGAGCCAGCAGGCCTGAACAAACTCACTCAGTCTGTGGCTTTTCCACTGTGTAACTACAGGAAGCTAACAGTGTTAATCATTTATTGGTTAGCAGAGACAAGTGCTATTTTCACACCACTGGCAGGGACGACCTCTTTTAAATAAATATGCAAAATATTGAAGCCATATGTTCCAATCTTGGGACACAACACTTAAATTAGCGCTGAGATTAAAGAAGCAATATATTAAAATGACCTTCCCTTTAAGCTCTGTAAGGAAGAGTTTACATTTTATCTTCTTCTTTATAGAAATCCTCCCTAGTATGTTACTGAGGAAATCTTGATGACATGTAATGTTTGCTTCGGGTGGAGTTGTGTACTGAAAAAAAGAAGCCATTAATATGTTACATGCTGTAATATTAACCAGACTCATGTATTTGTATTTCAGACAATGGTCTGTTTTAATCTTGGATGTTTGGATTAGCTAGTCTACCTCTTGAATAGTTTTGGAAATGATACATAAATATAATATAACCTATTTGGATTCTGGATTATTTTTGTGCTCTCTGTCTTCCTCACACACAAACACACACACATGCCACCAGTGTCTTGCTTTGTTGCAGCTGCATGCACAGTTTTCATACAAGTCAGCTAATAAACTGTGAACTGCTCACACTGTCCTCACCATGCAATTCGCTGCGACCTTCCTTTCTCTGTAACTACAGTGGACTGATGGCAGGAGCACAGAAGAATAAATTAGCTGTTTTATTCCCAACCTGAAGGCAAATCATTAACAGTATTAATCACCAGGAATCAGTGGCTGTGTGGGTGTTCGAGACTCTAATCAGGGACTTTTTATCTTTAAATGATTCATTCAGCTGGGAAATAATTTGCAGCCTCACACTCTAATCCTGTCCTGCTTGAAATAAAATCAAGATGGTCCATCACTAAAGAGAAAAAGACCCTTGAAATATAAAGAAAAAATTCACTTACAGCTGCATTAAACATCAGCTGATACAATCTGGACTTTCCCTGTTGGTTGAGTGACAGGAAAACGAATGTCCATCATATTTATGCATTATTATTTATGCAATGATTTTCCCACACCCTATGGTGTGTGAAGAAAATACCGCTTGTTTCACCTACTGTTGCCCAGAACTGATTTGTTTTGATAAGAGGTTTCACTTTCTCTCTCAGTATGCACGAAAATAACCACTGAAGGGGAGTCTAAAGGGCTACTCTAGCGATTCACTTACATAAAGTTAGGGGGTTTGCAAGAGACAGGTTAAAAAGAAGAATGGTCAAAATTGATGCAGCTGAGGCACTGACATCATCACTTATTTGTTTTTTTGATGTTTGACGTGTCACTGAACCCTCTGCCCTTACTGTAACTCTGAGATGTGCATGTTGTGGTGCATATTGTTAGTTTGCTGCAGCATGCCACCCACCCACAAAATTGGCAACAGGTGGCAAATCACTGCTTACATTCAAACTGTCCATCCATCCATCCATCTATTTATGGCAATGTTTTAAAGACCTTTGCAATCAGAAAGTAGAAGTCACTCTGTGAAATGTGATTGTAAAGAACAGTTATAGAGTGCAGCTTGGCAGAAGGCAAATGATTAAATGCAATATGCTAGCAACAACACATCTAACATCAAAACATATAATAGCCTGGAAAACAGTGTAGTGTACAGTGTAAAAATGACTATTACAAGTATATGTCAAGCCTGCATTGAACATATTAATAAGTAAAAGAATGTAGGCTAAGTCTAATCAGGAAAATGTACTAAAGTTTTAATGTCCCATGAGACTCTAAGACAATTATTTTAACATAAGATTATTATTATTCATGCATTAATGTAAAATAGCTTTTTGTTGTTGAACTATTTTGTATCAGACTGAAATTAAATTTTTTTTGGCTTTTATGAAAATAAACTATAAAATTGTATGTGTGTGTGTGTGTGTGTGTGAACAGATCCCTGTTTAAACACTCGCGGGTCTGAACTTATTGAGCCCATCTGCTCGCGGTGAAAATGTGCCAGGCTTGCAGCATCCCGCGGACGTCATGGCAACCTGTAGGGAGTCAGCAGGGGCGGTCCTGACTCTGTGCCTGTGTGCGTATGTGTGTGCATGTGCGTGTGTGTGAGCTGTCTGATATTTTGTTGTAGCCTGTGCTAGTGGCTGAGCAGGGCGATCAGAGGGGAGCAGTGCGGCAGCGGCAGCAGACGGCGGCAGCATTGTCAGAGGCGGGCGGGAGGCTGGTAGGATGTTGCGTCTGTGCTGCCGACTAGGCTGATCAGAGTCGGAGCCACGATGCAGTGACAGTCTACAGGAAGACACGGGCGCGCGCGCACACACACACGCACGCACACACAGAGGCAGAGAGAGAGGGAGAGTAATACACGATTGCGCACGAGAAATGATCCGCTCCTAGACTATGGCACCATCAGGCTCGCGTAGTATCAAGAAGGGCTGTCAGAGAGTTTTGTACTGGATCCCGGTCCTGTTCATCGCCCTCATAGTGGCTTGGTCATACTACGCCTATGTTTTGCAGCTTTGCATAGGTAAGAAACCAGCTGTCTGGTTAGTATGAGGAGGAGGTGTGTGTATACATCTGTCTGTGGGTGAGAGAGGGGGAAATGTCTCTGACTGGTATGTGTGTGTTTTTGTCTTTGGTAATGGGGTGGAGAGACGTTTCTGTTTCAGCAGTTTTTTTTTTAAAAGACTGGCTTGTTGTTTATGCAGTGTGTGGACAGTCCCAGTCACATGACAGCAACAGTTCAACCAGGAATTGTAAGCATATTATTGCTCAAGCAAGTGCCACAAGTGAAAAACACAAGTTCAACATTTGCAAATTAAAACACAGGCAGAATTAGAAGTATGTGACAACTTGCTTTTATCATGAAGGAGCTTGTATGAGAACAGGATCCGAATATGGACCCACCACAACCCCTCTATCAGCACTGTATTAAAGACTTACTGTAATAGCTTCAGGCTCAAAGTCGCTGGACTCAATAATCTGAATGTAGACCCTCCGCCACAACACCAGCAGCATAATCTTTTGGCAAGAAATATGGCTGTAATGGCTTTGGAGTTAGGGCTGCCTCCTTCCTACACGGTGCCTCCAGCTGCTGAGTCTTGGATGGTGCGTTTACAGACAGCGAGCCTTCTCGGTGAACGGTGAACATGGAGTTGACCTGGATAGTGAGTAATGGCTTCTAGGATGTCTCAGAGGAGTCTCAGCAGCCTACTCCTGTGCTCCATTTGGCAGCTTGTCAGACCACTAGGAAAGCAGATCCCCTCTGTTTAAAAAAAGGGGGGGGGGGGGGGGGGTGAAATGGAGATGCTTTAATGAGACAGAACAGAGAAAAACGCTTGCTGTTTGTTCCTAACACTGATTTTCTCCAAATGTAGGCAGACATTCGATCCAGCTTTAACTGAGAGGAAACACCTTTATGTTTGCCTTTACACCTGATCAGTGAAACTTAAACATGCTGCAGCAGTCATAGTGCCATGTCACTGGATTCAGCAGCACGGGTGAGGCCAGAGGGGTGGCACGCCTTGACCCGAAATCTGATCTACCAGAGTGAGAAGGTGATAGTTAGTTGGCTTCTTGGATGGATTACTGAAAGGGCCTACCGGGTAAAGGCCCAGGGCCCCTGGACCAGAACCTCTGTAACATTAACATTGTCAAAAGACCACAAAAAAACACAAAGAGGTCGGGGGTGGGGGCAGCCAGCGTCACGAGAGGGCAGCCGGCGTCTGTCCCAGGATGAACCTCTTCTAGAGTTACAGGAAGCCATGTGTCTGCTGCTGCTGCCCATGAGATATTCAGATGCCCTTCATTACTGCAGGGTGACAGAAAAGCAAAATCACTGTTTCGTCAGGCTCTTTCCAAATCACTTCTTGTTTTGCATCCTTGCAGAACAAAAGCGAGATTTTGATGCATACCAGTCACATGAGATGAGACAGGCGAAAACAGCAGCAGCGGGGGCAGGACAGTGGTTGCTCAGGGGGCCAGCATGCGCTCTGCAGACAGACACACAGACAGTTGTGCGAAAGTATCGTCAGCTGATACCTCTGGGTAGCTCAGTTAATCCCATTGTCTCGCTTACATAATTCACCCCAAGCAATCTGCGGTTGACCCACTTTCTTGTAAAGCAGCCTTTGAACAGTTGATCCTTTCGCCCAAGATTGTTAAAAATGTGAAATCAGGTGGTCTTTGGCTTCTTGAATATCCATTTATTGTTGTAGCAAGAATGCAAGGAGAGAAAGCAAAAGAGGGTGCAGCCTTGACCATAATGCTTCCACAGGCACATTAACATACAGCCATGCACATGCTCTTAATCACACACTCACACACGTATGCTTCACTGTCAGACTCTGGGGCTTTTATGCTGGCAAGGCGGCACAATTTTTGGCTGCATTCCTTGACACAGCTCCTTGGCTTACATTTCCTCAGTTCCTGCTGTGCGCATATGTGTGTTTGTGTGTGTGTGTGCTGCTTTACAGGCTAATTGCTAAAGATGGATGATTCTGTGTGCTCAGCTAATCATTGCTTAGATATTGGGACAAATATAAAACAGTGTCAAGTCTCGCACATGTTTCTTTTTATGTCCAGAGTCCAGATCTTTAGGTGTGTGTTTGGGAAGGTTTCGGGGTGCTCATCAAGTGTGTGGGTGCTGATGTTGGCCTGCAATCAGCAGCTTCGCCTGGTCCCCTCTGTGGGAGTTATTGCAGCTGTCAGCAATCACGCTCACACACAATCTGTGCAGGATGTTCCTGTTGTTTTCAGTGCCTTTTGTCAATGCACAGTAATGCTTATCTATATAAGTGGGACAATGAGTCAAACTATTTGACTGGGAGTGTGCTGTACATTGATTTTGTGAGTGGCGTGGTATTGGACACTGGGTTTAAGGGTTTACAGAGTCAGCATTTTCCAGTTGTGCTACTTTAAATTCAGACACTGACTGTCAGTCAATCATGTATAAAACACAGAGGATGTGTGAAGGATTTAAAAGCAAAACAAAGCTTTTTATTTCCCTCATGTTGACCTACATTTTGGGGAACATCCTAAGATGCGCCACAGTCTGTTTCACCTTCTTTTATTCAACACAGACTTGACAGTGTCTTGTCATTTTTCATTTTTCAGAGTCCATTGAAGACACAGGAGAAAAGGGTAAGTGTTTTATGATGCTATTTAACATCAGGAGCAATCACCAGTGTCTGTTAGATAGTGAGCTGAGTCTAGGCCAAAGGAGGTTCTGCAGAAGCAGCCCACATCAAAGCACTATAACCCACCTGTATCAGCTGGAAGTGTGTCATGACATTTGTTTTCACTAATTCAGTGATGTGTTTAAAAGCAGGCTTTTCAGTGTGTTTCAGCATATTATTGTGTGTTTTGTATCTGTCTTGAGTCTACGCATCGAAAGAGACCAACCACAATTATCTTTCAGACATACTAGCTGCATAGTTCTAGGGATGGCAATGTCAGTCTGAAAGGCAGTCAGTGAACCACTTTGGTCCAGACTGAAATATCTCAACAACTGTTGGATTTATTGCCATGAAATTACATTCGTCCAAATACCAATGATTCTGGTGTCCCCCTGGTGAGGTTCACATTTTTGTCTGGACAACTGTTGGATGGATTGCCGTGAAATCTTGTCTAGCATTGTCCCCCTCAGGATGAATTATATTCACTTTAGTGGTCCTCTGACTTTTCATCTAACACCACCATCAAAGTAAAATTTCAATTTCTCCAATACTTTGGTTTATGACCTTGTTTTTACCTGCAATGATGTGAAATTCTTCTCAGCTTTAGCTGTATTTAGTGCTAACTACCAAGTGTTAGCATGCTAAAACGCTAAACTATGATGGTGAACATGATAAACATTTTACCTACTGAACATGAGCATGTACTGTACTCAATGTCACTGTGAGCATGTTAGCGTTTAGCTCAGAGCCACTGTAGACTCTTAGTCTTGTTTTTTTCTATATTCTGGGAATATAAATGAGTCACTGTTGCTGCTGTATCATGAAAAATGAACAAAATGTATGTTAACAGTGTGCAGCTAAACAAAACTGAAATCTTTACAAAAGATTGTACAAATCAGTTACAAAAATTACACCAAAGCAACTGCTCAGTCTGAGATACTATAAATATTTGTATGTATGTGTATGATTTGGCCGGAATTTTAGTTTACAACATTAAAAAATGGTATTAAACTAATATTATCAGCAGAACGTGAAGAAGTAACAGTTCTGACGTTATGTAAAAGACATCTATGTCAAAGACAATGTATTGTGTTGCAGAGGTTCTACTGAAGTTAGCAAGCTAACCAGCTAGTCCCAGCCTTCCTGTCTCATAATACCAAATAGTCACTCAAAAGGTAGATAATCTGATAGTACAGATCAGGCCTCATAGTTTCAGCTGGAAGATGTGTGCAAGCGGCGAGTTTGCTACTTCACACAAGCTCTCTTAGATTCATTAGTTAGTTATGATTAAACAAAATATCACAAATTGTGAAGAAAGGAATATTCTTGTACCTATTTCCTTCAGAAAAACTGAGGAATTTAACCGTACCCCTTGTAAATTCAAGTTTATCTCATTCACCAAACTAACTGATTAACTAAACTAATTGTAAAACATGCTTCATTCAAACTACCAGAAACTAAATAAAACTCTATTGTGGTTAGTCTTTCCACTGTTGCAACAATCACCAACTCTGGTTTGGTCAAAATAAACCCTTAATTAGATGAGAGAAGTGAAAATACATTACACACTGTCGCTCCCTCTGTGATGCCCGAGCTCCCTCTCGCTCCTCTCCCTGAACGTGATGGCGAGTCTTACATATAGTACCTTTAAGAAATTATAAGATTCTGAATCAGTCAGTTAAGATGACTTTTTTGCATTTGGTTGTATTACTTTTGTCAGCCAATGTTATAACTTTTTTTTTTTTTTTACATTTTTACACTGACCCCGAGTGAACCCACTGCTTTTGATGTAATACTTCAGTATCAGTCAGTGAAAATAATAATAATAATGCATTACATTTATATAGTGCTTTATCATGGAAACTCAAAGCGCTTCACAGTGAAGTGGAGGGGGGCACCTCAACCACTACCAATGTGTAGAACCCACCTGTGTGATGCACGGCAGCCATTTAGTGCCAATAAATTTAATCTAATCACACCGATATTATTAATATTCAATGAGGCTGCAAACTGTGAGTAAAAGGTTAAATACACACCACTGACAGTAGATGATAGATGATGATGCCTTGTGTATGTTTTTCTGCTTTCAGTTGTATACTTGCTGGTGTACCATGTCATGTTCATCATGTTTGTGTGGGCGTACTGGCAAACCATCTTCACCAAGCCCATGAACCCCCTGAAGGAGGTGAGTGTGTCTGACTGCCAAACAGTGTTGTTGTCGGCTGCATATGTGTCATTTGCACTGGGGGCACTGGGGACATGTCCCTACCACATTCTGAAATGGCCATCGCTTTTTGAAAGCATTTGTTAAAAATGTTCTGAAAAATAGCTTGCACCAAGAAATGTTAACTAACAAATAAAAATGTTTTGAGAAAGGTTTATTTGCACAATAAGAAAGCATTCAATGCAATTTAAATATAGAAGAAACTAATGTGAAATGCTGATTACTGCATTATATTCTATAATATTTTTATATTTGATATTGTCATCTACCAGATGAATTTCTCTTTATATAAATAAAGACATCTCCACCATGAATTGGAGCAGAAAATGTCTCCAGAATACAGGAAATCCCCCAGACCCCCCACTCATATTTCAGCATTCATATTTCTTCAAAAATTCTTCTTCTCATCTTGTTTTTGATCATTGTCAAGACACACTGGTATCATCACGCCCCTAATCTGAGCCTTTATGTCCCTACCACTTTTCATAACAAAGTGACGCCCTTGGTCAGCTGGGACGATGATGCCTGGTGGGAAGTGTGGATGTATGGCTCCAGCCTCCCTGTGTGATTGAATGTTGCATTTAGACTAATAATACTTCCCAGTGAAAGTGCCTGGAGCTGCACTGTAATGGCTCTGATTCTGACCGCAGCACTTCAGCTCTGCAGGGTGAACACACGCAGGCATACATCTTAGAGTGGACACTCTAAGAAAAGCCGCCTTTGTATTTCGAATTTGAATTGAGGCGAAGCACACATGCAGGAAATAATCATGAATTTCATGTGTGTGTGTGATGTGCGTGGTATTATTTGTTTCCAGTGTTCAATCATGAATCTTCTGAGCAGCTGAAAGTAATATTGCAACTCTCTGCTGCTTTGCTCCCATTTGCTGCTGGGGCAGAAATAACCAAAACAAATGGAATATACAGAAATACCCATCACTGCCTGATGAGCTCCAGCTTTACAGTAACAGACATCACTGCATTACTGATACCAAAGCAGCTTGTAGCTTATCTTAAAAGTTTGACTCTGTTTTGACAAATGTAAGGGCATGATTTATTAGAAATACAGACAGAGCTATTGAGACATCACAGGTGTTGTTTATCTTTCCCGCTGTGTTCTGCCCTACATAGTTTCACCTGTCCTACTCTGACAAAGAGCTGCTGGAGCGTGAAGATCGGGGAGAGTCTCAGCAGGAGATCCTGAGGAGGATAGCCAAAGACCTGCCCATCTACACCCGCACCAACTCTGGAGGTACAGTACAGTACACTGCTGCTGCAGAACAGTCTAGACTGAGATGCAGCTCTCAGAGCTCCTCCCGCCCCCGTCACATTGTTAGTTTATGGTCAAGTGTTAGGAGAGGCTGCTGCTGACGGCTGTGTGATTGAACTGACTGTGTCTCCTCAGCAATCCGATTCTGTGACCGCTGCCAGCTGCTGAAGCCAGATCGATGTCACCATTGTTCAGTCTGTGATAAGTATGGCTCTCTGTTCGTGCACCTATAGAGAAAAGACAGCATCATACATTTGGCATTCTGGCAGGCAGAGTAAGATTCAATTACACTGACGTCTGACCCTGCTGTGTTACAGATGCATCCTGAAGATGGATCACCACTGCCCGTGGTATGTAGAGGCGCTCTTTTATTAAACAGCCAACAGGACTTTAAACATATATCGGTGACACTGTACCAATGTACCACTCTACTCGCATGATATTGTTAGTATGTCCTTGTGATTACATCATTACCTTTGCATAAAAGGCCCCACAGTATTCAGGTTTCATGAAAATGGGTGTTTTTTTGTCTTTAGCACAACACTGCCCTGCTGCATCGTCCACGGGACATGTAAACATACATGACATAAAAGCACAAAGAGCCCGTTTACTGGACACAGTTTGACACAGTGATCTCTCATCCTGCCAGATGACAGATTTTGGCAGCAGAGGGAGACAAAACAAATTTAATTCCTCTCATGCTAAACATGATCGCTATGTAAAATAATGTACCATGTCTGGTGTTCAGACCAGGGAGAAATTCATAAAAAAAAAAATCTATATAAGAATAACGTATTAATGTAATTTGCCATTGGATCACATAGCAATATGACCCAGGAGTTGTTTTCTGTAATGCCCTCCAAACATGCCTGGTGTGAACATGTCCTTAGCCGTCTCACACAAACGTAATGTTCAATACTTGATTGGCTGAAAATACAAAGTCCTCTAATTCAAATGAAACAAACTGATTGAAGGTTTTATTGTAAAGTTCTGCTGATCAGTTGTGAGGCATTGACCTGTTTTTCAGTCTGAAACAGGCTGGAAAATAGGTCATTTAAAAACAATGCAGAGAATATTTGGATAATCAACATGAACACAACATAAAAGTTTGTTTGTATACCACAGCTCATTATATAAAATGAATAACATTATTGCTACAGCCATATTTTGATGTAACAACTCGCCAACCAACCCGTCCCCAATATTTACTGCTGCTCAAATAATTTCTTCAATTCCCACATCTCTACGTTTAGAAGTTTAGTAGTTTTTCCCACACTGACCTGCAACTCTTGTTGCAGGGTGAATAACTGTGTGGGATTCTCCAACTACAAGTTTTTCATGCTGTTCCTGGCATATTCCCTCCTCTACTGCCTTTTTATAACTGCTACAGATCTTCAATACTTCATAAAATTTTGGACGGTAAGTTTGTCTTATCCACCACGACGTGCATTGATTATAGTGTATCATGTTTTTTTCTTTTGGAACTGTTTTGTTAGCACCAAATATCTCCAGTCTATTGGACATCTGAAAACATGCATTCCGTGTGTGTGATTTTTTTCACAAGGCTGGAGGTAGAGCACATTTCCGTCTGAAAGAATATCTGGTATGAGCCAACCAACTAGTTATTGGCCCTGAAATAGAAACAGTTTAGTAAGCCCCCTTAGAAAACTTGAATAGAAAATTCTCAGATCCCACTCTCCCACAGTTTTCATGCAGTTGTGTTGATTGTTTACTTGTTGTTCCCCTCCTCAGAACGGCCTCCCAGACACTCAGGCGAAGTTCCACATCCTGTTCCTCTTCTTCTCGGCCTCCATGTTCTCAGTCAGCCTGGCCTCGCTTTTCATCTATCACTGCTGGCTCGTCTGCAAGAACAGATCCACTCTCGGTAGGTGGCATTTGTGCGCCTGTGCGTTCTGTTTGTGGATGCAGTAATTATACAGCCTCTGTTGGACAGCAGCTCTCTCATCTTTGTGCAAGTTGAGATTCTGCTCTCCGTTATGGTTTGCACAGTGTCGTCTTTGCACTAATGATGAAGGTTGTTTCATTGCATTTTTCCCACCCTCAGTCACCGTCCCCATCAGCGCAATGACTTGATGAGCCTCTCTGGGCCGTTATCAGACTGAGCGTTTTCTCATTATGTGTGCACAGTGGCACACTTTGTCTGCGTGTTGAGGAGGGTGGATTATCCAAAGGAGTATGTTACAGTGTAATGCAAAGACACAAGGCTCAGAGCCGTAAGCAGCTTAGTAACTGACACTGCTAGGAAAGTCACACATGGTGGCACAGTCTGAGATCTGCCTTTCCCATGCAACAAAGACACTTTCATTCAGAGTTGTTGCATTGATGCAGCCATTCAGCGGGAATCGTGTTGATCTGTTGTCTGAATGAGCTCCTATTAATAGTCTGAATAATAGATTGTGGAAAGGCGGTGAGGGAGCACTGTATTCATCTTCATGTCAGACTGACTCTTCTACTTCTCCATGTGTGTCATTGCAGAGGCTGTGCGTTCTCCAGTGTTTCGCCATGGCACAGATAAGAACGGTTTCAGTCTGGGCTTCAGTAAGAACTTCCGCCAGGTCTTTGGCGACGAAGTGAAATACTGGCCCATTCCCATTTTCTCTAGGTACGGTCTTATGGGCATTTGTTAAGGGCATTTCAAAAGAAAATCATCTAAAATATCTTTCTTCAAGAATTTCCCCTCAGGGACCAACAAAGTATTCTGAGGTATTCTGAACTATCAATTAAAATTACATTAAAAACCTGAAGGTCATTAGACGCCAGGAAGTTTAAATAAATCCAGTAAAGCAAGTCTATGTGTTCAGAAATTTTGACTTCTTCTGACAGGTTGTTTGACACTTTAGGAACCCTGACCTGTAATTTTGAGACCGAAGGAGAATCAGGTCAATGTCTTCAGGCTCCACAACTCTGCTGTGTGGCGAGGAATAAAAATGAGATCGGTAAAATCATTCCAACACATAACCTGCTGAGAAGATAATATATATGGTGTCTTAGATTGGCAGTAAAAAAAAAAAAAAGTTCATTGTTTAGCAAAAGCACAAGCTCTTCATTGCACACTGATCAATCTGTTGCTATGTACATGTTGATTATATAATACAATTAAGTCCAGTTGCATTTATAACACAGCATCATTTCAAATGATGTCTACTGCTCAATGATCTAATATATATAAGGTCAATGTGATTACAGTCTTTAGGGTTATATACCATTTTGTATTAAAATCTAAAACGGAAGTGTTTTAAAGCCTCATGTACTCTCTTGCATGTATAAAACTATATAAGGTTAATGAGTTTTCATGATAAATAATAAAGTCAGCCTCAATGTGCACAGCAATGGCACACATTTTCTTCAGAAAAATGCTTCTGTAGTTCAAATAATCTATATCATCATGTCTTGAATGAATGAAGTCACTGTTCAGCTTGGGGATTAGTGAAGCCTTTTTACTTAGTCTGAAACAAAATGCTTCAAAAGAGGGAGGAGACAAGAGAGCATTCACTTCAGTAAACAACAACATCACCGCTGTGAATGAATGCAGCGCTCCATCGTTGCAAAATTAGTCATTCATGCTGACAGAATGAATAATATTATGAATAGACAGCGCTTTGGAAAATCACTGTCAAATTACAGAAACACACAGACACAAACATTTTTGGGTGTGTAAACAAAAGATTGTTGTTGAGAAGAATACATTTCAGATTGAGTTGTGAATGGATACAGAAGCCAATTTTGTTCAGTTATTTGAAACAACTGGTTACTATAGTGTGTATTTATTCTGTGAACATACTCAAACACATGGGAAGTGTAAAGTGAGACTATGTAAAGTGTAAAATACAAAATAACACAATCCTCCTATAAATGAAAAGCTACGTTCATAAGCAATTAATCACGCCCTTGCTCAATTAAAGAACATATAGCGAATGGTGGCTAATGTTAGCTAATGTTCTAGAGATATTGCTGTGATGTTACGGAGTCAGTTCACTGACTTTATCACTCTTCTCTACATGTGCTACTGTTACACTATGTTTTAGCATTTCCCATACTCGCTACTGGCAGTGACATTGACTTGCTTTATTCTAATCTGCAGTCTTGATTATCCATCATTTACACATACGTAAAATAAAACATATAATTCTATTACCTGTATCTGTTTCACTTAAATTGACCAGCTAGTTATTTAAACACCAAGCTGCCCTTTCTACTTCTGTTGGCTCTCCAGTTTAGGGGACGGTTGCTCTTTCCCAACCTGTCTGGTGAATATGGACCCCGAGCAGCCCTCTTCACCCACTGGCCCCAACCCTGCCAACAAGGAGTGAGTAAAAAAAAGGAAAAGTAAATATAGGGACAGCACAGAAACACAAGTCTGCACAACTGCACTCCACCCTGGTGGTTTATTAACCTTTTAGGTTTAATGATGCAGGAACTTCACCTTGCAGAGGTTATGGCCTTGCAGTTTGAAAGGAATCATTCAGATCATAGGATTGCAGGATTAAGGACTATTTATTTATTTATGGATGTGGGCCCAGAATTACTCTTCAATGGGCCCGTGATTACTGGCTTCATCCCTGCCCATGTGCATTTGTGTGCTTCCAGTGCAGCAGAAGGCCGCCAGTTCCCCTCCAAGCCGCTGAGGGAGTCTCAGAGTCGGCTGCTCACCAGCACCCCCTCCTGGTCAGAGAGTGACAATCCAACAGACAAAGACAAGAAGGGTAAGATAATGTTACACTCCTTATAATGGATTTCAGATGACTTTAATGATGGATTTTATTGCACCTGTGTGCTTGTTCAGGTGCCAGCAACGAAGGGATGACCATAGAAAATGAGGCGTAACAAGAGTTAAGAGACAGAGGTGACACCATCAACCCAGAAAGGTACGTTCACAGTCGTAGATCAAAATATAAAATCAACACCTGTTGCTATGTGTTTCACCCCAACAGGTCTATGCTGCCCCCTCCTCGGTGTTTGTGAAGCGGTGGTGAAATCATCAGTGTTTGTTGTTTTCCATACTGCACCCTGCTTCTGAGAGGTTCACATGACTGATATCACGAAACAAGCCACAGAAAAATGAATGACTGGGCTCCAGGACAAGTGGATTGAAATGAACATTGCATTCCAACCATCACGTTTTCTTTTGTTTGTATATGAACAAGCACAGAGCAGATGAAGAAGAAGAGATGTTTTTGCATTTTGTATACTACGAGATTAATCTGAGCTGCTTTTGTATGTTACAGCAGAATTATTTGTTCTATGTTAGTTTCATAGCTTAGCACATCAGTAAATGCTATTTTAAGTTTGCCAAATGTTTGCACATTAAGTACAGATTAGCAGTGGTGTTAATGTGATGTAACCGATATTGCTTCAGCTCTTTTTTTTTTTGGGTGTGTGGATCATGGAGGGGGTAGGGGTGGGGGAGTGTTTCGCCTACCATGTTGAGTGTAGTGGAAGTTCAAACAATGCATGCTCTCATCTCAGGATGTCAACACAAACACACCTTGTTGTAGTGAACTGTACAAGATGTTTTCTCCTTTTGCTTGGAAACAACAAAAAAAAGAAACATGTATTGACTAGTAATGTGAATAAGGGCTCTTCTGACTCGTTATAGCATGAGTGAGGATGTTGCTGTCACACTAAAATACCCGAGAGCTGGTGCTGCTCTGCCTCCCTCTGCCAAATATCTACAGTGCACATCAAACTGCCGGTCAAAAGCTTCCTGACTGTCTCTGGAGGGCCGGCAGCAAAACCTTTGTGTAATGCTGCAGATGTTCACCATCAAAAAGCAGATACTGTTGAGTGTTTTTCTAACTCACAGCATGATGTCGTTGACATACAGCAGAGCAAAAAAAAAGAGAGAACAGCTCCAGCCGCTTTGTACAGTATATTTTCACTGTTCTCATCTCTGGCTGGAAATGATTAAACCATCGGTGAAAACTAGCAGGAAGAATGTATGCTTGTTTCAAAAACAGCTTCATGGTGATAAGTCAGTGTCAATATATATTTTTCTATTCTTCTGTCTGAATGACATAAGAGACAATATGGATCTGTGAGTCAATGTACTGTACAGTCGTGATGCCTTATGAGAATAAAATGAGCTCATCTTAAGTCTCTTTATTCAGCTCTTTTTGTTGCCTGGCGAGAGGAATTCAGAGTCACTAAAGAGATTTGATAGCCAAGAGCATTTTATGGTAGAAAAGTTTTAAGCCTTTATTTACAAAATAATCTAAAAACAATCCTTATATATTGCATATTCTTCTTTTACTCCTTTACAATGTGAAAAATGTGCTGCAAAAAGAAATTGTTGAAAGTGTTTCAGTTATCGTTTTTTTGACACCGAAGGAGGTTAATAAGTTGTGAACCTTCACTTCAACACAAACCTATGGAAGATCAGGATACTATTTAACAACACAGCATTTATTCAAACGTTTTAGTACATGCGGCTGTTCTACGCAGCATGACTTGACTGGAAAGCAATTCAAAAACAAATATATTTGTTTGTTTTTTTAAAGCACAAAAATGTCATTCAAAGGCCAGAACTGCAAGTGAAATGAACTCCACTGGAACAAAAAGATGCTTTTTAAAAGGCAACGTTATTTTTTTTGTCCAATGAGAAAATGTTTTTTTTTCTTCTTTTATTACAACACTAAAACTACATAACCTTAATATCAATTAAAAATGAAAATTTACTCTAAACAGAGTAACCTCAGCATGTCTTGCAGCAAGCGAGCCTTTTTTTTTTTTTTTTTTAAAGGTCTGGTGAATTTGGTTGAACGACCACGTGGAGAGGCGATGCACCTGTGTTCATGTGTGCTTGCATCAATGAGGGTGTTTACATGCACAAATAATCCACATTCCTCCAATGGAAAGTATGCATCTAGTACATACTCTATATATCCTTGTATGCCACTACTCGGAGCATTATCATAAACACAAAAAAGGACAACAGCAACTAATAGTTCGGAGGAAATGGTGTTCACTTGTTATCTTAAGTATCCCATCTACTTATAAGCAGAATACACCAGCTTGTTAGAGGCTTCTCACAGTGGGATTAGAGCTTATTCAGGTCATTATAAACATTATCTTTATATGTACAAGTGGAAAAACAACCCTCAATGAGATATTCATGTGCAAGTAAACAGACTCACTGAGAGCTCCCTTTCTCATTATCATACCAGAAATCCAATGAAAGAGGGCTGGTGTACTGACGTAGTGTTGAATGGGGCGTCTATTCAATGTCAGATAACCAGCACAATAACTTAAAGTTTAAAAGATACCAAATGCAGCGAATATTAAGGCTGAGCGTGGTGAGATCGGGTGTTGTGATAATAAAGATTTGCACGTTCACAATGTAAAATGGGAACGGAGAGAAGGCAACAAAGAGGAGAGACACCAGAAACTTTTTCAGCTTTCCCATATAAAATCAGGTTAGAGCTTTAAAGTGCAAAACATTTCTACAGAACATTTTAGGAAAACTAAAATCCCATATTTTCAAGCATGTTAAATGATCCAATCAGACCGTCTCTACCGCCTCATAGGAATAAAAGACTAAACTCACACACGCGCACACACACACGCGCAGCCAGCAGGGGCATGTGTGAGGACAGCTGTGATTTTTTTTGTTTTGTTTTGATCATCATAATCAGTTGTCTAAAGGTGACTATGAGAAACAGCTTTCTAAATGACGTGTGTATGTTTTGTGTTCTTCGGTTATTATCATCCGGTTGGCGAAGCCTGGCTTCAGCGCCGCACTGATTGTGCATGTGAACTGCAGGATGGGAGTGTTTCAGTGATGTCACGACTGCTGCTTGTTGGCCTCCTCTTCGTAAGCGTTCCCTGTTCCGTTCTGGACGTAGGCCGAGCCGGAGCCGAGCCCATACAAGTGACCACAGTACTTTGCATCATCGATGTGATCCTCGAAGAACATCTGTGGGGACAAATAATGACGACGGATACTGAGAACAGACACATGCATGTTCGTTTTATATACGATATCATTTAAAGCATCATAATTCAATTGAGTTTATCTTTAAAATCTTAAGTCTAATCCTCTGGACCAGGTCACAAATGTATGCTTATGATTAGGAACGCAGCGATCTAACTTTTTCAGTCCCGATACCAGTGCCTGGGCTTTGGATATTGGCTGATGCCGGGTACTGATCTGATCCCTGTGTAAAATGAATAAGCTGTATTCCTCACTGTAAGGAAGAGGCTGGGAATCGTTTTTTTTTTTTTTTTTTATGTGTATGGCCATGGTATCAGCCTTGACGTAAACATTGCTTCCTAACTTTTATATTATTTGTAATTGTTACAAACACACACACACACACACACACACACACACACACACACACTTAATTGAATTAAACAGATCAGCCCTGTAGATCGGCCCTACTGTCACGGATATCTGATCCAGGGTTTTGAATCAGTATCCGATTGCCGCAGCCCTACTTATGATTGCATCATCATGTGACCCAACTCTGTGAGGTGGAAGACTTAGCTGTTAAGTGACTTTCACAGTGGTTAAGGTAGAATTGTTTGTATTGCAGAATTTACAGGGAGATTAGCATTCTGAGAAGTACTTTGGTTAAAAGCTGATCCAAACATTTACAAATTCTGGTCTTTGCCCACTGAGGACACCTATTAAGAAAAAACGTTTTGAGACCTTGCCTGATTCCTTTTTTCAGACATTGAATATGTAACCGTGATGCACCAAAATGAGAATTCTTGGCCGAAACCAAAAACCGAATATAATGAACAAATTTGCTGAACAAGTACATTCACATTTGTGCCAATTTTTTACCATTGCATAAATTAAATAGTCAAAATGTGCTTTTTCCTCAGTGTTTCCCACAGGATTTAGAGAGACTACAGGTGCTGGTCATATAATTAGAATATCATCAAAAAGTTGATTTATTTCAGTAATTTCATTCAAAAAGTGAAACTTGGATATTATATTCATTCATTACACACAGACTGATATATTTCAAATGTTTATTTCATTTAATTGTGATGATTAAAACTGACAACTAATGAAAATCCCAAATTCAGTATCTCTGAAAATTTGAATATTACATGAGACCAATACCAAAAAAAGGATTTTTAGAAGTGTTGGCCAACTGAAAAGTGTGAACATGAAAAGTTTGAGCATGTACAGCACTCAATACTTAGTTGGGGCTCCTTTTGCCTGAATTACTGCAGCAATGCGGCGTGGCATGGAGTTGATCATTCTGTGGCACTGCTCAGGTGTTATGAGAGCCCAGGTTGCTCTGATGGTGGCCTTCAGCTCTTCTGCATTGTTGGGTCTGGCGTATCGCATCTTCCTCTTCACAATACCCCATAGATTTTCTATAGGGTTAAGGTCAGGCGAGTTTGCTGGCCAAATAAGAACAGGGATACCATGGTCCTTAAACCAGGTACTGGTAGCTTTGGCACTGTGTGCAGGTGCCAAGTCCTGTTGGAAAATGAAATCTGCATCTCCATAAAGTTGATCAGCAGCAGGAAGCATGAAGTGCTCTAAAGCTTCCTGGTAGACGGCTGCGTTGACCTTAGACCTCAGAAAACACAGTGGACCAACACCAGCAGATGACATGGCACCCCAAACCATCACTGACTGTGGAAACTTTACACTGGACTTCAAGCAACGTGGATTCTGTGCCTCTCCTCTCTTCCTCCAGACTGTGGGACCTTGATTTCCAAAGGAAATGCAAAATTTACTTTCATCAGAGAACATAACTTTGGACCACTCAGCAGCAGTCCAATCCTTTTCGTCTTTAGCCCTGGCAAGACGCTTCTGACGCTGCGTCTTGTTCAAGAGTGGCTTGATACAAGGAATGCGACAGCTGAAACCCGTGTCTTGCATACGTCTGTGCGTGGTGGTTCTTGAAGCACTGACTCCAGCTGCAGTCCACTCTTTGTGAATCTCCCCCACATTTTTGAATGGGTTTTGTTTCACAATCCTCTCCAGGGTGCGGTTATCCCTATTGCTTGTACACTTTTTTCTACCACATCTTTTCCTTCCCTTCGCCTCTCTATTAATGTGCTTGGACACAGAGCTCTGTGAACAGCCGGCCTCTTTAGCAATGACCTTTTGTGTCTTGCCCTCCTTGTGCAAGGTGTCAATGGTCGTCTTTTGGACAGCTGTCAAGTCAGCAGTCTTCCCCATGATTGTGTAGCCTACAGAACTAGACTGAGAGACCATTTAAAGGCCTTTGCAGTTGTTTTGAGTTAATTAGCTGATTAGAGTGTGGCACTAGGTCTCTTCAATATTGAACCTTTTCACAATATTCAAATTTTCGGAGATACTGATTTTGGGGTTTTCAAAATTAAAAGGAATGAACACTTGAAATATATCAGTCTGTGTGGAATGAATGTATACATTATACAAGTTTGACTTTTTGAATGGAATTACTGAAATAAAACAACTTTTTGATGATATTCTAATTATATGACCAGCACCTGTATGTTGGGTGGGTCCGGGGCCCGAGAGGGTCCAGTAAAGTAAATTACATGTGTCCATTTACTTTTAATGGACACATGTAATATATATGTTTTATACTTTCTGTGAATATAATCCAATTAATCTCATTTCCATACTGTACAGACACCTTATTGTGAAAACCGGACATTGTCACATTGTATCCTCGCGCTAAATTCATGAAGTCAGACCCAATTTGATAAATAATGTACGTGGTTCTCGTATCGCGCAGCATGAAGACTTTACAGCCTCTCTTCAGGTAGTACTCTCAAACTGCAACACTTGTCTTTGTAAAGAGACAAAATGACAGGATAAAGTTGCTAATCTGCCTGTCAGCTCGCACTGGTCCGTTTCAGTGGATTTACCATAAAGGCTTGAATATGTGTGCACTCCAAATTTAGGTGCGGCTAGCTTAATCGCCTTCTCAGAAACGAGTGACAGAAACACTCAAAGCGGGTCAGACCCTTTATTGCCATTTCTAAGAAGTCAGCCACAGATGGAGTGGATGTGCTAGGAGACAATTCAGCAGAACAGTGTCCGCAAACAGTGATTTTTGCATCTTTCTCAGACACTTTAAAATGCTTCCACACTGCCGACATGTCAACGTAATCGTTTGGTAAAATTTACTCAGTCTTTTGACTTAGGCCAAACACCAAAAATGCTTTTTTTTTTTTTTGCAATTTTCAGCTGATTAATTTCGTTGGCTGAACATTCGGTGCATCAATATGTAACATAGCTGGCTTTATCGACCTGTTTAAGAGACTGCATTTTGTCATTTATATATCAGTGACTTTAATGTTTCTCACAGTATACACACTGTATATGCGCGTGTGTGTATAAATATAAAAATATGATTTCGTGCATAACAAAAGATGGGTGGGCTAACAAATTAATTCCAAGTGATCTTTCTCACTTCCTCCCTCTCTGCATGTTGTACCTCGTGCTGCTGCAGCCTGACAGCCTGTAATTCAGACTTGTGCCGTGTTGAAAGTGATACAGAAGGTCCGACCTAGTAAGACTGACGTTGTGACTTTTATGCAAACAGACATGAGACCTACATGTTAAACTTCCATCAGCTTAACATATAAAAGGGGCTAAAGTAATACTTTGTGAGGTTCGACATTCACCACGCAACTCCTCTCTCTCATTTAAGGAGCCTACCTCTCTCATCTTGAAGAAAGCCATGCCTGTGAGTAAAGAGTCAGAGCCAGCCTGGTGCTGTGGGCCGATCCTCTCCAGCTCCAGTTGCTCAGCTACTTCCTGCAGCCCGCCCTGAAAACAAAACACCGCCAGTCACTCAAGATCCACGTTTCGAGTCTGAGTAAAATCCGAGCTTCACCCTCACAGGAAATCACAACAGAAACCAAGGCATGAAGCTTTAAATGACAACAAGAGAGACTCTGTGCTAACTGCTGACACATTTGTTTAAGTACCTTCAGGTTTTTACAGCTCTTCATGAGGTACTTAACATCATATATGACTGGAAAGTACAAGCGAAGAATCTCAAAGAAGTCCACCTCCTCTTCAGGCAGGTTAGCGTTGGACAGAATCTTGATCAGGTATCCAAAGTCATAGCCACTGCAAAACACATGCACACCTTTTAACTATGTTTTTAAAGAGCACACAGCCGGAGGCTTCACGAGATATTTTCACGTCCAATCTGACACAAAGACAATTAAAGACAGGTTTCTTTTTCTGTTCCTGCTTGCCCTTTTGACTAGATTACTACACATGCAAGATCAAATAACTACATAAAGCCACTGCATTTTCCAAAAAAAGGATATTGTGAATTTGGGACTTTGATTTTACAGCAAGCATCCGAGTAATAAATAACTAACAGGAACTGAAAAGCAACTGACAAGATGAATGCTCAGTTTATTCACAACAGACCAATTATCCATTAACACTGAATACACAAGAAAAAAATGAAAAATTGGATCAAGTAAAGAAATACCATGATAAAATAAGAATGAACAAAACTAGCAAGAATATAAATAAAAACATAATGACAGAAAAGCCTGTTGGTAAAGGTGTGTTCTAAATACCTGAAAGAGATGACAGTGGTGATTCAAACCTAAGCTTTGTTTATTTTCCAAATCCTGGTTATCTTTAGTTTGCCATGGAGACACAGTGGGAAACTGAGTATGAAATGAAGATGTTAAGCAGCAGAGTGCAGAAGATAAACGCTTGCTTCGTCACTAGAAACCAATTTGAAATTGAGCAGCAAATTTTATAGCAAATTTTAACAGGATATTGTTTTATAGTAACATGATTGTAGGAAATAAAAATCACAGTTCTGCGTAACATCTTACCTCTCTCTAAAAAGCCCCCAAAAATGAAAATAAATAAAAATCCATATCACTTTTCATGTTCCTTCTGAAAGGCCACAGCAAATACCATTAGTAAAAATTTAAACACAGGAGAAAGGCTGTGACAGACATGACAAAATATACCATACATTGAGAAAACATAAGCTTTCAAACACATAACACAGATAATACACAGTCCAATGCTACTTAATGATACCAGAACCAACTCAATGTGTTTCTGATAAGTGCCTGTTTATCAACTAGCTAACAAGCAAAGAGAGTAAAAGTTACTCCTGGGAAAGACAACTGTCTTCATTCCTGTTGCTTTCAGCTGTCTACAGTATAGCTGCCACAATTTTAAATATACTTGACCGCACACAAAAATAGCTGCTAATCGCAAAAGCAGAATACCTGTGAAAAGACAGCCACTTGACTCCATCACAGAGCACAACTCCTGATGTCATCAGCAGCTCTGCAAAGTACAGCGTCTCGATGCCTTCGTCCTCGTGCTTCTTGAACTGAATCCCTGAAGTGGTCAAGAGCTCAATGGAGTCCTGTGCATACATATCTTCTCTGGGGACAAAGACAAGCACACAGGTCACCAGGGCTGGGCAATGTGGCGATTTCAGATCGAGACCTAAAGCGTCCACAATCTACTTTTCAGGTGAACTGTAGAGATTGTGGTATTTATTGCCCCACTGACTAGCGGTTCTTCCTTGTGTGACGTACTATAAACAATGCAATTGAGTTGTGAGCGCTTGAAAAGTGTTATTTTATGATTATGTTGACTTTTGACTTCAAATTAAACTCGGGTTTGAAACATGTGTAGTATATTAAATGCAATGTTGTTTTTTAATGATGCAAAATGGAGAAATTCAAAGGCTATTTCAAGTCTGGCTATAGTCTTCAGGGCACTTCAAAAGATCACAATTTAGATGAATTGTGACTGCAAATAAATAGATTGGGAGAATATCACAATCTATTTAATCACAGTCACAATCAGGGGACTGGGACTGGACTACATGTCACACTGTTATTATTTCAACCACTACAGACAATCAAGTAGGTATGACAGCAGCAACTAAATATCATAATTATAAAAAAAAGTCTGCATTTTGTGAACTGGGCCTGAGGAGGAGCAGTTTAAAGACCACAAATAACATACAAACTTCCTTTTATGTGTCATCTGTGTGTCCTGTCAGCTAGCTAAGATACTCTTCCCTTAGCTAGTATGACCATAAAAGGTGACCAAATCATGCAGATTCTACTTTGACACGAGCAGGTGTTGTATTTCAATCTGTGTTGCTGTTAACTGTAAATTGCACTCAGATCAAGATACAGTGGACCAAATACTCAAGTGCATGCAATGGATGCATTTGAGTGCAACATAAATTGTGAAAATGGTGAAAGTAGCACAAAAGTCATCTTACGTGAGGTTAAACTTAAAGTTGAACTGCCATGTCGATGTTCCAGGAGGGTATTCCCCTTGTTCGTTCATAAACGTGAGGCCAAGCTGGATTATCTTGAGCAAATCCACATTGCAGCGCAGTAACTGGTACTGATAGTCAGCGTTGCTCCTGAACTCTCCAATTGGTCTGGCTACTACACCGGGAAACTCTGTGTCCTGTAAGAAGACAGACAACTCGTTATGAACAACAAAGATCTGGGTGTGTCTTGACAGCTTTTTTC
Organism: Micropterus salmoides; assembly: GCF_014851395.1. Lineage (NCBI taxonomy): Eukaryota > Metazoa > Chordata > Actinopteri > Centrarchiformes > Centrarchidae > Micropterus > Micropterus salmoides. The sequence goes on from NW_024044237.1 coordinate 10,558,142, forward strand.
CCCTCTATGAGCATCTCTCACCATAGCAATGTAGTTGTATTTTCGGATGACATGTCGGATCCTCTTCAGCTCCTCCTCCAGGTTGTTGGCCCAAACCTCACATATTCTTTGGCTGTGATCCACAGTAGCTGCGGGCATAGTGCCACTTCACCATACAAACAGAAAGATGCAAAATAAATAAAATACACAAATAGAAAAGAAGACAAGCTTCAGGAAGGTTGTGGTTTTATAGATCTAGCCCAATATGCTGAATTGTGATAGACCAAACAGGAAGAGGTGGCAAGACAAAGACATGGAGCACATGATCCCCAGACACCCAAGAAATGCTGACAAACCATTTGGCTAACAATATATAACGGTATAGTATTAATTAAAGGAATTACAGCCTCAGGTTATGAAATCACATTATCTCATTGCCAGTCTCAACATTAGGGAAGCTTACTCAATCTCAGGGCGGTTTCTGCTTCCTTTCAGCTGGGCTACTTCACGTTACCTGCTAAATTAACAAGTCACATCAACGCAAACAGACATGGGAACAGCAGCTGTCTACTCAACATATGCAGGACGTGCTTGGCTGGCTGGCGTTAACGTTAGCTCGTCGCAGCAGGAAGCTTTCAGCAGCACTATGGGCTAGCTAGGTTACCTGTAGCAGTTAGCAGGCTACAGACTTAGCATTGGCTTACATGAGCAGGACAGTGGAGGCTCTCAGGTGGGAGGCTGTGTACAGTTTGTACACACTTCTCAGGTTGACTGCTAGCTCGACAGATATAAAAGAGTGTAGTGCAAAACGTGAGAGACGAGTTAACTAGCGACAGACACACTCGGCGTCACTGTAGCTTCGTCAACTTACCGTTCCCCAGACCGGGCAGGTGTGTGTTTTAAGTGTGTACTATCTGAAAACTGTTAATTTTGTTCCACGTTGTTGTGTCGGGGGGTTTCCGCGAACTTTTAAATAGTTTATATTCAGTATTGTTTCGATGTCAACCTACAGCTGCCATCATAGTGGAGCCTACAACAAACGTCATCACGTAAATCAGAAACGTCATGTGCGTAGATGTACCGTGTTGCATGGCCGTGTGGACCACGTCTGGCTGGTTCAGTGCTCCCGCTTCAGTGACTGAAAATAAAATTATAGAAGACATTTGTTTACTGTGAGAGGAAAATGCTGAAATGTCTAATTATTGTCTAAACAAATAATTGCATTTAAGAATTGAAAAGTAAATTAAACCTTTACACTTTTTAGACTCTTGGGACCAGCTATAGGTTCTCCATCAACTTTCCAATTTTGGGAAGACTAATGGAAAACAAACAAATTAAAAGACGCATTGTTGATCCTCAAAGTAAAATTCACTTTGCTTGCAGATAATAATAATATAATAATATAATAATGAAAGCAGACAGCTGGATGAGCCACAGAGCAGGGCTACTGGTGTTGTTCAGGGTCTGGCTCATGGCCAGTACAGCTGGCCAGATGTTCCTCTTTTAAGGAATCAGAGCTCCAAATCTCTGTTCCCGACAAGTCTTTGCTGCCATTGACTGTACCTGATTGATAATGTCATAAACTCTGGTAGAGACCTGCTAATACCAATAACATGAAAAGTATTGTTGTTTGTAAATTGAGGTGATTCTGCAGAAGCAGTTGTTCAGATGTAAATCTCTTGCATCAAGGCTTATAGATGGTGAACAAGGGAAACAGGAACAAGACACAAATGGGTTTCAGCCCTGCTGTTTTGAGGAAATAAATACAAAATTCAAGAATAACAGACAGTGCAACTTATTGGTCAACCTGTATGAGGTTCTGGCTGTTTAGATTTTTTTTTTCTATTTGTCCAGCAATTATTATTATTATTATTCTTTGAAATTCCTGCCTACACACAAAGACAATGAAACACTAAAAAGTTACCTTCCAAAAACTCAACAGCAAGGTATTTTTATAATCAGTGTCCCAGTTACTCTGGATAATCCACAGATCACATGGTCAACATTTGTGACTGGAACTACTTTCTAATGAAAACGTAAGCCCTTTGAAAACTATTCAAATTGTGTTCTGTAGATTATCCAGAAATCTCAAACCCCGGGCAAATAAAACCAAACCTGTCTGCACTGCTAGATGCCAGTGGGGATAGGTGTGACATTTATTTGGTGAACTGACAGGTAAGAACACAACAGAGTATTATTAGAGCAGTATCATTGACAATAATAATGTATTTATTTATTTCAAGAGAAAATTGACACTAACTATACATTTTTGCATTTAGATCAGTTTGACAAATTTGGCTCCTAGTCTACATGAACAAATAAAAGCAGCTCTTTCTTTCATACAAGGTCATAAATCCTTTAGACCAGACATTGTATACCCTCTGATACACAAATACAAAACAACATGCATTACAGACAATAGTCAAAAAATAGGTCATAGTACAAAAATATTTCAACATGCTTTGCTTGATCATCTCTGCATTGTTCATGTGCAGTACTGGAGTGCACCTAGTGTGTACTCCAATACCCTAAGTCAGTAGCTTTAATGCTAATTTTACAGTTGAGATGGCACAAATATTCAACAAGTCAGTCAATCATCTGCTGCCCGAAGCAGCAGTACATTTGTGTTCACATGCTCTAGTCTGCTGTATCTAGTAGGCCTATCATTTACTGTGTGGACTATTTACACCAGTAGACAGGTCTGTTTCCTTTGGTAAGAAATGTGATTTGATCACATCAAATCTGGTGTTGAAATTTTGTGGACACAAATGTATAATGTTGCCTTGTCTTCAATAAAATTTCAAATCTATCTAGTTGAAATACCCAGGTGTGGACCACAAGGTGCCAATCAACCACAACGAACCACTGGTTATTGTAGAGTTATGACTCCAAAAATGTATCTGTGGTCACTGTGGTGTGCTGAGTAAGTTAAGTTTACTTTTAATATATTTTTTGGAATGGAAAAATGGCTACATTACCCATTTGAACTAAATTGTGGGTAGAACGGGATTACTGCTGCTCTTTCAGGCCAACCTGAAATCTTGAATCCAGATGGCCTGTGAGTGGCAGTGACCATAAGGTGCGACAGCCAAAACACAGTATGGAAAATGATTTAAAGGAGATAAATCTTTACAAAAATGCTACAAATTGAGTCATTCTGAATGCCAGTTAGCACCTGTAACAGCCAATTGTCTGTCCACATTTGTCTTATCCTTGTTGATGAGCTTCAACTCGAGTCTGCTGGGTTTTTCACTCTCCGCATTTTATCCATTTGTTGTATTATCATGTGATTGTTTCAATCATTTTGCTCTCTAAGATCAATGGAGCTACCCACAAAGATGATTTGGTTCAAATGGAGCGCTCTTAATTATTTCATATTGCTTTGAAAACTCAATATCAAAGTGCAGCTGACACATCCTTTTTGGTGTTTACAATGTAAAGCCAAATAAATAAACGAATATGGACGACCATAGTAAAAAGCAAGCGTGCACAGCTAAATGGCTCATCATGAATATGATGAGTTGACACACTCTGCATTGAATTGTTCACTGTTAACTGTTAACTTGCCCTTTATATTCAGCTTTCCTATTACTTTTACAATCTTAATTTCTTTCACCAGGGTAAGAAGTAAAATGTGTTCAGCTACAGTAAACAGCTATTAACTAGTATGTATGTGGCAAACAGAGAGAGTCCGCCACACCACATGCAAACAAAAGTGCAAGTCTTGTAAAAGAGTAGTGTTTGTTCAGTGACCCCGTGAACGGGTGGTTGGTGCTCCACCTTCCGCCAAATGCTACATTTGCTCAGGCAGTGGAGTAGGCAGCTTCATCAGAGTCTGGATCCCGGGTGCTGTCCTTGCTGAGAGGTGAACGACAGCTCAGGTCTGCAATCCCTGACTCCTGGTCGCTGCCGTTGGAAAGGCTGGATTCCGACGTTTGCCTCAATTCCTGGGGCAGGAGGATCAGGCTGCTGTCTGGTGCTTTAGACTGACAGGGGCTGCTGGTGATGAAGCCCCCGGTGTAATCCTGAGGGGTGTTGGCCAGCCTGAAGTCATTACCATGAGCCCATGCCGTGGGGCTCTTATCAAAGGTGGTTGCTTTCTGGGTGACAGGCCACCCCTGCTCCTGCTCCAGCTGAGCAATTTTCTATTGATAATGTAAGGACATTATTACAACAAGACTACAGTCATCTTCTATATCCAGGAAAAAAACATGGCAGTATGAATCTAGCCCTGTCCTACCTGTTTGTGTGAAGCCAGCTGCTCCTCCAGCTGCTGTGTCTCCTCTTGGATGGCACTCAGATAATCCTCCACTGACTGTCGAGGATGCATCCCTCGGTCAAAACGGTTGTACAGCCCTCTCCAAAACCTACACAAAGCAAGATATCTCTAAGCTCTAAAATACACACATCATCGTCTCTTTCCTTTGTTTCATTTACCATTTGCATGGATTTATTGCAAAAGAGTCTAACAACTGAGACTTGTGTTTGTAATAGGAAATGCATGTGTATACCAGATTTTATACTGAAGTTGTGGGTGTTTTTTTCTGTTTGTTAGAACCTACTTAAAGCAGTAGGGGGCAGTAGATGGCTGGAGGAGCCCCTGTGTCTGGCTGTGGTCTGGTCGGTACAGAGGGTTGATGTAGTCTGCCTGGCTCGTCATTAGATAACTCCACAAAGAGTGAGTCCTCTCACGCAATCTGTATGAAAGTGGAAGTCAAGAGTTAAAGATAATATCAAAACATGATTAATGGGCTTCTGATAAAAGAAAGACACTGATTGTTTTTTTTGTTTCGAACATAGAGTCGTCTCTATTTGCATGAGCCTGGGGACATAATATACTACCGGCTGTCACTTCTCTTCAGCAGTCAGTCTTCTCTCAGAATGGTGGCTCTGACAAGATGCCTGTGCTGTGAAAAGGAAAACAAAGTGATGGCGGCTGCGGGTGTAAATCTCACCCGAGCTCTTTCCTCTCCCGCTGGTTGTTACCAATGAAGTTGCCATACTGGCAGGAGTAGATGTGACTGTGAATGGTGATGAGGAACCTCTCGTTGAACTCAAAGGCACAGGGGAACTGCTCCATAAGCTGCCACACACACTCCAGGAACTGATCTATGATGGGAGATACCTCTTTAGGGTCTCCGACCAGGTGGTTGCACCTGGAGAAGAGGTGAGGACAGTTAGATCAAAACCAAACACCTAAATCAGATGCTATGACAGTAATATTGTTTAGAGTCAAACCTGTGAGAGAACTTGTGTCCAAACGAGACCCAGTCTTTCTCGATGAGAACCTTAGTGCAGAAAAAAAAAAATACATTGACCTGCTAAAACACAAAGATTTTTTGCACATGTTGTCAGTGTGCCATGATTCAAGGTTCAGACATAGTGAACAGTGGAGCCCTGCAGAATGACTGAACCTCTTCACCCTCTGTGTGGGGTCATTTTCCTCTGACTTTCAGGGCAATTCTTAAAAGCAGACTTCTCTGTTATATTTACTTTCCATAGTGGCGCTTAGTGGATTCCCAGTTAGCCTGTGCAAATCCTTCTGATTAAAGAAGCAAGCCTCATGAGCCCTGTATGGTGTACTATCAGCAAAAACCACCATGTAACTGGATATATTAATATGATACAGAGAGGTATGTGGCATGCACAGTGCTACTTAAAAGATGCAGTTCTACACTGTAAATTAGGTACAAAAAGGCAAAAGTTCACCATCTACCATGAGTCCTCTGAGGGTCCTGTAGTACGGATCCAGCAGTACACAGGCCACTGAACACACCTGGGCGGTGCGGTCCCAACCGTCTGAACAATGAACCAGGACACTGACACCCTCTTCTGCAACAGCCTGCGTGCACACACAGACACAAATACAGTGAAATCTTTTACAAATTGTGTTATTTCAAAATGAAAACAAATCTGTGTTTTCTTTATATTGAAATAATAAAAATGACAAAAAAAATCAACAGCTTATTTAGGCCTGAAGGATTGTGGTGAGAAAACATTTAATGAAAACAGAAGTTGGTTTACATGACCACTCCACAGGGCACCTTTAAATTCTCAGACACACCACCTTTAGACCCACTGAGGCTGCACGCTGACTCACAAGAGGGTAACAGATCTGAAATACCTGTTCGTAGCGGTTAAAATTCTACAATAGGTTGCAGAAATAAAAACAACACAAAACAACGAAAACAGCTTAAACAGACTGCATCGATCCAGATATGTTTTAAAGTTTCTGCTGCTTCAGGCCCTGAAGTTTAGGGAAATAGATACAATGCTTTTGTTGTAATTACATTGTATTGGGTTTCTGTACGATTGCCATGTCATGTTCCTGTTTTCATCTGAACAAGTCTGACACAGTTGGTTGTGGTATTTTATTTTAAGTAATTAAAAGCTCTCTGGTAAATAGCAGTTTTGAGAAGGGAAACCAGCGATTATTAGATCATTTTTGTTCCCTCATTTGCACCTTTTAGGCACTTTCTACTTCCTGTTAGGCGGCATACATATCCCGCCTGTGTCTGTTGAATTCATTTACTCCAACCATAGATATCCCCTAAACTTGACCATGTACAAACTTAAGTATTAAGTTACCACCTGTCTATATTAATCATAGACAGGTGGAGCCTGAGAGCAAATACTGTTTAATAAGTGCAATGTAGGAGGTAAATGTGCTCTACTTATACAACCCAGACAGCGGGGAGTGATCTGAATTACTACTACAGTACTGTTATACTGACAGGTGTTTCTGTTATTTTGGCCACCCCACTTATAGCTATGAGGGTAGTTGCCTAAAGACTTTTTTATTGCATGACTGATGTATCATAACTGGCAACTCAGTGTACACAGACAGACAATCACACACACACACACACACACACACACACACACCCACACCTAATATTGAGTGTCGTGGTGAGGCAGTCAGCATGGATTAACCTCCAGACTGACCTTGGCGATGAAGATGCCTGCATCCAAAACAGCTTTGATGTGCTTCAGCCAGCCTGAGCTCTCCAGACCTTCCAGGAAGTGGGACATGGAGGGGGAACGCAGCTCACACACTGTAACCACAACACAGCTGTCTCACCGGCAGGAAACATGGAGCATACCTGATCACAGGACTTTATTAAACCTCACATCAATAAGAACATTCATGACGAGGAATTTAAAGGGAATCTGTGCCTGGCATGAGAAAATATGGGTCACACTAGCATATTTTGTTTTTCAAAACACATCAGCTTCTCGTGTGATGGTTCATTTGGACCCCACACAATGGTTTTAGTCACGCTGGCGGCGTGGCTCTAGGAATGTCTGTCAAACACTTTGGCTCAGACTGAAATATTTCAACAACTGTTGTATGGATTGCCTGCCATTTTTAACAGGCATTCCTGGTCCCCAGAGGATGAATCCTACTGACTTTGGTGATCTGCAGACTTTTCCTCTTGAGCCACAAGTAGGTCAAAGTTTAGAATTTTCTTGTCAAATATCTCAACATTTACAGCATGGATTGGTACAAAATGGTTCCAGATATTCATGGTTCACAGGTGATGTATCCTAATGACTTTACAGATCCTCTAGCACAAACATGAGCTTGATTTGTGGTTTTAAGTAAAACACCCTGAGCAACTACTTAATGGATTGTCATGAAATTTGGAGCATACATTCATGTTCCCCTCATAATGCATTTTAATCCCTATGGTGAGCCCTTAACTTTTCATTTAGTACTATCATCAAGTCAAAATGTTTCATTTGTTCAACACTTTATTATATTATAACCAAATAATAAAACTAATGACATTCCCATTAGCCTCAGCTGTACTTTGCTAATTAGTTAGCACACTAACACACTGAAGTAAGATGGTAAACATGGTAAATAGTACACCCGCTAAACATCAACATAGCATGGTCATTGTGAACATGTTAGTACACTGAAGTTAGCATTTAGCTAAAAAGAACCAATGTGTTTAAATATAGCCTTACAGAGCTGCTAGCATGGCTGTAGGATGTTAGCCTCGTCACTGTGTATTTAAAAATATGAATGTAAGACAAAGCCATGCCCATAATAACACAGGCAAGACAAACAATTAAATACAGATCCATTTCTGTACAATAAGGCTTCCTGTATTATGTTTGTTTATCTTGTAAAACTGAATCTAAAATTTATTTTTACCCCCCATCTTCAGGGTTCAACATAAATATTTGCAAGTTCACTGAGGGGTACAGTGACATGAAGCCGTTTCTCCACAACTGACATTTCATTTGCGCAGGAAAATTCATCACATTAACATTCATGCAGACACACTTTTATACAACTGCATGGAAACTGGCTGTGGAAACATCTGTTCACTACTCACTCATTAAGCGGCTGACAGTGTTTTTTGCTGACACCACACCATTGTGCTGACCTCTTAAGAGGCGCTCTGTGGCCACTGATAGGAGAGTGAACAGGTGAATGAGTTCAGGCAACCTTTTACAATACTTAGTAGAGCGGACTTCCACTAAGAAGAAATGTTTGCTCTAATGCTGCGGGGGGGTCCTTCCAAATCTTATTGAAGTTTGCAATCAGGTGGAGAGAGTCAGGCAGGCTCTTAAGGGCAGGCTCTGCCTCCAGCATTTAAAGATTTCCCTTGAGAGGGCAAAGAGTTATCACAACTTAGAACAGCTATAACTTTTCAGACTTGAAATCACATCATTCTCACGCCCTCTGTCTCTCTTTGGGGGATAAGGTCCCGGATTGTCCACTCCAGGAAACCAAAATAGCTAAGAAATAAAATCCAGATGGATTCAAAGTCTTCCTAGGAGCACCGCTGCACAATACCCAGAAATTCTCCTGTGGGCTCATTTGAGGCCTGATTGCAGCACAGTCCGGTCTGCATGAGTGCATATGAAAGCCACAGGAGTAGCATGGGGTCCCTCTGTGCTTTAGTAATGTGAAGAAGGAGCGGGCTTTAAAACAGACTGCCAGAAAATATACATTCCATTCCACAAACACTGATGTGGTGAAACATTTCTGACACAGTGATAGACGCTCTGCTGTGGCTTCCAAACTGTTTCTACAGTAAATCAATTTACAATCAGTGTGAGAAATCATTTCAGCAAGACATGATAATTACCATCTAGCATTTTTTGTTGGCTGTTTCTCATAACGTGGATGTTCTCGATGCCGATGAACTGGAACTTAATGTTGGAATAGTTGTCTTCATTTTCGTAGCCTTTTCCTGCAGCTCGGTTTGCGATTGCATTCAGCTAGAAAGACATTTGATTCATTGTCAGAATATACTTTTTCAAGAGGAAAATAATAAGAAAACATGGATTTACACAAATATCAGTTACATAAAACTGATCTGGATTCAACAAGCACATAGTCAGGATGTTTTCAAGGCTTTTGCTGTGACCATCCAGCTGGTAAAACACAGTATGGAAAATAAAGCCCACCTGAACATACAGCATTGTACTGTAAGACTTGTATTTTTGCAGGCCGTTCCTTGGGCACAAAGGGCTCACCTTAGGCCTAGTGTCCACCACATACATGAAGTCGCTGCGGGGGTTGGACCTCAAGATAGCCTCCAGCATCTGTTCGTCCTCCAGGCAGCGAGCGCTGAAACCTGACAGGGGCTGGCTGCTACGGCAGATGGCAGCCTGTGAGGAGAGGCACGCAGGCTGCTTCATACAGGAATGTTTACTTGTCTTGACAGTTGATTTTAAGTGAATTATTACTTGGATGACATTTACAACAACAACAACAACAAAAAAAATCTGTAAGATGTGAGAATCAGGGTGAATACAAATTCACAGTACTTTTTCTTTCCTCGCATGTTCAATTTAAATTAATCAACCACACATTTTCTCAAATCTCCATTTAGTAGCCACAAGGGGAAAGGGCCAGAGACCGTTTGTGTGATTCTCCCGTCTGGCTCATGAACCGGAGCGGAGCCCCTTTGTACAAACTGGGCTCCACACACTGGACCCTCAACCCTGGGAAGCTGACCTCTGACTCACACATAAAGCACTCCCAACTGTCCAGTCAAGGATTAATATAATGTATTATGAATGCTCAGGCTTATTCGTGATTCAAATTTAGAAAAAAGGTCATGATCCATGGTTTCATTTAACGACAGAACAGATATCTTATTGGACGTTTGACAATGTGCCTGGCTAAGAATCTCCTGGTACGGCATAGGTACGCTTTCCATTTTGTTTCATTGTTGACTGACATCCGTACTTCTGTATGTGTTCCTTCTTTTTATTCACACATTTACTATTCTATGTTTTAGTGTACTCCTGTGACCCTGACATGATGAAGATCTACTTGTTGCCACACAATTACCACACCATTGTTAAAAAATATATATTTTTTAAAATCACTAAAAACTGAAATGGCAAAAAAGAAAAATCTGTTTTTGCTCTGTATCACCACAAACACATTATATATTGCCCTATAGCTTGGCTGTGTTGTATCAGAAGTGAATTATTAGAAGAATCAGAGCAAATTATTCAAAACCAAAGAGAGAACTTGGTTCCACTTTGGTGCCACCAGAGCATCATCACTTTAAACTTATTTTACTTCAGGCTAGTGTTACTTAACTTTAAAAAAAATGGCGAGAGTACGGTGACCCTGAGAGCTCAACACAGGCGTGTTGTTGCCATGGTTTGTGACTCATTAAGGGATGGAAGAAATACTTGTATTTGAACTCTCAGGCCCGCTGTATTACTCTGCATGCAGTACCAATAACTCAACAGTGAGATGCTGAGAATGGCAGACCAGTTTTAACAAGTCATATCAGCAAAAACTGGCCAAGCAAAGCAACCAAAAAAGTAGTAATGTCATTGTGACATTTTACATCTTAATATATGATCTCCTTTCTACGTTTGTCTGCCAAATAACTGCTTTGATAGGCTTTCCTCGAACAAGCCATTCCTGGCCACGGTCTGAGTCAGAGATTGGTTCTGTCAGTGTTGAAACTAGAGTCTGAACTGATATGGGATTTTTAAGACAGATGCCGATTTTCATATTTGAGCACATTAAAATCGGATATTCCAATATATTGGCCAATATTGTATTTTTTCTTCTTTTTACAACATTTTTTAACATTTGTTTCATGTAGTTATGAGACCTCACCATGATAACATGACATAATGAAGTTTAAAATAAACTTCTTTTATAGTGCCAAACACGTGAGTTGCCAACAGGGAAGTTGCAGAGTGTCTGGTGTCTGGTAGACAAACTATGCAACAGCAACATAACATAACATGCTAATGGGATCGATCCGTCTCTCTGTTTCTTTTTAAATTGTCATTTATCAGCTGTTATAAACACCATTACCAATTTTCTGCAGTTAGCTCAAATTGGCCAATATTATCGACCCACGGATTTATTGGTTGGGCTCTAGTTGCTACAATCCTCACTCATGGAAAATAAAAAGAGAAAATGTATGCAGTCAACTTACATGATTTTCTCTGGAGTAGTATGACAGAGTTGGAAATCTGCCTCTGCTTCTGAACTTGGAGCTCCCAACTATGACCGGAGGTGCGGCAGAATCGGGTACAAACAGGGCAGTGGGGTAAGTGTCACTCACCTTTGAAAACACCATAATAAAAGTCTAAGCTTCTGCCACGTCCATATTAGGATAAAATTGTACAACTGGTCATAGATGTCAGCTCACTGACCTTGTAGTGTTGGTTGACAGGGGAGAGTTTCCACAGGGAGTTTGGGAGTCCCATTCTGCTATAATCAGTGTTGACGTCCAAGAAGTCCCATTCCTGCCTTCTCTCCTCCTCATCCACGTTAGGCTTATAGGAGAAGCAATATAGCTCCTCGTAACTCTCTGCAAGGCACAATACTGGCTGCTAAACTTTGACGCACAAAACCTCCACTTTGTTCGAGTTAGACAGTCCAAAGTGTGGCAAAAGCAGAGGAAATGAAACCTAGAGGCTGACCACAACCTGGATTTTAAAGCTGGCATTGATATAATTAAGAGGGAGTAACATTTCTCATAACTTTTTATCAGCTGATATTTGTTTTTAAATATGTCCCTGTTAAAACACACATCTTCAACAAGGATCTTCCAAATTTGGTTAAAATGTATGGGGGAGGCAGGACATCTAATAATTGTCCAAAAATCCAACACAGAAATCAATATAGCTGTAAAGAAAAAAGCCATAATCAGAGGACAATAGTGCACCGAACCTCTGATATACTGGTCTGCTTCTAAGCCACATTTTAGCTATTACATCACCAAATCGGTTACATCACCTCTGGCGACATGATCACAGTTTACCTGGCTGGGAAAGACGCTGTAGGGACAGGTGAACGTCATGGCACTCGGGCTCTCGAGGTATGACAAAATGAAGAACCTGGAAGTTCTTGCAGTGAATGATCAGGGGACATCCTGAGGCTGTGGCGGCTTGTTTCTCTACGCTGGACACCAAACTGTGAAGCACCTGGTAAGGAAAATAAATGGCAGATATAGAGCATTTATTGGAAATGTTATATTGCAAACACATTGTGCAACGTGATGCAGCATATGCACACGTTGTGTCTTGCACTGTATTTGAGGTCTTCTGACAACCTACAGTTTTAATGTTTCTCCAAACTGTTTCTGGTCCTTCAGCCTAATGAAATGTTGCCTACCCATGTTTCATTGCGCGCTCCAGCTGCGTTCTCCACAAAGATGGTGTGAGTGGCTGTCAGGTAGATGGTGCCCACCGTACTCCTTCTAGGGGAGACTCGGTCAAGCAGCCTGACGTTCTCCACCTGGAGGGGGGAAAGGAAGAACAACATCAAACAGCCGCATCCTCATAGAGGAGCTGTGACACAGCTGTATACTCGTATGTTAACTGAGTGCGGCCAAATGTGGCTGATCGCTGCAGGAGAGGACAGTGGCTGCCTACGTGGCCGACACAGCACACGCCCTTTAATTAAGCCCGTGTTTGTTTAATGATTGGAATTGAAACTCTGCGGTCAGCGCACATGACGGTGTGTGCTGGAGTGCCACTGGAGGTACAGCGCGGAAATGGCAGCTAATCACTGTAAACTAATACCTTTGGTAGTCGGATGTGCTCCATCGGCAGCTGAGAGATGAGCCGCAGCTTCCTGCGATCACTGGACCTGTTACAACACACCTACCGACAGTACAACATGTGTACAATAGTATTACAATCGGCTGTAGCTTAGCTTAAATGGTTAATGTTGGGTGTCAGTAAGCGCGCAGGTAACCCCTGCCATAATATTGCCATTGTCGTCTTCACGGGAGCCGGACAGCCGGGTCCTAAAGCCCGCCGGATATGTAACGTTAAAGGGGATTTCAGGCTCCTGCTGACCAAAATTTACATATCTGAATATGAGGTATTCACTGAGAAAAAAGTAAGTAAATTCAAGACAATTACTGATCTCAAGTCATTTAAGAGGAATGGGTGTCACCGCACGTCTTCACTGAAATTACTAATTACATTAATTGCTAAACGAAGTGGTTCATTGCGGAGTAAGCTAGCTAAATTCAGCTAACCTGAAGATGGTGAGAGTAACGTTAGTTTTGTTCAGAATTGTTTTTTTGTTTTTTTTACAGAAAGGACAATGGTATTTGTTACTTTCAGCATAATAGCTTTCATCCCAGCTATCAAAGTAATTTACAATAAACAATGTACAGCTGTGATGCTGGTAAATCCAATTAACTTAGCTGGCTGAAATGGACTACAGCTGCAATGATTAATCAATCGCCAACTATCATCAGATAAATAATCAATGATTCGATTTATCGGTTAAAGTAATTCTTTAAGAAAATTCTCAGATTCCAGCTTCTGAAATGCAAATATTTTCTGGTTTTCTATGCCCGTAAACTGAATATCTTTGGTTTGTGGACAAAACAAGATATGAATGAATGTGTTAGTTGCAGTCCTAGTATGGACAAACCCTGAACTTATTCTGTTGGTTCCAAGGGAGGTTCAAGATTAATGTCTTAATTTAACATTGCTCAGTGTTCATTCAAAATGTATTTGTTTATAAAATATTTCTATGGACAGTGAACATTTTGAGCCAGTCACAGACCCTAGACACTGCTTTCCCTTGTCATTGCCAGCTCTACAACATAATTTCTAAGCTGTCAGCAGGAGACATTCACAGACACAGCTCTTAGTTTTGAGATAGCATAGCTGGCCAAGTTTGACCTAAAATGAGTCCATCTGTACTTTTAAAAACTTTATTATTTGCTCTGCATGACTCTGAGAGCAAAGTCAAAACTGCTATCATCTGTGCAACAAGCCCAGATGTTAAAGGGTGTGTCACAAAGTAGGCCAGCAGACAGTTTAAAATGTTATTTAAAGGCAAAATTTATAGGCTGAAGTATTGCACATTCTGGCACTGAGCATAAAATATCTAGAGTTTGCTTAAGTGATTGCACTGTTAAACGGAGAATGAAGCTATTTGGAGAAGTTCCCCAGTGCATTCACAGATAAATCCAATGATTTAAACTGGATGTATACGCATTTTATCTGTATACATACACCCACACTGAACTGATTCAGTTACTTATTGTAATGTATTTTTAAATTCAGCAGTATTTTGCACACCAGTGAGATGGGGAGCCATCTGTTGCAGGACAGTAGACAGAAAAAAAACAATAAAACTAATTAGTTAAACTAAGCAGAAGTGATTGACTTACTGACGCCTGGCAGCCCTGCTACACGCCTTCTCCTTCTGCACTGCATTCATGAATGAGGAACCAAGAAAAGCTTGATTATCCAATGATTACAAAAACCAATTCAGTTCTGATACTGTCACACAGATCAGATAACGCACCTCTGTTTAGATAATCATATTATGTGAATACTAATTAAGCCTATCCAGCCTTGATGATTGAACTGATATTATTCATGACTGATATCTGCTTTATCACCGGCACATTGGAGTAGTTGCCTCATGTAAAAGGCCAAACAAAGATATGAAAAGATCATGACAGTGCATAGGGTAAGTTTTAAACCCAGATATTTATTTAGGGTTGTAAACCTGTGAAATCCCCTGCTCATATCAGCCAGTTTTATGGTAAACTACAGTACTGCGCAAATGCTGGAAAGTAAGAATGCTGTCAAAAAAAGACATGTCAATAGATTATGTTTATCCATCATATCATTCATGAAATACAAAATGAGTTAACAGAAGAAAAATCTAAATGAAATACATTTTTGGTGTGACCACCCTTTGCCTTGAAAACAGCATCAATTCTTCTAGGTACACTTGCACAAAGTCAGGGATTTTGTAGGCATATCATCAGATGTATGAATAAACAGTTGTACCAAATAGGTGCTAATGATCACTAATTCAATAGGTTGAAAGACAATCATTAAATGAAACATAAACATGTGTCAGAAGAATACGACTGGGTGAGGAACACCCAAACTCCGTTAACAAGGTGAGGCCAAAAGTCAGATCATGGCAGTGAGCATAGCCACAAGACATAAGGTAGTTACACTGCATCAGCAAGGTCTCTCCAAAGCAGAAATTCCAAGGCAGATAGTGGTTTCCAGATGAGCTATCTTTTTAAGAAGCACAAAGAAATAGGCAAGGAAACTTGCTGCGGCAGATGAAAGACGCATCATGCTACCCTCCTTACTCCCTTCCTGGCGAGTTCCTTCAAAAACTTTGTACAAGTGTACCCAGAAGAAGTGATGCTGTTTGGAAGGCAGAGGGTGGTCACACCAAATATTGATTTGACTTAGATTTTTCTTCTGTTCATTCACTTTGCATTTTGTTAATTGATGAACATAATCTATTAACATGTCCATTATTGAAAGCATTCTTACTTTACAGCATTTTATCCCACACCTGCCTTAAACGTTTTCAGAGTTTTCTCTGTGTGGAATTCATTTTTGGAAGGACTTTGCAAGGAGTGCAGTCAGGACACAACCCACGGGCCAAAAGATTCCTGGACATCAGAGATCATCTTTAAAGAATCTGTTACTGTTGCCAAATGTGTCGAAACAAAAGATTGATGACATTCAATGTATTGTAAACCACACTGAAGTTGTACAGCGACCTATTACATTTATCTTTGTGTAAATGTAGTATTGAAACACTACTACACAAAAACCTACAAGCACTGAACTGGAAAAGACTTGTACAGTGACCTAGATAGAGACAGGAAATCACTTTTAGCAGATCAGGGAGAGGGGGTCCTCAGGATTAATGCATCCACAGATAATACTTCATACTCATACCTAATAAAAATAGTATTAAGTCAAACAGGTAGTGTCTTCAGGCTTCAGTCCCCAGACTGCTCTTAAGATGTAATATGAAGAGGCTTAGTACCATTTCATTAAATTAAACATATAAGCCATGGCTAATACGAGCCTACTAAACAAGTTTCTATTCTATTTTTATATTTACATCTTTACATTTTTCCATGGAGCTACACTACTTAGAATCAGAATCAGAATCAGCTTTTATTGCCAGGTATGTGTACACATACGAGGAATTTGGCTCAGGATTGTACATTGCTCACGATGTGCTTACTTATACAATAAATGAATGAAAAGTTGATTCAGTGAATCTTAACATGGGACTGGGACATTTAGCCTTTATTTGAATCAAACATAGCTATTTATTGACTTTTTCATATTTATTTTGACTTTATTTTCTTCATAATTCACAAATTATATCTGGCCCTGTCTTTGACTTCAGCATGTCCATATTAACTAGTTATATTGTTGTCAAGTTGAGGTCTAAGTATCTTCCTGGCCCAAATACTGCTGTTAATCTTGAGGTCGCCCTTGCTGTCTTGATTCTACTCAGACCTGTGGCCGGCGTTGTCAGTAATTGTGCACTCTAACATTTCCTGGTGACACCAGTGTTAACTGGAGCGAGCAGTCCCTGTGTCCGCAAGGCAAACACCACTCAATCTGTTGACCATATCCAGGTTTTTGAAGCTAGGTCACTCTACCATTGGAGGGCAAATGCATTCAATTGGCTTCACAGAATTAGCGCATGTCAACAATGAGATACGGTGAGCCAGTGACTCCTTTCCATCTTTTCCATGGTTACAGTAACTACCCACATGTGCTCGTTTCAAAAGAGTATTTTTGCGGCCCAGGATGACATTATTCCATCAATGCAAATCATTTGTGTAATCCTGAATTGTGCAAGAAAAATATATAACATATAAAAAGGTGCTGCCACATATTGTGTGTTTCGTATGACAAAAGATAATACAGCAGTGATGCTTATTATATTAATTATATTGTTTAGTTAGTGTAGCAAAATGATTATGTGATTCACCAGCTTCACTGATCTATTGCAGTTTTTTCCAGTGCACTAAAGCACTTTGTTAAAGGATGCTCAAATACACAGGATATTTTAGAATATGTTTTCCTCAGTTTCATGCACCTCAGTCATTTGATGTGAGCCATACCTTCCTATCAGTGCAGACTTTTAGGTCTATGTTTTAGATGTAATGTGTGTGTGTTTAGGACAAACAGCCAGCATTAACTACAAAAAAAAACTTTGACTTTCCCATCAGCATGCAGCTCCGATAATCAGCCCCTGCAGCCAAGGTTTGGTGGGCGACAGGCCACGACATTTGGCTGCTTGGTTGGATGGACAAACTTAAAGAGAACTGGCTGTTGTCATGCCACAGAGACTCAGGTCTGCGGGTTGGACGGTGTTTCTAGCGACCAGCTGCCACCTTCCCACTGAGGTCTCAAGCTGGTTTGAGCTGGTCTTGGCATAAATTCTCTCCACTGCAAACTCAACCTTAATTGTAAATCGCAGGCAGTGTTTGTTGGAAAATTGTGACTTTTTTTCCCCTCCAAGAGCTCAAGCTTGTAACTGAAGTTGCTGTGGAGATGCCAGGGTTTTGGTGGTGTACCACAGTGAGTCGTGCTATTGATTTTGTAACGTCCACGGGTCCAATAGCTCAGGGAACATTGAGCAATACCTATCTTCCATTAGGAGGACTTAACCCACCAGTACTGTAGCTCGTCCACCCTTCATTGACCAATCAGTACCCATGCTTTTAGCAGCACTCCTGTGAGCTGCACTGGGTAAACACAAGTGTCTGCCTCAATATTTGTCAACGCCAGTTGCCTAACCATTTATCAGTAGTCAGTAAGCATCTGGGCAACTGGGATCTATTCGGCCTGAGTGTGCATTAAATCACAAATTCTACCATCAAGATTCCTTCCTTGCTTCTCTGTCTTGCTGTGTGATCCCAGGATAAGAGCTTATGGTGCAATGCTGTCTCCACACAGTTTTACTCCCTCAAACCTCAAGCATGGAGGTGCCCCCCCCCCCCAAATCTCACCCTAATTCCCCAGGGTCTCCTCCTCCCCTTGTCTGCCTGCTCAGGGGACGTCACTCTGGCTGCGGTGGGACTGGAGGCTGAGTCTAGGGGCAAGGCAAGGGCAGATCCTATTAAGAAATACGGGGGACAGAGGGGAGGCGTAAAAGTACTGCTCTGCGCAGTGTACATGCCAGCATATGAACGAGTGTTTAGCACAGTGCTGAGGCAGAGTTTCGAGGCAGCAGTTCATGGGATCTGTGGATGTAAATTGACTTTTACCTGTGGTTCATGTGCAGCTGATCCGCTGTGACTCTCTGCACAAGCAAGCTGGAAGAAACGCACAGACACATCTAAGAGCCATCTCTTTTTTGGGCCGATTATATCCACACAGTCATTCTGACAGGTAGGTGCATGTCTCTAATGAAATAGACAAAACGTTTGCAACAGTGGTTGTACGTTCATTTGCAGTAGCTGTGAGTCGTTTGTGACATTCAACATGTTAAGACTAAGATGTGACCTAGATATGGCTCTCACTGTACAATGTAAAATACACATGCAGGTTAACATCTGCATATTTGCAATGTCAGTTCCCAGAGTTTTCACTTGTAGCAATCTGATTTTGGTCTCTACGATTTCATCCACAGTATTCTCGGAGACGCTAATAGAGCACTTATTGTAATTTTAATGAGCTGTCACATCCAAAACTCATTTCTCTTGGCCTGTAAGAAACACACTGGAGATCAATGCACATTTGGATGGTTGTCAGTGTAAATTTACGGTCAAGATAATCGAAGTGTCGGTTCAAATAAGAAACCTTAGCTTCAAAAGCAAGCTAGAAACTATTCATTCGGGGCAAGCATAATTCATTCATCATTTATCATATTGTATTCATGCAAATATTTTAGGCAAAGTCCCCAGCCATCTTACTAATGAAAAGAGACATTTTTAGATACAAGACCGTGAAAACAAAGAGGACTTTGCAGTTTGTCTTTTTATGTCCTTAAAGTAATTAGTGAAGAGAGACACTGGAATTTCTTTATTGTGGTGCATTCGTGGTCCCCTTATGAATGCAGCTCTTTGAGTACTTAGATCTGCACCATAACCCCACACAATAGGTTTTAATGGGACACGACTCTATGAACTTTACCAGGCTACAGCACTTGGCAGAATTCCAAAAATGCATGTCATCGTTTGTAGGGTTAACATCCCCTAACCCCACCTTTGTTTCCTCCCCACGTGTTACGCAACTCTTTTTTTTGCAAGAGAGCAAGCTGCAATGTAAAGCAGATGGAGTCAAAAGAAACTGTGCTCACGGGCCTGACCTTTGGTTTCACAATTCTTGCACCTTCTATTGAATGTTAGAGCAAATATTGATGCTAAGATAACGAGTAGTAGTAGAGATCTACTGATCCCCCCCACCCTTTAAGTATGACTTGTTGAGATTTTTCAAATACTGTAATATTTATGTTTCTCTGCACCTTAGAGGGCCTCATGCTGCGTGCACACACACTTGTACAGCAACACATTTTCAAATTCAAATTACCCAATAAATAAAAGATTTCTTGATGCCGAAGGGGACAACGGAACAACAACAAAAAAAGTTCTTTTACACACAGTAAAGTAGGCCAAACCTATACTGCGCAGGTATTTCCAGTTATTTCACAGTTATTTCTTTTTCTGTCAGCAGGTATCAACATGCTTGACCAGGTTCTGTCATTCGGTCGCTCTCTGGTGCGCCGGAAAGTGGTCGACCTGAGTAGCCTGGAGGACTCAAAACTGTGCCGCTGCCTGGGAACCGTCGACCTCATCGCCCTGGGGGTGGGCAGCACTCTGGGCGCCGGCGTCTACGTCCTGGCTGGCGAGGTGGCCAAGGGCGACTCGGGCCCCAGCATTGTCATCTCCTTCCTAATTGCTGCCCTAGCCTCCGTCATGGCTGGCCTGTGTTATGCTGAGTTTGGCGCGCGTGTCCCCAAGACCGGCTCTGCTTACCTTTATAGCTACGTGACTGTAGGAGAGATCTGGGCCTTCATCACTGGTTGGAACCTCATTCTCTCCTATGTGATCGGTGAGTTGATGACAATCTTTGAATGACATGTCATTTAATGATACATATTCTTCATCGTGTCTGGGTTGTTTTTTTTTGTTTTTTTTACTTTCTTACAGGTACCTCCTCAGTTGCCCGGGCTTGGAGTGGCACATTTGATGAAATGATTGGAGGACACATAGAGATATTCTGTAAAACCTACTTCAGCATGAACTCTCCTGGTTTGGCTCAGTACCCCGACTTCTTTGCCGTCTGCCTGATACTGCTGCTATCTGGTAAGGCAGCAAGGCTGAGAATCATAAAAGTTGATAAAAGTCTATATGTTGGTACAGGGGATGCGGGGAAGGACAGAAATTAGGTCCATTTAGTTTAAAAGAGACGACTTTCATGAGCCACAGCTGGCAAAATCCAGTAAAGAGATGGCAGGATATTGTGTGTGGTAAGTGCTTAATATCCCCTTCTTTTTAAGAACTGCCTGATCACCCTGCTAGCACCAAGCTACTTCACTTTCCCACAGTCACAATTGGGAACTGCCCAGTACAAGTACAGTTTCTTTACAACCTCAAATCACTGAGAAGCACCGCTGGCATTTCAGTTAAACTACAACAAACATCACAGTATTGAACTGAGCTGTGTTGCCTTTTTGCTCATCCCAGGACTCCTGTCGTTTGGGGTGAAGGAGTCAGCCTGGGTCAATAAAGTCTTCACGTCCGTCAACGTGCTCGTACTCTTGTTCGTCATCGTCTCCGGCTTCGTCAAAGGAGACACGCACAACTGGAAGATATCTGAAGAATCCCTCATAAACGTCACCATAATTACAAGGTAAATTATTCATTTGTTAACTATTACAGTTGTTTATCTGTGTAGCCATTTAATGCAAAGCTGCTCCCTAAACAACATACACAGAATTACTATCACTGTTGGCCTGGATTGTTTGTGCTTATGTAGTGCACCTAAATTTTTAGTCCAAATCTTGTTATAAAATTAAATATAAAATGTTTCAGGAACATTTCAGTGACGGCCAACGTGACCAGTGACTTTGGGGTTGGAGGATTTATGCCCTTCGGCTTCAGCGGCACCTTAGCTGGAGCTGCCACCTGCTTTTACGCTTTTGTTGGATTTGACTGCATTGCGACTACAGGTGAGCCATTGACAGGTGGTGATTAAGTGTGATTTAATGTGGCCAAAGCTAAAGGCAAAGATATTTGTGTGTCTGCGGGTGACAGGTGAGGAGGTGAGGAACCCCCAGAGAGCCATTCCCATTGGCATCGTGGTGTCACTGACCGTGTGTTTCCTGGCGTACTTTGGTGTGTCAGCTGCGCTTACGCTGATGATGCCCTACTACCTGCTGGATGAGAAGAGCCCTCTGCCCATGGCCTTTGAATATGTGGGCTGGGGCCCTGCCAAATACGTGGTCGCTGCCGGTTCACTGTGTGCCCTCTCTACCAGGTAACCACTGGATTTGCTTTTGTATAATAAGTATATCAAACATCAATATTCATGGTAGAAAATGCAAAAAGTTGTACATTTACTGTGTCAGCAGAATTTACAAAATTTAGTTTTTGATTGATGTGCATGTTATAAATGGGTGATAATGGAAAATGAGATCTGGTCGTAGGGATACATATATATGTCTATGTCTTGTTATTGGATGTAATCCTGTTGCTAAATGGGACATAGTGGGCGCAGTGCTTAATTGTCTCTGTTTTCAGATTCCTGCATGTCTTTGAATTATGCTTATTTATAATTAAAGTATCATAAATAAGGTGGGCAAGTTTGTCTCAAAACAATATATTGGTGTGACTTCATTCTGTCTTTCTTCTCTGGTGGATGCCTCCAACCCTTTGTGACCAAATTTGACTTGAACAAATTCAATTTTGATCAATGCCTGCAATTGGTGTTTAGGCTGTTACTTTGGGGTCCGTCTTTGGCAGTTGTTTTCACACATTCCAGCAGTTGTGAAAACTCTTTAACACACATTGTGGTGCTTTTATATGTTTGGACTAAATGCTTACACTCCTGGGTAATGTAATTATTCAAGGGCCTGTGAAAATCCAACTCCAAAGCAGCTCTGAAAACTGAGAAAAACAACTAAAATCTACTTGCAACATAAAAATATGACTGTTTAAAGACATTAGGATATGTAATTTCCCCTTAAAAGCGGGAAAAGTTCCAACAGGGAAGAAAGCCACTGGTTGTAATCATGCTCTGAAGCTTTGATGATGTGATTGTGTAAGTGTGTGTGTTTGGGGCTCTTGACTAACGTGTTGGTCTTGCATGTCTCCGCTGTCTCATGCAGTTTGCTGGGCTCCATTTTCCCCATGCCTCGTGTAATCTATGCTATGGCAGAGGATGGGGTGCTTTTCAAAGCCTTAGCCCGAATCAATCCTAAGACGAAGACCCCACTTATTGCCACTATGACCTCCGGTGTAGTAGCAGGTGAGAGCCGGGGGAGAATCCAGTGAGATCACTCCTGCTAATCTTTCTCCACCAATCAACTGTGAAAGACATGGTCAAAGAGGCAGATAATCATTTGGGTTTTTTCTTCCTGAAACTGACTTTCTGCTATAACTTATCCAGCTTCAGGAGGTTTTCCTACCATATACACATTTTGTTCTTTCACAGTTGTGCAGGTGTCACGTTTTCTTTCCAGAATGCCCTCAACTTAACCACCAACCCTCTTCTCCCTAGCCTGTTGGGCTCCATGTTCCCTCTGCCGCGCATTCTGTTTGCCATGGCACGAGATGGTATTCTGTTCAAATTTATGTCCAAAGTGAGTAAGCGCCAGTCGCCTGTGGCTGCCACCTTGGCGGCAGGTACCACTGCCGGTAAGCTCCCGAGACGAGGACCCGCCTATCATGGGGTTGTATCGTGGACTTGTTTGGGGTTTTAATCTATGCACGTGGTGGTGGTTACTGCATGCTGAATTTGGTGATGGTGTTTCCAAAAGCATGTGAGAAAACGTTACACGCCAATAAGTTCATGGACATTTATTATATTTTGTTTCAAAAATGTGTTCACCACTTTAGTCCATCTGGCTTTTATTCACTTTTTTAAATAAAAAAAAAGAAAGAGAATCAGCTACTGGAAAGTAAATGAACCAGAGAGGTGCTGTGGTTGTATTCATATTAAAATCATTACACCAGTACTCCACACCAGCCTTTTCACAATCATCAAATGTAATGAAAGGTTTCTGCAACTAGTTTAAAATAGTAATTTTTGTACTTTTTGACAACTTGACGCCTCCTTTAATTTTTGTTATTGCTGACCTGAGTGCTTTAACTGAAGTGAAGCAGTGATGAATAAGTGTACTGCAGGGTGTGTTGGAACACAATGACATCACTGTTGGGTGTGGTTACAGTTGCAACAGAGTACAGTGAAACAGGATTGAAGCTTTCCACCTGAAACAGCAGTGAAACAGTTCTTCAGCCTGCTGTTAAATTAGTCTTAAAGTCTAGTGACTTATACTTTAAGTAGATATTTTCCACTTCTAATAATAAAATAAAGAAGAAATCCAAACAGTTAGACTTTGTGTGGTGTAGTGTGCATACAATGTTACAAATGTCTACTTCTGAAGGTTTCCTAAGGTGATGACCCTGTGAATTGACAGGCAGATGTAAACCACAGGAAGGACCCGGCACACCAACCCTCCCAGAGCCAGAGCACAGGCCATGTACTGAGCAACTAGTAGAAGTGGGCAGGGGAGCTTTCTTTGTTATTGTTTTTAATGTAATGTTGTGAGGAGCAGCGCTCTGTGTTTGGACTGTGCTGCTGAGATCAGCTCCATACTGCAGTCTGGCACTGAGATACATGCGAGGGAACGCCACATTGTCTCTCACATCAAACAACACTTGGTAGGGAGATGATTACAGCTGTCAGGGATGCATTTAGCTCTTTTGTGTTTTCTTATTGTGAAAACATCTGCATGAAATTTAATTTGCATCTGTTCATGGGTGTTTGTTGGAGGGTGCATCTTTTCCATTTAGAAATGCAAGTATATCAGTGTTGCACATGAATGTTGTAGTGTATTTTGTAAAAATGATTGCTGCAGTAATCAGTAATGATACTATTTTTTTAAACTGTTCATTTTTAAAGGTGAAAGTGTTTGCGTTTATGTTTATTGTATTTCTTTTGCTTGCTATAGCCATCATGGCTTTCCTGTTTGACCTCAAAGCTCTGGTTGACATGATGTCCATTGGAACTCTGCTGGCCTACTCGCTGGTTGCTGTGTGTGTACTGATTCTCAGGTGGGTACATTCATAAATAACTCAAAACAACATTGCTTAAAAGACATATTATTTGTGCAACATTGTGAAACAGCTTCTCTTATAGCTTTTCCTAAATCCCACAGGTGTGATTACCTGGTGGTGTAACATACGTCTCTAGTTATTGCATCACACTGGTGATGTAAGAGCTGTGAATGCTCCCATTGTATGAATGTGAAGTGGCTGCTAGAGGGAAAGAAGGTGTTTACTTATGTTTCTGTACTTGCTAAACTC
This sequence comes from Micropterus salmoides, assembly GCF_014851395.1. Taxonomy (NCBI): domain Eukaryota; kingdom Metazoa; phylum Chordata; class Actinopteri; order Centrarchiformes; family Centrarchidae; genus Micropterus; species Micropterus salmoides. The sequence goes on from NW_024044237.1 coordinate 10,582,927, forward strand.
TGGACGTGCTGTACACCTCTGTTGGTTGTACCAAAGTGACTCAATACCGCCGCCACAGTAAACACAGACACAGTGTAGATTTATAGACCTCGGCTGTTAGTAAGTAAAACCAAACTGTTTCACAGTGGAAGTAGTTTGCAGCTATATAAAGAATATACTGTATATAAGCAGGTAGTACGTCGAGACACTGAAAACACTTTGTGACAATTTTACTTAGAGTACAGCAGTGTGGCTTTGAACTGTGGTAAACAAACTTATGACCTTTGATGACTGTCGTCCAGGTACCAGCCTGATGGAGCCCTAGTGCGGCGGGCCGCTACCAGTGAGAGGGACTACCTGTCCTCTGAGGAGGGTGAGTCTGACCTGACAGAGTCGGAGTCCCACCTTAACATGCTGAGAGGTGGCAGCTCCGCCCTGCAAACTATCCTCCACCCTCCCGTCTCACCCTCTGAGCATTCCTCAAGCGTGGTCAACATGTCCATCTGTGTGCTAGGTAAGCAGGCCAGGTTAAAAAATCATGTTTTTATGATGTAACTAAGAACGTCTGAATCACGGATGTGCTTTCAAACCACAGTGCTGGTGGTTTGTGTGGTCAGTTATCTCACCACGTACCACATCAGCTCCATCCTCGGTATGGAAGTGTGGATCCTGGCATTGCTGACCGCGTGTCTCCTCATCTTCAGCAGCTGCGTCTTCATGGTCTGCAGGCAGCCTCAGACCAGCAAGAAGGTCTCCTTCATGGTGCGTGGCAGCTCAATAAGTCATCCATTCTCATACCAAGTCCTGCACTATGGAATGTGACTGTAACACATTACGAATGAATTGATGGTAGATTTTGTGCTTTTTGCCACCACAGGTTCCTCTTCTGCCTTTTCTGCCCATTCTGAGTGTATTTGTCAATATTTACCTCATGGTTCAGCTTAGCGGAGACACGTGGATACGTTTCTCTGTGTGGATGGCTGTGGGTGAGTGCCAGTCCAAACAATTACCAACAGCCATGACCCATTATAAATATTTAGGAATAGTTTGACAGTTTGGGGAATATGCTTATGTGCTTTTTTGTCTAGAGTCAGATGTGAAGATACCACTCTCACGTGTATGCTATGTATGAAGCTAGAGCAGAGATGGTTAGCTTAGCTTGGAAACAGGGAGAAACGGCTCTGTGGAAAGTTATTCTGTCTCGACTGGGAGCAGTGACTGCTTAAAGGGAGCACAGTTCAGCATGTAACCCCCCTTGTAGCACCACGACGTGAGGACTTGTACAGATTAAACAAACAAGATCTTTAGAAGGTGCCGGCAGTTTGAGTTTGTTTTGAGCCAAGCTAGCTCTTTCCAGTCTTTATGCTAAGCTAAGCATGGCCCGCCTGGAGCTTTATATTTAGCGGACAGATATGAGAGTGTTATTTATCTTCTCATCTAACAAGAAAGTGAATATTTTCCTAAATGTCGAACTTTACCCTCAAAGCCGGCATACGTCACATCTTTTTTCCGACACTTTTCTCAGGTTTCCTGATCTACTTTGGCTACGGCATCTGGCACAGTGTGGAGCGTCAGCGCCAACTCCAGGGTCCTTTAAACAGCAACAGCGCCCAGGAGCACAGCAAGACCAGCAGGGAGAATCAGGTTGATGTAGGTGCAGCTGGAAAAGACCAGGAGCGTTTCATCTGCCCAGAAAAAACAAGCCAGTGTTAAAGTTCACCAGCTCATTGACAGACCCTGTGAGGTGACAGGTGCATAAAAGCACACAGCAGCTCTGCCTTGATGCACCTGTTCATACAGCTTCACCACATGTGCCTCAGTCACAAGCACATTCAGTCTGCGAAGGCCGTATTCGTATCAACGGCCACATGATGAGGCGACGCTCCATCCCTGTGATGGAACCACATGCTGTAGGTCACTTTGTGCTTTATGGGTAGCATGGAGGCAGAATCAAAAGGACAGGTAACACACTGGAGTGTGATGTTGATTTCCTTTTAACACTGAAGGCTTCAATGCACGACTGCAGAAAAGCATTTCTGTTTCACTGTAGACTTGAGTTTTTAGTGGGCTTTTCTGTTAATTTTGATATTTTAAGCATGTTTGTACAGGTGGGGTTTTAAATGTAAAGTCTTGGAAATCTGTGTTATCCATTTGATGAATGGATATTATTAGATTGGAGCACCTATGGTGGTTTCATTCAGCACAGGTTTGCTTTTTTAGTTTTTCTTGATTTAATCTATGAACTGTTACGATCTGAATATGAAGATTGTTATTTGATATGGAACTCTTCTCAAAACATATCTGTAGTTTCTTTTTTCACTCTATCTGATTTCAGTTTGCTGTATTTTTCATTTTTTGTGCTATTTTGACACAGCTGCAGGACATGCAACGTTCATATAACCTTCATGAAATTATTCTATCTTAAACAGAGTACTCTGCCACCTAACAAGAAGCACAACAATTAATTACAAGTTAAAGTACATAGAAAACATCTGTCTTGCGACATAATTTAGATGAACTGTGCATTTTTTTCAGGTTAATTCTCTTGTATTCAGTGTCTTACTTCAAGATTGGTGTCTGTGTTGCTTTATAACCAATTTAAAGAGACTTTTTGTGCTGAACTGCATAAAGATTCAGTGCATTCTTTCCTCTGGGTGCTTAGGGGCCACCCTGGTTTTCTTGTACTATGAATTGTACAGTAAGGCTCAGTGAGCTCTAGTTTACAGTAGAAACTTGCGTGATCGTTCACCTGTACTGCCAGGTATTTCACACCATCTGATGTGGAGAAATCCTTCACTTTTCAAGAGGTCAGATTTGGATCGGTTTGACTGATGTCTGCCGTGCAGTGGTTTAAATGAATGTGGAACAAATTCAGAAGCTAGTCTCTACATTAACAGTGTAGAGTCTTCCAGTGAGGTTACAGGATAAAGTAACATAGAAGTAACCATGATGTCATGATGTAGTATCGCCTGTTAACAACTACATAGAGTACAATAAATGTATTTTCCAGTAAGACAGTGTTTGGTGTTTTATTATATCATTATTGTCTCATAGTAGATGTCTGAAAAACTACTTTCAATGAAATCTGGTGAAAAAGTTGGGCCATGAATCATAAAAGAACTGATTCATTTTGAATGTAGATGACGCCACCATGTGGTAATTCAGAAAATACTATTTTGTTATTCTGCCAAGTCCAACACATAGGCGTCATACAGTGGTGGAAGAAGTATTTTGACTCAAGTCAAACTACCAGTGCCGCAACATAGAAATACTACTCTACAAGTAAAAGTCCTGTTTTCAAAATCCTATTTTAGTAAAAGTATTATTCTGCAAAATATACTTACAATATCAAAAGTAAAATTACTTGTTCTGGAGAACAATGGCTGTGGCTGGTGCAATTTTATATATGACGTTATTAGATCATTACTGATGCATCAGTGTGTAAGTAGCATTTTATTGTTGTAGCTGGTCAAGGTGGAGCCAGTTTTAACTACATATACCTACTGTTAGCAACTGCTAGGTTGTTTAGTTCAGTTATTCCCATCTTAAGGGTCAGGCTCCCTTCAAAAGGTCACAAGCTAAATTTGAGGATACATGAGATGATAACAGGGTTGGAAATAAGAAAAACAAAATACTGTTACACAAATGTACATTCATATCTTGGGCTGTTTTTTTTGTGAAATATGGGATGATTTTACCTTTTTAACTATTTAACTGAAACCATTTGAGAAGTTTAGAGGAGAAATGTCTTTCTGAAAATGGATTGGGGACCAAACAACCTTTTTTTTGTGAGAAATCACAAGCCAAAAAATGTGTTGTATTTTTTTTTGTTTATTAGATCAAATCTCCAGCTGCAAAGTAACAGGTAACATCAGCTGTCAGATACATTTAATGAAGTAAAAAGTACAATATTTCCCTCTGAAATGTGAAGTAGAACTATAAAGTAGCTATAATATAAAAAGCTTCAAAGTTGTACTTAAGTACACCATTTACATACACCACTACATGTCGACACTGAGTAAAGTCATACATATAGGCCAAACACTCATTCAAAAATGAAATGTTTTTAAATTAAATTATTTTTTTTTAAATTTCACACCTTTTTCCTACAACCAGTTGCAAATTCTTGTAGGCACAGCCTGTTTGACATGGAGTGCAGTAACTCTTAAACATAATGTGTAAATTTAGTTGACCTATTCAAATACTTTTTAATAGCCAATTCTCAGTGGCCACGAGTCTGACTATAAGTATCCTTGGTCCAACAACTATGACAAACCAAACAGCAATGTTTTCTAGTATTTTCATGTAGATCTGGGACCAGATGCAGATCGGAAAAGCATCAACTTTTATTTCATGCTTTCTAGTTTTATACAGTAAATGATCTCTGTATATAGAGATTTATGGGAAAGGAGCAGACTAACACTAAATGATCTGAATCATGAAGAGCACTACTTTCTAAGTCTGAACTAAAGTTAAAATAGACCCATTTAGTGATGTTGCAGCAAGTGTTAACCATGAGCAGTCAACAACAGCAACACACCTGCTGTTACATCACTAGCTAGGATGTTGCGAGGGACGAAACACGTGAAATTATGAACCCCTCCAGAGCAGCACAGCAGTGGCTGTCTGATTCGTTGATTGGCTTTTGAAGGATAAGTTCACAATTTTTCTTCAAATCTTTCAAGTCTATCTCATCTCTTACTCACAAGCCTATACAGTACGTACATTGAAAGGGTTATTGGTCAGGAGGAACAAGTACAGAGATCAAAAACTGTTTCAATATGCATGAGGGAATGTGAGTTAGTGTTTTTTGATAGACTTGTGAAGAAATGTGAAGCTATCCTTTAAAAAGCACTACGATTCACACTCAGATCCAGCAGAGGGCTCCAGAGTACGTTGTTCTGCTCTTCAGGTCTGAGGAGAGGGAGTAAACAGATGGGCTCTAAATTCCCCCTTTCCTCTCAGTCTTTGAGGAGGATGGAGCTGGAAATCTAAACAGGGCTCTGGAGCGTGCAGAGTTCCAGCGAAGCTCCGAGCCTGACCTCCTTTTCCTACTGAGCGTGTCGCCAGATCTCTCCGGCCCCGCAGATCAGTCACCCCACTGACCACCCTGTCAGAACACTATGAAGCTCTGGGTTGTGCTTTGCATCGCTCTGCTCTGGGTGGAGATCCAAAATGGTGAGTAACATATGTCTTACAGATCAATGGGTGAAGCAAAATGATATCATGAGAACTACTATGAGGATTAGATAATCTGAGGTTGTGTATCAGCAGTGTGCACCAGTCTGTGATGGGCGTAGAATGGGAGGTAGATTCACAAAGAAGGAGGATATTCTTTTATGGAAAAGACAAACACTTCATTAATTTGTCTTTCATCAGGCATACATGCAACCAATCTGCGATATATGAATTTTATATAATGCATGCAAAAGGTGAAAGTTTGCACAAGAGTTGTATGAAGTTGTGTGAGTTTTTGTTAAGTGTTACTGCAGACCAACTCAAACCAGCTGCATCTGAGGCATGCAACAGGCGGTTCTAATTAACTGGCCTTTACGGCTGACCTTTCCTCTGAGTTTTCATTAAGGCTGCACTGGAGAATAAAACAACAAACCCTGAAAGTCTGCGCTGCAGACTGATCATTTTGTTCTTGTCCTTAATGGTTTGTGTGTTCTGTGCCTGCTGAGAAATACAGAGCATGCAGCTGAAAGAGACGCTGGCTTCTGGACTTTCTATGCCAGCAATAAGGATTTCACACTTCTTGTTGAACTGTTGTCACAGCTGAGAAACACGAAGAGTAGCTCTCCAGATGAACATACTGAACACTGTTTCTGTGAAGAATAGAGCCATAGTACAGTAACTGATGACTTTGTGACTTATCTTTGTAATATTTGTGCTCCTTGCCCTCTAACCGACCCTCCTTCCTCTGTGCCTCTGTGTATCCAGGTGCTTGCCAACAAGTCAAGAGGAGAAAGGACATAGGAGAGAACCGCATCCGGAAAAGGGAAAAAATGCCACACCCACACCCCAAACTAAAAGGTGGAGGAGGGAAAGGCCAGACCTTGTTGACCCAGGTTTTAGATAAGGGACGCTTCCTGCGCCTGGGCCAGAGTACAACTCTGACTCCTGGGAAGAACATGGAGCTGCGCTGCAAAGGCAATTCTATTGGATGGTCATACCCAACCCTCTTGGACACCTTCAACGACTCCCGCCTCAGGTGCTGGAAGCAGACACCAGTTGTTTATCATGCGATAAACTGATTTAAATGTGAAAGTCTTATATTTTTGTTTCCCGCCTCCAGCATCAAGCAGAGTGACAAGTATAGTCAGCTGATCCTGACGTCGCCCTCTGCTGCTGACACAGGGCCCTACAGTTGCTGGGTGATAGTGTGTGATGGCACAGAGTGTGAGAAGGACCACGAACGCACCTATGGCTCATACATCTATTTCACAGGTGATTAGATAGGATACATAACACATTGCACTAAAATAGCAAAGCAATAAGGGGATATTTACATGTTGTCACTTGTGACTTAAAGGTTCAGAGTGTAAGTTTAGTGGCATCTATTGGTGAGGGTTGCGCATTGCAGCCAACGACCCACTCACTGCTCACCCCTCCCTTTGCAAGCACACAGGAGAAGCTGCGGTGGCGACACGCTCTGTCGGCTCTTGTGCTAAATAATTTGTGTGGTCCTTCATTTTTCAAAATTTCTCTTCTCCTCTTACTTCTAACAAACCAGACAACTACTTCTTCTTCTTCTTCCTTCTTCTGTGAACGTGTTCAGTGTAGTGATGAAACACGCTCTGTAGAGAATTTTGTCCTTTTGGGCTACTGTAGAAACATGGTGCCGCAACATGGTGACTTCCATGAAAACATAGTTCTCATCAACTCTAATCATCCTTGTTTTTAGTCACAGCAGGCAGATTTCTGCAAAAACCCCAGCTCTGATAAACCCACTGTACACTACCTGCACAACACTAAATGGCAGATAGGCAAGTTAACTATAAGTTACTGATATTTCCCTCAGGAGTTGGAGGAGACCAAAACAGAGCTAAATGGAGCGTGAATATTGGACTAACATTTCCCCTGTGGACAGAAACACGACGCCAAATTAGTGTCATCAGCCGTCAGTGTTGTTTAAAAGTGTTTCCCCCAAGTGGCCAACAATCAGTTAATATAGGTTTAAGGAGTGGTTTGAGTCTGTGGTTGGAATGAAAACTTGCAGACAGTTCGGTCTCAATGGCACAAAGTTGGCCAACCATCTGCATCAATTTCATCAAACTGTTATATAAAACTATTATTAGTCATCAAGCCATAAACACAAGTTTTTTCAACTGATTTTTAGCCTTGTTGCTTTGCCTAGTGCCTACTTTATTAACCAATAATAATGTCATAAGTGACAATTTAAAAAAAACAGTGTGGTATTGAAAACATGCTGTGATTTATAATGAATGAGCTACTGGGGGTTGCCTTCTGCAAAAATACATAGCTGTAAATCAAACACATTTTTTTTATCTTTATGACAGGATGTTCTGTCTTCATGTAGGTGTATTTCTGAGAACAAAGGCACATCTGCACTTTATTTGCAGTGAAATACACTGACTGTTTGATGCCACACATCTGTCCCTCTAAACAGACAAAGACAACCTCTTCGTCCCTTCTGCCATCCACTTTGAGATCGTGTACCTGCGCCCAGACAGGCCTGCTGTGGTGCCCTGTCGTGTGACCGACCCGCAGGCTAAGTTGTCCCTGCACAGAGAAGTCCCTCCGGAGGAGATTGCAGCCAACGAGACGCTGGTGACCTATGACCCCACCAAGGGGTTTGTCCTGCAGAATCCCAGCCTAGAGCATCAGGGGGTCTTCTACTGCAAGGCTGTGAGCAAGGGCACCCCTCAGATCTCCACAAAGTACCAGCTGCTCTATGTGGAGGGTAGGGACGCAGCAAACACATATGATTCAGTATAGTCATTAATACAGAAACATATGCTAATGCATGTTGAATCAGTAACCAATTTCTCGTGCCTTTGACCGTCAAACGTGTGGACACTTGCCAACTGAAATGGAAACACAGTGCGGATTTATGAAATGGAAATTGTATGTGGTTTAGGTTAAATTAAGATGTAGGTAGGCAGACATATTAAGGTATTTGGTCATTCATATTTTTTTCTGTCTCTTGTTGACAGTTCCTAGCGGGCCACCATTTGTGAGCCTTGACGCCTCTGCGGAGTCTGCGAGAGGAGGCGACAACATCAATGTAACCTGCACAGTGCTGGGGGAGCCAGAGGTGGACGTGAGCTTCACGTGGTCTTACCCTGGTCAGGTAAAAGCAATATTAAAAACCAAGAGTCAAACCTGATTCAAGAAAACAGCCAGCAGCCTGTGTTTATACATTTCAGTTTATTACGGCACACAAACTTATCATGTTAGAACAAGAAACAATTCTTGTTATAACAATGTAATATTTATGTTGTTATAACATGAAACATTTCATGTTATACATTATAACAATATAACTGTTGTAAAATAACAATAAACATTTCATGTTATACTGGTCCATTTTTATTCTTCTGATGTGGCAGCAATACGCATAGTCATCAAATTTACAATTAAATGATGCTGTTGGAATTAAATTTTTTGTTCTTTAAATTAAGATATTTAAATGGACAAAGCATTTTAAATTGAATTATGGCACATTCAGTGGTAATTTTTTCTGGCCTATATGACGTTTTTATAGCATCATTGAGAAGTAAATGCAACTAATAACAAAGTTAAAGACAATTAATCACTGAAAGAATTATAAATTTATTATTATTTTGGTTAGACTCCACAGTTGCCTTCTGTTTGTGATTTCATTCAGTCGCTTTATATCTCTGCATATAAAACAATAATTTAGGATGTGTTTAATAATCTGTCATAGCGTAAATTGACCAGCCACACAATCAAGGAGCTGTCCTGTTCATCAAGATCCACTCCAGACGTGTTTTAAGGAATGAAAATAATACTTTGCAACAAAAATTTGTCTCATGTGGATTTGCCACAAAAACGTTTGATGCCCTTAAAAATTACACAACAAATGACTCTTTCTCCCTCGAAATCCAGAATCTATAAATATACAAATGTTTTTTTCAACTTTTTGGGACAAAAGATGTCTCCTACTTCACAGAAAAGTCCTGTGTACGTGCATCGGAGTTTCCAGGTTTCCACAACACACTTGTGTGAGTTGCATAATTGGGATGTCACAAAATCCTGGTGGTATATCCACGGGTTAAACTCATATTTATGGCAAGCACGGAGAACCCCCTTTAGCAGATGAATGTGAAGAAAAAACTCTGCACATACATCATTCTGCACAGTGAAACTCAAACATACAAATGTATGTAATAAAAATCAAATAACATTTCTTTTATTGAAGGTGGACTTTAAGGTCCTGTTGTTGTTGATAAACCATGTTGAATCAATCCCAACAAATAAATTAATGATTAGTAATCATGTTTATTTTATTGCGTAGGACCACCGTCCCGTTCACATTCAAACATCCTGGAGGCTGGTTAACAGAGGTATGGGCCACACCACGCGGGTCTCTCAGAGCGTCATGACCGTAGAAGACATGGAGACCATCGACTTTGGAAGCTACATCTGTAAAGCCAAGAACCAGCATGGTGAGACCATTGTGATGACCAACATCATCTCTAAATAGCCCCAACAGAGGAGCCTGTGTTATGGTTTTGTTTGATGGGAGTGTGTTGTAGCAATACAACTAACACACCCGTGAGACCAGATGAAATCAACATGTACATACATTAAAATTGTGTAGTGTATTAAGTGTATTTTTAGAATCTTTTTAATAAAGATTCACTACACTTTTTATTTAGTCACTTGTTATATTTATTTAAAAACAGCTTGCAGATTGCAGCTAAATTAGAGGAGCAGAACGTTGCTGGAAAAATTTTCACAAAACAAGTGAGGTGAAGAGACCACACTATTTGAAGACCTCAGATTAAGTAAAACTGGAGCCTCATGTTTGCGGCTGGAAACTTACATGGCTGAGTAAAAGGTTTATGCAACAATGCGTAAAGCCACCAGTCAAACAACACAGCAAAAGTATTTGGGAGGTTTCACATACTTTTTTCAATTCAAAAAGAAGCTCTAATTGTGCAGAGGCATAACACTTCCTCTGGATTAAAGCTGTGCGGAGGATTCATTTAGCAGCAGGACAATGAGTCCAAACACAAATCCAGACTATCCCAAGAAGAGCAAGGAATGCTGACCTGATGGGCTTTCCCAGAGACCTTAAATCTTCGGAACATCTCTGTGAACATTTGATAACACTTCATAATATTACAGTAGAGAGAGTTTAATCTAGATCCTTAATTCTGCTAAATTACAGGATAGATACCAAAAGGCAAGTACTGCATTGATCAAATAGGGATTTTAATTTTGAAATAAATGTTAATTTAAAAATAAATAAGGGCGGCACGGTGGTGCAGTGGTTAGCACTGCGACCTTTCTGTTTGGAGTTTGCATGTTCTCCCCGTGTCTGTGTGGGTTCTCTCCGGCTTCCTCCCACCGTCCAAAGACATGCGGCCTAGGTTGACCCTAAATTGTCCTTAGGTTTGTCTATGTGTGGCCCTGCGATGGACTGGCGACCTGTCCAGGGTGTACCCTGCCTTGCGCCTGATGTCAGCTGGGATCGGCTCCAGTCCCCCACAACCCTGTACGCAGGATAAGTGGTTGACGATGGATGGAAAATAAACAAAAGCTCTGAGTAGTGGAGTCAGAGATTGGACAGGCACTCTGTTGCTTTGGACACCTAATCAAACATCAGTGACTAATCCTAGTTAGCTTTTATGCTACATTTAAATTAAATAATGATGCTGGGAAAGAGAGCCATCAGAGGCTTGCTCTGGCTTCGTAGCATGTTGTGAATCGGAGAATCAGGTTTAAAGTGGGGCTGTGTGCCAGGCTGACGTCCTAATGCACTCCGTATGTGGAATGTGATCTGCAGGCCCAGAACTCATTTTGGCCCAATCTAACACTTGCTGCAGTTTCCACTTTGCTCAATAGACGCTGTTATGGTTCTGGAATATAATTTAGCTTACAATATGAATGTTTGTGGTTTAGAAGACACAACAGTCACAAGGCTGGACTGATACCTGCTGAGTTCAAGTTTTCCAGCCCCAGGAAAAACTGAATTGCTGTAATATAGCCCTTAGGTAACCATAAGTATCATCTGCTGTAAGTCAACATGCAGAGATCACACAGTTATAAAGCTTGACCTTGATATACCAGGTTTAACACAATACTTTATTATTAATTGCATATTTAAAGAGGGTCAACACACCAGTAATACCAATTCCACACAAAATACTCTTTGATACATTTCTAAGAGGCACTGTCTCAGACATGTACAAGTAAAGCTAATTCTGGATATCTCTTTGCAAAGACCCTGACTTTAAAGCATTAGGAGTGTTCAGGGTGATGATTAACAAGACTCCAACACATGGACGTGGATTGGTCCCATGGTCAAAGAAACAAAGACTCATGAAAAACAAAATGTGTTTTAGGCCAGAATGAATGAAACCTAAACCTACCAAACTAAATGTAAAAAAACCCCAAACTTAAAAACAAAAACAAAAAACATAATCTCAAAGAAACTGATTGAGACTTGTACACCCCCTGCTGTGCTCACTAGCAGTGGGATGTTGGTAATATGACAATGTGACTGTCAGCTGTGAGAAATGGTGCAGGAATCCAACAGAAACAATTCCATGTATTTGATATTCCGAATTCAGACTTTCTATTGCCGACCACTCACACAGCAGGGTTGCACATGTGTTGTCATAACGCCTGCATGGGTGTATTTTTTACTGCATGTTCTGTATGTGTTGAGCTTCGGGAAAGACAAGCCTCTGCCAACAAGTAAAAGACAAAAAATAGTGTATAATTACATAGAAGTCCTGAGATTTCCTTTCCCCCCGTCCATATTATCAGGTGTGACAGGCAAAAAACAAGGTGTCCTTGCTTATTAAGTGCTTCTGTGCAACTTTTTAGTTGTTTTTTTTTTTTTTTTTTTTTTTTTACAGTCTGTAGCATCACTGTACAAATAGTTCATCCAATCCTAAAGGAGCCATTGTCGGGCTGCTGCTAAGTAAAAAGGAAACAAACATGGCTCTTTATTCCAGGGGGATAACTCAAACGAGAGGGTCTGCTTCCTTGAAGCGCGGGCCCATCGTTATCTGGGTGACACAGGAGAGCTGGAGAACAGGCCGGAGCTGCGAGGTGATTGGAAGCTGAAGGAGTGGGAGGGGGAGGTGGAGGTGGGGGACACCTTGCGGGGGCTACTCAGGTCTCCGTTGTGGAGCTTCCACAGCAGCTCCTCGTTCTCCATTGACAAACGCTTGTTTACCTTCGACTCCTTGTGAAGGGATTCCTGCAGCACTGCTTGCTCTGTCGACAGCTGTCTGTAATGCATCAGCACAACAGGCAAGTTAGAAATGTAGTCAACTGAAACACTCACCTACAGTATATATCGACTTACATGAAATTAAGCAAACTGAATAAATACAGATCTGAATTGTAATGATGTTTAAAGAGGTTGATTTGGAAAGCCTAAAAAAAATAAAAAATAAAAAAAAAGCCAAGACGGGTGATATTCAGTTTATTGTCAACAAATCACATGAAAAATCCAAATCAAAAATACATTAATCTGTTTTAAACCCACTGCTTCCTCTTGAAGATGTAATTCTTAAAGACAAACAAAGAAAGGTCACAGTTATATAGTTTTACTTTAATTTTTTTAAAGGCTCAGAAATTAACAGCTGGACATTGTAGTTTTTGACTAATGGTAGTTTTTAGCAAACATTACTCAAATTGGAGTAAGCAGTGTATTTTTTGGGGTTATTTTCAGCCATGGAAGATATAAATGGAGTATATGGGATTGAGTCAGAATAAATGACTGCGTCCATAGTAATTGTAAGGAAGGAGCATGCCAAAGGTGTGGCTCATTGATGAACACTTTTTGGAAAATAATGAAGGTGTGTGGCACAGAGGAGCGTGCACTTAATTGATGCAGTTTCAAGTCATAAGGCGTCTGAACTGAGACGGATGCTTCAAAGTCTGGTTTCCATCAGCGCATACTAGTTTATATGTCGACCTCTTACCTTGACAGTGCAGCATGTCTATCCATGCGGGCTTTGAGGTCCTCATTCTCCTGCTGGACCTTCTGAAGGCTCTCATCCAACTTCACATTTTTCTCTTTCTGGAAAGAAAGAAAAACGACCCAGAATATTTGAGCGAGTCAGTAGCGTTGCTTGTCTTGATGCCCAGCAATCATTTTCATCTGCTTCAGGTCTCACCAGTTTGTCGATCTCCATCAGCTTCTTTTCCTGCTGGTGGAGCTGTTTGTTTTTGATATCCAGCACCACTTTGAGGCTTTCCAGCTCCTGCTCCAGATAGAGGGTGTGGGAGTCCTTCTGCATGGACAAATACATAGTGCCAAGATGTTAAGGGACTGTTAAAGACTTCAAAAATGACCACAGCCATACATCCAGGACCACGCAACATAGGGCGCCGTGCATCACTTTTACAAATAGTAATTGCGAGTGTTTGGGTGTCAAAAATAATTACATAAAAATGACAAACATGCGCTCTATATGAAGGTAGTATTTAAAAAAAGGCTAGGAGAAGTTTAAACTACACACAGTGAATAAGTAATTTTGAGCTGTTACTATTATTTTTCCATTAATGGCAGGTTAATGTGAGGTAGTTACCTTAATTGCTCTACTGTGCCAGGGCTGAATACTGAGTACATGTGGCAGCCACTTAACACTGATGAGGAGTGGCAGTGTCACTGTACAACAGCTAGCACTCTGGGAAAATTAAAAGCTACACTGTGCAGAGATAGAGGGTGGTGCTATAGCTGACACAAAGATGTAGTAGAGTTACCGTTTATACCGTTTCACATAGTAAAGGATGGTTAATGGTTAATTGACCTGGTAGACAACTCTTAAAACTGAGGTCTTCAAGAAAACGTGCATTGATTTTCTTTTCTGTTGGTAATTTTTTTTTCTGGTAATCATTAGCTTCCCGACCTTTTGTGCTTAGAGGCGAGCAGCACTGCAGTCATGAGATGCTTCTAAAGTGGAGCTCTGCTATATTAAGCACACAGATACGAGTACCTGACTCTTTTCGGCCAGCTCTTTCCTCCTGTTCTCCTCTGCAGTTAGCTTCTCAATGAGGGCATTGTTCTCCACAGTCAGCTCTTCAATCTGTCCCTGTGGATGTACACAGCACAAGAAAGTCACTGAGTGAAGTTTATACACACTAGTTCGCCAATCCATAAGTTATCCCAATGTCATGACATGCTATTGTGTGAATTTCTTTGATAAAAGGGGGGAAAATAGTCACGCTTACAGATAGAGCGGCTTCTGCGTCTTTCAAAGTTTTGTCCAAAGCCTGCCGCTCCTGATTGTGGACTTGCCGGAGCTCTAAAGAGTTTACAGGTGTTATGGCATCAGACATATTTCAGAAAAACTGTACAAAAAAAGTCAAGGCTGACAACAATTTCATGTTATGATGCAATCAAAACAATTCATGCATTTATTAACTGAGGTGGAATATCAAACGTTAAAAATACACTTTCTCAACTCGAGTCATTTTCAAATCAGCTCACATAATGCAGCTTCAGAGAAAAGATGTCGTTTCAATAATTTGATCCAGGACTGTTCACTCACCTTCGAGTGACATTTCATACTGCTGTTTCACACACTGCAGCTGCTCTGCATGCTTGCTCTCTAGTTCCAGCTTTATGGCTTCATGATTGGCTTCAAGCTCTCCCATCTTTAAAAAGAGCACAGGAGAGATTTCATTTTAACACAATCAATGGTCTTAAGGCATTACTAAGAACTGAGTTACAAGATGTTTTATAGTTATTTTCTCCTGAAGCACAGATAAATTCAAATAAACACTGACATTTAGAAAATGATGGCATCAAGTACAATGGCAGAATATTGACAAAGAACACAACACCCTCCACAGGTGTCTGAGCCATACCACTGGACTGCGGTATGTTTACATTTACTTTATGGGGAATCCCTCACCCTAACACAGCCCAGGCTTCTCTCCTCGATTAGTGCATCCGAAAGCACAACAACCATCCAGCATTTTGGCAACGCAAAAGTAACAAACAGTGTATCACTTGCTTATTGGTTGGTAGGCAGTGGAAAATAATTTTTTGCCCTCCCAGGGAGCGTTTTCCTTGGAATGTGACATTACGTGAAAACTATGAATAGTAAATCTTCCTGCATTAATAATAAAATTCTATAATACAAATCATAATAAAAAGGATGCATAGGGACAAACCTGCTTTTGCATGAGTGTCTTGCATTTGTCAGCCTCCTCCTGGTATGTCAGGTGGACCTTGTCCCACTCAGCCTGGTAGAAGGCCTGTAGTCTCTGCTCCAGCTCGGTCAGGTCCTTCTGGTGCTGCTCCTGCAGTTTCTGCAGTGCTTCCTCCAAAGCAACACGCAACTCATCCTTCTCCTTCTCCAGAAGTTCAGATGAATGGACGGAGCAAACTGGAAATAAATACAGAAAGCTACAATTTACGTGACAGGACATTTGCAGGATGTTCTGTGACTGTAGTATGTACAGTAGACTGCCCTATTTTAATAAATATTACATAGTAAAATTTGTATTAGTGACTGCTTGTGTAAGAAATATGTGTCCACTGAGGAGCAACATTTAGCAAAGTTCTCCTTGATTTAAATGTGAGACACTAAATGTGCTCCAAAAAGGAATGGAAAAACTGACTTTCAAGGGGAGGTTCCTCTTGCACTTGAATGCATTTGCCAACTACACTGTAGTTATTTATAGGCAGATGAAGATATGGTAACAAGTCTCCAAACTCTTTCAAAATATCTACAAATTAGTAACATAGGTAACAGATTTCCTAACTCAGACTTGTCTGTCCTTTGACAGCTGGTAAATTTCCATTTTTAGGTTTGTGCAATTGGTGGCTTTTGTTTTTTGTTCTGTAAACCACTCTAACCAACTGTTTCCATCGCCAAGTGTTTATATCTGCTCTGGAGTGGGTGACAGTGACCAACTCCATAACCTGTCTCCAGTTTAAAGTGCTTGTGCACAAACATGCTCGATAACGAGCAGTTGGCATTGCCGATGGATGTGAACTTCCAATTCACCAGTAAAGTCACACTGCTGGTGGACATGTTAAGCATGTGATTTTCTTTCAGAGGTTTGGTCTTGAACATGAGGTATGACACTAAACCACAACTAGAACTTGAAACTATGTATAACTTCAACAGTAAGCATAAAATAACACATAACCCAGTTGCTCTGCTGCACTACAACATGCGTCAGGTACATTTACCTATTCACTTCTCTCACAAACCATCAGGGCACAATAGAGGTACATGTACTATTCCCTAATAAAAGTCATCTTACAACTTGATATCCCATTCTAAAAGACAGATTTGGTGACCACAGTATAATGCTATCACTGTTACCAAAAGGGACTCATGAAAGGCTCTTTTTAGCATCATATGAAGATCCCCCCTGTTAGTCACCAGGGACACATGCAGTCTTAAATGGTTCACACTAATCTGTATTGAGTGTTGCAATTTAAGTCCTGCTGAATAACTGTGTCACAGAAAAATAGTCTAAGATCTTATTAATCACAATGTGTGTTCCTATTTTTGCCCAGCTAAATACTGAGCTACAGTATGAGAAAAACACTGTAGTGCATGAAGATTCACCTTACCAAGAGTGGAATAACGGCAGCAGATCCAGGAACAGAGGCCAAGCTAACATAGGGACTATCTATCAGGCTTTGGCATGTACAGCTCAACAAATGGAGCCCAGCACACTGCAACCATGTGTAACAGATATCTGGCCATATGAGCCACTTTCTAGTTGAAATCCAGCCCACAAGAACACCTCAAGGCTCATATGGGAGAGGAGGGTCTAGTGAATACTAGAGTCAGCAGGATAATTGGGTTTGGAAGTGTCACAGGTAATGCAGATGCTGAATATGGTATTTCCCTATTAGATGTAATTTTACATGTGAGGAATGATGACAAACGGGGTGTGGCTGTATCACAAGTTCGGCTGTAGTGCAAGACCAATTTATTGCTGTACGAGGAGTGAGATCACTGTGGAAGCAGGGAGGGACACAGTCTGAGGAGGACATTAACTAAAAGCGGACTTAAGAATGCCTCTGGACTTCCAAACATCTTTTACTACATATAATAATACAAAAGGTCCATCTGAGGTCAGTGTAGGTCTCACAGACCCCCGGACCTGAAGAATGTGTTAAAGCGCAGACGAAACAGCGCTCAGCATATAAGAGCAGTCATGTGGAAGTCCCGAGGCTGTGAGGGAGGGGAGGAGCCACAACACTATTGCTGCCTTAAGTAAGAGAGATGAAAGCTGGTGTGTGAACGTGTGTTTCAGCGTGTACGCGCAAGGCTATTCTGTGTGACAGCACTTAGGCAAGACATTAAACATGGGTCACTGTCCCCAAGCCCTCAGGTGGTGTGGCATTCCACCACTGGGAGCACATCTTGTGGGGTGAGAGGACCGCCTGCCACACTTTGCTGAGTAGAGTGTTGTCAGCCAATTCTCCAAAGCACACATACACACCCCCCCTTGGCAAGCAGACATCTGAGGACAACACAAGTGGAGGAGGAACTACAGGGGATATGTATGTGGTGGGTAAAAGCAAAAAAATTTAATATTTAATTTGCCAAACTATTTGACACACCGCTTCTGTCAAACCACTTCAAGGTACAGCATTGACATATTTTATTATTATTATATATTACAATTTGTTAGAAACAAAAAACTGATCCACATCGGTGGAAAGTGTGCAGTGTAATGACTCAAGTCATCAATGTAGAATAATGCCTAACATATGCTATAAATGTAAGCACCAATGACTCAGATCAATAACTGCATTAGATAGCAATAACATAAGTGAACAAAGTAAACAACTAAATACTCATGATGAAAAAAAAAACCCAAAAAAAAAACCAGTCAACATAAGAAAACCATACTGTCCTCATTATCTATACAAACATGATCCAAAATGTGTCCTGACTTCTCATGTTAACTCAACAATCAAAAAGCCTAAAACACATCAGAAAGGAGTCCCCCAGAACCAGAAGTGTGTACTTTGGTGATAGCAACTTTAATCACTGCTGGTGTGTGACCCACCAAGGTGACCTAACTCACCCAGCTTTCCGCGGAGGTCGACAAGCTCCTGGGACAGCTCCCTGCGCTGCCTTGTGGCTTCATCACGCTGCAGAGGAAGAAAATATAAACAGTCATGCACCTGCTCATTCAGATGTCAAGTGAAATGTTACTTATATATAATATTTTCAGATCCTCCTAAATCCTCACAGTCATGATCACAAATGAGCAAAGCCAACATTCTGAATTTGAGAGGTTATTCACTAATTAATGTAACTACTTACTTACTAACTAAGGAAAATTCTGTCAGGGCAACACCCTGACACATTACCATCTAATGAATACAGTTTTCCCTCCTTGCCAGGATATTCTGTTTGCCAAATGTAAATACATTAAACAGCCCAGCAGTGGTTAACTAAGACAAATACATTAGCAAGGATAGGGGGAGGGGATTAAGGAACCTGACATTCAACACATGTTTTCAGTCTTAGCACATGCCTCTTGTCAGCCTATACTTCTCCCTTTCTGACTCAGTTTTGCAGTAAAGAGGAGGCTGCGCTGCTGCTGCAGTGCTCCTCTAGACTTCAAACTGACGCATAGTTGAACCAAAAACTGTTTACCTCTCACTTACTACCCTGATTTACATAAACAACCTGACACACTAAACAGAACATTACACAGCCTGTATAATTCAATTACAAACTTAAGACAAAAATGCCCTGTAAGACAAGCCAAACATCACTTCACTCATCAGTTCACAAAAGCAAATACAGTCCACCCTATCCTGCTAGACTCCAGATATGCATCTATTCGTCACTGCAGAGTAGAACAATGTAGAAGCCAGTTACCCTCTCTGCAGCGCAGGGAGCACTAAGGCACGCTCTGCTGCCTGAACAGCCCATGATCCACCCTCAGCCTGAGGATTGGGTGCCGGAGAGCACCCCCCCCCCCCAGCTATGGAGATCCAGTACTCCAGGACAAACAGTGGTCCAGGTGGACGCACCACCACCTCACACCGCAACCCAGACTGCTCTGACTACATCTGAGGCAGGACTGAAAAAGCCGCTTCACTGGCTGTGGTGAGTGACTGCAGAGTGCATTACCGTATTACACCTAAAAAAAAAGAGAAGGGGCAGGCTACAGTGTGCATAAGAACAGCCTCCTCACCAGTGAGGTGAGGTCACTTTAAGATGACACTAAAAGGCAGCCAGAGTGGAGCAAACAGATAAATTGTACAGAGCTGCCTGAGATCAGACTGATGGAGCAGGACTAGTGCTGTGCTGTGACCTTCCCTGGGGATCCATGGAAAGGTTTCATTACTACCATCCCCCCACTACTCATCCAAACCTACATTAAATCATCCCCTCACCCCTCTGCACCATTACCTTACACTCTGCTGTGCAGCTACAGGCTTCATGGGTACAATCTCTCCACTACAAGATGATATAATGCTAAGACAGATCACATTTCGAGCTTCTGTGTGAGCACAGATCCTTACAGTCAATGTATAGAATATAAGACGATCCGCAGACTGCATTAGAAACAGCACATCTTAACCAGTAACTGTCACTGAAGGAGGGCTGTGAAGGAAACTGAATCATAACTGAGATCAAGTCAACATGCTCTAAATGAATGTGTGTAATTATCCATTTTTTAACATAAATAACTGCTAAAAAAAAAAAAAAAGTTTTAATAACAGACCCCTATTGTTTAGCTGTGTTTTAACTTGGTCCACTTTCTAAGTTGGTAAAGCCCATGTGTTGTTACTGGAACGCTGAGCTGGGTGCAAAGACTAGACATGTCCCCAGTGTATATCAATATGATACCACGTCAGGTGTAGAATAACACTTAATGCAAGACTAAGATCAATGACTAATTGCTTCACATCAGGTTACAATTTCCTGGAATTTTTGGGAAATATCAGAAAGCAAGTGAAGTAAAGCAAAATTGTAAATCATTTTTCTGGTTATTTTCGAATATGCTTGCATTGCTACATTGAAATGAAATTTGTGTCTTTGTAAGAAGGTATGTTACACCAGGCCCAGTGCTTACACATCACATCCAAACAGATGATAAGAAACAGTCCTTGCTTAGTGTCTGGCTGCAGTTCATAACCATATCAAGTTAACAACTGGGACATTCTCACACTATGATGGTAAGATCCTGCCTCCTATTCTTGGTCTGATGGATGGCCACCAGATTCCACTGAACACTACACGCACACAGACTGATCCAATCATACACTGCATATGCAAATCTGTTATTTTTGTGCACTGAATTGATGTTTCCATATCAACAGCAAGTTCTGTGTGTTAGATACTGTAGGTATTAAGTGTCCACTAGACTCATTAGTTCCAGCAGAGGGGGTGAAAATAAGCATGCTGTAGTTGAAGTTGAGTCAGTGAGACAACTGCTTTTCTATCAGAGAGGAACAAACACGTTGTGTTTTTAAAATTTGTTGATGTAATCAGTTTCACAACTCTGCCACCCAAACAGATGGATATGAGTCAAACATCAGTGACGACAGATCAAACACTGTGCCTTACATACCAGCTGTTACAACACAAGGGCCAGCATCTAATAACAAAAAATATTTTTCTCCAGTGTTGTATGATGGTACTATATATCCATCAGTCAATACTCTACACCATTCTCAAAAACTAAATTACTACTGGCTTTCTAATGCCTGGAATGTGTGCTCAGGTAACAACAGGCAGAAGGCACCTAAATACCTGAGGAGCAAATGTCAAAATAACTTAAAACACTTGACTGCATAATCAGAATACCTATATTTCCAACTTTTTGATCAGGGGGCAGTGCAGCTGGCAGCAGAAATTAAGAGAGAACAGTACTCACTGGAGCTCACTGAGGCTAAAATTGGACTGATATGAACTCTGTCACAACTGCAGCTATCCAGAGCGCTGCCACAAGGGATCTGTCTGGTGTCAAACTCTGGTGGAGCGAGGCAGAAGTAAAGAGAGTTGCTACAATCTAGGCCGAAGGAAATAAATGCATGAGTGACTTTCTGTTTTACCACTGTAAGAAGCAGTGGTTTAATTTTCTGAAGTAGAGCTCAAGTGCACAAGCACTTTCACAAGTGTTAAATTCTCGTCAACGAACATCCCCTTGTTTTCC
The DNA here is from genome assembly GCF_014851395.1 of Micropterus salmoides. Taxonomy (NCBI): domain Eukaryota; kingdom Metazoa; phylum Chordata; class Actinopteri; order Centrarchiformes; family Centrarchidae; genus Micropterus; species Micropterus salmoides. Next base: position 10,604,245 of record NW_024044237.1, read on the forward strand.
TTTCCTCCTCAGTACAATCTCATCACACACTTTCAAATAAAAAAAAAGGTTCCAGGAATTTCATACTTAAAACACAGTTTGTTAAGACCTTTGGAACTCACTGATTGAGTGGAACTCACTGATTGAGTCATCAGCGGTTTCTTTTCACATGGCAGCAACCAGGAACACAGAGATTCACACCAGAACCCACCCATCTACACAAGTCCCTTGACTTACCAGAAGGAGTCACTACAGCAGTATACAATCCCTCACCCACAAACACAGCTAAATTTTGTAATGGACCTCCGCTAATCTGGAAGCAACGCAGCTAAAGTAGGGTTTGAAATAGGGTCACTGCTGTGGTGTTGTCCTTTGCACCACCCTGGTGCCCTTTAAGTCTACGGTCTCTGCAGTACAGGGACGCTAAAATGAATAAAGATTTATGTGTTCCATGCAGGTTATTTTTACCACCTCATACATGTGCATTTAATGGATTTGGCCTCCAAACCCTGTGCTGATGAGTCAGTGGCGTGGCCACAATCTCAGATAAGGTCCAGGGAATGATGGAAAGTTCCCAGCGTCCTCTACAGGTGGCAAAATATGATGCAAATGACCTGATGTCTACCCCTGGTACCACTGAATCAGGCATCACCTGACAATGACATGAACTTACAAAAAGTAAGAAAGTAAAAAAGATGACGACTCAACCAAAACAATATAGAACCTGCCATGAATCCCCTCATCAGACTAACAATCACTGTTTTTAAATAACAGCACTGAACCAGATTAAGTATTTTTTATATACATACAAGTGTAGTGTTTAAAATTATGATGAAAAATTACTAAATTTTTATAAATTAAAAGACAAAGTAACTTGCCAGACATCTCCACACTGATGCAGTAGTCCTGTATGCATGAAAGGTTGAGTGGTGTAATTCTATGAAATCAAGACAGGGTCATACAATTTCACGGGAGCCATTAAATATCATTTTATGTCTTAAATCAATTTATATTTGGAGGGTACATTCAACACATAAAGTGTGAAACTATTTGACAGGGACACTTCTAAAGATAACCACAGGGACTGAAATAGCTTGAGACATTTTATGTACTCAAACAGGGTAACAGGTTATCTGATTTGTTTCCTCTAGGTTTACATGAAAATGTAGATATACAGCTTTACTAACTACATTAGGCCAATTTAATTTAATAATTCCCTCATATCACTTGTATGGCATCTGATTTAGATATACTTAGTAGAGTCCAAACATCACATAAAAATTTTGCGTGGGCAACAACTAAATGAGGGAGTATGATGGCTGGGGTTGGGTAGCAGTTAGGATAAGCCTGTTTGTAGTGCACTGTGGGAAGAATAATCCTCGGGGGAATACAGTTCCTGGAAGCCAATCACATGGCACCACTATTAAAACAGCTCCAAAACAAACGGCAAGCTTTAACATCCATATTTTAAAAGTCTCTCCTGCTTGTCTACCTAAATAACCTATGAATATGAAAGGCACGTGTCGGTACAACTGAAAGACTTGAGGTGGGCTTTTTGATAGTAGCCACAATGAGTTCAGTGTAGCAGAATTTCCCTTTGATTCAGGATTGCTTCAGTTGTCCGGTGGAGGAGGAGGAGACGACGCCGACGCCAGGGCTGTTTTGTGTTAGACAGCTTTCAAGCATGTCTGTGTCTAGCCCCTCATACCCCCAACTCCACATGCTGTTGCTGTAAATAGAAATGCCATTTGGCCATTTGCTTTGTATCAACACAGGATTTGATGTTGTAACACTTGTAGTCATAATCCAAGGATGATCAAAGGAATCATAAAATAAATTCAGACTTTGTGTGTTGTAAATTCAATAATTACAAGGGGATATTTTAAAATAATCTGAGCTCAAGAGTGTGTTTATTCTAGACATTTTAACTCTGTTGGCAATTCTGAGATTTAAGATTATGGTCGTTTTTAATCTGCATGTTAAAGCAAAAACTAAGGTAAAGATAGCTATCTTATATATAGATAACTTTATTTGCAAATTCAACTATTGCCTTTATTGCGAGACCCTCTTTACACATGGTAATATTGGCCACGATGTAATTCAAGCTGTATTAAACACCAACAATCACAAACTGAACTCAGCCAGTGATCTTCAGGTGTCGTGACTACTGACAAATTCATACTATTGTTATCTTAGAATTTAAAGAATCCCATTTTGTTCATATATTACATTTAAAAAAAATTACATGAGCAAAAATGTTCCTACCTCAGCCAAAGTTTGCTGCAAGACAATGGCGACAGCCTCAAATCTGCAGTTACTAGCTGCCAGGAGTCCTCTGAGCTGCTGGATGCTCTGGTCCTTTGTCCCGCCCTCGGTGACTCTCGCTGGTACCACATCTGGAGGTCCATTACTCTGGTTTTGTTGGCATGCTTGCTGCTTCGGGTGTTGCTGGCGGGAGCTGGCCTTTGGTTTGTTCTTGTCCACTGTGAGAGAACATGTGTTGAGTGTCGTGACAACATTGATCATCATCATACCCCCCTCCATAACCGCTGCAGCTGCTCTGACAGCAGTACCACCCACCCTATACAATCCCGTCAGGGTCACAGATGCAGCAAGCTCCAGTGTCAGAGCCCTGGATACTTCTGCAGTCCAGAACTGTTCTGTCCAGTCAGTCTGATGATTCCCAGTGCTGCTCCTCCGACGACACAGACATAAAGACGGACCCTCTGAAAGCAATTAGTTTTCCATATCCTAATTCAATCTAGTGCTCTGCAGACACTGGTCACCAAGGACAACCTATTTTAGCAAGGCTTTGCTACTGCAGTTTTGATTTACATCAGCTTTAGAAATACATCACCCCCACAAAATAGCTACCGTCAGTACTATTAATGAATAATAATAAAACATCAGAAACGAGGAACACCAAACTGACACACTCATTACCACTGAGTGTTACAGAGAAGATGGGAAAAAGGACTTATCTTTGATATTGAACACCTGTTTGTTTATGAGGAGACTGCAGTGAGTGTTACGTAACATAGCAGTGAGGATAGGTTGAGACATATCGGGAATACCAGTGAGTGGAATATGCTGTACCACTAGCGGCTAGTGGGCATTCTCACTCAGATCTGTCTGCTGCTTTGGATGGCAGCCATTGGAGCAGATTAATAAGCAAAAATCTGATCCTGGAGCTGCAGAACATACAACTCTCTGCACCCTGGCATGATTGGCGCAACATAATACTGCAGAGTAACATTCCATGCTGGCCAGGCCAACAGAGGTGACACTGTTGTGACAGTCTAAGAGGAACAGGAAGAAGGTACAGACACAAAAGGTGTAGTCAAGGAAATAAAACGTAAACCTTCTATGTAAAAACAGATCAATATCATCTGAATAATTACATGCTGCATAAATGCCACTGACTGACGTGAGTTTACACAGCTTCGTATGCATAGTTTACCTCAAAACTAGTTTGTCAGTGGCCTTTAGAGTAAACAGCTCAGCATATAAGATAAACAGACTCCACCTGGATGAATGGTATAACTGACAAAACAAGGCATACGCCTTCCTATCATTTAAGTGAATTTCAGAGTTCTGTTGCCTCTAATGTTTTCATTTTACATTTACTTTGAAAGAAAATCTTCTTCTGATACATATCAAAACCAACAGTGCTGTGCTGCTCGGCTTTTAATCATATTGATGATAGAGTTCCCTAAATTTAAACGTGTTTCTTTAAATTAGGATGCCCCCTGCTGGTTGTGCTGAGAGCAAAAATACACACCATCTCAGGTTGGATCACGGCCAATATGTACCAGAAACATTCCTGCATACAGAATAAAGCCAAGCTCCATCACAGACTCAAGCTACTGCACTTCAAAGTGTAGAAATCTCACATTTATCTATGTGATGCTATAACAAACATGTTATAAGTACTTGTTAGTAAGTAGCAAGTGAACCTCTTGTCCTTCATGTAATACCACGTAATTGTTATTTTTTACTTGTTAATGTAGTTATTGCTATAGTTATTGTTTGCCCTCCTGGGACAATTTGAAAAAAAAAAAAGGGATCATAACCATGTTAGCAGATGCCACTTTTAACATATCCATATAAAAAAGAGAAACGGGTGGAATGAAATGTGTGTTTATTTCTCTTTTCCTCCAGCTATCTTGTGCTTCTTTCCAAGACAAGAAGCGGACATTATGCAACAGTTTCTGCTGAAGTCAACAAGTCAGCTTTTAAAACAAAATGTCTTAAGAAAGTCTTAAGAGGGTGACGTGTGCCAGTCCAGATCTCTGAGATGTGGGCAGCAATTCAGAGATTCAAATCCTAAATGTCATTAAATGATAATTCAGTCTAATTATCAGGCTACAAAAATGAAATCATGTATTTACTTATTTTTAACTGTCATGTGGCTTTTCCTTTCCATATACACACACAAATCTGCACTCTCATTTAAATTTGACTTTATATAAGAACATAGGTCGTCTCTCCATTTGACTGCTGCTCCATGGCAACAGAGGACCTGCAGCTATTTCCATCCAACTGACTGATCAGAGTTGATGACACATGTTGCCCGCTTTATTTAATGCTTCTTCCCTGGCTCAAAATAATTTTGTACCATTTCAACTAGCACACTTAAACCAAATACTGAGTGATTTAGTGACTCCACTGCATAGCACTCTGCTAACTGGAAGGAGATATCACACCATAGCACAAAGCATGATGGGTGCTGAGACCCCTCACAATCAGGCACTTGTTATAGTGCTTGGTTGACACAAAACCAGACAATAATTCTCAGTGTAACATTCACTGGACACTCGTCTAAAATAAATAAATGAATAAATAAGTAAATGTGTTTATACCAATTGATGCATGGGACATTTTGTCCGTACCAAAACGACTGGTTTTAAAGTAAATTTGCTATTCTTTGCTGTGTTCAAATAAGAAATAATCTGTCTGAGCTCCATATTTGGTCATAACCTTTCAAAAACCGAAGATGAATGCTTTAAATAATGTGGGAACCGTAGGAAGCTGCTGTGTTCCCACAGTCCTGTTTAACAATCACAACAAGGTTCCCAGGGTTCAACCTAGAGACCAAGAACCAAAATAACCTTGGTACATCTTAGGGTGAAACAGGAGTACTGGGTGTCCCAGTGAGCGAGAGAGTGCATTTTGACACACACTCGTATAAAAAAACCTCAACAATAATACAAATGTTAATATGACTTTAAGAAGGAAATAGTTATGATCCTAGTTTAAGTAAAATTGTTCCTGAATTCAAGATTCAAACCCTAAGAAAGTCTGATACACTTCTGGTGACCAAGGTAGGTAAATGTAAGATGAACCTCCTGCTTTGACGGCTAGTAAACACAGCCCTCCTAAAAATAGATTTCAGAAACTGCACAGGTCTACATGAGAGTCAAACTCTGATAGGCTTGGCCTAAATATTATAGCAAAGAGATCCCCCCCCAAAAAACCCATAACAATTTAAGTACAAATACTATAAAAGACTGAAATAACTGACAGACCTGCTTGGAAAACCACAGTGTTCTTCCTGCATCCTGACAGCAGCTGAATGTTTCGGAGTAAACCCTTGGCTGTCAGACGCACGTGGATGTTCGACAAGGAGAGCTTTGGAGACCATAACATCTCGCAAACACAAAGCTAGACGGCCACAGTTTTAGTAAGAAATTACAAAAACAAAAAAGTGTCCAAATGCTGAAGCTTAATGCTGACTATGAACCACATGCCATGGTGTGTCTCAATGTATCATGGCTCAGGTGAAAGCAGCACAAAACAGGCAGAAAATAAATAATCATTAAAAAACAGTAGTAATAGTAAAAGCACCACTGAGACAGCCTTGAAAAAAGTGAAGGCACCCAGCTCAGCATTGCAGGTCACCCAACTCAAAATTGAATTCCCAGCTATTAAGGCTGTAAGATACAGAGAAGGTTAAAGGCTGGCCAGTGGTTTGTGACACAGCCTGATAAACATGATGGGGGCAAAAGGGGAAAAAAAAGAAAAAAACAAGCGAGATAAATCCTTTAATCCTCTTGGCAAACCTGGCGTCAGCTATTCCCCAAACACACGGATCTCTCACTGCAAAGCAAAGCAAAACAGCATCTCCAACCTTGATGATGATGGCGGTGCTGTGGCATAGCTAGGATGCAGAGGGGGTGGGGTGGTAGAGAAAGGAGTGGGAGGAGAAAACACTACAACTGCAGCCAATGGGAATTTAAGTTAGACCTCCACTCTTCCTCTCATTTACTCTTTTCCTGTGTCACCAGCAGTGGGATGGCAAGAGATGACAGACTTCTCATGGCATGGTTTTGTCTAGTGAGCTGTAAACAGCTTGGCTGGCACAGCTTTCTGTGAAAATGTGTCCTCCGTTATGACTGTGAAACATATTTAATCCAAAACTGTGCTGCCTGAGCATGTTAGCAAAGGCATGTTTTCCATCTAGCTTCTGCAAAACTAAGCACAACCAGACTATTAACAACTCTGTAAAAGACAGGAAAACACACGAAGAACCAAAAAATTTGCATCAAACATCGTGTGTCAGCAGCAGAGAGCAACTAAAGGCCAATAAAACAGAGCACCCATTACAGCTCTAGTGTAATTATGTTTAGAGGAAACAATGTAAAAGAGTATAAGAAAATATTCCACTGAGAGACAAGACACCAAAACTTGGACGTTCTGGTGAAAAACTAAACATGATTTTAAGAGCATTAAATGCAACAATATAAGGGTTTAAATTGCATTTAAAATATCAAGCACAACAAGTCAGATAAACATCAAGTGAAAATACAGGTAATACAGACAATAAATCTAATGGCTACAGCCTTTAGGAACACAATGAAAAGACTCTTACCATGTCCACTTTGAGTTAGACGAACGAGCCTGGCAGAAGTGGCCCTTGTCAGTGGACTGAGTGTAGAGCTTGAAGCTCCTTTACTGGTGGAAGCAGCAGGTTTGCATGCTGTGGCCAAAGCTGTTACAAGCAGAAGATCCAGGCGAGAAACGAGGCTGGAGTTAATCTGACCCATAATGTAGCATGAACACTGGCAACTGACCACAACCTCAGGTAGCTTTTATGTCAGGACTAAGGTCCTAAACATATCTCTTTAAGTTTTAATTAAACAGTAAGTCATTAAATTCAATCAACATCAAAATGACCTAATCAAACACGGTTACCACACAAGTTTAATAACATTAGAAAGTAAAAATAGCTTTCTTGTAGTTTATTCACTTTCAACCCGAGTCAGATTTATCAAGGCTGTTTCCTTATCATAGAGTGAGGATTTGATAAAAAGGTGTAAAAATCCCTCACTCACATTAAGTCTACAAATGGGAGGTAAGAAAGGGAGATTTAACTGATCAAAATTCGAGATCAAGGCTTCAAACTAAATGTATAAAATGAGAGACGCATTATTGTACAGGAAAAGCAAGATAATTGAAATGATTGTCTGAAATGTACAAATCTGCTCACGTAGTCCAGTGTTTTTCCCAGGGGTTGTGATGAGTCTAGCTTTAAGCACAACTGATTTGAATGGGGCTGGTTTATGTGCAGCTCCTCCAGAAACTGTAGAGAACAAGTAGAGACGTGCTGGTTAGATTCAAATAAAAATCGTATTGTTTTGTCATTTCAAATTCACTGGGCATTTAAATTCCCTGTGTACTTTCAATTTAGCACTGCTGTAATCACCACTGACCACATGTAATCATCGATTAATTCCATTACTGAAAAGCATTGAGAAATTCTTTGCATTGATGCTTCATTTAATCCATATAACTGAATGAAATAATCTGTAGAATGCTCGATTACTAAAAATCATTGTTAGCTGCAGCCCAAATAGTCACCACTGGTGATTTGTAAGAAAGCCATACAGTATCAATCTACTAAAGAGGATGTGAACAGACCATCTTTGTTATAACAAGCACAACTTGTTATAACGTGTTATATTGTGAAAATAAACCTACCTACCTAACCTCAAGAGCATCAAGGTAAATACTTTTTTTTTTAGTTATATAAGTGATATAAGCATTCTGGTAAAAGAAAATGAATGAGATCAATAAAAGATGATGTTAATCTGACCATTTTGACATTTACCAAATACAGTAAACATAAAATGAAATGTATAAACAATACAAAACAAATATGTATGTCCTCTGTGCTAAACTGATCAAAGATTTAAATTAGCACTTCACCATGGATACCGCAGTCATGATTCAACTTCCAGTGTCACTTACTTCTCCAAAGCTTTCTATCTTTTCCAAATGCAGCTAACAAAGGGATGATACAAAAGCGATAAGATCCAACGAGCAGGCATGTCAAGAGGGTGAGATCGCAGTTGGATGCTGCACTGCCCTGTGCCATTAAAGATGAGCTGTTGAAAACATGCGCTGGAGATTCAGTCCAAGTGCAGCTTCGAAGTCCTGTGTACGCAGCCATTGGTTTTTAGGGAAAATAGGGAAAGTGCTCCTTTTCTGCACCTCAGACGATATCAGTTGTAATGTATGTCTGCTCAATTTCCTCCAGGCAGTGTTCTGCATTAACTGGAGTGGAATGAAACTCGTTGCCATGACAACCACACTGGGGTGGGGGGTCCCCAGTTTGGAAAACAGGTCTTCTCAGCCAATCAGTCTTGCATGCTGTTAAAGATCCCACTGTCTAACAGGGCTCCCTCTCGTTATACAACACACTAGTAAGAAAATAAAATACCATTATATGGTTCACATTAGAACCATTTAAAGCTGCAACATAGAACGATTTGCTTTGACTGGTACCCTGCTCATTCATACAAATCTCTTGGTAGCTTTAAAAGAGATGCCAAGCTCCTGTATCTTGGCAGATGTGTATGTATTAAATCAGACAAAGATTTGCCCCGGGAGAGATTAACATCCCAGCACAGCCTTGAAGTGGGTCACCATTTAAAACACAAGCCCCTCCCTTCCGTGCCCAGATGTGTCCTTAAAAAGCACAATGAACACCATGACCTGAGCCCAGGACACAGCCTGTATAAAACTAATACTTTGTTCCTTTATGTATTGGCCTGTATGGGGCTACACATCCTATTTCTAAAAACAATGTAAACCCTTGTTTGGCTCACCTTGTGTACTCCCAGTGCGTTCACTTGGCTCAGTGTGAACACTGGCCTCAGTAAGGCTCCTAGATGGCCCCAGGGTCCTGCGTGGTAGTCTAGAACCAGGAGTAGCAGGAGGGCCCATAAGAGCGGGGCGTGTAGGAGTCTGAGGAGGTCGGAATCCATTCAGCTGGGCCTTAATACTTGCCGTTGAGCCAGTTCCAAGGGATGGCTCTCCTGTTCCCTGCGCTCTCTGACTGACTGGGATGCAATGGAGCACAAATAAAACACTGGAGCAGCAGCATTAACCCCTTTATTAAGGACAAATCCACATAAGTGAGCTCACTTTTGTATTGGTCATGAATAGTGGTTAATCAGTCGACGGATTAATCGGGTCGAAAAGGCCACAGTGTGACCAGACTGGCTGGTTTATAAGGCCTGATTTGGCCAATCTTTTTCCTCATAACGGGTAGTAAGAGTAGTGGTAGTAGTAGTAATGAGCCCTTTTCACTGGATATTTTAAAGAGGTTTGTCAAAAACCAAACATAAAAAAGTACCTTTAAAAGTGTGGGAAACAAATATTATTTCATTCATAGAACACTTACCTACTTCTTAATGGTTACATTTAATATAGACATTGTACAAAACTTACCTATTTCACTCATCACAGCAAACATGTAAAATTTTATAACCAATACATGTAAACAAGCTAAAAAAGGCTGTAGTTTAAGCAAAATAATGCATCCTCGTGGAGTGTCCCTGTGCAGGAGCATGAGAAGATTATAACTTTATTACTGTGCTCACGGCGCTTGTTCCAAACATTGTGTTCTCACTATATCACTATTGGTGAGCTTAAAACCTCCCTTTCCTTCCCCTGCAGATGGCTTCCCATCAGAGGAAGAGTCCCCCTCGTTCCTTAGGGACACCTCTTTCTATGAGGAGCAAAGGGAGTTGGTTGTTTATCCCCAAAGCCTGGACAAGAGACCGGAGGTGACATCTGTATCCAACACTGTTCCTGTTGAACACAGCTGTGCTCATCAGGAGGACGACAGTAGGTCTATTACAGGAACTGCTCAATGTTACCCTCTGATGGAGAGACTGCTTTACTACAACCTGAATACTTTTAGTTTACAGCATGTCTAGTGCAGAGCCATGCAGATCAAACCTTAAATAATGTTTTTTATTATTTGAATCATTTTAATTTTTCCTGAAAGGATGGCTGCAAGCTAGTGAATAAGTCATAAATGTTTGTCATTGGAAGCCATCTTATATCATCACTGTGTTGCTTTGAAAGATATGCTGCACTAGCTATAGTATATAACCCACCCCCACCCACAAAACCCATGTACCTTTGGTGCTGCTATCAATCCTACATAGTCCTTCAAGTACAGTCCAAATCAAATTATCTACAGTTATACAAAAGGGTTAGAAGGTGGGGTATACGATTCTGGAGAAAACCAATTCCATGACAAATACCACTATATAGAGCAAATGACAATACAACATGTAATGTAACTAACGCTAGCAAAGATGTGTTTACACTGTGGGTTAGCAAACTGTAGCTTCAGTTGCTACAGCAAAGCTATCATGCAGAGAGAACGAGACAGTTTCCCAGATCCAGCACAGCAGCTCCAGTCAGTGATACTCAAAACTCTCCTGCTACTATAGCTAACATCACAACAGCATGTCTTGGCAAATTGGAAAGCAAGCTGAATGTCCGTGGACAACTAATTTAATGTTACCCGACACACAAATCATGACTGGACAGGCTTGTGTGGCTCTGATTGAGCCACTTGTTTTCCATGTACAGAGCCAGGGCTGTGAACAAACACCAAATTCTGTTTCAGAGCACACACAGAACGGCCAGCTAGCGAGGAGATATTCGCTGAATTTGACAAAAAAGCAGTGTATTGGATTAGAATCACTTATGTTACTTTTAAACAGACCTATTGCACCATTCATCATCATCATCTCTCTGCTTTGTCAAAGACAGGTCTTAAGACTTTAGGGTTGACCTACTATCAATGTTTATTTACTGACATATTCGGGTCAACTTTCTCCTTTGTGAAACAAATTAAGGACAACACTAAACTTTTCTCAAGACTCCCACTACTACGTGTGTGTGTGTGTGTGTGTGTGTGTCCAGCTAATAAGAGCGCTACCTGTACTGCTCTTCTGCTTGGACTGTGGTGTCCCTACAGCTTTGAAGGTCCTGAATTCATCCCGCCCCAGGGTTCCCTGCCTTTGCCTGGTTGACAAAGTGGCTGGTTTGGGACTGGCAGCTGGAGGTTGTGAAATTGGTGTCCCTCTTGCTTGTCTAGGAGATGGCCGCACTCGAAATCTGCTCTTATTCTCATCCCATGAGGCTCCTGCTGTTGTCAGCTTGCTTGAATCTGCCTGCAAAGAGAGCAAATTCTCACTCAGTCCCTTAGCTTTATTATCCATTTTCACAAAGATCCAACCAAATCTTTGTGTGTCCTGCTCTAAAACAGAGATCAGCTTAAAACAAGTAAAAAAAAACAACAACATGAACGTACATCAGTTAGGGAACATTGGTCTCCTAATCCCTTATTTGACTTGTATGACTGGTGTTTTGTCACTATATTTGGATTAAAAGTGGCTTATAGAAAAAGCTACAAGGACATGAATATTAACAGTATTTGAAAATACGTAATGAAGTCCATACTCACCACCAGGCTGATCCTCTTAACCTCCCTTGTGGAGTTTTCAGCAGGTCCATTTGTGCCCCGTTGATTCTGGGAAGAGCAGTTCAGATTCCCTGGTTTGTTGTGGCCCAGACTGGTGTCAGCTTTAGGAATGGTAAAGCTGGTTGAGGTCCTTAGAGTTGTTCTCTTCTCGTTGTGTGCCCTAGGTGACAATGGTAAACTCTCTGATGAGCAGCGTGGCCTCATCGTGAGGACAGAAGGCTTGGCCTGACCCAATGCTGAGCCTGACCTGACCTCAATTTTGTTTGACACGCCCTTCTTTGGAGTTGGTTTGGGATCTGTTTGGCAACTTCTATCAGGGGATTTTTCTGAGGATGAGAAGCAGAATGTCTGGTTGCCAGCATGCTGAGCAGCATCATCTGCCACTTGGCCTGAGGCTGCATGTATACTCGCAGCTGGGTGGTGGTAAGGTGGGGTTGTTCTAGTCGTGCTCTGTCCATCAACAGCAGTATGCCCAGGTGACCGTATCATCGTCACACCTAAATTAGTAGCCCCTGTATTCACTTGTCTCTGAGTGTCACTGACAATTTGAGTGGTGGTAGAGATAACTGTAGTGCTACATTTTACTTTGGCAGGACTCATCCTGATGGCTGCTCCTCTATGTGCGTCAGTGTGTCTATTGTTCACATTTACTTGTGAAGCAGGGCTTGGAACTGTACTTCGTGTCACAACTTTAGATTTTACACTGCTGAAGTCTGACTTGGGAAACTTCTTAATTTCCATTTTCTTGACTTTGCTGGCTAAAGGCAGCTGTCCTGCAACCAAATGTTTAGGAGTCACAGAGACTTGCTGCAGTTTAACAGACTGGAGTCCTGGGCTTCCTGCGTTTCCAGTGCAGGGAGACTCTGAAAAGGAGGGGAGGCTGGGTATCTTGTTCCCAATGTTTTGTAATGGAGTAGAAGTTTGAAAATCCTTCTCTCTGTCTTGCATAGCTAACCGAGTGGACACACAGGTTTTCCCTTCTTCAGGCGTACGTTCTCCAGGGAAATGGGGCTCTCTTTCAGCACTAGCAAACTCAGGCCCTTTTCCACTCTCAGGAGACGCTTCACAGACAAATGTCATTAAAAGACGTCCTTCATTCTCACTTGGCAGAGCTACAAAAGAGTTGGATGTTGCCATATCATATTCCTCAGTAGTGAGCTCTGCCTGAATGAAAGTCATTCCAAGACACGGATGGCCTATGCTCTCCTCAGTGACTCTGTCTGTGGATTTTTCGCAGACATCCGGCAGAGAGGTTGACAGCAGGGCAGACTCAGAAGCAGGCAATGCTCGCTGTCCAACATCTAGAGAGATTGACGACTCCTCCAGGGAAGAGACTACCAAGAGTGCCTGGTCCTCCAGACAAAAACTGTTGCTCCTTATTACCATTTCCCCAGAGTTCACTGAGCAGCGGCCATTCTCAGTTGATCCTCTACTGGAGATCTCACAAGAACTCAGCTGGCTTTCCCTCCCAGCAGAGTCTGGAGATCTCACTGCACTGTTACGTACATCCTCTGTGTTCTTACTAAAAGTCAGGTACTCTGATCCTGTCTCATGGTTGCTTATCAGACTCAAGTTTTCATTCCAGAAATTCACACTGGCATTAACAGGTGTGGCAATAAACGTTTGGTTCAGGTTCATACTTACACCACAGAACACATGTGGTAAGGTGTTGTTGTAGGGGTTATCCACAGGGGTACTATCACAGAGACAGCCCTCCATTGTGTTGATGTAAGGGGAGCTGTAGGCTTCTCTGTCACTCAGGTTGGAAAGGCTACTGTTGGAGTCAAGTGAAGGGGACGGTGACATGTTGCTGTAATGACTCTCAGGGGAACGGCCCAGCTGCAGGTCTCTGTGGGGCAAAGCAACTGTGCGCTCAACGTGGTCAGCGGACATGTTCAATGTCTTATTAGATATTTTGGAAACTTCTGTAGTTCTGAAAAAACATTCAGTTAGCGGTACTGCAGTCCATCAGATTTGTTGATCAGGTATGAATATCTGTAAAGAGGAGGAAAACGTTTTCTTTAGAACCATGTTACTACATAAACTATGTTGACACCTTTGTAATTTCACAGAATGTTAAAGAACCAAACACCCCTAACTGAGCCATAGACTTATGCCCAGATGTTCTGGTGTAAGATTAAGAACTCCTAAAAGCCAAAAAGGCTTCAGCTTGCCCTGGTAAGCCTTTGCAGCCATCAGCCATTGTAAAAATAGCTGGATAATCAAATTATTTATGACTTAGTTCAGTGAAAAAGTCATTAGGATCATGCTTAGGGTATACTGTACTGTAGTAAGTCTGTCTTAAACTCCTAGTTGTACTATGTGCTACACGCTGGTTCAAACAGGTTACCTGAGTATCTGTACCCTTTCTGAGGAGATGTTTTACCATTCACAGTATCATATGTTAAAGCAAAATTTGTACATCACTATCACTACACACTATTGTCATTGCTGTCTCTTCTGAATCAAGGTTTAATAAAAGCTTAAATGTGAGGATGGACCAACAGTTATGAGCAGTGTTTCTACTTTAAAATGAGCCAACATATGTTTGGCATGAGAAGTAATGGCAGCCTTAACTGCTTTGTTGTGTTTATTTAAGCTGACTGGACTGCTAAGCTTGCCAGCCACTACTACAACAAAAGCACCATTGTCGTTTGTACCACCAGAGAGTAAGATATCAAGTCACCAACAGCCTGAAAATGTTCCAGTATGCAGACCGCAGACATCCTTGTGCATATAAGAAAATGTGACACATAATCTTGTTTCTACAGCAAAATGGTAACCTTGGATGGTTTTATAGCTCCATCTACCCTGGTTGTAATTACCCCGAAATACCTTGATTTTTGGGAGTGAAATTGTGTCTAGTTTACGGTCAAGATTAATGACAACGGAGTAAGGAGGGGCAGAATCAGTGAGGCTATGTCTATTTTGCTGGATACACACAACAAAACGCACAAAACAGATAATTCCTAAGCTAAGAAGATTTCTCTCGGTTGTCAGAGCATTCAACTCTAAAAACACTACAAAACAAACAAACATAGAATTGTCATGGGAGAAAGGCTTTGCTTTACAACATGCTGTATGTTAACGTCATGTTTCCATTCTTGAGTGGCAGCCTGCTTACCTTTGGCTTGCCTGTGCGTTTTACTGCTAAGATTGAGTTTCTTTTGTGAATGTCAAAACATAATTCAGCATTTGGTGTCAAAATTAGCATTTTCTTTGCCCATCAAGTAGAAAGATCTACTTAAAGTTAATGAAGTAACCAAAGAGTTGAAGAGTCATAGACACCTGTACTCACTAGATTAAGACCCGAAAATACTAAAGGTGGGCAAAATAATAATTATAGTGACAGTTTTTTTCTCATAGCCAAAACAACAGCCACATTTACAAACCAATTTTTCTATCACATTGATAGCCTACCTATGTGTCAACTTGATTGTATTTATTTTTCTTAAAATGAGACACTAAGAAAATCATATATAAAATTAACTATGATGCAAAAAAATCATACAAAATGTTAATGCAAACTTCCCTGGAGCAACAAAATATTGTTTCCTCAAAAACACATTTATAAAAATCAAGAAGAGGTGTCCTTGCAATGGCTGGACCATTCTGGCATCACACACACAAACTTCAAAATGATAATTAAGTTGTTAGATTTCACTGCTAGACGTGGTTCAACCTCACTTAAATGGAGGTGGCCTGACTTTAAAAAGACGGATGTTGCTCAAAAGACATAAATCTGCAAACTATGTCAAAAACTGGTTGATGTTAAAGACCACAAACTAACCACCGCACAGAATATCAAGAATACGAAAAGCCTCGAGAGTCAGCTGTCCACAAAAGACCTAAACCAGCCATGGTACGAGCACAAAAACAAACTCCAGTTCAAACACTGCTACAATGATGCTGACAGAATCAAAAGGCATTATGACAACAGCTACAGACAAATGAAATGGTTTACTCATTCTCACACTGTTTGATGTCAGATTTCAGTGTTTTGTATATTGTGTTTACTTGAATGCTTCAGTTTTATGTAAAAAAAAACAAAAAAAAACAAGGACTGTTTCTGTTAATGTCATTAGAAAGCAGCAATTAATATTCTATTAGCCAGAGCAAGCTAGTACAATATTAGACATTTTTGAAGGATGCCAAATATCGTCTAATTATCATCCTTGACAAAATCCCAGAAATATCGAGATGAGATTTTTTGTCAATATCGCACAACTGGAGCTATGTATGGAAGAGACAAAAACCACAACATCCATGAATTAGAGTCCTCAGATGAAATATCTTCTGAGTGCTACTCTATTCTTTAAAGTGATATTTGTCTTAAACATTAGGGAGAATGACATTTGGTAATAATTAGTCCAATAATTGTTAATAATTAAAATTGCACTACATCTGATAAGGTATCAAGGCAGCTCTGCTTTTATCAACATGGCCAACAGTCCAAATCTGGATGAATAATAATGTTTGTTTAACAGGCAGAGACTCAAACACACTTTATATTACAATCTGTACAATCAAGTAAAGTATACAGCCTTGGCAAACTACTGTGCACATTGAACCTTGGCAAGAACTGCCCCTCCTGGGCCACTGCAGTATCTTCCCGCACAGAAAAACTACTGAGAACAGTGATTTCTCTGGTTAAATGTGTGACTGGGTATTATCCTGTTACGTAAAGTACTGCACCTGAGATAAACCTTGACCTGACAATGTTTATGGAAAAACAAAACCATGAAATTCAAGCTAAAGGACACCGAGGCAATGAAAGGAAGGAAACTCCGCAGACAGGTCTGCAACACTTACCTTTCCCTAAAAACACTGTTCAACCATAATATGAAATAACTTAATACCTCCACTCTTGTCCTCTCCATTCATGAGAACAGTGTGGAAGAAAATGCACACAGTCAGCTGTACTGCCTGCTGTATCACTCCGTATTTGCAGGTTCATCGGGCTCACTTCACCCACTCAGAGACAAATCTCATCACTGCTTTCCTTCCAAAGCACTATATCCAGCCAACTGGACAGACAGTGGTGTGCGAGTCTGCTTCAGCCAGACACCAGCGGCCCCCGTCCGTGCTCGTGTTCAGAGTCAACCGTGCATCAGTAACATCTCAGCTTGAATGAGGGTGGCTCTTGTGCAGGCGTCAGATTCTGTGCTTTCCTCCCCTCCCTGAGGTAACGTGACTTAGTCCAGCAGGCCTACTGCAGCAGTGGATCAGCAATCTCTCCAACCAGCCACTGTGTCAGTCAGACACCATCAGTGACTCGGCTGCACTTGGCTCCTCAGTGCAGGCATGTCAAGGGCCAGCTAAGCACTGTGCTAAGAGCAGAGCTCCACTCCCAAGTTTACAAAGGGAGCTAGCGGAAGAAAGTAACATGTTACCTTATCCATGCCGAGCACAGTGCAGGGGGAGTGGCCATGGCCTGCCGGGCTGAGTTGGCATTCACTGTTGCTTAGCAGCTAAAGTCCCTCTTTTATGAGGGAATGCATCAGGCGGCTTTTTAGTGAGGGATAAGTGACCAGGGGAGCAGAATGATGGGAGGCCTAGGTGCAGGAGAATGTTGAACTACCACTACTTTTAAATGGTAGATCGCAACCAGAATATGTATAGAAAAGTCCTCCACTGACATCGTCACTGTCTGATGACACGGCCTCATGTTGTACACAAACAGGTCAACACATGATCCTCAGACTACAGCAGTGGTGTGACACCAGAGTCTAAGACCCCTAAGACCCATGCTATTTCTGCTTAATCTATACAAGGGCACTGACACTGGGAACCTACAGTCTAATCTTAACTGGAGAAAAGATAAATCATGGTATGGGGTAGGCTTATTATCTCCTCAAGAATTAGTCTTATATCCTGTACAATACGTTATTTAGTAGGTCTACTTATGTAATGTTAGTATTTCATCATTGCTCTTCACATACCGCTGTTAACAAGTATGCAGATGTTATGTAGCAGCAAAGTGATGTTCATTTTCAACAGAATTTAGAAAAGTCTTTAGACTCTCCAGTCCAAGACTCAGATATAAAACGTAGGTGATGCATGTCTATGAAGATTCTCAGTCATCCAGGTCATAGTTATCCAACGAAATCAATGGCAACTGGACTTGGTTGAAGAAGTTTTCCAGTATCTTCAACCAAGTCCAGTTGCCCTTGATTTTAACCTTCGTTGGATAGGTGATGCATGTTGCCACCTACACAGTATTGCTCTGAAAGCATACAATACATTCAAAACAAGTGGGGTGACTGACCAAAATCCCTCTGATACACAAGACTCACAGTAAACTGCCAACTACTGTGTGTTTTGAGATTCAAGACTATACTGCCTCGTCAATTTATTCATTTATTATCAACATCACCGTTTGAAATGAGACCTCACTACCTCAGTTTATCTTTATAAATGCTAGTAACAGGCATGCAAACTGATCATGGGTAAAAAAGGTGAGAAAGATACGCAAGCAGATAAACACACAGACTGTGTCAGAGGGGTCTGTTTAAGCTTACATGTTTGTATAGATAACTTGCAATTGTGTATTGCAACAAGAGAAAGATACTGACACACAACGGTGTCACTTTATGTTGAAAAGCGATGGGGACATAAGGATTGTGTGACGATGAACTGAACCCCCACCCCGAAAAAAAATATTTTCTCATTGGATCGGCACAGATCATGTAGGTGACCCATATTAGTTTCAAAACTGCGAAATTCGCCGAAAGGTGAAGGGTTTGCATGCCTGTAGTAAAGCCTTTAACTTTCTTTATAAAATATAAAACACAGGGATAAGCAGAACAGTGGTTCTCCATTTCTGAAGACCCGCAGGCATTGTGCAGAAAGCCTCAAATGGCCTTTCGTTGCCTTTACCTGGTTGACTGGACATTTCTGTATAATACAGTGAGCAGGTATGAGTAGCAGGCACAGCCATTAAAAACCCGGGCACATAGCTGCCCCACACTACAGCAGGGCAGCAGGTCAAGCTGGAGGATTCCTGACAACATACCACAGGGACAACACAGCCCTCTGTAAAGCACTGGGGGACAAAAACCACACCAACAAGCCTGGTTAGAAGAACAGTGTGGCACTGTTATAATATCAGTCAGTCTGCTCCAGCAAGAAGAAATGGCCAAGCCTTTCAAGACAAGACAAAGCTGTGGGCCTATGTGATCTAGTGAAAAACAGAGGCATGTTAGATGCATCTGCAGCTGTGCAAATGTGTCCTGGTTAGCTCTTCATTCAGTTAGCCTAATCTCTGACGCACAGTGAACACACATGTCCAGGGGGTGGACAACAACAACAAACAATAACAACAAACTAATTAAATTGGACCTTTAGTTAAGAATATTTGACAAGCTGCTTTTTTCCAAGGTCAAGAATTGAGCTCAATCTGAAGTATTGTGCTGGAGAGTAAACTATATTCTATAGTAACCTTTGGGAACAGTGTTTATGGTGTACTTTACAGCATGGTTTCATAAGGCGTTTCACCTTGCAATATGCTGCACAACTCCACAAGGATATTGACATTTGTTTAAAGTTGCACACAAGACACACAGGAATGCACAGTCACCAAGTTAAATTTGTGTATTTAAAGCCAAAAAAACATGAATCAATGTAACGTTAGCTGCGTGTATTTGTAGTTGTACCTCATTCCTCCCTGCCCACTCTGACACATGATCATTGGTACAACATTTTCTGATCAAAACAACTACCCCCTGCACTTGACTGGATTTCCCCTTTGCGAGGCCTCCTCCAGTCAGTTAGGCATGTAATTAGATCAGGAGTAAACATAGTATGCAGCTAAAAATAGCAAGGAAAAAGTCCTTAAATGGTTTAAAAACACTACCCCTGGGACATCATTAAAAGATTAGGAAATAAGATGATATTACTATAGACCCGGTGTTCGCCAACATCAGCAGTCTTGAATACAGTTACAAACCTGACGGACTAACGTTAATATTATGGTTACCACTAACGATATGAATTTCAACGGTTGAATAACAAAGAGCGGTTCACAGGAGAACAAAGTCAAACGTTAACTAACGTTAGCTCAGTGTTAACTAGCTAATCACAGAGTTTGGCGCTAACGGTAATTTCTGTTGACAGGAGGTAAATTAAGCAATATTTTTTGGTACCATAAACAACTACAGTAGTGAAATAATAAGGTATTAAACTGCCTTACCTTCTGCCCAACATTCAAGACAATACTTGTAGTGGTCATGTTAGATCATAGAAAGCACAGTAGTTCGACATAAGAAACCCGACTCAGCGCTGGACTGATGGCTCGTTAACGTTGCCTGTCACAGGACCAAGCAGCACAGACAGGACCACACTGCTGACGAAGTCCTAATGAACAATTACTTTCACCTGTTGTTTTCCTTTCTCACACTGTCATCTTTCATTCACAACAGACTGGCCATGACCGAGTTCAGCTCATGTTGTCCCGCAGAAGCGATGAACAAGTGTCGTTTCTTGACCTTTGACCCACCATGATGAGTTGGCCTCCCCACACAATCAACGGTTAGACATAGAAGATTCGTTTTAATCAGTTAATAAAAGAATTGTCTTCATCAGTTCAGCTCTAATGTCCAAAATGAAAGCCACACGTGTCATAACATTTCTTTTGTTTTCCTGTAGAGATCAACCACTTGATACCATCCGATTTTATTATTTGAAATCCAGATGCACAATAGTTAAATAATTACATGATAGTAAATCATATGCCAGGATGCAAATCTATGTACAATGTAAAAAGTGCATTGTGTTAACAGAAAGAACATGGGCACACTATCAGAGGTAAAATGTCAAAAGAAGCCTCCGGTCAAGGTGGGAAAGGGAGAATTCTCTCAAAAATCAGACTTGATTTAAAAGAAACATTACCTCTTTTCAATCAGTACCATCAATCAAATGTACAATATTTATTTGTATGATCACATCTCTCTTATTTTACAACATCGATTTTAGAACATACTACTGTGCTTGGCGTAAAACATGAAGGAAATCAGTAAAAATCTCTTTCTGAACAAAAAGGGCTTGTCTCATTCATGAGACACCACCAATATGGTTCGTTATACACTTGTCACTTTAGACATACTATACACTGCATCGGTTTTGTTGAAAATTTGTTTTCAGTTCTATAACAGAGAACCAGACACTGTATTGTGGGAGTCCTTCATGGATCTGCAACACACTGTAAATGCTACCTTCACACGCATATGTCTCTGTTGACAGCAAATGAAAAGCAGGACAATAACAAAGCAATCTTTGCTTTCTTTGTGGTTCATCCCGGAATCTGTCTGAATGGATTAATTACATAGATAGGTGCGGGACAGTATCACAAACTGATACATCAGGCCACTGAGTGCAGGAGACAGGATGAATGTACCAGACTAGTATATGACAAGATTATTGTATCAGTTTTAGGCCACATGGCTGCTGTCCATTAGTGTGGGTATGAGATGGGTCTCCCTGTCCAGAAGGCAAGTCAGTGTGCACACTATCAAAGAAGCGACGGGCGAGGAAGGAGGAGGAACAGCATTTGTCTTCTGGGGATGTTGACGCTAGAGGAGTAAAGGAAGGAAAGTTGTTTTCCTTTTGCATCCATTGGCAGGCAAAGTTGAACAGGCGATTCCCTGGCTCTTCTTTTTCTCCTTCTCTTTAAAACCCAGCTCTCCTCTCATTATTTGACACAAGAGGGCCAGCTGAGGCCTCCACAGGCAGCAGAAACGATAATGTAAAGGACCACCTGAAACGAGCGCAGACACAGAGTTCAACGATTAATCACACAGTGAGAACATACAGTCGCGACACACAGGAGGAATTCCTTCAAGCGATGCTGAAGAACCCTCTTATGATACTAGTTAATGATTTATACAGGACAGCCGAGCCTCATCATAGCTGGAAATTAAAACAGTAGTAGTAATAGTAAGTAATGACTGTATCCCACAAATAACCAGCATCTCACCAATTCCCCACTCTGCACGTACTCACCAGGCACACCAGCACAATGACAACAGTCAGCTTGAGGTTCTTCATACACATGGCTCTTGCCAGGTTACGACTTGTGGTCTTGAATGTGACCGACTAAAACATAGTAGAAGGAGAACGTAACGTCAGTGACAATATTTGTGGATGAGAGATTGATTCGACTACTGTCAAAATATAAACTTGTATACAGCATATTATCAAGTATCAGAAAACAAGTAGGACGAACGGGCTGCAACCACACGTCTTTAAACTCACCGAATCAACCAGATTTTCTGTCTTGTCAATCAGCAACTCCAGCTTCTCTCCCCTCTGAGCTACCAAGTCTGTAAAAAGACACAAAGAGAGCCCAAGTTCACTTGGGAGACACAAAAGATCCGGTGTAATACGATTCAGATCAAATGGCTGGTGAAATCTGACAGACGTTTGAGACAGTCGTCCTCCAGTTTTCATCAGAATTGTACATATTATGTAAACATTTGGTCAGAACACTTCCTTTGGGAATGATGGCCAACAAGTACCAGTGCTTTCCTGGCACAGCATAATGAAGAGGTCACTGATGCATCCACAACACACTGCATTCATTTAAAAATGAAATAATGCCACTCACACATTTCTGATTCATTATTATCTCATAGCCCTATATCAAAAAGAGGTCCTTTATGCATCACTGCACCACAGGGAAACTCATGAGCAGCTCACCTATGTCACGGACCATAATGCCCTTCAGATCATCCACCTGCATCTGAGTCTCAGTGAGACGATCTGATCCTCGTGGGTCCGAGTGGTGTTTCTACATAGAGAAATAAAGACAGAGGAAGGTAGGGGGGAAAAGAGGGAAATTGAAAGGAGAGCAAAGGAGAAGAAATTGTGTTTTGTGATTACTAAATCTGTATGTGTTTTTATATAGACTAGAGAAGTAGTCTATAAAGAAAATGTTGGTCAATATACTCAGGCTCTTGTCATACTAACCATCTGAGCTGCCAGTGTTGAGGAGAACTCACTGTTCATGGCGTAAGGCAGGGCTGTTTGTGCTCGCGACCCGTACGTTGTCTGAAAGCGCTTCTTGACCTCACTGAGGAAGCTGAATGCCCGTGACCTCTCAAAGTCCTTTAGCACAAGAAAAGTTGAGTGATTAAAGTAAGTATAAAGTAAAGAGCCAGTGAAATAAAAAAAAAAAAGGCTTTCTGTTGTTATAGGCTCAAAATATTACTTCACAAACATGGGCTGGAGATGTATTTGGGTGCAATAATTGAGTGGCTGGGTTACTAAACTGTACTCTATATGTAATTATTCGCATAGAGTGCATCATGCAGAAGCAGGTCAAACAGCATGAAACAAATTACAATCTCAAAGCTATTTCAAGGGACCTTTTAATATCTATTACTCAACTTCCCCACTCACCCCTAAACAAATAAATACATGAATATCTGAGCCAATCATATACTTACATCATCAGTGATGCACAGGTATATGATTCTGTCATGGCAGATGTAATGGAAGAGATAGCTAAAAAAAAAAAAGAATAATCATTATAGAAATACAGTTGAAAGCACACATTTTAATACAGTACACTACATGCATTGTAAAATGTCTAACATTTACCAACGTATAAACAGTAATTAACGGGGTGTAACCCTATACGACACTGGTATTCTTCTCTCACCGCTTCACTGACAAGATTTTTGAGTGAGGACACATTGCATTGTGCCTTTGTGGCATGTAATACCGCATTATTGTTTCAGGTTGTGGTTTCCTGCAGTACACCTTCTGTAAGCTCTGATATCTGAGCTTTTATTGATCTAGAGCTGGTCACATGCTTATATACGACGCTGCACCTAGGAAGGGAATGCAGCGGCCTGAAAATCCAGATTACTTGGACACAAAACCCCACTTTTAAAGGTTTCAGAGGTGTGTGAATGTGCATGAAAAGACCCTGAGTGATTAAAGTAACATCACATATAAAAATGGTCTATAAAATGTCAGACAATGGTGAAAAATGTCAATCAGTGTTTCCCCAAAAGCCCAAGATGATGTCCTCAAACGTCTTGTTTTGGCCACAACCACAGAAAGAAACCAGAAAATATTGACATTTAAGAAGCTGGAATCAGAGAATTTGTACTTTTTTATTCTGAAAACATTACTCAAACTCATAGTTGCCGATGTATTTCATAGTTGCAACCCTACTCTGATGACAAGAACAGCCTGTTTTTTTATGAGCATAGTCATAGTTGAAAACTGCTGGCAACCAAAGTTTACACTTGCCCGAGGAACCAATGGGGGTAGGTCTCCTTTTGTAACTTGTTGGTCAGGTATTTTATTCAGCACTCTAGGTTAGTCTGCCACTGTTTTTACCTATGATTCAGATTCATTCTTTATTGTCCTCGATGGAGAAAATTTGTTTTCGCAGACTGTACCAAGAGCACCTTCAACACGAATAATACACACACATTGTACACATACCTACACATAGTACACAGGAGTATAGCATAATAGGTAGGTAGATTTATTTTGTCACAATATAACAGGTTATAGAGTGAAATTGAGTTTGTAACTCCCCTCTGCTTTGTAGCAGACAATATACATTAGTATAGAAGCAATAATAGAAATGGTGAACAGAGATAAACTATATTCAACGGAGCAGTGCTGAGGATGAATTTGAGTTTAATAGTCTGATAGCGTGGGGGGGAAAGCTGCTCTGCAGTCTGGTGGTGTGGCAGCAGAAACTTCTATATCTCTTCCCAGAAGGCAGCAGGGTCAACAGGCTGTGGCTGAGTGGGTACTGTCCTTTAGTATCCTATGGGATGATGAGTAGGTGACTGCAGAGGACTGTGTGTGTGTGTGTGTGTGTGTGTGTGTGTGTGTGTGTTCATCCTACCTGCCGTGGCTGTAGGTCAATTTGTTATTCTCTGATGGGATTTTGGCCAAAATCTGTTCAGTCACTTCCAGGAAGTTTCCGCCACACCACGCATGCCTTGCCAGGATGGTGGTTCCACGAGCCACCACAGCAAACAGGATTGCCATGGCAACAGCTGGGGTTTCAGCTCAATCACTACACGAACAACGATAACAGTGAGACGTTACTGGAGACGAGCAGAAAGGGCTGGGGAAAGAGGAGGTTGCTCAACAGAGATGAACTCTGGTGAAACATTTGAGTGTTACGTTACAAACAGGACAGAAATGAAGGAAGGTTTGTGTAACGTTAACGTGTGAAACTAACAAGTAAGTAATTGGACGTAGTTTCACGCGCTAACGTTAGTGGCCACTAAATTAAAACTACAAGCTTAACTTAGGTTGTCACGAGAAATGAAAATGAAAGCAAGATTTACGGTGGCTGCAAAACAACGGACCAGCTAGCTGTTGTTCACCACTGGACATAACGGCGTTAGGTAATTTAGGCAACGTCAACTGTTTATCACAATGCCACCAACTACTGCTTATAGCTAACCCAATCAACGGTGATATATAATAACAAATCAAATACCTCGATGTGTCAGCGCGTTTCAAAGTAGCTCATTTAGTGCAAATTGCAACATCTAAAGAGATTTCCTGTGCTAGCAAACTAGCTAATCCCGTTCGAGTGACTTCTGCTGTGCAAATCCTCCAGACCGGAAACGAATTCGTTCTGCTTCTAGGGAATGTAGTTCTTACACATACCTTGGCCTACCTACTTAATTGTAGTGTTTCACTTTGTCAACTACATTTTTTTTACTTCCTGCTACGCCGTGTGATCGTCACATGTTTTTACCTACGTCACGTTATTGCTACAGTTGTCATTCATTGGTTTATTTTAGCCCTTGTCAAGGTCTTACAGGCAACTTACACGGTTGCAATGGATCTCTTAATCTATTGTTATCGGTGATTGAATCTCTCGCTTTAAACATCAGTTTCTCACACAATTTGCAGTACATGAACACTCATATGTGCAAAGTTATATCAATCGAAGCCACAAATTATTACTATTCATAAACATTGAAATGAATACTTTAAATGCACATCAACATTACTGTGGAGCGCTGCTACTCTGTAAATTGTACAATTAGTGGTACAACCCCGAGGAAATATGGAACATAATAGGACAGATAAACATTAAGTGATTGGACAAACATCGTGTCCACTTTCTTTAGACGTAGGTATAAATAATTAAAGGTATTACCTCTCCTCTGTGTTTTCATGTATGTGAGGTTAATTTATAACTTATTATATTAAGTCTTAAAACAAGACAGAGCGAAGCGGCCTTGTCATTTTAATTTTTATCTTTACCAACACCATAGAGTTCTCGTTCATTGTGTCTTGTAGCCTATAAGGAAATATATTTTCCCCCAATTTGGGTTGGATGTACAAATATGTGTCTCTGTGGCTCCCAGCCTTGCTATTCAAGTATGTTTCAACCACTGAGACAACTCATTTTTAAAAGAAATGACAGATCAATGTAAGTTCAGGCCTGTGCAGGGCATAAGTTACTTGCAAAGCTGTGAGCTGGAACTGCAAAGTTAGGAGGGGAAAACATCCATCCATCCATCGTCAACCGCTTATCCTGCGTACAGGGTCGCGGGGGGGGCTGGAGTCAATCCCAGTTTACATTGGCGAAAGGCGGGGTACACCCTGGACAGGTCACCAGTCCATCGTAGAGCGGAGAGAAAAACATTTAATGGTAAAAAGAGCATGTGCGCAACAAACACCCTCAATACACCTGCAAGTTTGTAGGACAATACTTCCACCACTAAAACTATTTCCCCCCTGTTTCGTAGCAGTAATTTCGTGTTATCATCATCATCGTCATCATCGGCACTTGCCCTGTCAGACAACGGTGAGGGCTGAAACTCCACGAGGTCTGCACTGACAGACAGAGCCGTAATGTGAAGCATGGCCGGGGAAGGTGAAAAGAAGCCAGTGCTGGAGATGGTAAAAAAGAAATAGCCTTGTGTTCTTTAGTATTGTATACAGCTATATTGCTTTACCATTTTTAAACTCTGTAAGAACATATTCGGCTAATGGTTGCATTTCGACCGCCTGTAAACTTCCCACGTGGGTAGCTTCAGACGCTAGCAATGACAAAACAGCTTATAGCTGAAACCCACACTAACATTAAAAGCTGTTCTCTTTAATGTTAACCATAATTTTGGACTCAGTGGCGGTACCATACTAAAGCTAAGGTTACCTGAACTAGGGTTGCCACCCGTCCCTTAAAATACTGAATCGTGCTGTATTTCACAACTAAATAGCGCTTTGTCCCGTATTTCCGAGTTGTCTTTAATGCAGCATCCCATGCAAATCATCCCACTCGCATTCTGTACAGACTTGCCCTTTTCTACCCCTGATTGGGTAATACTCGATGCCATTGTTTGTTTGATTAATACCGTCAGGTTCAGGGCCAGTCAGATAAGTGAGGGTCTCTTGGCAGGGAGTCTAGCTGAAACAACGGCGGCGGGAGCAGCAGCTCGAGAAACCCCCTGCGTCCCCTCTGTAACGAAAGCGGATTCAAAAGACGACGAGTGGGAGAAATCAAATAGCCTACTTGATGAGCATCAAGCCAAACTGCACAATTTGTTGGCCAGTGTCCTGTGTGGTGCACGGTGGCCTGTCAGACGTGTGACAGCATGCCGAGGCAGTGTAATGACTTAATAAAACGTACTATTTTTCTGATTGATTACACTGCATTTCATATGCTGCCTATTTGTTAAGAAATGTTACAATAGAAGTGAGCTCTTCATCTCTCTCAGCTTTGAGCAGTCCTGTTCATAGTTTTACTGTAGCTGTTTGAAAGACAAACAGCTGCTTAGTGCTGCAGGAGTAATGTACTTCTGACAAGAAAACATTTATAAAAGGAAGTAGGTCTAACATGCTCCAATACTAGGCCTACTACTTCTGGTCCACTGATATTCATGGTAAATCCTTTGCAAAAGTCTTTCCAGTCGAATCCTATCATAGCCTATTTATAGTTAATAAGTTATGAACATGACTGCATCTGTTCAAACTGATTTCAATAGCAGATAGCTTATTATAATGTCAATTGATATCAATCTTAATACTTTCCTGAAAACATGTTTTAAGTTATGATATACCACCACTGGCACACTATCGGACCTGTCGTTGCCGGGCCCCCGAGGGTTGTGACCCTGGCTGCGGCAGGCATCCCTTATTCTTCTGTATTTAAGGTGGCAACCCTACCTGAAATGTCAATCACTAACCACATTTTCTGTAAAGTAGGTAGCCGTAGCTGACTCAGTTTCTCCACTGGGGGCCAGTATTTAAACAGACAAGAGTCTTCTCTAAATTTGTAAATATGCTTTTCAATATGTTCAACTGATGCTTGTCAATGTGCATATTTAAGGTAAGTATTTAATGTATTGACAGTGCATTCCCCCCAGCATGAGACTGATCGCTAAGTTGGCTGATGTTTTTGTTTTCAGTTGGATGTGTGGAGTAAAGTTAGTATTTCTGTTGTGTCTTAGGTCCAGGCTGATGGGGCTGATGAGGGCTGTGTGACATTTGTGCTGCATGATGAAGACCATACCCTGGGCAACTCCCTCAGATATATGATCATGAAGACGTCAGTGTTTTTTGTTGTTGTTTTTTATTTTCCAAATTGCTGCTTTAAACTCAGCATGTTGTGGTCACTGGTTTAACAAGTCTTCTTTAAAAAGATTTTTCAGCACTGCTCCCATTCCACATGTTTGAAGTACTATCACTGATGGCTTAATTTGTGATTTGACTGCAGCTGGAAGGGACTGTTTTTCCCTGTCAACCCATAGAGATCATTCAGACTATTTATAATAATCATAACAAAAAGGGACTCTAAAGCAATTCCATTTTGTTCCGAGTGTTTTTGTTATCAGCCTGTTCATGTCAGCTGGGATGACTTGATAGTGGAAAAAATGTAATAACACATAACACCCCCTAACACATTTTAAGCAAAACATTGATAAGAATCACAAATCTTGCTTTCATTTTCCTGTTTTCCATCAGTGTGGATGTGGAGTTTTGCGGCTACACCATTACCCATCCATCTGAGAGCAAGATCAACTTTCGCATTCAGACACGAGGTGAGAGACACCCCTTAAAGCCCTTTCACATCTACTTTCTATTCTTTTCTTTTTTTTACAATCTAGGTTAGTTCATGTGTGTGCATACATGCATAGGACAGCTAGAGAGTAAACATTTTTGGACTGTGTCGCAGAGTGAACATGTTGATTAAAGTCTGAAGCCTACGGACTTAAGCATCCCCATCACATGGACGTACTCTGCAAGGCTTAAGAAAACAACTTTCTGTTATTGAACTAAATTTTAAGATGCCTGGAAGGTCTTCTGTCATGGCTTCATCACAGAGAGATACAATTACCTTCCAGGCACCAGGAAAAACCCAAGTTTCCGCTTTGCTTTCACATAATTAGCTATATTTCTATATTTATTTCTGTCATTATAATTCCCCACCATGACCACAATGAAAATGGGTGGGTGGAAGTCCTCCATGGCAGTCAGGAGAAGAAGGCCAGGACTGCAGCTCACAATTGGTGATGGCTCAGTGGATAAGACACATGCATTTGGGAACCAGTGCTTAAACACAGATTGCAAGTGGCCGTGTCATGTTTCAAAAAAGATGGTCCCTTGTGAACTGTGTCGAAATGTGAGGGTCCCACAGGGCTCTTGCATGCTGATGCATGGGTTGCAAATATGTCATTTGTTTTGATTAGTGAGTGAGAGGAAATGATCCAGTGTTGTAAATTGCAGCTTGCATGTTTCAAATTTGGGGACTCTGAACAGCATCTCCCTCTTGGTTTCTCTGGTAACTCTGGCAGCCCTGATCATGGCAGCCTCCACTGTCAGTGAATGTTTTTGTTGTTACTGTTTGTGGTCGCTGTTTTCTTCAGAGGTATGTCTTCTTTCTATTCCAGGGGGAGTTCCAGCTGCAGAGCCGCTGCGGAGGGGCCTGAATGAGCTCAGTGATGTTTGTCAACATGTTCTCAACACCTTTCAGGTAAGCCAGTGTGTCCATTTGGTTTGGTCGCATTAATCACCAGCCTCTTACTGAAAAAAAATGACCAGCAGTGGTTCGATATTGATTTCTGTGTCATATGGAAAATCAATATATTGGTAAACAAGTAACGGCACATGCATAAACATGTTGCATTGTTAGGAACCACAGTCCAACCCACATTTGGCCAGTTTAGAGAGAATTCTTAAAGTCACATTTTCCGTTGACTAGCCACGAAAAGATGGATGGCAGCTGATCCTTCGTAGTTTCAAAAGATTGTGTACTGAGCAGGAAGTATCATTATCCTCATCCTGCATCAGATATCAGCAACTTCTGCCCCCCTGAAGGGTCCTTAATCTCCACCCACCACTCAGGAAGGCAAGCAAGATATGAACCTTAATTTCCACACACACATGGAAGATTATTATTTTCATGTGGGATACAGAAGAAACCCTGGGTTGTCTTGTTGGCTCTGTATATTAGCCCCATGGTGAAAGGAAAGTCAGCCAGCACTGATTAGTTTTAACACTCCCCACACTATCTCAACTTCAATTCTGTTTTATTTCATTCCAGGCAAGAGTTAGTGAGTTCAAAGAGAGGCAGGAGCAACCCATGGAATGAAGAGCATCAAATATCTGTGACTATGAAGCTGTTAGAACTGTAAAAATGTTATCTTTATATTTCCCTTTTTATATATCTACTAGTTAGTGTTAGCAATTAGTGTTAGTTTGATCATGTCACATTCAAACATTTGTACAGTGTTTTTTGCATTATGTTGGAATTGGTGTATGATGGATCATAAATGTGTATGATAAATGTGACTTTTGTTTGTCCTTAATTTTTTGAACAATTAGAAAAATAAATTTACAACATTAAACTAATTCGACAAAGACTTTCATTTTCGTTCTTTCTTTCATTTTTTGGAATTTCATGGAAGGATTTCTAACACGAATAACAGTCTGCCATTTGACTTTTACTGTAATATTTATTTTCACAACTACTTATGTAACACTGTTTGAAGGATGTCCAAACCTAAAATGATGGATCTTTCAAACACCAAATTGCTCTCATCTGTCCTTTTAAGCCATGTGTATGATGAGTGAAGGAAGAATTGGAAGCTAGAATGTCCTTATTAGCAGAGGAATGTGGTGCGAGGGACTTCATACAGTGCCTGGAAGACGGAGAGGGAAAATGTGGGGAGACAAGTGTAAATAATGAGGTTAAAGTTATTTGAGCCTAATTGTATCCCTCTGTCAGTCACATGTTCACGCATGGTTGACTGGGTATGAAAGCTGGAACATAATATGAGGACAAACCTCAACTATGACTCATGTTTGACAAAACTGCATGTGCAGTATGGGAATAAAATAATGAAATATATTCTATATTTATAAGATATAACCAGTTAAGGATCATTTTTAAAATCAGTCATTTGGCATTTTGGGAAAATCTGCTTATTTGCTTTTTTGCAGAGAGTCAGGTGAAAAGCTCAATACCGGTCTTTTGTCAATATATGTGTAAATATGTAGCTGGGCTTAGCACAAGGGCTACAAACAGGAAGAAATGTTTAGTCTGGCTTTGTATGAAGTAATGGTGCAAACATTTCCAACATTTATAGTTTGGAATAAACAAATGTGTTAGATATTAACTGATGGGTTATAATATATATCTCTTTGTTGAACCGGGGTCACGTGCAAACCAAAAAAGATATTACAATATTGACAAAGTGTAAACAAACACAAAACTACTTTCTCAAAAGAAGAAAGCGATCAAGCAGATAAGGCGATAATGAACACAGGTTAAAGAAACTAAAGGGGCTATGTTCAACACTGACTGAACAAGTATGCAACTAAAGTCCTCCCTCCACTGAGGAGGTAAATACAGACACATGGGGTGCTTGTCAAGTCTCTTAATTGCACCACGTTTCCCCTCACTTGCGTCTTTTCCTTGCGTCTGATGCCGCGTTCCAGACCGGTCGGAACTGGGAAATTTCCAAGTCGAAATATACGATTTCTGACTTCAAAGCGTTTCAGGTGCATTGTAGTGCATGATGCCAAATGTAAACAATAAACATGGCTGACATTGAGCTGACACTTTTATCCAAAGTACATGTCAGAGGTCACACACCTCTGGAGCAACTATGGGTTAAGTGTTTTGCTCAGGGACAATGGTGGATGGGTCATAGTGGGGGATTGAACCCAGGTCTCTCACACCAAAGGCATAGCCTCATCAATTGCGCCACCCCCCATGACAAACTTATGTTTCTTTGGCAAGTTAAACCCTCAACAGTGCACTTGGTGTTAATTAAAAGGATGGCAATTTTATTAAAAACAAGTGATACCTACGTTGCTCGTTAACTGTGTATCCTTCTCAGTTGGTAATCTTTAAAAGTCTGCTGAAGTTGTAGGGTATATTTCACATGTTTTCACATTTCTGGGCAGTTTTTACATTTTCTTGAATAACTTGGGTAGAGAAGATGACTTTCAGAGATTGTTTACTGTAACCAGCTACCTAATAACACTGACAAAATATCATTTTACATGCAGAACAAGTTTTACTATTTGATACTAATATGTAGGCTATTAATTTAATTTAATACTTTACTTTGGCTTTTAGTTTACCATTTACAATGTGTGCTTCATGGGAATTGTTGTGTGACGTCATTCAGCTGCTACTCGTGAAGTCAGGGTACAAATTTTTTCTCCGAGTTCACAAGTAGGAAATCTTAATTCAGGTGACGTGTCATAGTACTTTTTGTAGTTGTTGTTTTTGTGTCCTGAATTACACATATGATGTTTGTCAATTTAAAAGATACATTTTAAAGTCAAGAAAGTCGCAATTTGTTGTAATACTTTTGAGGTGTAAGACTGTGAAAATACATAATTACAAAGACCACAAACCAAAAAGTTGCGTATGTGACATTGTAACTGTCAATGACTGAAGCTAACGTTACTGAAGTTAAACAAAAAACTGAGAGGATGATGTGATAAAAAGGACCAGGAGACGTTGGATTAAACATATCAGATGAAATATATTTCTGCGTGGAATATAGCTAAGTTATCTAGCTAGTAGCAAGAAAGCAGTGAACGTTAGCTAGCATTACCACGCTAACATGTTGCCGACATATGTTGTGCGAGACGAGAGATGTAATTCACTGAACGGGTTTCACACAAAACGACATGTAACTTTACTGTTTTATGACAAACTGTGATTTTATTGACTTGCAAAATTATATTTTAAATTGACCAACATCATAT
This sequence comes from Micropterus salmoides, assembly GCF_014851395.1. NCBI lineage: Eukaryota > Metazoa > Chordata > Actinopteri > Centrarchiformes > Centrarchidae > Micropterus > Micropterus salmoides. The sequence continues at coordinate 10,637,240 of NW_024044237.1, forward strand.
GTGTAATTCAGGGCTCTATTCTAACAAAATAAAAATAAAAGTTGTCTCTAGCCATTGACTACCGTACGTATTTTTCCTGAAATATGGGCCGGAAACGGAAGCGAGTGACTTAGGCTCTCTATTCTTATGAACTCCAGCAAATTATTGAATTATTGTTTTATAATATCAGTAAACATTTTAACATCACAGACCATTAATTTACTATAGCCTACTTAATTAACATATATTTGGATTACTAATGTGTTCTATTTTAACACACAGACCCTAGGGTCATAACAATGTGATTATTTTGGATTTTTGTTTGCACTACAGTGAGGATTATTAATGCAGCAGTGTATGTCTTTCAACTACGTAGATTATTGTCAGTCTGTGTGGTTTGTGAGATGTGAAGAAAAAACCCCAACAAAATACTTTTCTCCAGTGTTGCTAAATACTTTTCTCTCTAACAAGGACATTTAACCTCAGAAGCAAAACTTTTTGAATTACTCTGGGGCGAAAGAACAACATAGAGTAACCACCAATAATAATAATAATAATATTTTTTGCCTTGTGGAACTTTCCAAGAAACAGCTTGACTCTGTAACATGCGCTGCTATAGAAGATCTTTTCTGAAATATGATAATCAATTATCTCCGCAAACCAACTTTTTGGAACTGGCCCCTGGCGCCTAATGTCTAGCTGTCTAAAGCAATAATTTCAAACCAGAAAAATCCGTCTAAATGGTAATGTGTCACACATTTGACATTTCTTTCTCTGAAATCAGATGTAAACTAAGTGTAACCATTTGACATCTTTTCTTTCCCTGAAATCAGATGTAAACTAAGTGTAACCTTTCCTCCAAAAAACTTGCTTTGAAGCCTGTGACATTATATTTAACCTTTGGCAAGCTGTTAATAACAGAGATGATTGTTTATGTTCACGCCTGTCTATAGTGCGCCACAGCTGTACCATTTGGGAAAGTTGAGGGTTTTTTTTGAGCATTTATAAAAGTTATTTTATACTTATGTAACTGATACTACAAAAGAGATGTAAAGCACATTACATGAAACATTTGCAGAAAAGTCAGCAAGCCCTAAAAACTGTGAGAACGATTTATCCTTTTCATACACCTTACTTAAAGGTGCCCTGTGGAGTGTCCTTGTAAACAAACAAAAATAATCTTTACATTCAGTGTTACTCACCAAAACGTGTGTATCCATCAGGCCAAACAAATATGCTGAATGCACCTTCCTTGTAAAACATTTCATAATTTAAATCCAGCATTGTTTACATCCACCTTGACTCGCAGAGTTTAAATCTACGTTTACCGTCTTCTTCTTCTTCTTCTTCTTCTCTGCCTTTGCTGGTAAGTTGCAGCATATCTTGGTATTACCACTACCTGTCAATCCATGGAATAGTGTGAAAGCATTAGCATGTATGTATATTTCGTCACCCACACCAGCATGTGTGCACAAGACAAACCGGGGACCCACTCATATAAAAACATCTCCATAGCACTACCAGAGGTCAAAAACTCCACAGGGAACCTTTAATATATGCAGATGTATTGCACAACATGTAAATATTATGTCAGCAATTATGCTGCATCAATAGTAACAAGAAAGGACTCTAAATACATACACTATACTTTAATTGTTCAATACATAACTCAAATCCAACAACACAAATGCTATAAAATAATATTTATTACAGCATACTCAGCAAACACCAGCCAGTATTCATATTACATTTTATCTTCAACCTCAAACTACTTCTAAATGTCTTAGCTTATAGTCCCTCTAGAAAGACAGTCCAAAAGCTGCTCAGACCTTCCAGTACTAAAAGCACATGGCGGAACTAAAAAGACATGATATAGTGAGTGAATGCCAAAAATTTCAGAATTTGATCACTTCTTCTGTTTTTCTGTACATGGCCCACAAACAGAAAAGTTTGGCCACCCCTGACATAGATAGATATGTTGAGCGAATGAGTCACATTTGCACCATTGCAAACTCTACTACAGGAGCAAAGGAAATATTTTGTCAGAACATTTATATATTATATTACATAAATCAAGACTATTTTAAATGCTGCAGTGTGAACACCTTGTCTGGTTTCTCAGGACACATGTGGTTATTGGTTTGATATAGGAAAATATTTCCAACGCCATATCTTAGTCACAATGTACTGAGAGACAAAGAAAATCACCAGATAAAATGGATTCATCTTGTGCTTGTATCAGTATAGCCTCTCACTACTGCCAGTGTTTGATTCAAACTTTGATTCATTTTCCCCCAAACGATAATTCTAAGAATCCACAATCCATGTCTTCTGATGGAATTAAGCTTGCCTTACTATCTGGCACAACCTGCAGCTTCTTCTCATGTCTGACCTTTTAAAGAGCCCATAATTGGGTTGTTTGTTGATGTTTTGGCATCAGAAGATTTGTCTTAAGTGCGTGACTACTGAGTACGTGTGTATTTTCTGGCCAAAGGGACATCTTTGTAACATGATCACTCACTGATAGAGGTGAGATATTTGGAAATAATAAATGGACAACTTATGCTGGAAGATAAAACAAGTCAAAACAAATGTGTTTTGTAATATTTTCTTAGAAAAATAAAAGCTACATTGTAAGACACAGGTTAAGGCTTTATTCACAGTGGAAACCACTTACAGCCGCATGAATACTGCAATAATAATATTACTAATAAAGACCTCTTCTGCGAATTGTGATGGGAATCATCTGGTATTTGTCAGTGTTCTCAGACAACAGCTGTCCTCCACATGACTTAAAGCAGCAATGATTTCCAGATAAAAGACGTCCAATGTTACACTCTCCACATGTAAGGCACGTGGTGGGGCCCATTTTACTCTTGTATGATGTCACCAGGTCTCGCGGGCATTGACGAGTTCAGTGACAAAATGCAGTTGATTGTCAGATAATCAGCTACTGATTTTGTTTATATGCAGAGGCACAGTCGTGCATTTTTTATTAAAAAAAGGCACGCACAGTTAAAGCTTTTTGTAAATAACTCACAGTTTCCCTCTATCTTTCCCCGAGAGGTATTAAAGCTTCAACAGGCAGGACTCATCAGCGCTGTTTTACAAACATGAAGAACTTAGGCTAGATATAATCATAAAATAGGTCTGCTATCTGCACGTAGATAATCATGTACATTTATTTACATGTGGCTTTAATAACCAATCTTTAGAAATGTATTTACCATGTTGGTCCACTAAGGGACTTTTAGTCCTCCGCACAGGCCTCGGCAGATTTATGTAGCCTTGGTTTTATCGTAGTTTTTGCAGTTAGTATTACAGCCTGAAAAGATACAGTCCTGTTATGTCGTTCATCTGTTTGGGATTGATCTTTCAGTCTGCTGTGAGTCCTGTAGAAGTTGCTCCATTTTCCCCTCCTTACTGGGATCTGATTTGCAGAGAAGAGGTGTGTGATGAGTGTGTGTGTGTGTGTGTGTCTATGAAGAGCTTGTGTATTTCTGACTGGAGCGGGAGCTGGAGCGGTCGAGTCCATTCACGTGATAAGAGCCCTTCCAGCGTCCTCCTGAACCTCTCTCATCCAGGGGAGATGTTCTGTAGCACCAGCAGCACAGGCAGGACTATGAGACAAGAAAAGACACACAGTTATTCGCTTTTAGTTGACTGAATCTGTTGATACCATATTTTCGGTGCCAGTGTGTGCCCTCTTACCTGGAAGCAGTTTTTAAATTTCTGGCTGACAAAGTAAAGGGCAATCGGGTTAATGCAGGAGTTTAGGGAGGCCATGTTGATGCCGATGTAATCCATCACTAACAGGAAGCTGGCAGGGAAAGGGCAAAGTTCACAGTAAAGACTACAGGAAGGCACAGAACATAGAACAATGGACTCTTGTGACATTTGCAGTGCATTTGAGTCGCCTACTGTATCTGCGTGCCTACCTGAGCAGTTCACAGCGGTTGGGGTCATTTTGGTTGTAGATAGTTTTCTTCAGAATACGGCTGAGATGAAGGGGCAGCCAGCAGAGAGCGAAAATTAACACGAGGCAGAACACCGTCTTCGCTACTTCCCTCCTCTACACACAAAGACAAATATTGATGCTGCTGAGTGCCTCCGTTTTTCCAAGTCTTATGTTTATAGTGGTACAGAATGACAGCAGCAGTCATTTGTATGTGTACCTGTTTCATGTGGTCATTGAGTGCGATGCGCATGCCTTTTTTGCGACTGAGCATTTCACTGGACATGAGCGTGTAGAAGATTCCGGTGCAGGCCAGCGGGAAGCAGAAATAGAAGCCAAACAGCCACCAGTCTTTCACATCCTGGTAGAACTGGAAACAGAAAAAGACCCTGTTAAATAAAGTGCTATAACAAATACATTGTTACAGACGTTACAAATGTTTCTATAGAAGTGAACTACACAACTTCCTATAGACAAAAAACACCTTAAATTTCATTGTAATAAGAAAAAGTCGCAACTCTATTTCTATAATAATCAGATGTGTGTTTCATTTACAATCTTATCTCACTGAGACAATATTTTATTCATATAACTAAATAGTCAACAAGCAAACAATATTAATTGTAATACAATCAATAAATGCCAGAACCCAAAGGCAATATATGTGTGTGTGTGTGTGTGTGTGTGTGTGTGTGTGTGTATACTTGTACTTCCTACATAGTAAGGACTGGAACAAGATTTTAACCAACAGAGTGAGGACATTTTTTACGTCAAGGAAGGACGAATTACGTCAAGGTTAGAGTAAGGGTCTAGGAAACATATCATGTCAACGAGGGTCTATAGGTTCACAGCTATAGAAGTACAAGGATAAGTGTGTGTGTGTATTTACATATCAGCTTTATACTGTATTTTCACCGTGTCCTGTGATTCCTTCAGACCCTTCTGGTTTAAATAAACTTCAAGTATTCACATATTGGAAATGTCTGTCTTGCTGTGCAGCTGTATGAAGATACCGTGAATATGATGAGTCACACTCAGATGATTTGCATGCAGCATTTACAGTATTGTTTTACATTTTGGAACCACTAACTACTTGCTGGCAGAGCTTTAAAAAGAGTAAATAAATCTTGATCAAAGAAACACATTAATTATATTGTTGCTGTTCAGACGATGTGCTTTGAAGCGAATCATCCTGTTGACATTTGAACTTGAAAGTCATTTTTTTTCTTTCCCTATTTTAGCCTTAACAGAGAGATCTAAATCAATGTACCATATGTTTGTTGGACAATAATATAATATATATAATAACATGCATGCCGCACTTTGAAGTCAAGTTATTTTGATAATATTTCTGTGAAAGGAAGACGGATGTATCCAGCTGTTTATATGTCGTTAAATTAATATATTTAGATTTTCTTATGCTCAGAGATAACTTATGCTCTCATTTTAAAATCAACAAACTCTTTCTGACTTTTGGGTCCGGTTGTATCTAGATGGTACTATATTTGCAAACTATCGCACGTGTGCACTTGATTCATCACAGTAGAACTTGTCTCTGCAATGCCAGATATACCGGACGCCACTTAAAAACGTTTTTGTTTTGTCGAGTTTGAAGTGCATCTGCAGTCAAATAAACAAGAAAAGCAAGACGAAATTTGTCAACAAAGAGCGACAAATTGTTTGGAAGAACTGGTAAACTTGACAAAGGCTGTATGAAGTCAGGTAACATAGCAGAAAGAGTGACAAAGGCAGGAGGTTCTGGTGGATGACTGTGTCAAATAGAGGATTTTAAACTAGGAGACTGGGGTTTGTGCCCCATGTGAAAACTAAATTGATGTTTTAATTTTTGACTCAGTTGACTTTGGGGTTAAAAAAAACATTATTCTTCACTTTTTTGGCAACAAAACTACTTGGTTAGGTTTAGTAAAATATCGTGGTTTGGGTTAAAATAATAAGGCAACTTTGAATTTGGGTTTCACATAAGACACAAGCTCTAACTCTTAGGCAGATAGTCCTGAAGGCAAGCTTCACCCAGGTGCAGAAATAATGTGTTCTGGGGCTGGGTGATGTGGATTATAAATATTTTCTCCCAAATATTTTCTCCCATTTTCTCCCAAATAACAGCATCAGTTAAATGGTGGTTGAGGCCATTTTTTCTCTCACCTTCAGAGATCATAGGATACAAGGTCTTTATTTTGAAGCCTGCTTAGACACAGGTCTTTATTTTTACTTCCCTTTGTTTGATAATGTTTTAGTATGAGGTCTCCTTGCTTTCTGATCTGCTCCTCTTTTACCATGCTAAAGTAACTGCATTATGCTGTTAATACCAATAGTGCAGTTTTTAAAATATATTATTTTAATCATTTCCAGATATAGTGGTCAAATATCTTCAACATTTATGTACCTGTTGCATTGGTGTGATAACTGAAAACAATTAGCACCTATTATTTTGTATCTGACATTCATTCAGAGAGACTAATAGGTTTTGGGGCATTCAGTCATTTCAGCTATTAACAGACTTTGACCACCCCAAAAATCCCGTGTTGGAAGAAAATAATAAATAACCACATTGAAGGAAGTAAATTCATGAAATTCATGTTACAAACAACAGCACATTTGGTCTTTGTGAATGGAAATTATATATGTTTTTATTTGAGATGTGAGATCCAATCGCAAGTGGTCACTCAAAAAGCATGTGGAGACGCATTCTAATGCAGGTGTGAACTGGCGTACTTGGAGCTTTCCAATTCTGATTGGATCAACCAATACTAGGGGTGCCGCAATTTCGATTCTAAATCAAAAACAGGATTGGTGATTCTCACAGTTTTTTTTTCTCTTTCGTGAAATTTTCCTTTAATTACTTTGGAGAGTCTGTGACTGTGTGGGAGAGGGAACGCGAGTCTCCTGCAATGAATAACTATAATATGACTAGATCTGTCATATCGCTCATCAATTGATACTCGAATACATTGGTTATTTTTGATATATAACTCAGCCGTGCTACCTTCATAAAGCTGGTGGTCTGTTCTGGATGCAGCAGACACACTCGCAGCTTGTTGCCTCTGTACGGCATCTCCAACATGTCGAATGCCAGTGCCTCAGGGACTGCGAGCAGCACAGCAACCAGCCAGATCAGAGTCACCTCCACTGCTTTCCACAGAGGGATCCCCATCCCCTTCACCCTGCTCCATGATGTCACTGCATGGTAACTACGCAAACAGTATACAAACATAGATCTATGCATTGGCTGCTTCCAGCGCTAATGTTTGTCGTGTGTAGGGAAGTATTCTACTTACCGGTCAATACTGAGGGCGCACAGGCTGAGGACGGTGATCCCCACTGAAGCTTTCTGGATGAACGGCATCAACTTACAGACATACACGCCAAATGGCCAGTCCTCGGCTATTAACTGCAGAGAAAATAAAAGGACCCAGACATAGAGGAAAGACATTTATAATGAGAGAAATTTAAGAAGTGTCACCTGTGTAAACACATGGACAGACCTCCTGAGGTTCATGTAGGGGTCCCTTTATACTCGTGTCTTTCATTATTACTAAAACAGCTAATGATAAAATCAAAAAGACTGTGGTCTTTCTCCCAGGGGTTATAAAATCAGTTCAGCAGATCCTGTTTTTCATTCAATCTCATTATCATCTTTAAAAATAAAATAAAAATACCTGAAGTGCAGGACCTTTAAGGCAAATAAAATTGGAATCAGAGTGATTATTACTCAGATTTGCCTGGATAAAATGCAGCACACCATTCCAGCTTCGGCTCTGATTTGGAAAATGAGACAAGCTGGAACTTCTGACTGGCACACAGTGGACACAATCATGGTTACAGTGAGAGTTGCGCATTTGGCATTGACTGCATTTGCACCCAAGCCCCCTAGATAGTTTCACTTCAAACACACAAGGCAAGTGAGGAAAACAAAGACATAGTTTTTCCTCAAACCCCAAATGCTTAAGTTGTCCCTAACTGTTGGCTCGCGTCTGCATTTAGTGAGTTTTTTAGTTTGAATGGTCCCTTGTAGTCTAGGTGGGAAAGTCTGCAGAGACTAGGAAATGAACAAAACCACACAAGACACACTGAACATATAGAGACTAACCACAGCAATTAAACACTGCTAACCACAGGGTGCTACAAGAAAGGCGTTGAAACAGCTCACCCATAACTGTGAAAGTGCAGTGCAGGGAAATTGTTTCAGATAAAGATCATACTAAATTAGACACAGACCCAGGAATGGGTAATAAATTTAATTAATTGGAAGTTGTGTTTATCGCATATTGCCAAAAATGCCTGAATTGTTGTATTAGTATTTTATGTCATGTGAAAAAGCTGTATCTTATTATTTTAAATTGAAAAAATTCATTTGATCCACAGCTTTGATATGACAATGAAAACGTTATTATCAGTTCCAAAAAGTTGAGTGTCTTTGAACTACAGACCTGGCAGAGATCATCGGTCCCATGCAACAAACAGAGGAAACACTGGAAACATACAAACAGACAGACACAAACGATAAATGTGGTCACCTTAAACACATTGATGGGTATGGCGATGATAATATAAAGCAGGTCCCCAAGTGCCAGGCTGCCAATCAGGACATTGGGTCCGTTCCTCATACACTTGTTCTTATATATGATCCTGAGCAGTGATGAGTTGCCGATGATCCCCACCACAAAGATCAGACAGGATACGATGGTGTTCACATACTTGAACGTGTGCTTGATCTCTGTGGGCTTTATGCACATTGGGGGGAAGGAGCCCCGTGGCCGAGCCGGCTGTAGGGGCTGAATCGGGATGGAGGCGTTGTTCTTGGAGGGTTCTATCACCTCGGGGTCGGCCTGGGAGTCGCGCACAAACCGAGAGGCTGCGACCTCCGCGACCATCAGGAGAGACAGCAGAGCGACGGCCCTCATCCTCGCACGAGCCTGGCACTCACACAGTAAGACGTTCCCCCACTCAGTCTAAAAATACACACTCAAAGGCACTCACACACATACATATTCACACGCTTACACACATTCACACAACAGGCCTTGCTCCGGACCTGGCAGCATGGGTCTGAATCTGTGCTCGTTTGTCCTGCAGAGAGAGTAGACGAACCATCATGTTACATGCAAACACAATATGTTTTGTACAGACATTCATGGTCCCCAGAGGATGAATCCTAACGACTTGATCTCTTGGATTTTCCTCTAGTGCCTCCATTGTGCTTTTGATTAAAAATGTCTTGGCGACTATTGGATGAATTGCCATGAAGTTTGATTTACTCATACAGTTCTCCCTTGGGAATTGTCACTTTGGTGATCCCCTGGCTTTTCATGAAAATGTTAATTTGTCCAACACTTTGGTTTGTGACACACAAACATTCAGATAAACACAGTTTAACCAACAATGATTTCAGCATTTTCAGCAATCAATGTAAGGTTAAACAACACGGATTCTGTTACATAATGCAATGTACTGGCTAAAATTTTACCCAGATTCAGCATGATGGTATTTATAGCCATTAGCTATAGCCCTGTTGTTCAGTAGACTGCAGTGTTGTCACATGGTAAACAAGGTTAACGGTTAATAGTTAATTCTGTGATTTAATAATCCCACAGGTATCCATTGACCAACATGATTCCCGAAAAACTGGCAGCCTCTAATGCGTGTCTGTTTTCAGTTTCCTCTCTTGCTAAACAATCAAAAGAAAAATGGTTCTTTATATCTTGCTGTGACTTTCTTATGTTGACTAGACATATATCTACACGGGGGTGAGAAGTTTTTGTCTCATTTGGCAAGTCTCCAAATTGACACATTTAATTATTAGGGAAGGGAGAAGTAAGTTTGCATGTCTGGATGGGTTGTAAACGACGCTGCTGTGTGTTAATGAATGTGGGGAGACAGTCATTGTAATCACTACATTCCATTAAATGGCATGAGAGCAGTAACAGAACATGTACACAATGTATGTCATTACAACCCCAAGAACATTTATGTATAATTGAACAGTATTATAAAATAAAGAAGAGGGTGTGAAACATCCAGAAAGAGCGGTGGACAACAAAACACAAAACAGACAAATGGAATAGTGATAACGGAGTTTAGGGTTAGGAACAGCGCTTCTGTGTGTCCTGTGTGTGTGTGAGAGAGATACTTTCTTTCCCTCACAGACGACCCCAGCTATTCTCTGAGCCTCTTAAGAATCACGTGTAGCCTACCAGCTTGAATGCCCTGGGGCGTCTTTTGGGATAAATAGCCTTATTGACAATCATGGTAATATCAGTGCACACACACACACACACACACACACACACACACACACACACACATACAATCTCTCTATCTCTGAGCAAATGTGCTTCGTCTGGAAAGGCAAAGGTTTGGGGACAAATGCTTACTTTACTTTTTAATGATCACATCTAAGAATGTGGTTACACCATAAAAACGCACATCCACCCACACACTCTCTCTCAAACTTAAATGACATTTATAGTTGCATTTAGCTCGGAAACACAGAGCCCCATTCTGTTCGCACACACAAAGACACAAAATCACATGGATGAACTCACACACAGTAAATCAGTTTTGAAAAATGTGGCCATTGTCCACACATATCTTCTATGATCTGAATGATACCTTTGTGCTACCTTATTAGGCCATGTTAGAGCAGGATTGTCTGATCTCATCGGAAAGCTGAGTTTTAATTGGGATGATCCTCTTATTCTGATAGATTTTACTTTAGAAACCATCTCTGACCTTTAGCTCTGCCTCGCATCTTAGAAAGAAGGACATGGAAAGTTTGCAGTCAGCAGAGTGAAAGTGGAGCGGATACTAGTGGTGGTCAGAAAAATGTGTGTTGAAATGAGCAGAAATAAATACAAATGCAGGAACAGAATGGCAATAAAAGAGGCCAAGATTGAGGTGAATGACAGTTTGATCTACTGTAACGTTTTGAAGAACAATTGGAGGAAAAGGAAAGCACAGGGATGACAAAGTCAAGGGGAGGAAGGAAAGAGTGAGAGGTGAGGTGCCTGAGAGAACAGAAGTCATGAGTCACAATTGAGAAATAAGTGTTCAGTATTTTATTCTTATTAATCAACTAAACACCAACAAATGTCAATACAATGAAGTGAGAAAAAAACTAAATGTGACTTTATCCTGAACTTGTAAATAGTAATGTGATAATGTGATGAAGTTTAATAACCAGGAAGAAACATGATTCAGCATCTTGCAAGAATATAATACCACGGTGATTTTCTGAAGCTGCCTGCACCAAAATGTAACATATTCTTGTATTTAGTTGCAGTGGTGGAAGAAGTACTTTACTTAAGTAAAAGTGCCAACACCACATTGTTAAAATAGTCCATTACACGCAAAGTGCTGTATTTAAAATTCTACTTAATTTTAAGTACAGAAATGTTATCAGCAAAAATATGCTTAAAGTATAAAAAGTTACTTGTACTTGTTCTGCAATAAAATGTCCCCTGTGACAGATATATTACTAGTTACAGCTAAGGTAGGTCAGCCAGTCAACTCTTATTAATGAAGAAGGTTTCAGGAAACTCAGGATGACTTAAGCAGCAACATGTATTGAAACTCGGGTGAGGAGAAAGGACAAAGCATCAGAGAGTGAGAACACCGTGTAGTGCCAAACTAAACCTGAAGATCCTTCCTTGTTTACAGTTTTTATCCCCCTTAAACCTATTGAGATTTCCAGATGTGTCCAAATAAGGTTGTTCTTCATCCAGTACATGTCTGAAGAGTCTATTGGATATTGGTTCAAAACAAGACACTTAACTGAGTAGCCTAAGTCACGCTGTAATTAGCAGGTCACATGTAATACTTTCTAAGGAGAGACAGTCTGTCTGTAAACATCTAAGAATGAAGAACACCATATCTCTTGTCTTTGACCTTTGAGGCAAAAAATTCCTTCATAGCAGGCGATTTATTTCAGAAGCATTTTTTTTATATATATTCTCTTTACATCCCGACAGCAATCAATAAATCAAATGCTCTGCACAGAAAATGTGTTTCGGGGGCGTGGCTTTGGAAGGAGGCCAGAAGGTAGGGGATGGGATTTTGTTTTCAATTGAAGACTTTCAAAATCGATGTCTGTAGCTAGTTTCTCCAAAGTTGCCTACCTCAGCTTGATACTGATACATGTGTGTGTAACCAGCTTTTTACTTCTGTATCTGCTCGAGGTGGCGCTAGTTTTAACCTCCTTATGTACAGTTGGCTGGTTTAGTCCAGTGGTTTCCAGCCTAACGGCCATGGCCCTCCAGAGGGTCACAAGATAAATCTGACATCTGACAAACATTTACATTTTTTTTTGGTTTGTTTTTTGCTTTTCTCTAATCTTTGCTTTTATTGTGAAATATTGGATAATTTGACCTTAGTGGGACTCTTCCACTTTAAACTACTCACATGGTTTCATTTAAACAGTAATTTAACCACATTAGAAGTTTAAAGGGGAAATGTCTCTTTGGTGTAGCTGCCAGGAACTTTTTATAACGCAAAATTATAATTGGAAAGGTAATTAGGAACTACAGCTTTCAGATACATGTAGTGGAGTACAATATTTCTCTCTGAAATGTAATGGAGTAGAAACTACTAACGCATTAAATGCCTCAAATTGTACTTCAGTACAGTTCTTGAGTAACTGTCGGCTACTTAGCTACATTCCTCCATTGTTTAGTTGTATGAAAAACTTAAATAAATACACAACTCAAATATTAGCTTACAGGAACCTAGGACACAATTGCAACTGTAAAATCTAACGCACTATACTCTTGCAACAAATCCTACATATGACGCTTACACTGTTTTTGGCGAATGTGTGTCACAGAGGTCATTTTTGGTGTTTCATTGACTTTGCAAGGTGTTCCTGTTATTTTTTCCTCCCTCTCTTTGGAATAACAGGAACACCTCATGGTCATAACAGGAATGCCTCATGTGAGTGAAAATGCAAACACTAATCCTGCTGGCCATGCTGCTGCAGTTATTATTATTACTCCTATTATTATTATCAGAAAATTTGCTATCATTAGTAGAACTATTTTTCATTTTCACTGATATCTGCACAGCTAACATCAGCCTATGGTCTAGACCTGCTCTATATGAAAAGTGCAATGAGATATCTTCTGTTATAAATTGATGCTATATAAAACTGAATTGAATTGAAAGATGGTTTAAATATGGGAAATTATACAGATGAATGAGTCAAAATAAAAAAATACCAGCAGTTTCAACTCCACTGCACCTAATTTGCACCTAAAAAAGTGTACAAGTTTAGCATTTTCGATTCGTTGCCAAAGTGTGAAATCTAGTTTTTCTGCCAGTTCCCGGAGTTTAGTGTCTCCACGGTGCAAAGATCCAATAAACCATATCCATGTGGGACAAAAGGCCAGTAAACTAAGGATAGTTTCATTTTTCTGATTTAAATAATTGTGGGCAGCAATACATATCCATAATTTGCCAGATCATCTTTAGGGCGCTGCATGAGGCCAACACGTAAAACATAAGCTGCACATAGTGAAAGAAACTCTGGATGGATGGATCAGACTGTGATGATTCCAGCTACAAATCAAACCTTTTGTTTTCACCTGTAGCATCCCTGAGGCTCTATAATCCAACACACTGGCTTTAAATAGGTTATAATTCAACAAGGCGAAAGACTGGATGCAGTTTAAGGGCAGTACATTTATGAAACATAGCTATACTACATTTCATTGCAATTCCTGAAACTATGAAGCATTTCACGAAGACGCAAGAATACTGTTAAAATCACCAACAAAATGTAGCTGAGTAGATTCACAGATATATTCCACTGCAAAAACAAGATAGATAGATAGATAGATAGATAGATAGATAGATAGATAGATAGATAGATAGATAGATAGAGACGCAGTAACGTGCTGGTGAAGTTCTCAGTCTAAACTTACCGGACCGCAGTGTTGTGTGGTCAAAGCCAAAGTTTTCCGATCGATATTCCAGCAGAGTTCCACTAATTAGTCGGATGCTTTTATATGAAAATTATGATTTATTTGTGTGGTTAAAGCAGGGAAAGTTCACAATGTGTCCAGTGTGTCCCGCTGTGCGCCACGGTCCTCCGCTCCCTGCTCTGGTAGAGCTCTGACGCACAGACGGAGGGTGCGGGGGATATATAGCCACAAGCCGGGAGGCTGCACAGACAGCCAATCATATTGCAGACACGAGCATCCTTGCCTCTCCGCTGTCAAGGCGCAACTAACAAGCACTATGAAATTTTTTTAAAATGCTTTTCCTGAAGCTACTTATTTTGTTATTGGGCTGATGACCAGTGTCGATACACAGTGGAGATGGAAGAGGAGTTGTCTTATCTGACATGCTGTAAAGCTGTTTCACCCTGCAGGGCCTCACTTTTTATTTTAACACATGATACACACATTGCTCACATTCTCTCCAAGCACTTTTAAAAAAACATCCAGGTCGCCTACTTGTTGGATCCAGTTCAGCTTGATCAGATTTCATTGAAAATTTATGACTAACACATTTCTGACTATGATATATGATAGATCTGGCAAGAAGTTGGCTCCCCTGCAACAATGAGTCATTTGTTTCAGGTTGATGGGTTGATGTGAAGAAGGGATTGTTCTTTTCATCAATTTTAACACAGAAAGGCTTTACTTTATTTCTACTTTTTCAAAGGTCCCATATTGTAGAACGTGACGATGATCGTGATTATTATTGATTATTTATTTTGTCTAGCAGTGATTCTGAGGATGATGTCTGTCTAAAACTGTTACAATTACTTAGGTGTGAGTGGCCCCTTTGTCATTTTTATCTTCAATGTTGTGCAACTGTTGGATTTTCTTGTAAGTATTCAAAAGTTGCAGCAGACCCATAATCACACAAACAGACAGATCTGCTTGCACATGTGTGTGCACGTTGTTCTGCACATTCAGGTGGTCTGTCGCAATAACCACACGGAATATAAAACGCATCATACGTGCTGCAAAGATCAGCAATTCATAAATAACAGTACAACTCCAAACCTTTCATTTGTGAGTGCTTGTCACACACACGCACACATGCACGTGCGCACACACACAACACACACACACACCCACACCAAACAAAGGACCTTTCTGTGGAGTCTATTTAATGACATCCATCCCCTGCTCTATTTTCAGAGGTGGCTATTCCTGGTGCATCATTATTGTCATTAGCACAGTCTCGTATTATTAAACCATTAACAGACATTATCACCATTATACGCATGGTTGCACGCATTATGGCTCCCAAACTCGATTGCATTGCTCTGCACCTGTGTGTGTGTGTGTGTGGGTGTGGGAGGGTGGAGAGGACGTGCTTTGGCCCTGTTGCTCTGTAGTCTACGTGGCCTTGGCTGAGGGACACAGTTGGATAGTTACTGTAAACCTCTTCCTGATCTGTAACCACTTTTTGTCCTCTATCGCCGGAAACAAGCTCAATTTGAACTTCACGGTATCGTAATTCCTGATTCTGAGTCTGAATGTGAAAAAGATTCTTTTTTTGACCCAAAACATGGCAGAGACTTGAAAAACACACACAGGCTGACAGAGAGAGACAAGCTGTGAGAGATGATCATCCCGCACGCCATGTCTTTGAACTGAGCTAATTGCTGAAGAACAAGCCTCCATCTTCAGGCTGATGTGCTTCTCTCCTCAACACCTGGCTCCTGGGGCACACATATCTTGTCGTAGAAGTTGTAAAGAGTCTCTTTTTATAATATCCACCCAGGCCTCAGTGTTGATGGGTAATGTAATGTATTTCAAAAAACCTCACATTATCTGGAACATTTGTAAATATTAATTTCTTCCTTAGTGACTTACCAGATATTTTTGCTGGAAAACAAACAATTCATTCTTTCTCCTAGCTGTAATCTGACAAATCACTATGATCCTCTAAGTTTTGTTTATCAGTTTCTTTATCATCTATTTATCAGCTCAACCTCTTGAACTTTTGAGTTTACACAGTGTATCACAATAGCTGCTTCTATTACACCACATTGAAATACTTGGTGTTTTGTGCATCATTTCATTTTATAAAGAAAGACAAATCCCACAAGTTCCCGAATTTGGCATCTTTGCATAATTTGGGGTTTTTAAAAGAATTTGAAATAAATATCTGTGGGTTTGAACACTCAGCCATGCATAATTTGTTTTTTTAACAACTGAACCACCACTGGGTGCTGCGGAGTTTAGGATGAAGATGTTAGGATTTATTTACAGTAGGGTCAAACTGAATTGCAGAAATATGGCAAAACGGCCTGATGGCTGTCAGGTAAAAACCCTGTAACACCAATTTAGGTGATTTTCTTGTTTTCTCTTTATTTATAGTATTACATGCTCATCCATGCGTTGACAAACTTCTCTGAACTCTTAAGAGGCTTACGAAAACAGGCATTAAGCTTTTTCTTAGCATGAATCTTTGGAAAATAATATAGGAATACGTATTTACGAACAAATTTTAACAAAGGATTCTGAAATCCTTTAAAATTCATAGCCGGCCTGATGATATGGATTCTGGGAGAAAATTCAAGAAATCCACTCCAGATATTTACTGATGTATGCCAATAGTTCATACTAAATCAAGCACTCAGAGGTTAAATAAAAGCTATGACATAAATCAGCAAAGCAGTGATTGTTTTCTACTGCCTCTGAGTGTAAGGAAAGGGTTCTGCTGGCTGCAAATCTGAAACTCATGTCTTACACCAATAACTCTTACTGCAATATGATTTGTTGTTGTTGTTGATGATTGTTTGTTTAAAATGGCGTTCTTTGACGCTGCACTTGCTGGGTGGATTAGGTGGTAACTGCCTTGTTACTGCCTGGCAACAAAACACTTTGAGAATGCGGAGGATGTTTGTTCTGTGCAAAATTGCGGCATGTGTGAAGAGCCAGACCAAACGCAAAAAGAGTAAGTAAGTAAGTGAGAGCAATGCCTTAAGGGTAATAAACATGACCATATCCACTTGGTTCATGCATTTTCTTGCAGAACTCTTGAACTCCTAAAACAGAGGGGTCAACAGAGAGCTAGTTTATTCATTGGTCTCATGCAATGGTTTGCATGCAAACACACACAACAAAGGATAATTTACTCTCCTACTTTGATTTTCACAACAAAGTAATCTACATAACAAAGAAAAAGCAATAAAAAAAAAACAACAGAATGAAGAGAATCATTTTGCAAAGGCATTAAAAAATGCACTTCGTATGTCCCGTGACTCTCCAAACCAACACCACCCCTCCTGCTCTGACCCCAACATTGTAACACGTACACACAAACAGTGTTGTAACCGTGCAGCTGTCTGGATGTTTTTTTCCCCGTGCTTCTGATGTCCCATTGGACAAAAGCAAGTTTAAGTATGTGTGATTCTGTGCGTCTGATCCTCAAAGTCAAACACGGCTGCTCTAAATATCCGTGCCTGTTAATGGGGCCCTGAAACACCCTCACATATCTAAGCTCTGAAATATCGGAAAAATGTGTTCAAATCAGGAGGAACCCATTCAACCCTATGTCTTATTGAAAGGGCAGCGTCGACCTCAAACTCCTCATCCTCAGTTTCTTCAACAACCGTGACAGCAGCCTGGCCAAGGACGGCTTCATCAGGAAACTACACTTAGTTCTGCTGTTCCTGTTTCGGCTCAGATGCTTCCTGCACTGGCCAGCATGCATTCTTTTCAAATCACAACAGTGGATCTTCTTTCAAGGATTTCCTCTATTGGTGCTCTGCTGTGAGGTGGAGTGTAGCATCATTACAGCTAACCCCTCTAGATATAGCTGGACTCTGCCAGGCTTCATCAGACTCCCAAGTCCTTGCAGAAGAAAAATCTTTGGGGAGGATAACCACTCATGTTTTAAGCAGTATTGTTAATCCTGCAGAACTTTAAGCCACGGATGAGAAGTAAACAACTGGATCGCGGTGGCTTATCATCAAGCAGGCCGGCATTCAGCCATTACTGCTGTTACGGAGAGCCTGTGTCGGTCCATGTTCTCAGGACAGTCTAAATTCCAGTCCTTCACAGCATGTGGGCTGACGGGTCATGTCTACACATGTGCTGTACGTGCTCTTTTCCTCTCCTCTGTCAGATCTCCTCTTTGCTGGAGAGAATCAGACATGGCAGGCTGCCAATCATCCATGGTCCAACAGCACTGTGGTACACATGGACTCAACTGCTTCTGGCACTGAGCTGACCTGTTACCTGATACTGCAAAGCTTTGTCCTAAGAAGATAACATGATGGGCACATTGCCCAGTGCAGGGCAGGCTCTCAAGGATTAAATCCAGGAAGAAACAGGAAACACAGGATTTTAACTCTTTCTTGTGATGACAATGAATAGACATCTGTCTCTGAGGTGATTTTCACCCATAGGGAAAGATGAGATACGGGGTCCCCTGCCATTCATGTTCAGTGGTAGAAGGACAGAAAGAATGCAGGTTTAAGGCACTTCCGCATTTCAGACCTGGAGGTTCCTGCTTGATCTTTATTGAGCCTGCTATTAAGGGACACCTGCAGTGTATGACAGATAAACAGCTTTTATCTGTCATACACTGATAAACAGCGTTTATCTGGATCTTCTTGGGAGGATGTCTAATTATGTGGTGTCATGTATGGTTCACTCCTGGGGTTATGTTGGCTGTGATGCTGACCACATTCTGCTTAGCTAGAATAGGTGAGGTTTGGTGGGAATTCAGATTGACCCAATGTATGATGGTTCACGGGTACCCTGCTTTCAGTTGTTTTTTCACAGCACATATACATTTTCTTGGCTGTAGGAAGGATTGAGGTGTCCTGACAACAGTTTTACAGACATCTCCTCTCTTTTGAATGTTTTTTTTTGTGGAAAATGCTTTGTGGACCACAGGGGATATTTTGGCAGCAAGGTAGACTGGCCCCAGCTCTTTTAATAAATCCATGGGCCAAACTCCAAGTAAAACATCCTCCACAATACACGTCTATGTCTATCATTTTGTGCATCTCTAAGTTCCTCGAGTCATGCACTCTCAATCTAGGACTTATGAGAGAAGATGGGTAAACCAGGTTAGAAAGGCTAGGTTGTTTATATCTGAATGTAGTCTGTAGCACACTAGTTGGCTGTTTCATAGGATGGTAAAGCTCTTAATGTTACACTCTACCTTGTGCAGACTATGTCCTTTGGTGTGTAGCCAAGCAGATGACATTCATTAGGCTCGTGTCTTGCAACATTGTTGACTTCTTCTGCTTTGCAGCTGGGAGATTGGCCTTTCACTCAGAGCTAACCTCATATACATCTTAACATATGTTGTTATTTCAGTGTTGTGGGAGGAGGCTTCCTCCTGAGCCAGCAGTAAATACATGTAGAAATGAATGGACTTTTGGACTTTATTCTACTGTTGGATTTGAAGCTGAGCTTTGAAGCTCATATTGAATAATAAGATTAAACTGAACAAAGGTAAACAGAAGAGGAGTTGAGCAAAAGATCAGAATCCTGGCTAAGAAAACACCAGTAGCGCTCTAATAATTTTTCCTGCCTCTATATAATAATAATAATAATAATAATTTATTATTATTTATCTTTATTTGTAGAGCACTTTTCAAAAACAAGTTACAAAGTGCTTTAACAAGTGTAAAGACAATAATACCCAAAAGACAATAATACAAAAACAATACAAGATAAAAGCAAGAAAACAATATAAAACAATATGAAAGCTTAATACAGTGGG
Organism: Micropterus salmoides; assembly: GCF_014851395.1. NCBI lineage: Eukaryota > Metazoa > Chordata > Actinopteri > Centrarchiformes > Centrarchidae > Micropterus > Micropterus salmoides. Next base: position 10,656,894 of record NW_024044237.1, read on the forward strand.
GAGCACATTTGCAGAGCTTAGTATGTCTGAGTAAGTGCCAACTAGTAGGGAGTGTTGGATTTTATCTTTTGATGCACACAAGTAAACATCCAATTCTGTGATCGAGAATGATTTGGGTTCAGTGTTTCAAACAAAGAAAATACTGTATCCTGGCTTCAGTGCATGTAAAACAGATTGTTACAAATTATTTAGATTACTCAGTCCTGGGGGATTTTCCTAACTATGTGACCTTTTGACCATTTGTGGTGAATATGTCACACACAAACTACAGATTACGATAATTGAATAACGTCGGAAATTATCGTCCACTCTGTATGGAGCAAAGCAACATCTGGTACGGAACTGTGCCCTGGCTCCGTCTGCAATATATTATTGTATCGGTGTATGCCTACGTATGTGAGTATATATGTGTGTGTATCTGCTGGCACTTCTGTTGGCTACATTGTTTTGTTGAAGAGTGGGAGTTGCCCCAGGCTTATCGTGAAGACAGTAATGAAAAAAGAAACCCATTATAAAAACCCATCCCCCACCCTGCTCTTTTCACACTTATCTGGGTAATTAAAATAAACCCTTCAAGGTTTGATGCTGGGGGGGGGGGGGGGGGGGGGGGGTGACCTTACATTGTCTGGAGGTTATCTTTTTCGGGTTTTTTTTGACAGCCTTTCCCTTTAGCAGTTCTATATTAACCCTGCACAAATGCACTTACGCCTATCCTTCCAACGCATGGACACCAAACATGTATAAACACATACACACACTTCATATCCCCCTCCACAATGTAACAATACCCCCCAGTGCCTCGTTGTACCCTGGGAACAGGAAAACTGACTCCCGGGTGACACCAACAACTGGGAAACCTGGTGCACACATCCGGTTTATTATTGGCCAAGCACGTTTTCAAGGAGCACAATGTTAGTGTCAGGGCAAAGGTTTTTTTTACCCCCTGTTTAGCAACAATATGAAAGATAAAGACGCCATGTGTCACAGTCAGGATAGGTGGGTACTTCCTCTATGCTTAGCCCCTGAGCAGGAAATTGTAGATACACAAAGACAACTGCAGGGATGGATGGAGGGAGATAAATTCAAGGGCTTGAAATCTTACATAACACTCAGATTAAATATGTTTATATTATTTAATATTTTCCATACATTTAGGATCATGTGTTTTGCCATAGCTGGGAATTTGATTATCAGTATCATAAAGGCAATATTTGATTTAAACACAATCCTAAACTCTCATAATTTCTTTCATGATTTCATTCGTTGTATTTCTTATATGCTGTGCATTCTTTCGTTGAATGTTGTTTACCCAAAGATCTGTCCCTTCTTCCAGTGCCTACCCCAAAAGTCAAAGGTCAATGGTTGCTGACAAAGGCAAGAATCTGAAAGGGCGAGACTGATATAGTCACAGAAAAGAGACTGACAGACTGTAATTGTGTTAATAATGACTCCAAAGTGAAACAAAAAGGCTTCTGCTGTGTTGCCTTGACGGAAGATTTCATGCTGACAAAATCTCCTCATGTGCTTTTGATGTCATTATTTTGCTCCAAGTCTCAGGAAATCCAGAAATCTGTATCCATAGTTGATTGATTTGACTGCCTGCCCTCCTCTCACCACTGTCTGTCTTCACTCAAACAGGAGGAGGCTGTACAGCATGCTGCATGTGTGAGTTGGGCCTTTTATAGTCATAGCAGGGCTATGGAGCACCACAAAGGGGACACGGAAACTGATGATCAGTACCTTTGTGCATCGTCCATCTTCCGTCTACTGTGGTTTTTCGTGTGTGCTGGAAAATCTGACAACCTGAACATGTGCAAGCTTGTTTATGTGATCAAACCCTGCTGATTTCAAATTTCAAATTTCCTGAAATTACTTCCAAATTGACCTATAAATCTCAAAAACTGTCACTGATATTAGAGTCATAACTGTATTTTGATAGAGTATATTAGTGTATGAATAATATTCTATGTTTTGGAATATGAATTACTGACATGTGCAGTGATTTATCTTTTTGCTGAAAGGAAATTCCAGCATTTTTCAACCCAGATTTTTTTCACATAACTGTGATAATTGTGACAAATGGGTCATAATGGTAACTTTGCTCTTGCCCATTGTGATTCATGAAACACAACTCTGGCAAACATCCAAACATTTTAAATCAAAAGCTTGTCGCCCATAGCCCAACTGAACATTTACTTGTGACGGCTTCTTTTATTTATTTATTTCAGGTTTATTGAAGAGGGACACTGCACACTAATAATACATAAATAAATGTGCCAGAATTAGCCAAAAGGCTATTTTACATCTGCTGTTCTTGGACAGGTGGTGATATGTCACACCTAAAACAATGAGAGGATTAAGCTGTAAATAGTCCTTACAGATTAAGCCCAATACAATAAAAATGGACTATACTAAAAGAAAGGAAAAAAGAAAAAGAAAGAAGAACAACTCTGTCACCTGGAAGTTTATCCAGAACGCTTTTAAGATAAGTGGTTATCAGTCCTTCCAGTGATGGGAATCCAGCTCCTTTTAGTGAGCTAGATCATTTGGCTCCGCTCAGCAGTGAGAGCCGACTCGGCCTCCAAATGGCTCTCCATTTAGTACCACTTTTCCTGGTCACTGCCTACGTTCCTCTGTTATTTGTTGCAAGAAATAAATAAGCAAGATTCTGTATCTGCTATACATTGAAATTTTCTGTCATATTGATGGTGCATACAGTATACTTCAGTTTAACAAAAAAGAACAGCCTTCTCTGTTCAAAAATGTTATTTGTTTGTCTTTATGCATTTAGTTTTTTTGCAGCATACAAAAGTCTCACTATGCTCAACTAAGAATTACCAAAGGAAGACTTTTCTGGATTGTATTTAACAAATACGTTACAGTTTAATTGGTGACTCTAAATTGCCCTTAGCTGTGTGTGAGTGTGAGTGGTTGTTCATGTCCGTGTGCCCTGAGATGGACTGGGGGCCTGTTCAGGGTGTAGCCCCCTTTTTCCCAATGTCAGCTAGGATTGGCTCCAGTTTTCTCTGTTACTTGCTGTATGGAGAGATTCTGTCCAGCCTGCCTCTTTGTTTTCTTCCAGTTAATTTTGGACAAAGTAGTCCAATCAGAGCCAAGAACTCACCCATTGTCATAAAAGCTGCCCAGTTTTTAATTTTCCTTTAGGAACTCTATATGTAACGAGGGCATTTTCTTGCCATGATGATGCCGTTGCCCATGACGAGTGCAGACTCATTGTAGGCATAGGTGACAGTTATGACTTGATGCCAGAATAATTACTTACTTAGCTTTATCCAATTAAAGACCAAATTTTATACAACTTTGTCTAGTTCTCTACTGGTATTTGCTGCATAATACAGTGTAGAATTGTTAGTGTACATTTGTACATACTTTATGTAAAACAAATGGCAAGTCTTCTGTAAAGATTGAATAGTAGGCCTTTACAGTTAGACACACTGCCACTGTAATACACCCTTTGTGTATAGTATGAAAGATAATTCTTCATAAATGTGATGGTTTGGTCTGAATCCATAGCATTTTCATTTCAGGGAATCATTTTGCCTTTTTCCAGATACTAGGGTATACAGTACACTGTCCGTGAGACATTTATTTGATATATGACATATGGGATTATAAATGTAGATAGCTGCTAGGCAAAGTACCTCACTGTCCAGCGTGTCAGTGCCCACTGAGCCATGTTCAGGACGGGCCTACTTCCTTACTTCACGATCATCCAGACAGTTAAATTGAAATGTACACCTTTTACTAAGCATTAAATTGTTTCTTTGAGTTAAAGAGTATTGGAATCATTGCTGCCCATAGTTTACCTGTACCTTTGTTTACAAAAAAAAACATTAAAACAATTGGCTACATAAATTGTTTTTAAGGTAAGGGCTCCAATTTCTTTTCTCCCCATTTTTTCATTCAATGTTCTCCAGAGTTCATCTTATTTTACAGCATTTATTCTTTTTTATAACATTAATTTTTCATTCTTTTCAGAATTCTTTCATTTTCTTTCAGTTTTGTCACTTGGTTTTTCATTTGTCATCGACAGAATCTAATTTTGCTAATATAGATTTGGCTTTATCTCTCTTTTTCATAAGGGCTTTTATACAGTCATTCAACCATGAAGCTGGTCTGGATTTGGCAGTACACTCCTTCATGGGAGTATGTTTGTTAATGATCTCATAAAGATGTTAAATAAAAATATGCTCACCCTCTAAATGCAGTGGCATTCTGGACCTCAGTGGGCTGCTGTCTGCTGAACACACACGAAGGACAACTGAGGTGGCTGTGAGTTTAACCTGAAGTATTGCTTGTGAAACTGTGCTGGGACTGTGCACGGGAGACCAGCACGGGTCTCTAAAATACTGACAACATGCATTATTGCCATTAATTTCTATGTTTCTCTATCATCATGAATCCATCAGTAAAATCAGGAGTGTCAGACTTCATTCAGCCTGAATGACCTATCACCTGACCGTACGCAGCGGGCCGGTGACTCCGCGATCTCGTGTCCCTGTTCCGCCCCACTCAGAAGATGGGTACACTGTGGTCAGAAAGGGATGGACATGGTCAGCAAAAATACTCATGTAGGCTGTCACGTTTAAACGATGCTCAATTGTTACTAAGGACAACTGAGGTGGCTATGAGTTTAACCTGAAGTATTGCTTGTGAAACTGTGCTGGGACTGTGCACGGGAGACCAGCACGGGTGAAGCCAGGAACAGTGAAGCTGGGCGGGACAGGAAGATTTCTATTAGAAAGTGTGTGTGTGGAGAGTCCAATGAAGTCTTGTGATTTACCATGCTTCGGTGTTGGCATCTGTACTGAGACGTCCACCATAGTCAGGAACCCCTGCTACAAGGCCCTTTGTAGGAGAAGTTAACATGTTGATTTTCATGATTTGAAATTTGTCTTCACATTTACGAGGTTGTGATAAAATATGGCGACATTCAGCAGATTAAAAGAAATCGTGGAAAGTAACAGGGAATAAGACCGCTTGTTAGTGGTTATCTCCAAGATGCTCATCAGTAGTAGAGATAATACAAGGAATAAACTTACTGCCATGATCCTTGATTCTCCAGAAGTGTAATCTTTTTTCCTTTTCCATATTTTTTAAGTGATTGAACTTCTCCAGTTCCATTATCCTCTCAAGCTTTGAGGTGAATCTGCTCAAATCAGTGCCCTGTCCATGTCAATCATACAACTCAGATGAGAGGAGGGTCAGATTTATTGGAATGTAGCCCAACTTTTTGTTAGTGGAAACCGTTCAAATGGTTCAAAAAAGTTGCCTCTTTTATACAGTCATTCAACCATGAAGCTGGTCTGGATTTGGCAGTACACTCCTTCATGGGAGTATGTTTGTTAATGATCTCATAAAGATGTTCATAAAAATATATAAAGAGGCCTCTGGCTCCTGAGTAGCATCAACCCAGTTTATATTTATGACATCTTCCCTGGTAATCATGTTATGGTCACTGAATCCCACAAGTAGAGAAATTGCTTTAGTGCAGCGTTCAGAAGCCTTTGTATAAATCCTGTATGGTCGATGCATGTAGCAGATGTATGGCCAGCACTGTTAGTAAAGACTCTGGCCGGCAGGGTGCGAACTACGGGGGAGCCAGGGGGAGCTTGGCTCCCCTTAAAAAGACATCAGCTCTCCTAAAAGCCTGATTTGTGATATTTTGGGGGGGTCTCTAAAATACTGACAACATGCATTATTGCCATTAATTTCTATGTTTCTCTATCATCATGAATCCATCAGTAAAATCAGGAGTGTCAGACTTCATTCAGCCTGAATGACCTATCACCTGACCGTACGCAGTGGGCCGGTGACTCCGCGATCTCGTGTCCCTGTTCCGCCCCACTCAGAAGATGGGTACACTGTGGTCAGAAAGAGATGGACATGGTCAGCAAAAATACTCATGTAGGCTGTCACGTTTAAACGATGCTCAATTGTTACTAAGTTCCCAAAGTGTGCCAAGAAATTATCCCCCACACCATTACACCACCACCACCAGCAGCCTGAACCGTTGATACAAGGCAGGATGGATTCATGCTTTCATGTTGTTTATGTCAAATTCTGAGCCAACCATCTTAATGTCACAGCTGAAATCGAGACTCTTTAGACCAGGCAATGTTTTTCCAATCCTCTATTGTCCAATTTTGTGAGCCTATGTGAATTGTAGCCTCAGTTTCCTGTTCCTAGCTGACAGGGTTGGCACCTTCTGCTGCTGTAGCCCATGTGCTTCAAGGTTCGAAATGATGTGTGTTCAGAAATGGTATTCTGCAAACCTTGGACGTAACGAATGGTTATTTGAGTTACTGTTACCTTCATCTCGAACCAGTCCGCCCATTCTCCTCCGACCTCTGACTTCAACAAGGCTTTTTCGGACCAATCTCTGTAAACCCTAGAGATGTTTGTGCGTGAAAATCCCAGTAGATCAGTAGTTTCTGAAATATTCAGATCAGCCCATCTGGCACTTACAACCATGCCACGTTCAAAGTCACTTAAATCCCCTTTCTTCCCCACTCTGATGCTCGGTTTGACCTTCAGCAAGTTGTCATGACCACGTGTACATGCCTAAATGGATTGCGTTGCTGCCATGTGATTGGCTGATTAGCTTTTTGTGTTAACAAGCAATCGAACAGGTGTACGTGATGTTATAGCCATCAATGGATACCTCTGCATTCTGGACCGTAACATCCAAGTGAGTCTCAGACACAGCCGAGGTGTGGGTGGTGTTATCCTGAGTAAGACATTTCAGTTCATGTACCTTATTTCTGACACTGCAGATATTCAGATGAGCCATCATAAGGCCCGTGGAGGTGGGCATGGTTGGCATTCAGTTGCAGAAGGGAGAGGTGGCTCAGGTAAACAGAGCCAGGAGAGCAAATTGTCACAGTTGCTGGTTATTGACTTATTATGCTCACCCTCTAAATGCAGTGGCATTCTGGACCTCAGTGGGCTGCTGTCTGCTGAACACACACAAAGGACAACTGAGGTGGCTATGAGTTTAACCTGAAGTATTGCTTGTGAAACTGTGCTGGGACTGTGCACGGGAGACCAGCACGGGTGAAGCCAGGAACAGTGAAGCTGGGCGGGACAGGAAGATTTCTATTAGAAAGTGTGTGTGTGGAGAGTCCAATGAAGTCTTGTGATTTACCATGCTTCGGTGTTGGCATCTGTACTGAGACGTCCACCATAGTCAGGAACCCCTGCTACAAGGCCCTTTGTAGGAGAAGTTAACATGTTGATTTTCATGATTTGAAATTTGTCTTCACATTTACGAGGTTGTGATAAAATATGGCGACATTCAGCAGATTAAAAGAAATCGTGGAAAGTAACAGGGAATAAGACCGCTTGTTAGTGGTTATCTCCAAGATGCTCATCAGTAGTAGAGATAATACAAGGAATAAACTTACTGCCATGATCCTTGATTCTCCAGAAGTGTAATCTTTTTTCCTTTTCCATATTTTTTAAGTGATTGAACTTCTCCAGTTCCATTATCCTCTCAAGCTTTGAGGTGAATCTGCTCAAATCAGTGCCCTGTCCATGTCAATCATACAACTCAGATGAGAGGAGGGTCAGATTTATTGGAATGTAGCCCAACTTTTTGTTAGTGGAAACCGTTCAAATGGTTCAAAAAAGTTGCCTCTTTTATACAGTCATTCAACCATGAAGCTGGTCTGGATTTGGCAGTACACTCCTTCATGGGAGTATGTTTGTTAATGATCTCATAAAGATGTTCATAAAAATATATAAAGAGGCCTCTGGCTCCTGAGTAGCATCAACCCAGTTTATATTTATGACATCTTCCCTGGTAATCATGTTATGGTCACTGAATCCCACAAGTAGAGAAATTGCTTTAGTGCAGCGTTCAGAAGCCTTTGTATAAATCCTGTATGGTCGATGCATGTAGCAGATGTATGGCCAGCACTGTTAGTAAAGACTCTGGCCGGCAGGGTGCGAACTACGGGGGAGCCAGGGGGAGCTTGGCTCCCCTTAAAAAGACATCAGCTCTCCTAAAAGCCTGATTTGTGATATTTTGGGGGGGTCTCTAAAATACTGACAACATGCATTATTGCCATTAATTTCTATGTTTCTCTATCATCATGAATCCATCAGTAAAATCAGGAGTGTCAGACTTCATTCAGCCTGAATGACCTATCACCTGACCGTACGCAGCGGGCCGGTGACTCCGCGATCTCGTGTCCCTGTTCCGCCCCACTCAGAAGATGGGTACACTGTGGTCAGAAAGGGATGGACATGGTCAGCAAAAATACTCATGTAGGCTGTCACGTTTAAACGATGCTCAATTGTTACTAAGTTCCCAAAGTGTGCCAAGAAATTATCCCCCACACCATTACACCACCACCACCAGCAGCCTGAACCGTTGATACAAGGCAGGATGGATTCATGCTTTCATGTTGTTTATGTCAAATTCTGAGCCAACCATCTTAATGTCACAGCTGAAATCGAGACTCTTTAGACCAGGCAATGTTTTTCCAATCCTCTATTGTCCAATTTTGTGAGCCTATGTGAATTGTAGCCTCAGTTTCCTGTTCCTAGCTGACAGGGTTGGCACCTTCTGCTGCTGTAGCCCATGTGCTTCAAGGTTCGAAATGATGTGTGTTCAGAAATGGTATTCTGCAAACCTTGGACGTAACGAATGGTTATTTGAGTTACTGTTACCTTCATCTCGAACCAGTCCGCCCATTCTCCTCCGACCTCTGACTTCAACAAGGCTTTTTCGGACCAATCTCTGTAAACCCTAGAGATGTTTGTGCGTGAAAATCCCAGTAGATCAGTAGTTTCTGAAATATTCAGATCAGCCCATCTGGCACTTACAACCATGCCACGTTCAAAGTCACTTAAATCCCCTTTCTTCCCCACTCTGATGCTCGGTTTGACCTTCAGCAAGTTGTCATGACCACGTGTACATGCCTAAATGGATTGCGTTGCTGCCATGTGATTGGCTGATTAGCTTTTTGTGTTAACAAGCAATCGAACAGGTGTACGTGATGTTATAGCCATCAATGGATACCTCTGCATTCTGGACCGTAACATCCAAGTGAGTCTCAGACACAGCCGAGGTGTGGGTGGTGTTATCCTGAGTAAGACATTTCAGTTCATGTACCTTATTTCTGACACTGCAGATATTCAGATGAGCCATCATAAGGCCCGTGGAGGTGGGCATGGTTGGCATTCAGTTGCAGAAGGGAGAGGTGGCTCAGGTAAACAGAGCCAGGAGAGCAAATTGTCACAGTTGCTGGTTATTGACTTATTATGCTCACCCTCTAAATGCAGTGGCATTCTGGACCTCAGTGGGCTGCTGTCTGCTGAACACACACGAAGGACAACTGAGGTGGCTATGAGTTTAACCTGAAGTATTGCTTGTGAAACTGTGCTGGGACTGTGCACGGGAGACCAGCACGGGTGAAGCCAGGAACAGTGAAGCTGGGCGGGACAGGAAGATTTCTATTAGAAAGTGTGTGTGTGGAGAGTCCAATGAAGTCTTGTGATTTACCATGCTTCGGTGTTGGCATCTGTACTGAGACGTCCACCATAGTCAGGAACCCCTGCTACAAGGCCCTTTGTAGGAGAAGTTAACATGTTGATTTTCATGATTTGAAATTTGTCTTCACATTTACGAGGTTGTGATAAAATATGGCGACATTCAGCAGATTAAAAGAAATCGTGGAAAGTAACAGGGAATAAGACCGCTTGTTAGTGGTTATCTCCAAGATGCTCATCAGTAGTAGAGATAATACAAGGAATAAACTTACTGCCATGATCCTTGATTCTCCAGAAGTGTAATCTTTTTTCCTTTTCCATATTTTTTAAGTGATTGAACTTCTCCAGTTCCATTATCCTCTCAAGCTTTGAGGTGAATCTGCTCAAATCAGTGCCCTGTCCATGTCAATCATACAACTCAGATGAGAGGAGGGTCAGATTTATTGGAATGTAGCCCAACTTTTTGTTAGTGGAAACCGTACAAATGGTTCAAAAAAGTTGCCCAAATTTTTACAACCTGACTAAAACCATTTACCCCTCAAATTAAATAAAAAAATATCCAAAGTATCCTAATTTGATGAAAAACCAGTTTGGGTTCTGGTTAGCGCCTTACCACAAGCATGATTCAGGCATTAGCCAGTTGGTGTTGCGTGAGGGCATTTTCAACAGATGCTTGTCGTCTGTCCTCCACTTGAAAGGTCACCCTGCAGCATGTAAATGTTTGTGTGTGTGTAGCCACTCCTGGGAATGTTGAGGATTTGTTTGGCCACGAGTTGTTTGTCTGCTGTGTTCGCAGTGGGTTTGTGTGCACATGCAAATCTCTGGGTCATTTATGCAACCGAGGAGGCTCACTGTCCATCTCATGTGTCCCATTACGGGCTGGCAGATGGGGTAATTGGGGACACAAAGCCGTCAGTTGTTTTTCGGTCAGATATGGATGGTACATCTACGGCAAAGACATTTCTTTTATAGTACGAATTAGGAAGTTAGAAGAAGGAAAGGGAAGGAAAGCGGTCGAGGATGATGTTTGAATAAAAACATCTGATTCTGATTTGAGCTCTGTTCTATGTGATTTCACATTCACCCAAAAGCTATACCAGAACTGGTTTTGAAATGCTGATTTGACAGCAGAGCACCTATATTTGCACAAACAGAATTTGAACACCGGGCTCCAAGCTTGTGAAATGTCTGCTAAGATGAAAGCTTTTTGCATCTAATGGTGCTGTATGTGCAGGTATGTTGGTCTCAAAGCAAGCTGATGGGATATTAGGTTGCCAGACCAAATCCAAAAGAAAAACGCTGTCTGTAATGAAATCTTACCTCTTTGGCTGCTAGTACAACATCCTGTCAGAATTTATGTTTTCGCTGCTCAACGAGGATGCTGTGGTGGGGTTTTGGCTGTGCTTTTCAAACCCATCTGGACATCTGCTTTACATTCTCTTTCCTTGCTCCCCTGACCAGAGGTCTCACAACAGCGTGTACCATCACCACCACCATCAGAGCTTACTTCACACAGGATTTTTAAATGTCTGTAGAAAATGTTTTTTCTGTGGTCCTCATAAGCCAAAAGATCTTTGTTGTGCGAAAATAATTACACGCCCTAATGTCTCAAGTGTAAGAGATAATCTTGCTGAACAAAATATCATGAGCTCTTGTTCCCTGGCCAATAGCAAATTCCCACATGAGCTCTGCAGTGGGAGCACCGAGCAGAACTAACTTCAAAAAGACGTCACTGCTGGACAACTATAAGAGGTAAGATGTCATTTCACTTTCAGACTCACTGTCTCCTGTCTTTGACAAATACTCACTCACTTCATCAAATATATGTTCTATGTTCTCATGTTGTATAAACCTGCATCTGAAATCTATAAAATCTGGCAGCTGGGCCGAATTTCTTCTGAACTGAATTGTTTGGGGAAACAGAATTTAATTCTGGAAAAAACAATCTAGAAATGTCAAATGTGAGTGTGAGGTTGGGAGCCTCATTGTGAGTTTTTATGGTAGCTTACTCATTACAAGCTCTGTAACAACCACAGTAACAGCCATGTTGTCATGTTAAATCAGCAAGTGTTTCAGTTAACGACTTATGAAAAACTAATTACACAAACACATAAAAGGGCAGCGAAAGCACCTGATTCAGTATGACCATGTTCTCTGTTTCATTGTTGACTACATTGATGATGATGAGGATGATGATATTGAGAGGTCCTGTTGTCAGATAATTAGAGGGCATGTGTGCTGTATCAATGGCCTGTATTGATGAGGATTTGGGGTCAGTGAGGGGCTCGTGCGGGACCATGCCAACATCATAATGTGGCCCCTCCTCAGTCAGCTCAAATCTGGAGCGGAGGCTTCCTGTACACTCGGTGGGGGATAACAAGTGGCCCATTGTGTTAGTCTGAGTGTGCGATTGTGTGTGTGTGTGTGTGTGTGTGTGTGTGTGTGTGTGTGTATGTGTGTCCTCCTGATGAGGAGACTGTGACCAGGTGTCATGTGATGGGTGGAAGTGAACACAATGGCCACTTGAAGAAGAAAGTAAACATCTTTAACCCCAGTCCTTCTGCATCCAGCCCGCAGCCGTGACCCCTTCACTAATTCACTTAATATATAGGCCAATACATACATATTTCACGATGATTTTGTGAGTGTTTGCTAAATTGATATCATCTGTAGACATACTGAAGTCCTGTTCAGTATTAGTCAATTTTAGTTTTGTCTGTCTTTTTTTTGTTCTATTTTTCCCTATCTATCAGTAGGCTATCTCTCTCTCACCCCCTGGTTTCCTGTCAGTTTCCCGTTTGTTTCTCTGTGTTGGCGTGCCGCTCCGTTCCTGCCCCTGCTGCCAGTCACCTGCTGCACACCTGTTACGCATCCACTAATCAAGACACTGTGGGATATCTACCCCGGCTCTTCCCTTCATTCTCTGCCAGATTATACAGTTTCCCAACGTGATACTAGTGCTAGCCTACTCTTCTAGTACACGTTCTTCCTTGAGGTTTGTTTTCCTCATGATCGCCTGACTGGCCTCGTGTCTTCTAGTGCGCAGGTTTCACTACTCGCCTGTGATCTTCCCACCCTGCGGCCCGCCAGGCGGATCCTTACCACCGCTTGGTTGCTCTGCCTGCCTCGCTTCACCCTGATCTGCTATAGGCTACTGCTCATCATCCGCCACTGCTGCCACCGGAACCCCCCCCAAAATAAGCTTTGTTTAATTGTGACCACCCTTTGCGGTTTGAGTCATGTTTTTGAGTCCAGACATCTCTGCGGTTGTAACAAGTTTTCTTTCATTCTCACTTACATGTGGAAATACATGAATGATGAGCCTGTTTTTCATGCCATTTGAGTTCACCGCACTGTTGTGTCTCTGTTTTGCCATGATGTCTTCAGGAAATGGCTTTTGAAGCACCACATGTAAAACAAACAGAAAACAGTTGGGTTTTCTCCAGATGCCATAAATCCTGTCAACAGTAAACACATACTGGTTAGTGCTGCGGGTTGTATGTTGTATTATGGATGTTTTTAACTTTAACATCTTTTTTATTTTGTCTTAATGTGCACGAATGATAAGTTGTGGTTTCTTCTCTCCAGAATGAGCTGCTCAATAAGAATTGTAACACATTGAATTACATTGCAGCGAATATTAGGTATATACTTTAGTTATACTATAGGAGTGTGTGTACGATGTGTGAGGGGAAAAATCCAGTAATATTCATCTCTCATCTGCCTTAGCCAAGAACTGATGTTTCAGTTTACAGAACAGATGACAGCCATCTTTAGTTTACAGCTTTGTACTGCAGTTAACCCCACTGCCTCCCTGCGACATCACAAAGGACTTGATGTCTAATTCTAAAGGCCTCGGGAGCTGCTGTTGCACCTTTGGCAAAAAAGAGGTAAATAAAATATGAAAAATATAATCCTGTTAGAGTGCATATGTTTTAGGAAATGACAAAAGGTTATCTGATGAGTCAAATATATAACTGAATACATCAGTTAATAATACTATTTCCGCAGTTAAATTATTAAAATGGACTCTAAAAAGAAATTTAAAGCTTCCTTTAGCCTCCAATCAGTTAGTAAAAAAGTAGGCTGTCGCTGTGAAGGAATTTCCTCTGTGGTTATTTAGGGTGGCTCAACAGCGTGGTATGCAGGGGATTTCTTTTTGTGTTTTTAAGCTTCAATTTATCCTTTATTGTTAGGTCATCAGTAGGTGTATTGCTGCTTGTTAAATGACAAAGATGTCACAGGTTGAAAACAAATACTTTTTATGTACTCAGGGAGCAGTCTGCAGGGTTTTGGTGCAGTGAGCAAAGTGGGCGAAGAGCTTGCCATTTGGTTTTAGGGGAGCAGCTACTGGCGATGCCAGTGTTACCCCTAACATGCTGGAAGATTGGCGTCTGCTAAAGATTCCACTAAGGCGAGCAAGGGCACGGAGTGTTGGTTCCAGCATAGGGGGCCTTTGCATTCTAGGTTGGGGATTAGAGAAGAGGACGCTTGGCTCACCAGAACCCCCACTGCTACTGGTGAGCCTCTTCTTTTGGCCGGAGGGGACAGGTAGCGAGGACATGGCACTCGCTGGCTTTCATCGTGGCTTTCATCCACCGAAGATGTTCGGTTAGAGGTGAGCCCGTCCCAACTGCATGAGCTCCTCTACTGTGGGAGTGCTGGAGCCATGGCAGGCCTGGAAAACTGGGGAATCACCTGAGCCTACTCTTGAGAGAGGTGGAGGGGAGGAGCAAGAAGTGGGCATGGTAGCATGCCTGCGGTTGTGGTGGTCACTCACCATCCCTTGCACTCTTGTCAATAGCTAGATGAAAAGGCTCATGCTCACTATGTTTAGCTACCTGCAGTGGTGATCTCATTACTCAGAGGGGCACAAACATGGACTTTTCTCAGCATTAGCGAGCAAGCTGGCTAAACTAGCTAGCTAGCTACCTCCCTCTAAATATTGGTATGGCTTGGGATACGTCAGTTTACTTGAGGTGGTAAACAGTCTGGTTAACATTTTATTCTGCTGATGAGGAGACTTTATCTTTTTTCTAAACAAAATTACTTACAAGGCATCTGTCACTATGGCCACTAAACTCACTCACTGAAGATGCAACTCACTCATAGTCCAATAGTAAGCAAAAGTGTCAGGATGAAGTAAACCGTTAACTTACTTTCCCAAATTCCCACTTAGTTTAGTATATGCAACGGTTAAGCCCACTGAGCGGGGAGGGGGTGGGGACGTAAACAAAACCTTCAAAATGTGTTGTGTTATGTGAGAATTGTTTCAGAAATAGTCAGCTTTAGTTAAAGTTATATTTTCAATCACATAATTTATGTAAAAAAGAATTATGGGGTGGGGGGGGCAACTTCAAGTTTTTCAGAAGTTGTTGGGGATGAGCTCACATGAAGACAAATTGTGTTTTGGGTTTGATTTTCCACGATGTGGAGGGAGGTTTCAGAGCCAAACCTCAACTTTACTCCCTCATCAGTCAATATTTGCTTTCAGTGGTCTGTTTGGTCTGGATAAACTGTGACAGTCTGCTCAGACACTGTGCACATATTCTATTCAGTTCCTAGACTCAGAACCTCGACTCAGAACCTCGACTCGAGAGAGGGGGAGAGATAGAGTGGGGGAGGAAATAGAGAACACAGTAGCACGATGCATGTTCCACTTTCAGATGGAAAATAATAGTAATGATAGTGGTAATTAGTATTAATAAAGATAATAATGATAATGAGTAAGCAACAGCAATGATAATAGTAATAGAACTAATAATTAATTAATGTGTGCGGCTGTGGCTCAGGAGGTAGAGCGGGTTGGCCGTTAAACAGAAGGTCGGCTCCCCCTGGTTGCGTGTCGACGTGTCCTTGGGCAAGATACTGAACCCCGATTTGCAGAATGAGTGTGAATGCTAGTTTCTGTTTGAGCACTTAGGCTCAGTGTATGAATGTGTATGACTGGTGAATGCAGATGTAGTGTAAAAGTGTAAAAGCGCTTTGAGTGGTCGAAAAGACTAGAAAGGCGCTATACAAGTACGGAGCATTTACATTTACATGTGCAGTGGGTGTCAAGCAGGAACATTATGGCAGCAGGTGGCCTGTTATCATAGATCCAGACTCTGCAGCTCCGGAGCCAGAAACACCTGCAGAAAGTGACAGAGAGGGAGTGAGGAGAGAGACGAGAAAGCACAAAACTCCTGGAGAGGTAAGAAGTGAAGTTAGTAACATGCATTGATGGTTAAAGAATGCATACAGATGGAGAGGGAGAGGGGGAAAGAGGAGCTCATCATGGGAAGTCCCTGCAGTCTAGGCCTATAGCAGCATAAGGGATGGTTCCAGCGCCTAACCAATTTGTTACGGGACAAAAAGAGTCTTCACACAGCCCAATACATTTCACTACAGGTGGTGAAGAATGTGGGGAGTCTAAGTGGGTTATTACAAGAATGACCCAGTTTCTCTGCACGGAACTGGACTTGTTCTTGTTGGTGAAAGCTGTATCACTGTTTCCACGCTCACTAACTAAAACCCCTAAATCCTCTTTTTTTCCCACCTCATTGATTTACAAAGAAGTTTTCTGCCTCCGTTGTCTCAGAAAGAGTGAAACTGAGAGCCACAAGGCGATTGTTTCTTTTGACCCTGAACAAAGAGCTTTCTGTTTGAATGATTGCTCCCAAACTCAAGTTTTTGCCAAACATCCATTTGCAGTTTTGGCTTTAAGCTCCTCTCCTACTGGGGTCTAGGGTCTGGAGAGATAAACACCACAGCTGTGGACTCCTTTTTGCTAAGATTAAACCGACTTGGATTACATCGGCTTGGAAGGCTAAATCATGGAGGAAATGAGTGAAAGAAGCAGAATTCTTACTTCATAAAACATCTGCAAGTCAATGGCTCTCCTGGTCTTTGAAAAGATTTTTGATCTTTGTGTTCGACTAGACGGGACAAGATTTAGGCTAGGTTGAGATCAGGGTTGCTACAGCTCTCCTTGCTCATTTTGTTTAGAGAAGAAAAAGCACTTTAAATTGTGCCTCTGGCAAGGTCTGTGGTTGCCATTAACAGCTGCACTGTAACCAAAGGAGTTCATTAATTAGAAAAACTGCATCAAGTTATCCAGGGACGGATTAACTTTAGTGGGAGACAGAATAAGTAGGGCCAGTGGACTAATGAGGGATATAAACAATGTGATATCCTGGAATGGCGTGTAAATAACATGCCACTTTTAAGGACATTTCAACACGCCATGTCAACGCATTTTAAGCTTTTCGCTTGTCATTTCTCACTGTTAAGTCCCTATGAGCAACACAAAGGAGTTTAACCAGTCAACATGCATATATAAATGTGATGGTTAAGGTTAGCAGTTAAGTACATTGAAGGGGATGTCAATGCTAGCATAATTAGCTAGCGAGCTACTTAATCTTTAACGCAGCTAACACTATGTAGCTAACATTAGCAACAATGTAACATCATAACGTAATGTAACGTAACCAAAAAACCAAAACCAAAAACTAATGTTGTGTAATTATTGATTCACTTGGGAACCGAAAGCCGGTCTCCTGTGTCATGGACCAACTTACCATCCACTACGTTACTGTTGGACTTTCATAGCTATTTATATCCCACACACGCTCATTTTAACTGTGACACTAGGTGTAAAATGGCACGCCGTTTCTGCACAATACAAGTCAATGCTGTCTAAACAGCGTGAAATGACACGCAAAAGCAAAAAATGTGTTGGAATACTACGCGACATGACGAAATGCGACTATATTCTTAGACCTTTTGTTGATACCAGGCTGATATAAATTATATTTTGTGCACAGACAAATGTGTAACATATTTCTAGGACTGATTGGGTTTTATTTTTCTTTTGCTTAGTTTCTTTTGCGCACCGATACATTCATACATTTTGCTTATTGTATCTAAGATATGAAATATTGGCTTTATTTTTTAACTACTCAACTTCACCTTAGTTAATCTCTGTTAATAATAGCATATTGAACTTTCAAAAAATTATTAATTATTACAGTTTTTCACTGTTGTTAAGACACATTTCTTGAAACCTTCACCCATATTCTCAAAACTTTAAACACAAAACCCAGTCTTTAAACAACATTCACAAAACCTTCTGGCAAAATCAAACACTTGCCTCAAAACCATTTGATCTGTGCTCAAAATCAAACAATGCTTTCAAAACTTAAACACAGCCAGTCAATATGTAAAACACTACAGAGCATTCTTTAGACACTACATCAAAAAATTGAGAACACAGCATCCAGGACATGTAGTTACAGAAAAATAGTTTTTGCATAGAGGAAACACATTTTCCAATTTACAGTTTTTCTCAAATGCTAAAACACAAAAGCCAATCCTCTAAACCAAATGACCAGTTGTCTAAACACATTTACTAAATCTAGCCATCATTTTCCAATATCATAAACACATTTCACATGAAGACACAATTCACAAAAGACAATCCTCCGTTCACATAAATCTTAACACATTTTTCCTTGCTAAAACACAAGTTGCAAAAGAACTCTGCTCATATTCTCAAATGAAAGCTCATGTGATGCAAAATGCTTGCCACAGTCAGCAATATTTGAACAAAATGAACACACCTGGCGTCATTCATTACACACAACGACTCAAAATTGAAAACACCTGTTGCTAATGCTGTGACCACATGCATAAAAGCAAGTTCAGAGTGCACAGTTTGCTGAAGATTCCAAACAAACACAATGGATGAAGGCAGAGTCAGGGGAAGAGGTAATCGAGTCAGAGGAGGGAGAAGAGCTGGCCAAGGAGGAAGAGGAGCAGGCCAAGGAGGAAGAGGAGCAGGCCAAGGAGGAAGAGGAGCAGGCCAAGGAGGAAGAGGAGCAGGCCAGGGAGGAAGAGGAGCAGGCCAGGGAGGAAGAGGAGCAGGCCAAGGAGGAAGAGGAGCAGGCCAAGAAGGGAGAGGAGAAGGTCCAGGAGGGAGAGCAAGACAACCTCGCACCATCATTACGGACGAGATGCGAGCAACAGTCATTGACCATGTCATTGTCCATGGCATGACAGTGGCTGAAGCAGGACTAAGAGTCCGTCCAAACCTGAGTAGGTTCACCGTGGCCACCATTATCAGGGCATTCAGACAACACAACAGGTATTGTACTCTATTGCTTTCTTTGTCACAATACAATTTTACAAGCCTGTGAAAGTAGTCTATTAGTTTCAAATCAGTTGTTACTGTATTGTAAAACATGTCAATTGACAACACATTTCTTTCTTTAGAGTTGAAAGAATGCCACATAGAGGTGGGAGGGTTGCCATATTTACAGCGGCACAAGAAACCCTCATTGTGGATATGGTTCGTGAGAACAACCTCATCAGACTCCGGGAGATCAGAGACAAAGTCATTGGCGATAATGTGAACTTTGAGGGCGTTGATGATGTCAGCTTGGCCGCAATAGACCGAGTTCTCCGGCGCCAAAAGATGCGGATGAAACAAGTCTATAGGGTTCCCTTTGAGCGAAACTCTGCACGACACAAAGACCTACGTTACGAGTATGTGAAGTAAGTATACATCCATGTTCACAGTACAGTTAGTGAACATACTGTGTTGCTCAGTGGCCTACATTACTTCTGGACAATACTATGCTACCTGATTGACTGTTGTTCTGAACACCTGTGCACTTTCACATTTTCACAGAGGATATTACAGTTGGACGCGATGGCCAGACCTCATGAGTACCTCTTCCTGGATGAGGCTGGCTTCAACCTGCAGAAACGAAGGCAAAGAGGCCGTAACATCATTGGCCAAAGAGCCATCACTGAGGTTCCTGGCCAACGGGGGGGGTAATATTACTCTTTGTGCGGCCATGGGTTTGGAGGGGCTTGTCCACCGGCAGGCTGTCCTTGGGTCTTACAACACCCAACGTCTCCCAACCTTCCTAGAGGAGCTAAAAGATATCCTCCTGGACCGTCAACAACACCATCCTGGGCCCGAACATCCCATTTATGTGATCATTTGGGACAATGTACGCTTCCACAGAACAAACCAAATCAGAGAGTGGTTCACCACCAACAGTAACCACTTTTTAAACGTCTGTCTGCCACCCTACTCCCCTTTCCTGAACCCTATAGAGGAGTTCTTCTCATCGTGGAGATGGAAGGTTTATGACAGACAACCATACACTAGAGAGAACCTCCTAAGGGCAATGGAGCTGGCGTGTGTTGACATCCCAGTGGAGAACTTCCAAGGATGGATCCGCCATTCCAGGGCGTTTTTCCCGCGGTGCCTGGCAAGAGACAATATAGCCTGCGATGTGGATGAGGTGATGTGGCCCCGATGCAGCTCAGCGACATGATGCCGCACAGTGATTGTGGTGTAAATAAAAAAAACTTCACACCCTGATCATGTTTTCAAGAGTACTGTTGTGTGCAATAGATTCTGTTTTTGTATTGAGTTGTTACAGTAGTGTACAGAATTTACTATAGATTTATACTCTTCATATGAAACTCACAAATCTAAATGCCCAATCCTCTGCAGAGATCTAAGAAGATCCATTATTGTAAAGTTTCTAAAAATATGCATTGGCAGTTATGAAACAAAGAACCTTCTCACAAATGGAGCATTGTGTTTTCAATTGTTTTGCTGTAGTGTGTAATGATGTGTATAGTGTTTACATTTTTGAAAGCTTCGAGCTGCTCTTTTGGTGTGAAAGTTTGAGTTTTGAAGGGAGAAGGTGTGGTTGTGTTTATGTAGCTTTAGAAAAGGGTGTTGTGTTTAGACATTGGAGAACATGGACAAAACGTTTGTGAAATGTGTTTTAGCATTTGAGGAAAAACTGTAAAAAGTACAGTAAGTTAGTACAGTAAATATAAAGTATACTGTAAGTAATACAGTATTGAATATCTGTATATTCAAATACAGTAAGCAACAAAGAAAACTATAAATGGAAAGCAAATTACACTCAAAAAATGTTGAGCAACTGCAAGATCAAAGTCAATACATTAAGAGACTTCATCCACATAACATGCAACCTTGTCCCTTAACCAAGCAAAGGAGAAAAACCCTCGGAAGTGCTGGATGCTGCCTTGCTGTAACAACACTCCTCACATGTCTCACCACAGGCCAATTCCATTGCCCGTAAGAGATTTTGATCACATGATTAGAAACAAGTGTGCAGAATTATGAGTTGATGTGTGTAAAAGATGACAGCTGTGTTGTAGTTGTGTTTAACTTTTGTTGTGTGTATTTACCATTTTGCAACACAAGTGCATCACAGTGCAAAATGTGTTTTAGTGAGTGAGAATGTGTTTAGAGTTTTGCAAGAAAAGTGGATGAGATTTGCAAACAGTGTCTTAACGACCTGAACTTGTTTAAGGTTTTGCCAAAAGAGTGACTGGACAAATGGATTTAGGCCACTGAGGATTCAGGTATTTGGTTCAGAGAATGGGGTTGTGTTTTAGCAATTATGAAAAACTGTAACAAAAAGTCCTCCATTTTAAAAAAGTAACTATTCTGAATACATTTGAAAAGACGCATTCATCTTTATTTGTTTTGAGAAAAACAGCTGGTTATACAAACACCAGAAGTCTTTAAGTGATGCAGTGATTAGATTTTGTAAGTAAAGCAAACTGAGGGGCCTTTCTCTCTGTGTGCGTCACAGCACTGACAAAAATACACTTGTGGCTCAAAATACTTGTAGTGGAATAGACAATCGCTGTCGTTGGCACTCCAGTGCTGTTCACAAGCTTCCCTTTAAGGCAACAACACACTAACTCTCTCTAAGTGAGTAAACTTGGGATGAAATAGCAGGTAGTTGGAGTGTTCTGTGATAAAGTGGGCAAATAACGCTGAGAAGTGTTATTCTCAGTTTTTAAAATGTAATGGACAAATGACTGACACAAAAGTCTGAGTAATAGCCTGACACAGATTGATTCCAGTGGCTCTTCAGGCTCGAGACTGCTATTAACCCTTCTGTGAGCTGTTTGTCTGCCTCACCATAACCCCACTCCTTGGCCTTTAACCTTGCAATCTGGCAGTAGAAGAAAGTGCAACCTGCATGTGGCCTTTGATGTGTACTTTGCATATATCACTTGGAAATATGTGCAGGTATACACACACACACACACACACACACACACACACACACACACACACTCATTAGGAACAGCAGTGCTCAAATCGTGTCCATCAGCAACTTTACACGTTTTAGAGGCTATGTCTGAAATGGCGATGCAGGGCAACTTACTCAAAAATCTCAGTTTTAGTGTGCAGACGTCATGTGATATTACAGTACGTACAGTACAGAACAGTAAACTGCACAAGGCAGGGTTATGTTTACTTAAGTTTGACACCGAAAGAGACTAAAAGGATCAGACAAAATATCTAATGTTGGGGATTCTGCTTTCTCTGCTGCCAAGCAGAAAGTTTGTGTGTGTCCAAATACCCCCATAGTTCCAGGCCTCACAGGGCACTCTGGTTTGTTGGCTGCTCCCTTGAACTCTTATCAACAAGGTGGGGACATCCAGTGTGGAAAATCAAGAATGGTTGCGCCAAATATCAGGTTTGTAGTAGAGCTTAACTGCAGACCAGAAAGAAATGGACAATTTTCTGCAATTTCCCCGTCTCCCCTGTTTCCTCTCACAGCTTTCATCTGTGTTGTTTACAGCAGCTGTAGGCAGACCGACTGTACATTACCTGGCCAGCACCAAACAGCAGACAGACATGATTAGCAACTAGTATGTGAGCACTGTGGAGCATTTAGGAACTAAAAAGCTATATTGTCTTCCGTCAGGTGTTGGTGGAGAAACAAAAATAACAGGAGAGTGCGTATTGGACTTACATTTGTTGGTTTGCTAGACACTAACAAGTGTTGTGTTTACAGCTGGTTAATTCCAGAGCTCCTCCAACTGTTTCTGAGCTCACATGGTAGGCATTAACACATGTTGCAAAATTGAGTCTGCTCCCCCTAAAGGCAAACAAGTTTTATGATTTACTTTTCAAAACAACTGATCAATGTTAAGGCTAAATGAATAGAGGAGCAGTACAGCTGGAGCACAGATGAAAGAAATAAAATGATATCAGTGATTTCCTGAAATGGAATGGGGTTTACTGTTATCCATAACCTCTTTAGAAACAAATGAGATTAATTTAGCTGGGACTTTCCTTACTTCTGGTAAGCATGAGTATATCCGCCATGAGGTACAATAACACTGCAACCACAGAGTACCATCTCTAAGACAGCCCTGCTTTCCAGACTGAAACAAACATCTTTTTGTGCAAATGGCGGGGAGAGTTTGTCATGTGCCCGATATAATCTGTTTATGAAGTTGTAATACAGTGGCTTCTTGTGTTCTAATCAGCAGGGTCGGCCTCAGTAGTCTAGTTCCTCAGTGATGTTTTGTGAGAGAAGCTAAATTTATGTCTGAGTGCTGTGGGTTTTATGTAAGGCTTATATAAGCTCTTACCCTTTTTTTGGAAATGTAAGATGTTTTATAGCTTCATGTTAATACATTTATATACCCTACAGACAGTTTTATGACTTAAACATTTGGCTCAAAATCAGCTTGTTAAAGTGCACCACAACTCCTCTTAAAGTGTAACTCAGTGTTTTCTCCGCTTAAAAAAAATAGTGATAAATAATAGAAAAGCAATAGGGAAAATTATCATTATTGAATCTCAGGGCTACAAAATATGTGTGGTGTGACATCCAGTGGACAGAGATTGTAACTTCATGCAGTGTGTGTCACTGTTTTCCTAGAAAGTGAAATAGATGTGATCATACTGAACTGACACGTTTAGGATGATTTATTAATTCAGGTATCATACATAACATGAAAGATAGTCACCAAACCCCTTCCAGAGAAAAAGAAAGCAGTAGCATCCTTTAAGGTGTTTAAAATAATAGTAATAACATTTTGTGAAATACGCATGCTAAGAGTTAGATGTGAACATCAATTCAACTATCAGGCCTGTACAGTAAAAAATAAGCTACAGCCAGCAGCTGGACATCTTAGCATGAAGACTGGAAACTCTGGAAACAAACCACAAACTGCACGGTGTAAACAAACAATGTTTTAATTTGAGAGATTTAGAGGTGCTTGCAGGTAAATTTTGTTTCCCTTGGACAGAGCCACGCTAGCTGTTTCCCCTTGTCTTTGTGCTAAGATATTTACCATACAAAGAATTGAGTGGTATTAATCTTCTCATATAACTCCCCGTTACAGTCCCAAATCCCTGAATTTCCTAACAGCTCACTGTTGATGTGCTGAAACTCAGATCAGATTACAGTACACGAAATCAGGAAGTAAAGGTTAAAAAAATTGCAAAAAACCCCACATTATTATTTACAAAAATGTACACAAAAATTATACAAAAAATCAGTAGCACAAAAACAAATATGAATCCAAATTGAGTAACAAAAAGTAATTATATTAAAAATCATAATAACCAGAGCACAATGCTAAATAATGAAAAAAGGTTTCTACAAAAATGCTAGAAATATCAGTATAAAATGAGGAGAATAATACAGTCAAGATAAGTAAAGGTCTATGGTAGTCATCAGAATTTAGCCCTTCTTGATAAACATTCATATGTAGGCGATACTCAAGATGATAACTCAAGCCTCTTGAAGACATTCCAGATAAAAATACACATCTCAACATTATCTACAGTACATTCATACATTCATATACTGTGTATTTATATTTGTAATTCCACAATTTGTGAAACTTTTAGGACAAAATGGGCCTCTGGTTACTATCATAATTATAATGCAGAACCACTTCACATTAGCTCTTTAGAATAATAAATATACATTGTAATGGAAAACATTCTCCTGAGACTTGTAGGTTAAATGTTTAAATATTAATTTCATCCTCATTTGTCGAACCTTTTTTCTGACCTTCATATTCTTCTATCAACTCCTTCCCTGTTAGTTAATGAGGACTCAAGCCATTCAAAGCTCTTTAAACACATCTGAAGCTGCTTTGATTACCCTCCTGTGTGTTGTGTATTAACTGGCCTTCAGCTGGTTGTTGTCCCCGGACTCTGAGGCTCTGGGGAGCTTCGGCCTGGCTACACGGAGATGGGTGCTGCCCGAGAACGACTGCCGCAGGGAGGACATGCGACTGCGGAAACCCTCTCCAGAGAAAAAATAAAGCAGTGGATCAAAACATGAATTGGAAGCAGCCAGGCACAGCGTCACCACCACAGACTTCTGAATGGCAATCCTCTCTGAGCAGGTGTCATTTCGGGACAGGGAGCTCAGGTGGATGGTGCGTTGCACGTGGTATGGCATGAAGCTGATTAGGAAGGTCAGCAGGACGATGACAATCATTCGGATGGCTCGGGTGCCCGTCCCCTGCTGCCGTCGGGCAGAAGGAGTACGAGACAGCAGGACACGGACAATGCCAGCGTAGCAGACAAGGATGACCAGGAAGGGCAGGACAAAGCCAATCACCAGAGACAAATAGTTCAGTATGACTAGTTTCCGTACATCTCTCCCTCCTCCAGGAGGCTCAAAGCACTTGGTTTTATTTGTGCTGGGGTCAAAATGCTGGCCAGACATCAGGAAGGGTGAAGATGAAAGACAAGTAAACACCCAGACACCAGCGCACACCAGGCGAGCGCGGTTCTCTGTCACTAGCTGCATGTTCTGCACAGGGAAAACAATGGCCAGGAAACGTGTCACAGACATGACAACCATGAAGTAAATACTGCAGTAGAGGTTTACATAGAGGGCGTAGGAGCTGATACGGCAGAGGAAATCTCCCTGGTTCCACTGGCCCTTGTTTACATAGTAGAGAACACGCAGTGGCAGTGTCATGACACACAGCAGATCAGACACAGCCAGGTTCAGCATGTAGATTTGAAAGGGTGAGCGCTGGCGAGAGGTTCTGAACAGCACCACCAGAGCGAGGCCGTTCCCAACCAGGCCTAACACGGTGATGAGAGAGTAGGCTGTGGAGTAAACCTGGTTACGGAAGTCATCGATGGACGGACAGTCAGTCGAGTTGCTCTCTAAGCTGTCAGTCACATTCATTTGCTCCATTTGTGGTCGCAGCTGCAGAGGGTGAGAGAAATGAGAATGATGAAGATGTTTGCAAAGGAGAGCATGTACATGAAACAAACTGCTGGCAGGTCTACCCTCCCACCCCGCAAAAAACCCCAGCATGTGCAAAACACAGAGCCCTTCAGAGTATGATGACTGTGATGTGGCAGATTGTTTAAGAGATTGTGTCTGCTGTTCTGCAGACTCTGGAGGAAACTCAGAAAGGAGATAGCATTGTATACTATTATCCTGTCACATGACAAGGGTTCTGCTTTTTAAACAAGTCTTTTCGGTTTCTGCTGTATAAGACGGTTTTTGGGCAATGTTGTTCATGATGAATTCAGAGCTGCAACAGACTCCGGGGAAATCACCTAAATGAATTACACTGATGACTTCCAGTATACTGGACGAGACCTTTAGAATATGGATGTCAAATAGTGTTTTTTTAGCGTCTATATATCGGTACATCTGGTGATAAATAATTAAGTAACTTGCATTCATTGTCACCCTCAATAAAGTATACAAAGGCAATTTAATAATGGAAAAATGCATCCAGTGAATTAGAATGTCATTCATAAATGTGCTTATCTGGTGGCTCTAATGCACTTTGTAACAGTTTGCTTGCCAACTATCATAGATGAAAGTTATCAAATCCTACATTCCAGCATTCTCCAAAAAATATTGCCTTCTGCACAAACTGAAAATGTTGACCTTGTTAAACACTGGATGGTCCGTTTTTCATTCTAGTTACATGCTTTAAATTTAACTATCTGTATTACTTCCTCTCAACAAAAGTAAAAAAAACCCTGATAAAATCACACTTCAGAAGAGTTTCTTACCACGGAATTCCTGTCTGGTGTCAGAGCGGTACAACCAGTTTGTTGATCTTCTCTCCTAGTTGGTGTGCTGTCTCCTCCGCCTCTCTACCTCGTCTGCCAGATGTCGCAGCAGTAGTGGGAGGACGCTGCACCAGGTGGCTGCCTCCTCAGACCACTTGTTGTTAGAAAGCTTTTTGAAGTAGGACTGGTCTCTTCTACTGTGCAGCACAACAGCATTAAGCCCAATGACATCATCAACCACACAGCCACGCATGTACGGTAACGGAAAGAAAAGCAAGTTTGCATCGAGACTGAAAGATTGTGCTACAGACCTGCCTCTGTCCTGAATATACTTCCTTTGTGTTTTTTCACCCACAGGTTCAAATGAGTTGCAGAACAACCTCCTTCGTTACCTGTATCATCTCATATTTCTGTCTCAGTTGCTTGTAATTGCATATTCTAATTGAATACACAAATGTTTAACCTGCTCTACAAATACAGAACCTGTTCTAGTGCATGTGTATAGTGGAACCTAAGACGTACTCGGTAACAGTCTTGCACACTTGGATGTACATATAGGAAGACTTTAAATAAGTGAGGTGTGGAGTTTTGCATGCACTGTTGATTCATATTATTGAATGTGTAATTTAAGACATAGTCCTGTTAGGCAAACAAAAACATCTAAAGATACACA
Source organism: Micropterus salmoides (assembly GCF_014851395.1). Classification (NCBI taxonomy): domain Eukaryota; kingdom Metazoa; phylum Chordata; class Actinopteri; order Centrarchiformes; family Centrarchidae; genus Micropterus; species Micropterus salmoides. Next base: position 10,683,947 of record NW_024044237.1, read on the forward strand.
GAACAACCATTGCGATCCATCTTGACTAATGACTAATGGCTTTTGTTTCTTCCACAGCATTTCCTTTGTATGTTGCTAATGAGTGTGATTTATAGTTAGTAAATGGAGTGCGGATACTACAGGGGAAATGGGCATGCTCATTTTTGCAGCTGAAAGGCCTGTGCGGTGGAAGGGCAGGATAATTCATCTGTAACTCATTTAGTGGTTATATAAACAATCTGCCCCAATTGCACTCATTACCTGTTTGTTTCACCCCTGTAACACCAGTGACTCTACATGATCAGAGAATTATTACTCAATTAGCTTAATAGAGCATTAAGTGCAAGAAAGGGGAAGGGACAGAAAGTTGCAGTAAGTGTTTGAGATGTTGAAAGTGCATTTGTAGTTTCTGAGTGTTCCCATCTTAATTTCTAAGCAATGGCCTGGAGGCACTTAATTGTTATTGATTACACAGCGACTAAGGTCTAACTGTTGCCAAGAGTCACTCTCCACAATCAGGGCGCCCAACAGTGCATCAAACATGTTTAGCAAAATGCATTTAAGGGAAAAGAAATTTTATCTATCAGCATTTAAAGATGATAGACAACACATTGTGGCTGAGTTGAGTGCAGTTTCGCGTGCTGCAGTGGTTGGTCTGTGGAACATAATTGTAGTGCTATACAAAATCCAATAATGTGGGTGGGAAGTCGATACCCTAAGAGCAACCTCTTGTGCATGCCTTTTTTTGTTTGTGAGTGGATTTACCCTTTTTACTCTGGAGTTTACAGTAACTGGCCTCAATGACTTGTTTTTTTATGTTGTTTTTGATTGACTCAGTTCATCATTTCCAGGACATTTGCTACTACTAAAACTTAACTGAAACATTTTTTAGTTAAGGTGTAGAAAGAACATCATTCAAATATCTGCTGTGAAAAAGAACTGTTGGCAGTGTGTTGGCGGGAAGCCAGTGAGGGCTCATGCCCTTGTTGCAGTGAGGACTCCTTCTGGTTGGTTGGTTGGTTGGTTGTGAAGAGATGGGTGCAGGTGTCACATAATAAATGGGGCTGAGTAGATGGTCAGTCTCGTCAACTGTTGAGCTAAAGTGTTGAAAAACTGTGTTTAGTTGCGTGAGACACCTCAAAAGCAGTGTCCACGTGGCTCTGCAATTGCCAAACAAGAACCTTGTAATTGTATGATTCCGCAAATGGCCAGATTATGTTTAGTGACAATGTTCTTGGAAAATCTTTCTTTCTGACAAGGCACAGTTGAGGTCAAAGAAAGATTCTGGTTGTTGCAAATAAAGTAAGGTAAATGTGTGGTTAGAATTAGGCAACTCAAACTCTTGGTTGAGATTGGGGAAAGATCCTGTTTCATGTTTCATGGGCAAACATTAATTGCAGGGCTGATTTGAGATGGTCTGTTCCATGTCAAGAGAGATGCTACATGCCCATTCACCATTCTGATCTCCACACCCTTAGGCTCTGCTTCCCTAAGGGCACACTATTTCCTGCATTGGTAATCACTGAACATTGGCTCTGGATAATTCCTGTAATTGCTAAGTATACTGGGCTGGTCCTGCACTGCACCGTCAACAGTGGCAACTGGCGAGCAAAGGGAACTTTTTCTTGGAAATGAATATGATAAGAGCAGTGAGAGCAGTGGACATGAGGAGCAGTGAGAACACAAACAGTACAGTGGAGGGTCGGGTCGACAAAAAGAATGAGCTAAAAACAGAGTCAGGTGATAGTTCTCTGTGGATTTTAGCGACCCCTTTCACATTAAACACAGTAATTTGAGCTGTTGTTCATATAAAAATAATTGACTGAAGCAGCTTTAATTTTACAGAGAAATACTTGAAGAAGGTGGATGTTCAGAAAGCACTCATATTGTTCAAGCTGTTCTTGAAGATGCTGACTAATATGCTGTTGTTTAGATATGGACACAAATGTTTGTGTACTGGATACAGACACCCTGCATATTTGGGCCCAGCAGCCCTTTGCTGCAGCACCACTCCTTTCATGGAAGTGAAATCCGCTGTTTCCCATAAGCTAATGTGCATCAGTTAGTAACGAGTGATTAATGTCATAATTTGTATCTTATTTCACTGCTGGGAAGTTGTTAGACTCCCCAACACTTTTCACCTCAATTACTTGCAAAAAAGTTTATTTTAGTTCATTTATTTTATATTTATCATGATTTGACAGTTTTATGGAGTTGAGATAAAAAAAAAACAGGCTTATTAAGACCATTAATTCCTGTGTGGTCTGCTTACACTGAGATCTATTGTTATTCAAACAGTCCTTTTTGTTGCTATGACAGAGCTGATAATAACCTGCATACTAGGGTGTTTATGTAGGTCACTATCTCTGAAATATACCGTCAATCTCAGAAGTATCACAAACAAGTTTCAAAAAGAAGTGCTCAGAGATAGGGCAGCTTACACACAACATTTAAAACCTTTGTGGTTTCCTAGTTGCTGACAGTGTGTATGAATGTGCACGGAGTGTACAGAATTGTACAGATTATTTATACATCCTGGATGCTTCAGGTCAGGGGAAACGGCGGTACATATGACTATTCGAGAACCACATATACAGAATTAACCCAAATTCAGCCATGGCACTGCGTCAAACACAGTATCTTCAAATGATCCTTTGCTGCTACATGTGGTTGTGTGAGGCCCAGGTATGCTGCAATACTTCATCATTCTGTTCACCAAGCAAATGTCTTAAGGCGTTGTTTAGATTTGTTGTTTCTTCAGCATGGCTGACAAAAGAGTTTGACTGCGTCCATCCACTTACAAAGATAAATCTATTTACGTGAAAAAGAAAGAGCAGAAATGTACGTCTCCCCCTGAGAGTGAATCTCGAGGAAACTTCCCATTATTGTTTATCTGATGAGATGCACTCTGTGAAGCGCTCACCATGTTAGGATGTTATTGTCATATAAGTTACAAAAGATTAATCCAAGTACATTTTAGAGGAAGTTGTCACTGATTGTAGTCGGGTTGTGAGTCACAAGGCAATCTTTCAACAATTTTAACAGTAAAACTCAGGAGGTTTTCACACACACTAAAAAATATGCAAGAAACTGGCTTTCTCATCAGCTGATATACACAAAGCTCTGTAGAGAATTAGGACAGCAGGCCCAGATAAAATCCCTGAGCCCTCAAGACATGTACTACAGAAATGAACTGAACTAACTTAAGTTTTGACCGCTATCTTTAACCTGAGCACAGTCAATTTTCTGAATGACTACAGGCCAGTAACACTCACTCCAATCTTAATGAAGTGTTTTGAGAGAGTGGTTCTGGCCCACATCCAGATTAACACACATGAGTAACTGGAGCCCTGCAGCATGAGTATCTCTGCAGCCTTGCATATAGCCTTCTCACATCTGGAAAACAGAGATGCTTACGTGAGAATGATCTTCATTGATTCTAGTTCAACTTTTAATACAGTCCTCCCTTACAAACTCACAAACAAACTGTCTTTCTTGGCTTGAATCCCATATTGTGTGGCTGGCTGTTGAGTTCCTCACTGTCAGAATTGGAAATCTAACCTCAAACAGGGTGATGATGAACACTGGCGCTCCACAAGGATGTGTCCTCAGCCCCATTCTCGTCACACTATTCGCTTACAATGGAGTCGCCACACACGAGGACAACACTATCCTGAAATTTGACGACACCACGGTTACTGGTCAGATCACTGACGAAAACGGCATGCAGGAGTGATGTGGCAAGCCTGGTGACATGGCTTGACAACGACAACCTCTCTCTGAACACAGTAAAGACTAAGGAGATGATAATAGACAAGAGGAAGGAGAGGACTAGGGCTGACCCTGAATAGTCAAAGATTCGATGCTTGGATGGGCGGAGCCTGATTTGACTGTCAATCAAGTTTAATGTTAAACATTTTTTGCTCCTGAGTGAAAGTTGAAAAAAAACAGATGGTTAATTGTGGTTTTAAACTTTTCTTCATGGTCAGAACGTGACAAACAGTGGATCACTTCACAAATATGAGGTATAACATTCAAAACAGTTAATTAATTAAATGAATGAAACCATTTATCATCATAATCACTCATTGACAACATATTGAAAATGTTATATTGTTATGAGGAAATTTATATTTCGACAATAATCATTATTGTTTCATTGCCGAGCCCTACGCTTAAGATACCTGAAACCAGCTCGGTTAACCTTTAAGGAGAACAGACCCACTCATCTGTATCACGACACAGCACAAGACTGCAACTAAACAATTCTTCACTGCCTGGCTCCATCCACAATGGACCTGCAAGCTAAAATATAGCAACACCAAAGCAACTTTCTTCCTTTATGGACTAGTATCCTACTAGTAGGGTGACCATAGTCTGGTTTTCAAAAAAGAGACGGACACACGCAGTGGATGGAAGATGTAATGGGAATTCCACAAGTACCATCTCTAAACACAATCATGTAATTAAGGTTACTCACAGAGGGCAATTTCCACAAATGGTGAAAATGTGGAACCTACCCAGGAGTGGCCGGCCGCCCAAAATTACAACCCCCCCAAAAAAATTACAGCGACAACTCATCCAAGGGTCTCAAAAAGCCCCACAACAACATCCAAAGAACTGCAGGCTTCACATGCCTCAGTTAAGGTCAGTGTTCATGAGTACCATAAGAAAGAGACTGGGCAAAAATGTCTGCATGGCAGAGCTTAAACCATTGCTGAGAACATCTTGATGATCCCAAAGACTTTTGGGGAAAAACTCTGTGGACTGACAAGACAAAAGTTGAACTTTTTGGAAGGCATGTGTCCCATTACATCTGGCGTAAAAGTAACACAGCATTTCAGAAAAGAAAAAATATAGTGGTGGCACTGTGATGGTCTGGGGCTGACCTGGGGAAGAAGGTCAGCAGCAGACTTAAAAAAAGGAACTTTATGGCGTGATGTTTACAATAAAACTCCTGGAGTTAGTATGCAAAAATCGTTACCATGCCTCATTAAAATCATAACCTCCTCAAGTGTCCCTATGTTTGGTTTGTTCACGATGTGCAAATTCGGAGGTTGTTAAGGAAGATTACCCGGTGTCGGCGAGGGATGATTCGGCCCTGATCCACCCCCTAGTGGATTCACGTTTAATTCTCCAGGTACATGCAAAGTATGCAGGCAAGTACGTGGACAATGCCGTTTGTCATCTACGCCTGTCTACACCTGTGCGTTGTTAAAAAGCGAGTATGGCCGGAGCTTAAGAAAAACAAAATGAAGACTTTGGAGTGGCAAAGATTCACTGCCAGTTATCACAAATGCTTGATTGCAGTTGTTGCTGCTAAGGGTGGCCTAACCAGTTATTAGGTTTAGGGGGAAATCACTTCATTTAAAAACTGCATTTTATGTTTACTTGTGTTTCTTTGTCTAATATTTCAATTTTTTTTATGATCTGAAATATTTCAGTGTGACAAACATGAAAAAAAATCAGGAAGTAGACAAACACTTTCACATCACTGTACTATAGTCAATAAATGTTCTTATAGGTCTGGGACCTTACTGTTGCACAGTGGAATTCACTTGGGTCTGGGACCCTTAAAAATAATAATACAATAATAGTTTTTCACAATTGTTAAGACACATTTCTTGAAAGCTTCACCCATATTCTCAAAACTTTAAACACAAAACCCAGTCTTTAAACTACATTCACAAAACCTTCTGGCAAAATCAAACACTTACCTCAAAACCATTTGATCTGTGCTCAAAATCAAACAATGCTTTCAAAACTTAAACACAGCCAGTCAATATGTAAAACACTACAGAGCATTCTTTGGACACTACATCAAAAAATTGAGAACACAGCATCCAGGGCATGTAGTTTCAGAAAAATAGTTTTGCGTAGAGGAAACACATTTTCCAATTTAAAAAGTACAGTAATCCCAAGTTAGTACAGTAAATATGTAGTATACTGTAAATACTATAAGTAATACAGTATTGAATATCTGTATATTCAAATACAGTAAGCAACAAAGAAAACTATAAATGGAAAGCAAATTACACTCAAAAAATGTTGAGCAACTGCAAAATCAAAGTCAATACATTACAGTTTTTCTCAATTGTTTACACACAAATTCTGGTACTTGAGACACAATGACCACAACATGTAACTCATTCACCAACCCCCTGAACCAATTCTGCTAAACTATAAGCACAATTCCTGCTTTACACTCAAATTGTAGTTCTAAAACACACTTTTTTCAAAACACTACACACAATTCTCTGCTTTTGGCACAGGTTTCATGCAGAAAATATCTTGTTTTCACAAGAAACACACTGCCATTCAAATATGCACACTGACTCATCACAAGGGCAAACACCCGTCACACAGTTTTCCAATTAGCAATCAGAGCTTTAGCATAAAAGTGCAAAAGGTGAGCTCTTCAATGGAGCAATGGATGCCAACATTGGAAACAGAGGCAGAGCCAGAGGAGTGAGAGTAAGACGGGGACGGCCAAGGACCACTTTGGTTGATCATGTGGTCAACCATGGTCTAACAATGAGGGAGGCTGGGCAAAGAGTACAGCCAGATCTGAGCAGGTACACTGTAGCATCCATTATCCGGACTTTCCGAAATGAGAATAGGTAAGAAATCTACTCTCACTAGCAAATTGCAGTACTGCATATCACTACAGTACTCAATGAGTACAGTAGTATAGTATTGCCTGTGGACTGTTCTGTAGGACTGTAAAAATACTGTAAAGTATGTTTCAAGTATTTAGGAAATGTATACCTACTTTGTATTTACAGTATTTTACTATTTGTTTGGCAGAACTGAAAGATTACCAACACAAGGTGGTCGGGAATGTCTTCTGTCTCCTGAACAGGAAACTGAAATCATAAACATGGTCCTAGAAAACAACGCCATAACATTACAGCAAATACAAAGAAAAATAATGGAAAACAATGACATATTTCAAAATATTGATAGGGTAAGCTTATCAACACTGGACCGTGTCTTGCGCAGAAATCATCTCAGGATGAAGCAGGGAAAGAGGGGAAGGAATGTCATCGGCCAGCGTGCCATTGTTGAAGTCCCTGGCCAGTGCGGAGGGAACATCACAATGTGTGCAGCGATTAGCCACCACGGCGTCATCCATCACCATGCTACCCTTGGCCCCTACAACACCGCCCATCTGATCACGTTCCTGGACACCCTACACAACACACTCATTCCACCAGATCAGGTAGATGGCCCAGAGCAGCTTAGGTACGTTGTCATTTGGGACAACGTAAGTTTCCACAGGGCTGCTCTGGTTTGTAACTGGTTCACTGCCCACCCACGCTTTTGAGTTGTTTATCTCCCTCCATATTCTCCATTCCTCAATCCTATTGAGGAATTTTTTTTCTGCCTGGAGATGGAAAGTGTATGACCGAAATCCACAAACGCGTATACCTCTTCACCAAGCTATGGAGGATGCATGTGGAGATATAGCAGCTGATGCTTTTCATGGCTGGAATCGCCATGCTAGGCGATATTTCCCCCGCTGCTTGGCCAGGGAAAACATTGCTTGTGATGTGGATGAGGTGATGTGGCCAGACCGCAACAGAAGAGAGGATGCAGCATAGTTTTTTATTTATATATATATTTTTTTTTTTACTGTAACTGTGTACAGTAAATTATTCTTTGTATGTGCAACTTTGTGTTGGTTGGGAATGGGATGTACGCTGTGTACATTGTTTTTGTGGGACAAATAAAATGTATTTGTGTTCTGAGTATAAAAAAAGGCCTAAGCCATTATGATGAATGGAGAAGAAGTGTTTTCCATTCATCATAGTGTTTTCCATTGAGCACATCAGTGTTCAACTGGTTCTTATGTCTATTCATATGAGGGTTTGTGTCATTTGAAAACAAAATACCATTTAGAGGAGAAATAACATTGTTTTGCCGTGTGTGTTTTTTTATTTTTTATTTGTATGTAGAGTTCTGAGAATGACACATTATTTCAGAAAATGTGTGTAAACAATCGAGGAAAAACTGTAAGAGACTTCATCCACATAACATGCAACCTTGTCCCTTAACCAAGCAAAGGAGAAAAACCCTCAGAAGTGCTGGATGCTGCCTTGCTGTAACAACACTCCTCACACATCTCACCACAGGCCAATTCCATTGCCTGTAAGAGATTTTCCGTAGTAAATGAGTTTCAGTCATAGACCTTCCACCATCAGGCAGAGAAAGATTCTTCTGTTGGATTGAAGTAGCCTAAGGGCTGTAGGTTGAAGGTAAGCATTTATGATTCACTGGTTGCTGGTTTACGTTGAACCACCACTTAGAATTGACCACATTTTTATTTGATCGCATGATTAGAAACAAGTGTGCAGAATGAGTTGTGTGTAAAAGATGACAGCTGTGTTGTAGTTAGTTTAACTTTTGCCACATGTATTTACCATTCTGCAACACAAGTGCATCACAGTGCAAAATGTGTTTTAGTGAGTGAGAATGTATTTAGAGTTCTGCAAGAAAAGTGGATGAGATTTGCAAACAGTGTCTTAACGACCTGAACTTGTTTAAGGTTTTGCCAAAAGAGTTGAACAAATGGATTTAGGCCACTGAGCATTTGGTTCAGAGAATGGGGTTTAGTGTTAAATACAAAGGCGAAGATAAAAGAGAAAAAAAAGTTAACACTGAAACACGTAGTCTTTAAGAGGTCCTATAGAGGAGACTCACACTAAATCTATCATAAAGACATTCATGTCCTGGTCCAGCCAGGTATATGTTGTAAAACAATAAGAGACATGACCTCCTTGACACATCGTAAAGGCCCTCTGTGAGTAATGTTAATTACACGACTGTGTTTGGAGATGGTACTGATGGAAATTCCCATTACAAAGGTGTGTACTGCAGATGCTCTATCTACCTGGAGGAGGATTATAAATTAGTGTATTAGTATAATATTATAACATTAAGTAAAAAGTTTTATGTTAGTATAATACTAATATATTTATAGGTTAAACTCTATCTGGTGATTGTCTGCCTACAGATTTTTTGTAGTATTTGTAACATTTCAATTATTAGTTGAGATTCAACAATTCAGCTGATTCTGAAATATAACCATTTTCTGTCTTGTTATGATTTGATTAGAGCTAATATAAGTGTATTCATTATAATTTCAGATAATAGTATCCTATCATACTAGTATAATATTAATTCCAGTTACAGCTCTTTCATCATGGTACGTTGTTCTCATTCATTGTGCAAGATAAATTCATTGTGCAAGTCATTGTGCAAGATAAATTCCCTCTCATGGTGGTTACTCATGGATACACACACACACACACACACACACACACACACACACACACACACACACACACACCATGCCATGATGTCCTGTCTCCATTCTGACCATTCTAACACTTTACATAACATGTCCATATCAGAGCTCACACACACACATGTTGTGTGATACACACCTCACTCACACACCTGGCCTCTGAAACACCATAAAGTGTGTGTGTGTGTGTGTGTGTGTGTATGTGTCCCAAACTAAAACCAACTGTTCCCAGTCAACCATCAGTGCAACAACTAATGATTTAAGTAATGCAAACTGTAACGCCAGAGTGAGTTAAGTGGTTAGTCAGTTTACACGAGAGTCACATTCTTTGGTAGCAATAACAAAGGCCGGTTAGCATGGTGATCACACCCTAGTTGTTGTGGATACGGTTGTGTGTTTCACCACACCTGCTGTCCTAAAACAGTATCCAAAATACTGACAGCACATACACCCACAGCAGCATAAATTATTCAATACCTATGTTTGTAATGAGCCATCTAGTTTTGTGAATCTATGATGATTTGATAGTCACTATTAAAGGTTCTCCACCAGCGGTACCTTGTTCTTTTTCTGAATGTACGCAAGGCATCTTGGCAACTCACTCCCTGGCACAGCCCACCCACACAAAGCTCCTTTTTAGGCTCTGCACTGCGTGGAAAAACTGACAGGTTTACACTGATGTCAGCAACGCAGGGAAACCCCTCAGGCATAGATTCTCCACCACCATGAGTCAGATGAAGTCTGGCTTTCCTCCAGATGAAACATGATCACATTTCCAGACTGATCCAGTTGAGGTGAAGCAACCGGCATTGATTAAGAGAAGACAGAAGGGACTCCTCGCAGACTCTCATTCAGCCTCTTTGAGAAGAAGGGATGGCATGGGGGGGGGGAAGCTATCAGAGCAAATCCAGGTGAACCAGAACAATGACTTTCAGTCTCAACTTCCTGCCAATACACAGGTGAGTCCCACAGAAAAAAGATTCTTTGTTTAAAAGTAGATACACATGTTTATTAAATCAGCCGTTGAACTATGAATTTTTGGGATATGGCGAATCTCTTTAAATATTAGGACATTAACAACACAGACATCCACATTGGATGGCTTCTTGAAGTTAGAGAGCACTCCTTCTGTTACTTAATCAAAAGATTAATAAGAGTTAAATGTATCAAATTTAATGAAATATCCATAGCTTTTGTGGAATGCACTGCATTTGTTCATTCATTCATTCATCATGTTGCCTGATATAAAATATACTGACTGACTGTCTTTAACTGTTGCCTTCCATAAACTGAATTATACATACAATAATTAAAGTCCTATGGTGTGCCATATGCTGTTTAAAAGGCTCCTCTATAATTTATTGATGGCTTGTTTGCGTTCCCGGGTCTATAGTCATGAAAAGGACAAAGGTGTTATGTGGAGGAGATAAACCACCTGTGTGTGTGTCAATATTTGCACTTTTGGGTGGAGCAGATAGACCTGCTGAATATTTATACTGAAGAGATTGTTTAAAATAAGACAGGAGCATCATCATTGAGCTAACCTCTGTGTGTTGAACTCTGCAGATCAAACCAAGTTTTATATCAGTCTGGGATATAAGTTCTTGGGGCTGGCCTGGTTCATTCACAAGAGGAGGGCTCTCGTCCTGTAGAGGATGGCTGCGTCGGTTCTTGCTGCTGAAGCTGGTGACTGTGCTGCTGTTCCCCCACAGTGCAGGCCTCGCATTGCTGGTGGCCTGTATGTTCAGCCTGCGGGCGTTGCTGCTGCTTCGCTCCCCTCGCATCTCAACCAAGCCCTCCACTGTGCTCCTGCGCCAGCTGGCTCTTACAGACAGTCTTGTGCTGCTGCACTGGATGCTTCATCTGGGAGTGATACTGGCCTGGTGGATGGAGGAGGCGGGCTGTGAGATTACGATGGGCCTCATGAAGCAGGAGGAATCAATTTGGTGGAGGGAGGCTGTGAGCTTGCTCTGTCAGCAGCTGCTTGATGCTCACCACCTGGCCTCACTGCTCCTGCTAGGGCTGTTGGGACTGGAGGCCACGCTGGTGTCACGCTGGCCTCAACAGACCCGGAGATTCAGGACTTCTCGCTGGGCGCACCTCAGCTGCAGCCTGGTCCGGATACTTGTGCTGCTAGAACTGTTGTTCTTGCTCCACTTAAAACTTGTGCAGTACACCCAATCTCAGCCTTTCCTCCCACCACTACAAAACTCTCAAACTCCCTCTCTGGGCCCAGTGCCTGTTCCCTCCCCTCCACCTTTCTCCTCTTGCCTGAGGAGGACATTATGGCTGGTGAATCTATGGCTGCATTATGCTGTTCTCCATAGCAAACATCAGAGGAGAAAGAGCTTCTTTCATTAAAAGCTTGAAATTTTGTGAATTCAATCTAAGCTATTGTCTATTTGTTCTTTATTTTATTTATATAATAAATACATATATTATATGTATATATAATACATGTGGTAGATATTTTGACTTTATATGGGCATTAAAGCAAGACTATGATGTCTAACTAAAGTTAACTAAAATTAGGCAACATTAGTTACCATAAGCGACTTGTCTATTCAGATCAAGTGAGGCTGTAGTTACAAGACTCCTGAAAGTATCAAATAGAAAAAGTGCTGAATTTTATTATTTTGGAACTTGACTTTTCATTTGTAAAAGAAATAGTGTGTTGTTCCTTCTTTAAAAGTTAGTTTCCACTTTAATGTGGAGGCCATTCCACCATAAAAACACAAACTACAGTATCTACTAAAGACATATAATGTGTAGTAAGATGAACATGGTACCGCTGGTGCATAGATCTTGTGAAATGTGGCTGTGTGTTTCAACCAAAGGTTTCCTCAGTTTACATTGAGATGCTTGTGAAGTATGCTGAGCTTACATTTCAACTGTAAGAGATAATGATGTGATTCTCTTTGTAAACATGCTCATCCTGCAGCCGGAGGAACAAATGTTGGTGGTATGGCAGCACACCGCAAAATCTTAAGTCGAATTACATTCAACGCTGCTCTTCACAGTCTCTAAAGTATGTTTAAAAGATGTTTTCTGTGTTCATGTCTCTTTTGCTTACCAACTGGGATGGCTCAGTAGCAAGATTTTGGCTTAACTTGTCTGTCAACCATAGCTACTGTACAGATAATACACACATTTGCTTTTTATATACATACATATGAGTGTATATATATATATATATATATATATATACACACACACACACACACACACACAAGCATTTGTATCTATATATGAGTCAAACTGAGGTCAAGCTGATAGGACAAATGCCACAAAAACAGGGCTTTAGGTTTGAGGGCACGAGACAGATATCAGCCACTACAATCATCCTCCTCAGCAAATGTGTAGCTGAGGATATGAAAGATCAAAAGTGTACATCTTGTGTGAAAACTTTTGTGATTTTTGGAGGAAAGTCTGCGATATCAACCACATCATACACCACAGTCACTGCTGAGAAACATCTGCTCTGACCCAAATGACCAGATTAAATGAGAGAAAAACTCCCAGTATAGAGTTATTGTAGACACACTGTATGATTTAAGTTTAAGGTGAGTAAACAGTTTCACTTTGCTTCACTAATTCAGTAGGGGTTTTTTTGTAGTGTGTGTTATGTCCAGCAGAGGGAAGCAGACAACTGAGTCTGCATTTGACATAGTCTGTTGTCTGTAAGTAGCCCTTGACAAAGTGCAGAAGGCTAAAGCTAATTTGGCTGCTTCAGAGTATGTTGGTTTGTATGTGTGTGTGTGTGTGTGTGGCTGCGACTTTAAGTGTTCCTGGAACTAACCAATTATGGCTGAAAATCGAGGAGCAACAGGGTGAAGAGGTGTGAGGAACACTAGTGGAAGCTTCCGCCCCATGACACTGCGCGTTTGGCAGCGGTAGCTCTGCGTCTTGTACTTTGACACTGGTGCTGTCAATGTGGGAGGTCAGTCTTTAAAAAATAGCAATAGATCCTGTTTGTCCTCTTCAACAAGTCAAAAATGATTTGTGCACTGCAGACTTTGAAGGACTAGGCGCTGTGATAATCAGTTACAAAAATAATGCATTAAAAAACAGATGACTATTAGATTCATCACAAACATGTTGTTCCCCATTAATAAAACACTGCAGCTGATCTTTTGGCCAATCGTTAACATGCTGTACAGAATGTCCTCTCCATTTGACTTGCAGTTCTAGCACCCCCCTTTGGACTGTGTAAATGTGTCAGTGTTTGGATGCAGTGGTGAGATGCACCATTTTGTCAAAATGTGCTTTTACTTCTTGTAATATATATTTACTGCATTCCTTCTGATATAGGCCTTTTTCACAGCAGACATCTGATAATTGCTCTGTTCTATTTAAGTGTCCCAGTAAGTCATGACATCATGCTATAATCCAATAAATACATTAAAGAGTTTTTACTTGGTGTCTTTGGGGGATATTGGGAGTACTTTGACTTATGACCTCAGTCTTTCAGCATACAGGCCTGCCGACATAGGTCCTCTATCTTCTGTATCACACCGATAAAGCATGAGTTGAACTAAATTCAATTATCCTCTCAAGTCATGCCAGTTTCCCCCTGAGCTTCATTTATTCTCGTCTTGATAGGTAATAGAAAAAGGAGGGTGGACTAAATTCAGTCGTCAAATCTGCACGATTTATCAACTTTGATATCCATTCCTCATCCACAACCATCTTCAACCCTGTCACAAAAAATGCTTTGATTTTGTGTTTTTCACTGAAACTTGACCAAGAAAACAGTTCTTACTGAGTCACCATCTAGCAAAGCTAGCACGCATAAGAAAATAAGTTATGATGCCAATTTGTTTATTAGTTCTGTCCAGTGCAAGTAGATGTTTTATGGATATTTAGCATTAAGCATTTAAAGGCCACCTAAATACAGTGCAAACTTTTTTAATCATCTGCATTGACTCTGACTGTGTAGGCAGTCCTTATTCTCTGACATCTGTGCCTAAAACAATAATAATGCACATACTGTATTTGCTACTGTTGACACGCTGAAAACCCTCCTGTGTCAGTAGCCCCTGAACTTTTAACCATTAAGTCATGCAATTAATATGCCTCATTCACATTCACTGACAAAATTCGGAAAATAAGACAAGCAGTCATTTTTAATTATTCAATTATGTCAGGTATTTGTTTCAGTTCAAATCAAATTGTGTCAATTAGCATGACACAATTTGATCTAATCATTTATGAAACCATGGAAGAAGTTGCATAACATCTGTAATCCTCCTGCTGCTTCCTGCATGTTCTCACTGCAGGCTCTTTATGAGGCCTATTTCCCATTTGTCCTGAAAAGGGCTGTTTTTCAAAAACTAAACATTGCCCTGGCCATAAACAATTGTTGTGATGTTTTCCAGTCAGGATTTCCACCACACCACACTGAGCGCAAAAGTAGATCTCAGTAGACCCCAACATACGATTAGACATCTGGAAATTTGGGTGGGACCTTCTGGCACAGTGCAGATGGGTTTGAATCCCATTTGAAGTACAGGGACTACTTTGTGTCGATCGGTAATTACACATCTGAAAGTACAAAAATGACATGTGGAGTTCCCCAACGCTCCATGCTCGGGCCTCTTCTGTTTAACATCCACATGCTCCCACTAATGCAGATGATGGAAAACAGCAAAATATCTTACCGTAGTTATGCATATGGCAAACAGATATATATAATGACATCACCAGGTGACTATGGTTCCAGAAAGACACTGAGCAAGTGCATTGAACAAACTAATCATCGGATGTGCCAAAATATTCTTAAATTAAACAAAGATATAACTGAAATAGTTGTTTTGGAGCCAAATAAGTAAAAGTCTGTAATAAGTCATTGTTCACATAAAAAACCACAAATCAGGCCAGAAATCTTGTGGTAGTCATGGATTCAGACCTAAATTTCAATAGCCACATTAAGACAATTACAAAATCCGTCTATAATTAGTGTATCAAGAATTAGAGCATTGATGTCTCAGCAGGATTTAGAAAAACTTCACTAGGCTCAACTACTGTTACAGGTTTCTCTAAAAAATTTATCGGACAGCTGCAGCTAATTCAGAACGCTGCTGTCCCCACCAAAACCAGGAAAGCAGACCCCACATCTTGTGTTGAATTGTAATTTAAATTTTTTTTTGTTCAAAACTTATTGTGTTTCAGCCTTTTTTAATCTTCTATTTTATTTGATCTTTTTTTAAATCCTAGTTAAATTTGACTTTTTATTTTGCCTTGTGTTTCTTGATGTCTTATGTAAAGCACTTTTAATTGCCTTTTTGTTGAAAAGTCCTGTACAAGGAGATATTGCCAAGGAGATGCATGTTTGGAAATGAACTGGTCAAATGTTTGACAGTTGACTTTTAAGTGTATGTACTCCGAGGCACACCAGGTACATCAGCTCATTACATCACAGTGACAAACAGCCTGCTCCGTCTGCACAGGCCGGGGTCAGCTCACAGGTCAGTCTGCTCACCCATGGCTGCTCATGCTGCACCTATCAGTGCTGTGGGGTAAACAGCTGCTGCTCGATGTCCATCTGTAGAGAGTCTATGGTCTCCCTCTGTGGCCTCAGTCACAGCCAGCAGCATTGATCCGCTGTGCTGTGGATATAAGCGGATCTCTAATCAGTTCAGAGCTGAATGCTGGCTTGTAAGGGCTAAGGTCAGCTATAGACACACACACACTTAGGACACCTTACTGCAGTTCATGTTAATATCGGTCTACAAAGTCTATAAAGCTCAAGACTCCTGTGTTGTACTGCCTCTCTGCCTTAGTCCTGCTCTGTTGTCAGGGCAGAGGTATGTATGGCACGACGGGGCTGCCCCTAAACCCTCCTGGAGCCAGTGAATGAGAGGATGGACTGAGGCAATGGGAGGACAGCAAAGGAAATGCACTCATCATTGCATTAGAGGAGGGAGAGAGAGGTCGAAGAAGAGAGGAGATGGAGGGAGGGTAGACGGGGGTGCAGTAATGGGGTCTTTGTTCTGGTTGGTGTGACTCACAAAGCCTTGGCAGGGGCAGCACAGCTTAGTTACCGTTACCAAACATAGAGAATAAGGAGGGAGGAGTGTGTGTGTGTGTGTAAGAACTAGGGCATGTTTATGCAACCCAATCAAATCTTACATGTCTTCTGGTTCATCTAATCATCACATTTCAAAACAGTTTTTGCTCCTTGGCGTTCACTTTTATCAGTTTTGTTTTTTGGCCCCGGTTGGCTGCTTTGACTGTCGGTACATCACAGCCAACCAGCTTCACGCTGTAGTTGCACAATTTTCTTGTCAGACTTGATTATGTGGAAATCACAAAAACTTTAAACTTTAGTAACTGTTATTACTGATCTTTGCAGTATCTCGCCATTCATGTTCCCATCAGGATACATTGTAATAACTGTGGTGATCATTAGGTCAATATTTCAGTTTGTCCAATGCCAAATACTGTAACATTGATAAGTTACCTGCAAAACTTATCCCATCAGCCTCAGCTGTACTTTGTATTTGGTGCTAATTAGCAAATGTTAGCATGCTAACAGAATAAGCTAAGACAACAGCTCGATAAGACCTATTAAACATTATACCTGCAAAACATCAACATGTTGGCATTGTGAGCATGCTAGCGTTCTGAGTTTAGCATTTAGCTTAAGGCACAGCTGTGTCTACATGCAGCCTCATAGACGTTGATAACCTGATCTCAATACTGAAAATCACATTAGCAATATCACCAAAAGAACTTTTTATCACAATCAATAAGTCGGCTCCGGCTCATTGAAAATGCAGCAGCCATAGTCCTTACACGTAGAAGAAAATTTTAATATATTACTCCAGCACTTCAATCACTTCACTGGCTGTACAATACAGAATCACCTTCAAAATCCTGCTAATATTGTATAAAGCATTTAATGGTTTGGCTCCTCAGGACATTCCTGACTTGCTCACTGATTATAACCCGATCAGGCCTCTCAGGTCATCAGGCAGAGGTGTTCCAGCTGCACCCAGAATTAGATCCAGGTCTAGGGAGGGTGCCTTCAGTTACTGTGGTCCTGCTCTCTGGAAAAAGCTGCCTGCTGACTTGAGGTCCATCACTGTGTTTGTAATTATATGGTAGCACCTGTTTCTTGCAGTTACATGGTAACATGTGCGGCTATGTGATAGGGCAGCGGTTTCTATTGCTGTGCTGTATGTTAAATGTTAGTTGGGTGTATGGTTCATTGACTCAGTCTCTGTATCTTACTCATTCTTAAAATCTTACAGTTATGTTTCCTATGTTACTTATGTTCTCATATATTTTTATATTTTGTCTTTCAACATAAAAAAACATTGAGTTAACTTGTCATATAATGTGCTATATAAATAAAATTTCCATTGCCACTGCCATAGAAAATGATGAAACTAGAGGCTTGTCATGGGGTTTGAAAGGAAATTATTGTCTAATTTTCAGATATCACATGACCATCAGGAGAATACAATCTGAATATTGGTTTTTACCCTTGAGATTTCCCCCATTATGGTCTAGAGGGTCACTGCTGCCAAAATTATATCTTTTCCAAATTTACAGGAAAATCCTGCAGAAGATTTGAAAAATGATTACTTGTAAACTAATAAAGCAATACTGAAGCTGATTAAACAACGGAAAATAATGGAATCGTGTTATGAAACGTCATTAAGGAAACATGTTTTTATCACAATGTGTGACTCATAGTTCTTTAAACACATGACCTTTAATACCAACAATCAAGAGGCTAAAGACATCTGGTGATATGCAATGTATTTTTGTGTGCATGTTAAATGTGTGTGTGTGTGTGTGTGTGTGTGTGTGTGTGTTTGTGTGTATGCGAGTGCAAGTTCAGCTTATGCAGTAAGCAGGATGTCCTGTCCTCCGTGCTGCTATTGTGGACTGGTCAGCCTGCCAGACGCTACCCCCAAAGTCCACTTCCCCTCTGTCAAGTGCCGCTCTCTCTGTCGCTCACACACACACACACACACACACACCCTTGCCAGCCTTAACACAATGGGAATCTGTCCAACACCGCCCTGTCACCTGGCTAAAAATAAATCTTTTGGTAGCCTCAGACATGAAGATTGTATTGTAACAATGCTATGACAGGACTTTGATCAGCCAAAATATCACTATGTTGTTATTCCAATGTATGTGTGTTGTGTAAGGGACACTTTACTGTCATCTTACCGTATTGCACTGTAGGTAAAAGATTAGACTTTGTACAGTTATGCCATTTTAGTGTCATTTTATTCTGTTTGTACTAATGTGTTTAGTTTTGATGACTTTTATTTCACTTTATTTTATTTTTGTTTTAAATATACTTTTTTTTTATTGTAAAGCACTTTGCAAAAGTGTTTTGAAAGGTCCTATATATATAAAGTTTATTATAATTATTATTATTACACATATGGTGTGATACAAGTCACTTGTTGGTCTAAGGACAGTCTCTCACCATGGGAAGTTCAGTTATTCTCCAAAGAATTTGTAATAGACATGAACATATCATGAACCCTTCAAGGCAAATATAAATGAAATATAAATATAAATGAAAGTCACAGAATGTGAAGAATGTTTCTTTCATAAAACAAATAGAAATGTGATCTGTTGTGAACATATCACAAACAGTATTTTGTTAACCTTTGTTGTTTTCAGGAGCTACTATGAAGAAAGTATAATGCCTATAATAAGCCATATTAAAGAAGTCACTCACAAGCCTTAGTAGATTTTTTAGAGGATTAGACTTGAGTATGAACGAGTATGAGTATGTCCAGCATTTAATATTTTATTTTAATAAAAGCACATAGCCTATCCCAAATATGATAAGCTGTACCACAGCTCTACAGAAGCCTACATACAAGCTCTATAGTGTGATGGGTTATTGTATTCTTATTGTCAGAGATGTGTGTTTTTTATTTTTATTTTTTATGTATCTGTTGAGGTGGACTTGTAACATCATATTTGTCATATGATGTTCTATGTAATGAAAGTGTGTTTCTGGTCCCAATAAACTGTGAGCTCTTCAGCTGATGACACCGGCCTGTACAGCCCCCCCGCCCCGCATTTATGTCCTTACCTCCTTCTCCACGAGCCCCTATTCACACCCCTCCGCCTCCCCCCTTCTGCCCAGCCGAGGTGCTATTGTCTCGTTTCCTGTGGCCGTGCAAGCAGCTCTCCGCGTCCACGCGCGCGCATGCACGCACGCGCTCGGGAGAGCAGGCGCGGTGGGATGTGATGATGAGGTCCCATTTCTAGCGGGGGGACAGGGCGAGTCGTCAGGATCAATTGAAGAACTCACCCGCAGGATTTGTTGTCGTTAACTAGCTTCCACTAGCTGTTCCACGGCGTCCTCGTGACACTGAAGTACATTTTTGACTCGGGAGAGTTGGAAACTCCGAGCCAGGCCGACTGAGCAGCACCAAAACATTTGAGTGAAAAAGTATGGAGTTCTTTTGACAGCTGCGCGCTGCACTGCTGCCAGACTGACAAACATCAGTGACCGCGAGGTGAGCTGTCACCATCCATTCAGCTGCCAGTAAGTCTACTCTGCTTTGTCTTCAGACAATAACATTTTTGTGTGTTGTTGACAAAAGTATGTTTTGTCTAGTGGAGCAAAACTTTTCAGTAGCTACTTTCCACACAAGAGAACGTGTGTACTGTTTCAGCTACAACGTTTGTACTTTCATACCAGCTGTGTAGAGCTGACAATATGAGTCCACAGGATGTAGAGAGCTTAGATTTACTGTGCATGGCAAGCCTTTGAACTGTTGTGGTTTAAGTAAATGTAGTAGCCCCTACAAAAACTGAACTTAATAAGGGATACTGTAGATTTAATGTTCATCACATTTTTTAACTAATGTTTTTGGGGCTACAATAAAACACTTGTATGCTATGCTGTATAGCCCCAAGACGTAGGTGATTGAATCCCTATCCAGCCAGCGCCTAAACTTCCTCCAGTCTCAACCAAAATTGAACTTTAAAAAATTAAAAACATTAAGGCTGCACAGTTATTTCATAATTTTTATTGATTGTCATTTGGTCTCTATTTTCCCAGTTTCCAAAGTGACATTTTTGAACTTGTTTTGTTTGACCAATAGTCCAAAATATTCAAATTACTACCATAGAAGACAAACCTGCAAAATTCACATTTGTGAAGCTGAAACCAGGAAATTAAAATGATCTAAACTATTGGATCGATGATTTGGTTAACTGACCAACTGTTTCCTAAACTTTATAAATCTCACTGGATTCCTGTCCATGTATTCATGATATTATTGGTTGAGTGTGTAACCTTGAGACATTATTCTGACAAGACCTTTCTGATTAAAAACACACTGTGTATACCAACTCCAGCTGTAAGCAGTGAAGCTGTCCAGTGTACGCCTGGCTGTCCTCCACCTTCAACTCTCCCTGCCTCCTTCCTCCTAGCACGTGAGAGAAAGGAACAGCTGGATGTGAGCTGAGCCTGAACTCGATCCGTTCAGATCAGCGGGTCCCAGAGGCCTGTTTCTGTCACTGGCACGGCCGACGGCGGGGGGAAACCCTTTAACTGTGCAGCTGTCCACGACCTGTACATGAAATCCATGCACACACGCTCGCGTAGGTCTGAAGTTCCTCAGCAGGAGTTCACAAAATACTTAAATGTGTCTCTGCTCTGGTCTGAGGTGGTGTCTTTCAAACATAAACTGTTTAGCAGCCAAATTCAATGTTCTATAGACTCGGCTCCCAGAAACAACATCAGCTGAATATGAAGCTGGTCACTGTCAGAGGTCCTGGGACTGAGCCACAGTACACAGAACCCTACAGAGTGTGTGTGTGTGATTGAGAGGACTGGCACATGTACGTTTTTGCCTGCTTGTGTATGCACGTGTGCAGACTTGTGCATATGTAAGTGTGTGTTTGGTACAGACGGGTACAGTGAGGGCATTGTGAACGCTGGCGGAGGGCTTTCTGGGAGGCGTGTGAAAACGCAGTAAAGATGTCACACTGCAGCTGGCACAGGACAGGGCTGATGGACTGCTTACACTCACAGCATTGCCTTTGTGTGTGTGTGAGTGTGTATGCGTGTATTTGTGCAAGTGTGTGTGCATGGTGAAAAGACAGATAGAGTGAATCTTACCCAGAGACACTCACACAGATTTTTACAAGTGATGGCAAAGGCCGACCACCTCACTGCTGCTATGGCTCTGCTGTATAACACAAGATAAGGACAGTTTGGCTTGTTAAATTGAGTGCAGCAGCCATTTAAAATTGCAAATAAAGTTGGAGGTTTTTTTGAGAATGATTCTAGTAAAGAAAGATAAATAATGGTCCAAGTCAATACAGCTGAGGATGAATTAGAGTTCAAGAGTCTGATAGCGTGGGGGGGGGGGAAGCTGCTCTGCAGTCTGGTGGTGTGGCAGCAGAAGGTTCTATATCTCTTCCCAGAAGGCAGCAGGGTGAACAGGCTGTGGCTGGGTGGGTAAAACTCTAGACAACTCTAGCATTTTCTAGTCATTTACTGGAAGCTAAATATTTGTGAGTGTGTGATGTCAGAACACACTTATGCCATTACAATAATTGCTATAATCATAAACATTGTACACATAAGGGCATTAATACATGCTGCCTGCTGTTCTATAAAAACACAAATCTGTGGTGCTACACTGCCATGTGAACTAAAACCCTGTGGACAGATAAACTTTATTTATACTGACTGATAACACATGAACTGCATATAGGCCTACTCACGCTGACAAACATGCAAATAAACTCATTGGTGTCTTTCCTTAGATCACCCCTGCCTAATAAACAACCATGTCTTTAAGTCTACACCTTCAGTTTTGAATACATTTTTTCTTTTAATCCCAAGGCAAGATAACCCTGATGACATTGCTACGGTTTGTATTTTCTTTTTTTTCTCCAGATTTTAGAGAGCTCCCTCCAAAGCCACAGAAGACATTACACAACAGTTTTCACATGCTGGGTGCGGAGTACTCCACACTAGTAAATTAGGAAACTAGGACATTGGTGTGTTAAATCGGTGGAATTTCCTTTTTAGATTGAAAGAAAGGCGAAGTTAGAGAGGAAAATTGAGAGAGTCTTTAAATATTTAGCGATTCAGTACATTACTGTATCAACTGTTTGGTTTGCAGTTGTTTCTGACTTGGCCACAAACAGTTTTCACCACACACGTATGCCATTAGAATAATTGCTATAATCATAAACATTGTGCACATAGGGGCTTTAATACATGTTGCCTGCTGTTCTATAAAAACGCAAATCTACGGTCACTTAGTTGGAGTAATATATATTGTGTTACAAGGAAATGTGCAATACTTCATTAGATTTAGTTGAAGACTGAATTGAACAATTGTTGTAGCAGCTGGTCAACAAATAAGAAAAGTAAAGATGATCTGAAATGTGAAGAACGAGTTATTTACAGAACATAAAATGGACATACAGTATTTATGATGAGATCACTTTTTTGGCATCACCTCCGCAATACAAAAAGGACGTATTGTGGATGCAGAATCAAAGGATCAAGCGTGTCTATATGACACAGCAGACTGAGATGGACATACGATAGCGCCGTAAAAACTCAACACATTGCCAGCAATCTAGTTCCTGTTCTGACATCACACACGCACACAAATATTTAGCTTCCAGTAAATGACTAGAAAATGCATATTCTTTCACAATGTCAAAGTCATTTGAATTGTTCATGTTTGACAACAAACCTATTGTGTTTCTTGACAACACTACTGGGTGATGGTGGGAGCAGCTCTGCACTGCAGCACGCTGCTTTATTTACTTCCTCCAGTTGGAGCTCAGCCTTAGATACTTTCTGTACTTAGATTTTACTTTAGTCTTTCAGAGTGGCTGATGAATGAGTGTAGCTGAAGTGTTTTTTACATCCTAATCTACAGTACATGCTTGTGTCTCCGGCTGACATTAGCCTCTCGCAGTCCTGAATGCCACATGCCACACTGCCATGTGAACTAAAACCCTGTGGACAGATAAACTTTGTTTATACTGAACTGCATATAGGCCTATACTCACTGACAAACATGCAAATAAACTCAATGGGACAGCTCTGCCAACATTGAAAATGGACTAAAAACAAGTATTTTTCCTTCACTGCAAAGGATTTAGATTGTGTTTAGATTGTATATTTTCATTTTCTGTGAAGGTATACCATATGCTTCATCTTAAGGAGAACTGCAGTTGTTTGCTTCCTGGTCTGCAACTTTTACAGTGAGGAAGTGACCATGTGCTTTTCCTTTTCTCTCCACAGGATGACTGACCAGCCCTGCAGGAGTGCATCCTGATGGTCTCTGCCTCTATTTGTGTGTCTGAATGTCCACGATGACTTGGAGGGGACTTGACTGGTGGATCCCTTACTAACACCTCCGATCCGCAGATATCCTCCGTGACGCCCCCCCTTCCAGAAGGCCTTGGCGTACCCTTTTTCTGTGGAGCCCCCCTTCCTGTTTAAATCATCACCATGGCTAGCCTGGTGCTCAACGAGACTGGAATGGAGGACTGCGGCATTGACGACTCCTTCAAGTACAACCTGTACTCGGTCGTTTACAGTGTGGTCTTTGTCTTAGGCCTGATCACCAACTGTGCTGCCCTCTTTGTGTTCTGCTTCCGCATGAAGATGCGCAACGAGACCACAATGTTTATGACTAATTTAGCGTTATCCGATTTAGTATTTGTTTTTACACTGCCATTCAAGGTCTTCTACAATGTTAACCGCCATTGGCCATTTGGAGATGGATTATGTAAGGTATCAGGTACAGCCTTCATCACCAACATCTACGGCAGCATGCTCTTCCTCACCTGCATTAGTGTAGACCGTTTTCTGGCGATAGTCTACCCTTTCCGCTCACGTTCCATCCGCACGCGCAGGAACGCGGCGCTGGTGTGTGCCGCCGTGTGGCTGACCATCGTAGGCGGGGGGATATCAGTGACCTTCTTCTCCACCATTAACAGCACAAACAGAGCCACCACATGCTTTGAGGGCTTCTCCAAGAGCACCTGGAGGACCTACCTGTCCAAAATCACCATCTTCATCGAGGTGAGTAAGGAGAGACATACTCATACATAGAAACACTTTTTTATTAGGCTAACCAGAGATGTAACAGTGATCTTCCACCTTTCCACAAAGTTATGTGATGCTTATTAATTTCCCAGATTGTAGGCTTCCTTCTCCCCCTCCTGGCCAACCTGGTATGTTCCTCGCTTGTGCTGCGAACGCTGCGGCGTCCAGTAACTGTTGGTCGTGGCTCCGACAGCAAGAGACGCGTCCTGCGGATGATTGTGGTTCATCTGGGAATCTTCATCATCTGCTTTGTCCCTTATAACTCTATCCTCTTCCTGTATGCCCTGGTGCGGACCCAGGCCCTGGCTAACTGCGCTGTGGAGCGCTTTGCCCGCACTCTTTACCCCATTACTCTGTGCCTGGCCTGCCTCAACTGTTGCCTGGACCCTGTGGTCTACTACTTCACCTCAGAGAGCTTCCAGAAAAGCTTGACAATGGGAGGCAAAGGGTCTGTGTCCCGGCCCGAGAGTATCCCCCGCAGCGACACCGAGACCCAGGACACAGCAAACACTCTCCCCAGAGACACACACACTCCAGCCAGCAATGGAAAAGACTCAAAGGTGTCTGAGAGCCAGTTCTGACTCAGCAGGGAAGAAAAAAGGTAAACAAGGACAGGGTGGGTTTGACAGTAGCCCTGAATTTGACAAATGAAGCAATCAGCTGTTTGGTCCTGGCAGTGACAAACGCATAACTCAGCAGATTAGTTAAGTCCTGAGGTAAGTCCTGAGGTATTGCCTGGGCTTTATGGATTAATCTAGAGCAGAGGAATGTATCTGTGTGTGTTTATTATGAGAGAACACTACGAGGACCAGAGATCCAGCCCCACCAGGGCTACTGTCTAGAGACATGCAGTACCTCTAAAAAGACTTCAGCACATCATCACTCAGGCTTAACAACACTCACAAACGCACTGGATTGTGGATAAGATGGGAGATATCCGTCCACACTCTTTAAATATGCTGTTTATTACTTTTGTAACACACAGAGCCTTTACGTTTTATTGTTGAAGTTCAAGCTTTTATAGTACATTATATAATTTTAGCCATTAATGTTATGACACTCTTTAGTGTGGTGAGAAGCATTGTTATAGTGACACAGCAGTGTGCTGACCTGCTGTGTTAAATGTGTCTCATGTTGAAGTTTGAGGCCATTAAATGTCTGTTTTGAATTGCTTTCGTGGCTGCATTTATTTTTCCTTTCCTCTGCCTTGTGCCTGCTGGATCGGTCAAACATATTCTGAACAGGCCTTTGTCAGCTTGACTGTAGGTTTGAACTCATGGAGGAGTTTTTTTCTACTCTGGCTCCTCATTTTCATCAAGCAGCAAGTGCAATCTTGTTCTCGGAGCAGAGGGCAGTTCTGTTCCAGTCGAGGACCTTGGCCTGTTTGCTGTTTCACAGGCCAAATGCTTATTATGACTGGAGCAATGGTCCATTGTTTGCTTCTGAATGAGGTCTCTCTGTCTTAATCTGGCCTAAGACTAGAGATCTGCTCAAAGTCTCTTACACACAGAAATGTGCACACGCTCCAAAGTACGAGTGAAAACTGTTGAATAAATACCCCAAATCATCGTGTTACACTGCATTAGTCAGCACATGCAGGAGTTTGCATGTATGAATTTGTGGGCCATTTGGTGAATACTTTAATTGAAAAAAGGCAAGCTATCAGACATAAACTTTTATCACGCAGGACCCCAGGGGAGATGGTACATGGCAAAATCGTAGTAAAATCAAATTCATTGTAATGGACAAAGTGAATCTGTCTTTGCTTTCTCTATCTAGTACATCTTTTGTGACCTCGGACAGACAATTCCCATTGTTGACAGATAGAGGGTGGAGGAAGCTTTCTTAGCTTTTTAGCTGTGTTGCACCGTCCATTTGTATTTAACCCTCCTGTGTCAGGAGGACAGTTGTGAGAGGAGTCAGTGGTACAAATGCTTTTGTACCAACTGATTAAAAACTGATTTGATAAACGGCAGCATTTATGGCACAGACCGGCCACAAGCAATCAGTCAAAAACCACCCACGAGTACACCATCCTTGTGGTCTCTTTAAATATGCGTATTGTACTATTCCCCCAAACCACTACAAAGCTGAGTAGTAAGAGCAGTGGACTCACTTGGATGGACTCCCTGGTGATCAGAGGTAGCTGTGGAGTACACAATATTAGGGATGCACCGAATGCTAATTAATCGGTTGAAAATAGCAAAAAAAAAAGTCAAAAGGCCAAATAAATTTTACCAAAGAATTATGTTGATTAATTTACAATTACAATGTTGGCAGTGTGGAAGCATTTTAAAGTGTCTGAGAAAGACTCAAAAGAAGTGAGAAGGCAATTAAGCCAGCTGCACCTAAATTTGGAGTACACACGTATTCAAGCCTTTATGGTAAATCCACTGAAACTGACCAGTGCGAGCTGACAGGCAGGTTAACGACTTTATCCTGTCAGTTCTTCTCTTTACAAAGACAAGTGTTGCAGGATGAGAGTCCTACCTGAAGAGAGGCTATCTTCATGTTGCGCGATATGAGAACCACATACAACATTATTTATCAAATTGGGTCGGACTTGATGAATTTAGCGCAAGGATACACGTGACGATGTCCGGTTTTCAAAATAAGGTGTATATACAGGATGGAAATAAGATTAATTGGATTATATTCACAGAAAGTATAAAACATATTACATCATGTGTACATTAAAAATAAATGGACACATGTAATTTACTTTACCAGACGCTCTCGGGCCTCGGACCCACCCACCATAGTCTCTCCATATCCTGTGGGAAACACTGAGTAAAAAGCACATTTTGACTATTTAATTTATGTAATGGTAAAAAAATTGGGGAGAAAATGGTAGAAAATGTTAAAAAAACCTTGTTCGATATTCAGGAAAGTTTTTCATTATATTTGGTTTCGGTCAAGAATTTTCATTGCGGTGCATCCCTACACAATATCGGTACTCAAGTAGAAGTAGAAGTAGAAGTAATTGTCAAAGAAAAATCTCTGCCAGAAGTATAATTAATTTTTTTTTCATCAAATGAAAGTATAACTCACGGATAGTCATTCATACCATATATAATACATATCGTTAATAGTCAGCGTGACAACATTGGGGAACTATTCTAGGTTACAAAGAACAATGCCAAATAGCTTATGCTACACTATTTGGCATTGGCTGACTGCGTGAGAATCAGCAATAGCTGACAGTCTCATTTTATGATAGCGTTCATCAATTAAGTTAATCATCGTTCATCATCGTCATCATGGCAAGGCACACACACGACCTCCCTGCGCTCTTTGTAATCCCTGTTTTCCTGCTTGCTACTCCTTGCTTACCACTACACTCTCCTGCTCACTCTGTTCCTCAGCTTCTCTGTCACACTCCTACTCTTCCTGCTCCTGTTCTTGCTCTTCTGCCTGGCAGTGGCCATGGCCAACCACATCTCCTTCTTCCAACTGTTGCTGCATAATGGCGAGTACTGCTGTCACCGTAGATGTTGAGGCTACTGCTGCTGACCCTGCAGCAAACACATCTGTGATTTTTGCACATTTGGCAGCATCAGCATGTAGATACTTAATTTGTTTGGCCCACAAATTCTCTTCACCCGCCTTCTTTCGTTATTGCTAATCCATCTTGACAATTCCTACTTCATCCACAGATGTTTGGCTCTGAACCACGGCATCTGACCAGAAACAGAGAGGACAGAGGGGGAGGGGTGGGGCAGGCCCAAGAGATTTGATTGGATCTGCCTAGTGTCATTATAGAAAATGAACCAATGGGCTGCTGCCCCTATTATGGGCTGGTGATTAGCAAAAAATATATTTTTTTATATAATTGTTTTATTATATTGGCCCCAAGAATTACCAGTACAGTGCTGTTGATATAACTTTACTGTTAGCGACCGTGCTAACAAACATGCTTACTGACAGTTAGTAACCCAGCTAGCTTGGAGAGCTTTTATTCCCTCTTTTACTCTTTATTGGATAAAACGATTTACAATCCCTGGGGCCTAATGTGGACCGGTACTCACTGGTACACAGTACCAGCACTTCTACATTTTACTCTTTGATGTACTGTGACTTTTTCTTGTGCACCAGCCCTTATCATAAGCTGCCGGTACTCTTATCTGCTCTCTCCATATCAAGTTCTATGGGTGATTCACATTGGCCCTAAATAAACTGCATTACCCAGGGGGCACTATGTTACGCTCACCTGTTCCCGTTTTTGCCTGCCTGCTTTCTCTGTCGGCAGTTTGTCTAAGTAACATAAACCTACATAGCTTAGCTCCAAAAGGGCACATAAAGCAGTAACAGTTCCCGGGCTTGCTTGTGTGTTAGCCTTTTAAAGTGACCATGCTTTGAGCTACTGTAAGGACCAGCTGACAGCTTCTATATGCATACTACAGGCTTCGGCATGACAGAGGAACCACTTTGGGACATCAAACAAGGTATTAGTAGAAGTTGTTTATCCATTCTTTCGTAGAACCATGCAGAGTCAGAGATAAATTTAATAGGCCTCTACACCTGCAGCAGTGGTATGTACACAGTGCGAGAAACAGGAAAAAAAGATCTGGTAATCCTAGTAGGCCTCTCTGGTAGTGTGAGTGATGTGACCATGTGCATCCAGCAGCAGACAGAGACAACAGAAGGTGGACTCAGGGATCTGGGGTCAAGGGTTGCAGAGAAGAGGACTAATATACTGGAGTGTAGATAGGAACTGTAGAGCGGGAAATAAGAAGAGTGGGAGTGTAGAAAAATATGCAAGAACTGGCTTTTACCCCTTGAGTAGTTCATGTCAAGAATGTGTTGATATATTTCAACAGAAGACATGCAACCCTTCAAATGTGTCCTTTAAAGGAGCAATCTGCCCTTCTGACTGTCGAAGGAAAAAACTGATTACTCAGTAGCTCAGTAAACTGTGAGTATTAGCCTGTTCTGACCTCTAGTGGCCATGCGTTAGAATAAATGTTTTAGTGAAGCCATAGATTTAGAGAACAGACTCCTGTGGTCACCAACTGTCATGAGTTTCGATGTGTTCAGCATATTTGCCAGCAGTCATCCTGCCCTGATATGACACTGACCTGTGCATTTTGAGGTGAAACCGCAAAGTTTTGCTTAACTGTTGCTGTGCATTGCATCCTTTTTTTTCTAGAAGCACACAACTGAAACCATAACCATTTCTAAATAAGCATTTCTCACTATCACTACCCACAGAAAAATAATATCTAGCCTTTCTGAAGCTTTAGAGGACTAAAGCACACATTAAAAGTCTAACATCTATGCACACAAATCTACCTTAAAAAATTAAAGCTATCAACTGCTTTAAAAAAGGAAGTGCTGCATCTGAAAGGGGGAAGTGGATGAACTCTCATTATTATCACATCTCCAAACTTTGCAGGATGCAAATTTATTTACACTATAACACAGTATAGTAGTGTAGCTGTGTACATACAAACTGGATGATTTGCGGTGCACTGACTTGATCACCTGCTGTAGATATCTTCAACATGTCAGAAGTAATCTGCCTGCCCACGTGTCTGTCTTATCTTAGATTAACACAAGCATTGTCATTTTCTTATTTCTTAACCACACACTCTCAAAATGTGCCCAATACGGTGTGTGTAAATTTCAGGCACAAATACTCACATGTATGAAGGCAGAGCTTCCTCTTCCCCTCGTCACAGTGCCTAAGAAACCAAGAGCCAGTTGAGTGTGAAAGCACCTCACACCAGACGGCATCACCACATGCAGCACATTGAGACAGAAGCCACATCACTAGCAAGTTAAGGCTGACTTCACATGCACACACGGACAGGTTTTTCTCTCTGCTGGTAAAGTGTGGTAAGAAGGTCTGCTGTTGACCCCATTTGCAACTGCACAGCTCAAGGAGGAGTGTTGTCTCTGCGTCAGCCTGCTGCTTACAGAGTAGTGTGAAGCTACTGGAGCATGCGTTCACTGGTGGGCACTCCTGGCTCTGACCTCTCCCCTCCATGCTGATCATCTAGGCACAAGGTAATGACACCGCTTTTGTTCAGAGAAATCATGTCTGTGGGGACGTCACGTTGCTGTGCTTCGTCTGAAAATTTGTGGTCAAAGTCACGTTTTCCACTTTGCTGATGACAGGAAATTTGTTATTAAGTACTCTTTCACTTAGCATTTGATGGAGTGTCAAAATGTATCAGTGTGTACATATTCCAAGTTTCATGTTACAGGCACTAGAAAAGGCAAATTAGACGTTAAATGCAAAAAAAAAAAGTTTTGAATCTGTTATTGCCATCTAACTTATGAAATGTCATCAGTGATTTGATTTGAAGACTGAGAAAGTTAGTTTGAGAAAGTGTTCAAAGCGATGACAGCTAATGCAAGTGCCCAATTTATAAGTAACCGCAAAAGTTGACTTGCGTCATATAATACCTTCCTTAAACTCAAGTATTAGGACATACTGTTGCACAACTTGCAACTGTACAGGTGATGTGGGGGCATCTCCGGTGGCTGAATGTGGCTAACTGAAAGCTGCAACGGCCAATAGGAGCATGAGTCAAAACTGGTCAAAAATACACTAAAGCACCAAACACTGTTGCTGTTTCCCTCTCTCCCCCTCTGGTGCAGACAGAGGAAGGGTGCGGCCCCGTCTTGGTGGCAGAAGGAAGGGTGAGGCTTCAGTGATAAGCAGATTAAATGCTCTGTTCTTCTTCCAAACATTTCCTACTGCAATCTCTAGACACACAGCGACATCTCTGATTTATTGCACTTTCTATTGAGTATTTTCATAAACCTTTTTAACTTGGCAACCAGCAAAAACACTCCAAACATTTCCATACGAACAGAACCATGATTCAGCAAGATGATATATACATGAACAGGGTAAAATAATTTTGGGGCAGCATACCGCACATTTCCTGTTCCATTTATTAATAATAGGATTTTAATATTGCATTTGTTGTCTGTGAATTTGTGTGTATTTCATGTCATATTTGGGCACCACTTTTCTAATGAGACAGTAAGTTACAAGCAATGGCTTTATATATATTTGACAAATCATTTAGCTATAAGCCATTAGTAAGAACAACTTTTGAGTTGCCAGGTTGGGAAAATATCTAGTTGGCAGTTTTTTATCCTCCACTAGCTTAACTGCTTGCTTTTTTTGCCAGCTCTTTCGTTCATGAGGAAGACTCCAATGGACAGTTGGACCACTTATCTTCTGGAAAAAGGCTGCACCTACACCAAAATACATTTATCAACCACTCAATAATATTCATAACTGCAGACCAGCTGGACTGTAGAAAAACACCTTTATTAAAGGCTGAGTAGCACTTTTGAGTAAACTGAACTGCAATCAGTGAAGTACCCTTTTAATGACTAATTAACTTTAATAACTGTATACCAGTATACTTAACTGCAAGAGAGCACATGTCCAAGTGCTTACATTGCATCATTTCCTTAATCTATGCATATGTGTTTTGTATATTTCTGTAAGTGTATCTGAGTGTATCAGTGTATGACTGTAGACTTGATGAGTTATTAGAAAGAGTGAGAAATACAAATTAGTGTGATGCTGCAGGATGATAAAGATCAGCCAAAGCGTTATGATGAAAGACTGAAAGTAGATTTTTTAAATCGGAAAATGCAGTTGGCAAAACAGTCTCATAATGCACCTTGAGGTGAGATTGTTTTGCCAACCAGAGATATTTCACAACCTGGCAACTCAAGTGTCCTCATTAATGGCTTATAGCAGATCTATAAAGCATTATTAAATGACTTATTAATATTAAAAAGCCATTAGTTACAACCTATAAGGTCTTTGTAAAGGGTTTCTTATTATTACATTTATTCATTTGGCTGATGCTTTTATCCAAAGCAACTTACAATTGCTATACATGTCAGAGGTCGCACGCCTCTGGAGCAACTAGGAGTTAAGTGTCTTGCTCAGGGACACATTGGTGGATGGGTCACAGTGAGGAATTGAACCCGGGTCTCTCACACCAAAGGCATGCAACTTATCTATTGCGCCATCACCACCCCAATATATCGGTAATAAGAAGTTCTTTTAGAAATGTATCACATATTCTTAGGAGCATTTGTCCCATAACATTCAACTCTCCCTTTTCCTTTTCAGGTATTCAAGGTTGCTGAGTAAAATGATGAAGGATTGACCAAAGGAAATGTATGTGTGAGAGAGGTGATGGCTCTGAATACGTCTGGATCGTGGGGGGAGTCCCTGGCCAACTCCTCCTCAAGATGTGGCCACAACATGACCGGCTGGGACCAGCGCATGGAGAAGATGTACACGTACTTCTACCTGCTGCTCTTCATCCCCGGGCTGCTGCTCAACACCACCGCTCTCTGGGTCCTCTGCAGACATATAAGGTAGCCTTCACTCACTAACATGAGCATGTAAAAAGCTCAAACAGATTCTTGGGCATGGCTGACTTCATCTGCATGTTGCCCCACAGTAAGAAGACCAAGGCAGTGATCTTCATGATAAACCTGGCATTAGCAGACCTGGCCCACATCCTCTCTCTGCCTCTCAGGATTTATTATTACTTCACACACACCTGGCCCTTTGGACGAGGCATCTGCTTATTCTGCTTCTACCTCAAATACCTTAACATGTATGCTGCTATAGTGTTCCTGGTAAGCAGGCAGTAATGTGAAAATAATACTGGAACAGTTTAGCGATTTCTCATCTATTTAAATGGGAATAACGGGAAGTCATTCAAGTCTAAACTCGTGCCTCCCTCTCTTCTCCTCAATTCTCGGAACAAATGTACTTCCTGTGGCTCTAAATCTGGTTGGTAATTTTCATATCACTATTTTTTCTGTTTCCAGGTGTGTATCAGCATGCAGAGGTGTGTCTTCCTGCTCGACCCGTTTATCGCTCGCCGGTGGAGGCGACGCTATGACCTGTTGATCAGTATTATAGTGTGGGTGGTTGTTAGTCTGGCCTGCACGCCTTTCATTCTGATGCGGAGCAGCAGCAGCAGCAGCAGTCTTAGCTTCGGGACAAACACAGTCTATAACATGTCCTTTTATCTGAATGCCACATCTACCCAACAACCCTCAGGTTACACCAAACTAAGCTCAAGCTCTAGCACCGTCTCCAAAGACCTGACCTGTTTTAAAGACTTGCCCATGCGTCGTCTGTCCCTCTCTGTGCTGGTCCCCATGATGGCCCTCGCCGAGCTGTTTGGTTTCTTGATTCCTTTAGCCTGCATCAGTTACAGCTCCATCCGCATCGCCCAGTCCCTCAATCTAAAACAGATGGACAGACAGGATCAGCAAAACCCGTCTGCACTCAACTCCTCAGGACGCAGCCGACTCCAGTCAGTCACCTCCAACTCTGATAAATATCATGAAAAGCATGTGGACAGTGAGAAGCGGCGCGCTCTACGGATGGTGCTGAGCTGCTCTGCCCTCTTCTTGTTCTGCTTTGCCCCTTACCACCTCAACTTCCTGCTCTACCTGATGGTATCACAGGACATAGTGTCCCACTGTGCGACGAAGCTTGCTGTGAGTCAGTTCCACCCAGTGTCCCTGTGCATGGCTAGCCTGAGCTGCTGCCTCAATCCTCTGCTTTATTACTTTTTAACAGCCGAGTTCAGATTGCACCTCAGCAGGCGCACCTCCTCCTTCACCGCGTCGCTCCTCTCATCCTCGATCAACTCCCCTACCCAGCGTCCTGCGCAGCACAGACTGACGAGCATGGAGAGTAGCTGCTCAGACAGGGAGTAATGTTATTCAGAGTTATTCAGATTTTCTTTAGGGAATGAGACAGCTAAACACGACAAACAGATGCATCTCTGTAAGGCATTCTGTTGAACATAGAAACAGACTGGCATGGTTGACGTTGGTCAACTAAATGGTTTCACATGTCGCAGCCGTCTGACCCAACTGACCCAAAGAGCTTTGACCTTGATGTTAAGAACTTCAAATAAGCTATATCATAATTATCAAAGCTGTATGTAAATGCATGTAATTGTACTGTAAATAAAAGCAAGTCTGCGTTCTCTGTCTTATCTGGAGCTATGGTGTTTGAGTATCTGTGCATCCACGGTTCTTTCATAATGAGGTTTCTTCTGGGCAAACAAAAACAGGTGCCGACACATTTTTTCTGTACTTCCTCTCACAATGCACAGTGCTGTCAGACAGTAAGTAGCAGTTCCGGCAGTTCAGGAAAACCGATAACTGCCAGGCTCTGTGGTTGGCTTTACAAACTGAATGTCACCCCACCCGCCCTTACCTCCTCTTGCATCTGCTACCCCCCCCCCCCCCATCACCACCAGTATTATACAGCCCTCCTTGCCAGGTGTCTGATTCACAGACCAAATAAAAACATACACCAATTTCTTTTGCTGTCACACTCTAGTATTACATCATACTGTATCTGCTATTTACTAACTGAACTTATCATGTAAAATATGTGAGAGAATGAAACCAAAAGCAGTTTTAAAATAGCGCCAAAATGATCTGTTTCTAGTTTTAGTACTGATTCTCAGTCCTAATATTTTACAATGTGTTCATCTGTCTTCAAAAAGACATGCATGGCAGGTAGATGTCGTCCACAAGGAAAAAAGTAGCAATGGCAATAGCAGAAGTTGTGGTGTCAAACATTCTTGTAAACCCCCCCCCCTACACACACACACGCACACACGCACAGGAAGCCCTATGTGTGCTCAAACTCCATTACAGCAGAGGCACAAAGAAAGCAAAACAGATAGCGATATAGAGGGAACATGGTTATAAATCAAACTCCGGAAATAACATAACAGAAAAAAAGAAAAAAAACAGTAGAATTTGGGGAGGCAGAACAAGAGATAAAGTGAGAGAAAAATTAGTGCGAAAGGGTGGGACAGTGAATAGCAACAGGGGGAGGAGGCAAGGGGTGGCATGTATGTTGGCTGATGCTTCATCCTTCTGCTTTTTGATTCCACGCAAGTTTGAAGACAGAGGTGAGATATCAACTGTCAATGTTGTCAATAGATTCTTTGTTTTTTTTAAACAGATAGTTTAAGCTTTTGTGTGAGAGGCTGTAACAGCTGGATGCTTTCAGTGTGGAGTCATGCCTCATGGGGGATCACAACATGAGGAATGTCACTTATGTTCAGCTGTGTGAATGAGTGTGTGTAGGTCAGTGTTAGAGTGTGTGTTCCTTTATCTGTCTTTGTAAAAGTACCTGGGATTGTGATCATGACATGTTTTGTGTGCTGGAACAGCACACGTGGAGGGAGCTGGATCCTCGTTGCTCACATTTTGGGTGCTGATACACGAGGCCAGATGTCGTGTCTGAGTGGAAAAGCAGTAACGCTCCAACAACCCACGGAGAGATGAATCACAGTGGATGAAGTTATGTGTTTCCATTGGCAAGATCGGAGGACTAAAACTGCTGAATCTTAAGGTCAGAGAAATGTCAAATAACTCTTAAAACTCTTAACATACCCCTAACCCTAACCCAGTGTACCCAAATATCAACAAGCTCCAAAGGCATCCGATATATAATAATAAGACATGTAGCCACTGGCCTTGATCATTGTACACACAAGACTACTGCCATAAGTTCCCAAGGAGAACTGAAAGACCTGTTATTGGTCATCATCACTACAAAGTTGTTTGAGCTCATACAGACAGCCTCTGACAGAAGCACACTGTATGTGCAAAAGTGTAAGTAACAAGAGGAGAATCACACTAAAACAGTCGCATGCAGGTCAAAGGTCAGTGAGGCTAAAAGGAAGGCTAGGGACTGAAGGTCCACTGGGAGATGTTACTGAGTGCTGTGAAGTTGGATAAAAGGCAGTCTGAGAGCAGAGGCAGAGGTCAGGGTGCTGTGGAAGAGTTTCCATTGTTTAACCTATTTACTTGTGTACAAAATTCCTCTTTTCGCTAATATGCTCCCCAGGAAGCAGTTGTGGAAAGTACAGTATTGTACTGTAATGTCCTTATGTAAAATTGTGAGGTATTGGAGTATTTCCAGTACTTACACTTCTATTCTGAAACATTTCAGAGGGAAATATTGTACTTCTTCCTCAACCACATTTATTTTTACAGCTATTGTTACTATAGCTACTTTCCAGATTAAGATCTAAAATAAAAACGCATGACAAGCTTATAAATACAAGCTATACTGACATATGAACAAACTGTTCATGCATGTGATCAAGACATGTTGAGCTTGAAAGTCCAAATTCCCAAACTCCACCCTAAAACACATTGTTAAAGATTAAATCAGTGGTCACAATTGTCTAGTTGTGGTGTCAAAAGTAAAAAAAAAAATTTTTAATCATCTCACTGCCCCTCAGATTTATTTTGTGACCTTTTGGGGGAGGGGGGCAATCCCATTGGTTGGGAACCACAGGACTCAAATCTAACAGTAACTTTCAGTTCAACAATGCAGTCAGTGAAATCATCAGGAAAATGCTGTACGTGTAAACAACT
Source organism: Micropterus salmoides (assembly GCF_014851395.1). Classification (NCBI taxonomy): domain Eukaryota; kingdom Metazoa; phylum Chordata; class Actinopteri; order Centrarchiformes; family Centrarchidae; genus Micropterus; species Micropterus salmoides. Next base: position 10,720,747 of record NW_024044237.1, read on the forward strand.
AGAATCATGAAAACAAAACAAGTTCTCTTTTTCTGTTCCATTATTAGCCAGGATGAGTTTAGTACAAGTCAAATCAGACTATATGAGACACAGCTGCATTTAAAAGAAGCAGTGAATCGTCACAGCTCACGTTGTGCTTATTTAAACAGTTTACATGGGTTGAAGCAAAGAGCAAGGAACACAGCCATACAGCTACTCATGTTTACAGAAGTAGGTGGATCACGCCTACAAACTGGAAGTTCAGCTCCAGACATTACTGTGTGTTTCCATTTGTTAAGCTATAATCAATATCTGAAGTTCATTAGGGTTTAAGGTTACCTAAAGACTTTTTAAATCTTCTGAAATTACTTTTGTTTTGTGCTGCATGTCATAACGCATAATGTAGGTGTCACTTTTTCTGAAACGGTAGATTTACCAAAGACAGAGCTGTTCCTCATATCTAAGCACAGAGGACAGGTTGGTCTTGGTCTGACCTGTTAACCACACTTGTTTCACTGACGCCTTGCTGTGAGGCGTTTCACACGGGCTTAATGTAGGCTACCCTGTAGTTGGTGGCGCTCAACAGTGAGCGCTACGTGGGAGATTATAGCATCTCTGTGGGTTTGCATAGTAACTGTAAATGGCACTGCAAAAGCTGCACGCACAAACACTGTATTGTGTGGTGCATATTAAAACACTTGGTACAAAAAAATGAGGCCTTGTTTGGCGAGTTTGTTTGCATATATGAGTGCTGTACATCGTGTCTGTTTCTCAAAACCTGATCATTATCTGTGCAATATGTAAAACATGCTGTCATACTGTTTTCTACAGAAACCTGCTTTCATTTATCCCATTATGCACTGGGCAAGAGATTAGGGATTGGGGTTAAACGTGTTCCGAAGCATCAACAGTGTATCAGCGCTGGACACACTTTTTCACCAAAAGAAGCATGAACTCCTCCTCGCCATAACGGACAGCATGGGCGCTCAAACACTTTCATCACCAGACAACAAGCAGCTTTCCTGATACAAGCTTCCTGTTGGTTCACAAGGCAGTAAACGGCCCTTGGCTTAAGATGAGCTTTGCCAACAACAGCTGTAAAGACAGTGCAGATCTCCGCACATACCAGCACTATGTGTATGCAGTGGTGTACGGTGTGATCTTGGCACCAGGTCTGCTGGGTAACGTGCTGGCGCTCTGGGTATTCAGGGCTTATGTCAGAGAAACCAAGAAGGCGGTTGTGTTCATGATGAACCTGGCTGTGGCCGACCTGATGCAGGTAAGAATCCCTCCATGTCTTTTGTGCTAAATATTTGATTGCTTTCATTCACATTATTCTTTATATCATGTATGTTTATGTAACATTCATCAATGTGTCTGTTTGTCTCTCAATTCAACTAGAGAAAACTTTATCATTATTTCACCTGTTTAGATCAATTATTTTCCGTGTGGAAGGTAGGGCGTGCAAGTAATGATTATTTTCATTACAGATTAATTTTTTAATTTTTCAAATGACCGTTTAACCGACACAAAAGTTTTTATCTGGTATATTAACAATACTATGAATTATTGATAACTCAGTATAATTTTAAAGTAATGACATTTACTGATATATAAACTAACACATGAAGAGATCTTTATGTGTAATGACACATCTATCAACTGTTCATGCACGTTATCAAGACATGTTGAGCTTGAAAGTTCATTGACCTCAGTTTGAGAAATTCTTAACCCAAAGTCCACATGCCAGACTTCTGGCACAACTCTGAGCCACATCTCATGGCCTTCATTAGCAGATGGAATTTGCTCAGTTCCCAAGTATTTCTTTATAAATGATTGCCAGAGTAATAAATACAATACATATATTTATAATAGGATCTTCTTTAAAGGGGCCATATGTGGTTTTCAACGGCCTCTAGGTGAGGTTTCAGATGCAAGCACTATGTTTCCAAATGTGTGCTCGTTCACACGCTCAAACTAATGAGAGGCAAAACAGAGACGACACACAAAGTGCTGGAAAGTCAGGTAAACTCCCAAACAGCGACTTTCTTGACTAGCAAAATGATCTTTTAAATTGTCCAACATCATATGTGTAATTCAGGGCTCAATTTTAACAGGAGAAAAAGGTAGGTGGAAGCTGTCAGTGATGAATAAACAATTAAAAAAGTCCTTATAATAAAAATGTCTTATAGTATGCTCTAAAGCATTTATTTACTCTTTCTATTCCATTCATAAATAGAGGGTTAAAATAAAGCGTTACTATTTAACATTGCGAATTTGCAAACTTGTGGGCAACATCATCATTTCCATCGATTCCAGTGACGAAACAAAGCAGCAATTCCTCACTTTTGAGAAGCTGTGCAAAAATGCATTCCTAAGTTCAGTCGAAGCTGTTATGAGGCTACTCACATCAAGTGGTCATCTACCACATGATTTGTATATGACATACTGTGAACCGAAATTGTCTGTTTTCATTAAAAATGAACAGGCTGCTGAAGTTATGTCATAACAGTAAGAGAATATTATCCAACATTAACGCCGTTGTGTTTCTTCTTCTTTTCTTTGCTAGTGTTTGTTGTTGTTCTGCAACTATCTTGACACGCTTTGCTCTCCTCAGGTGCTCTCTTTGCCTCTGCGGATCTACTATTACCTGAACAACGCCTGGCCCTTTGGTGAGCTTCTCTGCATGATCTGCTTCTATCTGAAGTACGTCAACATGTATGCTTCCATCTACTTCCTGGTGTGTGTCAGCGTGCGTCGCTGTGAGCTCATCATGCGTCCCCTGACGTACAACTCATCCAGGAGGAGAAGAGACTTGTTTATATGTGCCCTTGGCTGGCTGTTAGTCTGCCTGTGCTGTCTGCCTTTCCCTCTGCTGAGGAACTCCAGCAGTGAACGAAACTCTAATTCAAGTCTTGGCACCTCAGAGTTCAGTCGAGTGTGTTTTACGGAGCTGCCCATGAGGGTTGTGAGTATTCCAGCAGCCTGGGCCCTCCTAATCATAGCAGAGCTGATGGGTTTCATCATCCCCCTCATCCTGGTGTTAGCCTGCACCTGTCTGACTGCCGGGAGCCTTCGGGAGCCAACAGAAGGGGCCATTCATGACCGAGGGGAAAAGCGCAGGGCGTTAAGGATGGTGTTAAGCTGTGCTGTGGTCTTCCTAGTGTGCTTTGCACCATACCATATCACTATGCCCCTGGACTTCTTGGCCAAAGTCAATGCCCTGAGCAGCTGCTCCCTGAGGGACCTGATTCTGCGATGTCACCCCGTCACACTCTGCCTGGCCAGCCTGAACTGCAGCCTGGACCCACTCATGTACTATTTCACCACCGATGAATTCTGGAGGCGACTGAGCAAGCCAGAAATACCAGAGAGCATGACTTTCAGCAGGCGTCTGTCCTGTATAAATGGACAGGACTTGGAGAATGACTAGTCTCTCTAAGTTCACTTGTTGAAGGACCAACAGTTTAATCTCAACCACTACACCTTGAGATAAAGTCTATGCATTCCTAAAAACTAGGGAAATTTATGTTCAAACTAGTGTATGAAAATATGGGAGCAAGATTCAAAATGTGAATTCTTTTACTATTTATATTTCAATAAAAAGGTGCATCTGTTCTTTCTAAATTTGTGTGAAGAGTGAGATCATCCTGTCATGAAGGATGAGCATCTCTGATAAAGATCGGGAAAGAATACGAGCAAACAAATTTTTTCCTATAGACCCAATTTCATGATAAGCTAACAGCTTGCAGAGGATAGTAAAAGGCCTTTACAGCGTTGGCTTTCCAACATGCTGCTTTCACTGGCATATTAAAAAGGCAAACAGAAAACATTTTCAGTAAGTAAAGAAATGCAACTTTATTCAACAACAAAGTGAAGTTCATTTCAGTAGCTGCACACAACATTGTTTTTTTAATCTTATCTTCTAGTATTGTTAAAAAGCTAAGACAGAATTTTTTCCCCCACCTGTTTTGCATCAAGTATCGCCGTACTGTGCTGTGATTGGCTAGATCGTTACTTCGACATGTTGTTGTGATTGGATGCTAGCTTCACTCGCTTTTTTTGTCGGATATTCGGCAACACCAGTGGCGCTAGTGACGTTGATAACAATGTATTAATATTATAATTAGAAATATATTTTAAATCCTTATATGTACACAGGGGGTGCAACTCAATTTAACCCACTGTTCATATAACACTTACTTTATTCAAAAAATAAATTACAGTCAATCTTGAACCATCTGTTGAGTCAAACACAACAGAATAGGCAATATTCAAAATTAAAGCATTTCGGTTAGAATACCATTGGTTGTTTTATCTTGGGGAAAAGCGAGTCTCATTATCTTAATATAGGCCCACCAGAAGTGTGGTGTGCTGTCAGTGTGGTAAATTGACTCATTAGATCTTTCCTGTTTAGTAACAAAGAACTAGAAAAGGAATGTATAAGTCAGAGGCGAGGGAGCCAATCACAGTAGGGGGGACTCGACGCAACAGGTGGGAACAAAAATAACAGACAGAAATACATTTTTACAAGCACACTTCCTGTCTGATTGTCTTTCTCTGCAGGCATCAAGAGGGAAACCATTGAGTTATTGCAAGTTATTTAGCAAAAGGCCATTTTCTTCATACTTTCAAGCTTTCCTTCAGGGCTTTTAAAATCAAGGACAAAAGCTTTGTGCAGATTTAGGTGTTTGTTTTTTTACAAACAAATTGTCCCTTTGACAATTTTAAATATATAGTGTTCTGCTAAATGTGTAGCCAGTTTTAGTAAGCTATTCGTTACAGCTATCTCAGTAAAGGTACTCTCATGATATGGGACTACGAATTCAAAAACTCGGACAGAAAGAAATACGTGTTTTCTTAATCAAATTTGGTGCAATTTCCCTTTAGCTTACCAACCGTGCTTCAAGTTTATTGTCACAAATGAGGTTTCTACACAAACACAAACACTGGTCACACAAGGTGCTGGACTGTTCACCGCCAGGTTATGACACCATCAATTACATAAAATCATCACACAGCAGGACAGCAGAGGAAATATCTACAAAACCAGTGACAGAGCTCTGGGTTTGAGCATCTCTGCTACCATCCGTAAAAGAAGCAGTCACATTACATGTGCACCGTGACTGTACGGTACAATTTCCAGGGTGACTTCTGCTATATGACACTATAACATACAGTAGATCTTGTTAAGGCTGCTCTAGTGGGAACAGCAGGCTGAAACACAAATAGGTCTGATATGAATGACTTCTCAGTATCACTAGGATATTCAGTAGAAGGACTAACAACTCTCGTCTTGAAGTGACTGGATGTTGTAATACAGTTACAGCGATAAGGTAAGTCTGCAGGAAGCTACAGCAACAGAACTAAAACCAACATAACAAATGAAACTTAGTATATCTTAGTAAGCAGGCTGACGCTGGTTATCAGTACAAGACTAACTTGTGAACATTTGCGCAAGCGCACTATGACTTATACAGATTCAGGGGAATACAGCAGAGGAGGGGGGTTAGGCTATATAACACTGTAACTTAAACTCACTTATCACTTGGGTTAAAGCAGGGGAGGCAAAAACTGGAGTTCTATACAAAAGTAACTTTCTGCTAAAAGCTGTTCCCTCCTTCACCTACTCCCACCTACTTCCCCCCCCAGCTCTCTCTCTCTCTCTTTCGCTTTCTGACTTATGCCCATGCTTTCCCATCAAGCCTTGCAGATCCTAGTCTCCGTCACAAACTTGTTCTCAAAGTGGTGGATGGTGAAACATTCGTCTGCAGAGCGCTTCTGGATGCCTCCACCTGACAGACACACAAGATACACAAACATTAGCCCTTAATATTACATATTACAAGTACATTGACTCAAGTACTGTAATTAAGTACATATTCGAGGCAAACATTATCATTTTTACTTCATATTTGTCTGACAGTTTAGTTACTAGTTACTTTTAAGATTACAGTTCATCATACTTAAAATCATATAACAGTCAGTGAGTATAGCTCCTTTAAAATTAGCTGAATTGAGTTTATTTGTGTTAATGGATTTTATTTAGACCATTTCAGCCAACAATGTCATACATCAACTAGCATAAAATGACCTGGCAAGCTGGAGCGGCGTTGCATTCTGTATGTGTCCTTCCCGTCACACAGCCGGCGGATGTAGAAGCCCAGAGGCTTGATATCATCGATACGCTCTGTCACCACCAGGTCCTCGTGCACCAAATAGCTGCGGTAAGAGCCAGACTGGGACAAAAAGATAGGATCACGAAGGAATCAATATGTTTAAACTGCTTTCAGTCAACATAAAAAGAAAAACTGGCTCAGTGAACACGACTGCAGCCAAGTGTGAAAACAAAAGGAGGACTGGGAAGGACTTTGTCTAATTAATGAATAATCCCCAAAGTTCTGCATTTTGTCAAACATTTTCACGCTGGATAATGAAATTCGCTGATCACACCACCGACACCCACCAAATGCCAAATGCTGTACAACCTGTCGCTGTGGAGGACTCTCTGAAAATATTTCTTTGAAACCAGCTAAACTCTCAGTGTCTCCATAAAGTCTTGGGACTGACAGTTTTCAGACTCGGACTAGCTGACTATGTTCCACTCTCGCTAAAACTCAAAAAAGCAAACGTCCTACAGGAACCTGATCGTGTACACGAAAAGCACAACATTTTTTAAATCAAAAATACATAATGTTTTTTTTAAATAACTTTTCTGATACTAAGAAACAGTTTATGATCAAAGTTGGATCCTTTTAGCCACACTAGCATCACGGCTCTGGGGATGGCAATGACTGATCCTTTAACTTTTCCTCTATCGCCATCTTCAGGTCAAAAGTTTAATTTGTGAACCAACACTGAACATTGTTAACATGTTACCTGGGCGCTGTTTCAGAAAGCGAATTTAGTGAATATACTGTGTTTGATAAGATGAGGGAAACTCTTGGTTTTCTGTTACAGAAAGAAAGGCAACTTAAACTCTGGGTTACCATGGTAACTCTTGCTGAGCCTGAAGCAGCTGTCCGACGCATCGTTTCATTTCCTCGTTCATACCGTCAATATCAGAGCACACACACAGTAGTTTTTAGAATGACGCCTTTAGAAACACAGTTAGATATTAGTTTGTAGGGCCGTCCCCGACTAAGGATTCACAGAGTCGAATCAGAATCGTCAAGTACAGCCAATAGCAGACTGATGATCGAATCATGTGTGTTTCTGTGCCATTGCGGGGGTGGGGGGGACACATGGTGGCTCCGCTTTAATCTTGAGAATCTGTTCTCTATCTCTATATAATCTCTATTAATTAAACTTACACAGTAAATTTCCAGTTAAACTGAGGCTTATTGTTTACCCTTTCCTCTCTCTCACTCTCTCTCTCGCCTGTCATTCACCGGTCTTGTGCAGAGTTTTGCGTGCATGCCGTGCTGCCGACAACTGCACATTGCCGGCTACTTGAAATAGACCCGCGAGGAACCGCTATTTAAAAACTATATAATATTCTTTCTGTAGTTCATCAAAGATGATAAATTATCCGAAAGTCCCGCAAGGTGCGGACAACTGGGCAACGTTGAGCACACCATACCGCCAAAATGGCATGATCCTCGTTTTGCTGCGAAGCTTCCACTGTGAGATTGACCGTCGAATCAGGCTCAGCCCATCGAAGCATCGAATCTTTGACTATTCAGAATCAGCCCTATTAGGTTGTTACCCAAATATGATCTTTAACACGGATGCTTTCACACACTGTGACTCTCCCTGGACTGAAACATTTACCACATTACTGTAGTAATCACTGATTAAACCCATCTGTATGAAGCTTTGGACACACGAAACACTGATCAATGAACAATCATTTGTCACGTGATTTGTCACACTGCTAGAACATTCCAATCGTAACTATCATGTTGGAGATGATGTGAATATTTCTGAGTAAGGGTGATTGTGGTGCAGCTGAAACGACTTTAAGAATCTAAAACAAGACTAATTGCAGTTTAAACGTGAGTTTTTGAATATTGGCTGCTTTTAGTCTTACATGTGTTGAAAGCATTTCTGTGACAATGTCACAAGTCAATAAATGCTGTTGAGCTAGATTTTAAAATGTAACATAGACGTCTCAAATGGTAGTCAGTTTGAAGCTAGTCACATTTTCAACGTCAAATAACCAATATCAATATTACTGGGTCAGACTGACTTTAAAATCATAGGTCCATGAGTAAACTGTGTCTTATCTGTTTGATCCATATTTTCATCTTCAGTTATTGCCACCAGCAGTCATGTTACAGCTGAATAAATATATTAAATCAAGTGTAATATACAGAAGGATACCAGCATTTTATTATTCATTAAGGAAATTCAAGTCTAGTAAATGATAAATGAGCTACACTGAATAAAATGTAATAGTGTTCATTTATTGACTCCTTCCTCCATCCTGTTTTTTAAGATAAATGTTATGGTCCACGTTGGAAGGCATTCATATTTCCAGCACCAGAAGATTAAAATGAAGGCTCTGCTCTTTATTTACCCATTGCCATGGTGAATCATAGTATCAAAGCTCCATTAATGATGGCTTTTTTCATTCCCCATGCACACACTTAACTCAGTGTGAACATAATCAGAGTTGATGGTGAACAGCTGCTCTGGAACCAAAAACTCATGAGTTTCCCATCTCAGGGTTAATCACCTCAGAGCTAAGGGTTAGGCGCAGAGTTTGTTAAACATGGTCTCTGAAACAGGACCCTGCCAAACACCCAAATGTTAGCATTGTCACTGTGAGCATGTTAGCATGCTGATGTTAACATTTAGCTCTAAGCATTTTTAGGATTAAGTGAAGAAAACTTGGCTTTTGTGCAAAAAAACAAACATTTAAAGCCTTCCACTATACATTTAATTTAGTGTTCAACTGATGCATTTTCTCATATCATATTCAGTATCTAAAAACATTGAAAGAGACAAAAAAAATACGTGACTTTTAAATTTGGGTGGAGATTACTCAGTGTGATTCATACATGATTTACTAATACTACAGACTCTTATGGAATAGGGGAAGGTGGTATGTGCTGTACATTTTTACTTTTTTTATTTATTTTTTTTATTTTTTTTTTTTACAAACAACAGACATGTCAGATTTGGACAGGATTAAAGCACAGACAATCTCTGGAGTTATTATAAATCCCCGGATTTCCCCAGGTAATATTTAGTCCTTAATATTAGGGGTTATGCATGAAAGTGCCACGTCAGTTTTTTCCCCTCTATCATCCAAGACAGCTCTCTTCTTTTTGCAGCTGCAGGACACAAGCTGCTCACTACTCACCATCAGCTGGGAGAAGAGGTCGATGAGGTCCTGAGGGGGGAGCACCACCGAGGTGTTCAGAGGAATCACAAAGCAGGTCCTCAGAGTCAGGTCCAGATATGCTGTCAGCTTCTACTCACACACACACATTAACAAAGTAATCAGGAAAGAATTTGAACCCAATTAACAGGAGCGCGCTGGCATCTACAGTGCTGCATGTGGGATATTCAGTGTGTGAGTGTTACCCTGTTGAAGTCATGGAGGATGTAAGCAGGGTCTCCAGGTCTGAAGCGGGGAGGTGGGACGCTGATGACAGCCATGCTGTCAGAGATCTCGACCTCCTCCTCCACCCGTGGCAGGTAGTATGGCTGGTTCTCTCCTCCAGCTCCGGATGACACGTCACTGAACTGCATTGCACCGTGATACAGCCTCTGGAGGACACATGATCGAATGAGAACAAGATAATCACTTGGATGCACCCAAAGACAAATACAGGCACAATGCAATCACATTGGTGCACTGAAGAAAAATCTCTTTCCTTCTTTTACTATCCCCAATTTCTTCACTTCACAGAAAATCAGCATGAACCAGCTGCAGTATTTGGATGAGGTTTCACACTGTAACATTTCACACAGGAACAAAAACAACACCTGCCATCAAAGTACAGTTGTTAGATGGTGATGTGGGTGTTTTCCTCAACCACAAGTGTCTCAACTGGTCTTACACCTATGCAACCAGTCGTTTCTTTGTGAGTGTGGCTATCTGCTCTGCCACTATCTTGGGGTAGCTTTGAAACCCAAGGTCGCCAGGGGGAGCCAGAGCACATGCAGGGTTTAGTCTGGGTACAGTACAGCACAGTTTTCTCATGAGCAGCAACAGCTCTGTGTAGTTTTTTTTGAATTATGAAACGTGAAAGAGGAACACCTTCACAACCTAAAACCTCCAGATGTGGCAGCATTTCACTCTTCACTCAGCCAGGAAGGTCGTGAACTGCAGCAAAGCTGAGCTCTCCTGGAAACACCGGAGCATCTGAAGAGGAGGCGCGTAACGTCGTGTCTCTGTGGATGATGAAGACTCATCTCGCTAAGCTAGTTAGCGAGCTTCACGTTAAAGCCGTGAAAACGTTTTCTATACAGTTGGTCAATTTCATTGATTGTTACAGTAATGGTTTTGTGAGTAGCACATAATTATGATACACAACGGGCGCGTTCACATTCCAGATGTGCCCTGACTTTACAATCGATGCATCGCTCATGGCGACGTTCCCAGCTGGAGAACGTGTTGCTGCCGAGTGCGCAAGATTAGACAACACCGGACAATTGAATACTTTCTGAAGAAGAGAAAACAGTTCTCCTGTCTGTGCGTGAGGCGTGTGAGTTGTTGAGTTAGGGGAAACTATATTTGTTGTGAAACGCTGTCTACTACAAAATTGTTATTATTGATCCCCTCTTGTAAATTCGGCAAATGTAATGCATGACGTTATTCCTTTCTTTGTATACAGTGTCAGTTTGTCCCGGGGTGTTGCAGTACTGGCGTGAAAGCTGCTCCGTCACTAAATAGCAAATCAGCTGCTTATCAGGATGTGATTTCAGTGGAACTTTCTGTTACTGCAGCAGAAACGTTCATTAAAAGATGCATTTTTGAAAGCAGTATTTATTTTATTGTCTTGACTGTTAATTAGCACATGCCTAAAACAACCTCAGGTTTAATTTAAAGGCTAATAGCTAAATGAGAGGCATTGTGTAATAATGCGATTCATAACCCAAATAGTCAATCGATAGATCAATAGACTACTATCAAAATAGTCGTTAGTTGCAGCCCTATTATACAATAACAATATTGAACTAATTTGGAAATCTTTAATTTTTGTTTTGTTACTGTGTATCTTTTGCAGATACTTTTATAGATAGATAGATAGATAGATAGATAGATAGATAGATAGCACTAAGGCAACAAAAATCTCTTTATTATCACAATTTGTGAGACGGATTAATCACCTAAACCAAGTGGAATATCGTTTTTAACTAAGAGGAGTTTATGCATGTTATTAATAGTTTTATAAGACATTTTAGATTTTTGCTTCATTTGCATAAGAGAGGAACCCCTGTGGGCAGACATGCTATATTGATTGTGAGACCCTCCCGCTGACAACACGGCAAAATTTAAAAAGGCGAAGTCCGCACTTTCTTAGAAGACGGAAGTGAGCGAGAGTCAGCATTCTAGTTTCCCACCAAGGCAAGAGTGTCTCATCAGCAGTGAAAGAGAAGCCTCAATAATCCTTCCCAAACTTGAACAATACTCCCCCTCATCTCCTCCCGCACGTCTCCGGTCAACGTGACAGAGAATTAAAGGACAGCATCTGAGATAGTGTGGAGGCATCTGGTTTGCTAATAATCATGGTAAACGGCAGCTTATTAGAAAACTCTCAAGAATCAGGCCAGCATCTCAACAGTTTCAATGAAACAGCGTAGTTTAGTACCCTAATTTATATTATGCTATGTTTGGAGTTTACAACTGCTAAAAATCTATTGCTTTAAATCAAATGTGAGGTGCAAATCTAAGTAATTCCTAACATCGCTAGACAGATTATCTTTTGGCATTGGCAGGGACAGTGTGATTACAGACAGGAAACACAGGAGGAGAGACCAGTATGGCAAATAAGATTCCCAGCCAGCATGTTTAGATGACATGCATCCCAACCACTGTTCCACCCAATATCCCTGAACTGCTGCAAATAAGATGCATGTGCATATGTATCCTGTGACAGCCCATCTAGGTATATTCTCAGGGTGAAAAGCATTTTATATTGTTAATAGCCTGGACAGGTGCTTTCTGATTGTGTAAATGGGTTCTTGGAGAACACCTTTGGCACGTGGAGTGTGGCTGTTGTCGGGTAGACTGTCCCAGTAAGTCGTGTATTTACCTTTGGGGTGAAATACCGATAGAGACACGCTCCCCCAACGATGAGCCCGCTGAGGATGAAGGCTATACCCAGCAGGGTGAGCAGGCAGCGACCTGTGGAGCCCTCGTTGCCCGCTGGAGCAGAGGCCAGCTCAGGATCCTAAACACACACAGACACACAGACACACACACACACACACACACACAATAGGCTACTGTCAGCAAGTTTACAATGAATCATAGTATTGCATGCATTTAACATTAACATACAGTGTAGATTTATTTGTCATTTTAGAAATAAAAGTACACAGCTTTGACTGCGACCATAATCCTATTCAACGTTTGTCCTCTACAGCGCAGCTGTTAAGATGGGCGGTCCCTCTGTGTGCTGAATCAAGTGCAAGGATCTCCGTGCATTTAGCGAAAAACACTGCAGACCTTTTCATATCAAATTGCAATAGAAGAGAAGAATATAATAAAATACCTAAATGTAAAAAAAAACACACAGATTAAGTCCACGGTCACAGCTAAGTGCGTGCTGGTGCAGGCCTGCTACGAGGCTAAAAACAGACACCGGGCTCAGACGCCGCACTTGAAACCCGTTAGCTCACCTTCACACCGGCTGGCACCTCTTTCCCCAGCGCCTTCTGCGCCAGGGCCGAGTTAAAAGCAATCTTCACCATGCTGGAGTGGAAACGTCAGCTCGGGTTTTCTTCTTTCTGCAAACAGGGAAGACAGGGGAGAGACTCTCTGGGTGCTGGACTGCAGCTCCGCGTTGTGACGCACTTTGCAACCTCGGCTTTATCTAGCGTTTCCGGTGGCTGGAGGGGATTAAGATGACATCCGAAACGGAAGCCTGAGAAACTACTTCTACTAACTTCACGCTACATAACATATATAAACAGCTGACGACTGAGAAAATTTAGACGACTGTTACTACTGTTTTCACAGTGCCCACTGGAACCATTATTCCCTCAGACATTGCCCCAGTAGCCCCTCTTGAGTGTCAATATATGTAGCGTTGGCGCCATCTAGTGGACGCAGGTGGCAACAGCCCACATTTCCCACAAAAAACTGCGTCCATTCATTAGACTGAACATAATACAACAAGACTCGAATTACACATACAGTTAAACCTGACACCCTTTACCTGCTATATTCTGTAGAGTACATAACACAAATATGTCAGTTTGGACTGACTGCACTGTAATGTAATGAAAGTCACATTTTGAGTGTATAAAGTAGCCTATTCATCTCTGTGAATATTCCACTCTGTAAACATATTCCCTCCTACAGGCTGGGTACTACCTGCCAGTGTGTCTGCCCACTCACACTGACACACACAGTACCCAGCTTTCACTGCACTGTGTGGAAACACAGGCCAACGCCAAGGCTATACTGTACGACTGACACATATCCTCAGTCCTCTGGTCTGTGGTGGTCCTCTGCTTCCTCTGCTTTCACTCTCCTGACTAAGTTTAAGGTTGAACGTATGAGTAAATAAACTGCTACACCAGCTCTCTAATTCCACACAACTCCGTGGCATCTCTCCAGCCCTCTGCACTGCAACTGTGCCATACGCATCACAAACACACACACGCACTCTGCGAGGCTATGATTTTTCCTCTGTTAAACAGACAGATTGGACCGGTAATCACCACTGAAAGGTACATAAACAGAGCAGCTGATTTCTGTACCTAACTCCCCCTCCGCGCACCTCCACTCCCCCCCAAACTGACTCTCCCTGAAAATCCTAAGTGGTCCTGAAGGCTTGTTTATGGGCTCGTCTTACGCTGTGTTTGATCTGAGAGCTTGCCCACACATGCATGCGTGGATACACACACACACACACATGCAATGAGAGAGAGCCAACATTAGCAGTAATAGCTGAGATGATAAACAAAAGACTTAGATTTAATCCTGAGGGCTTCTCAGCATCACACACAACAGAGGAAGAGAAAAAAAGCAGAGGAGGCGACCGCGCTTTCGTTCCAGAGGGAAACAGGGGATGATTGGGGAGTAGAGGCGTGGAGGCAGGTGGGGGGTGAAATGAAGTGATTCTGGGGGAGAGCACAGTGATGACTGGGAAAAACACAGAGAGGGAGTTAGAGGGAGAGGCAGAGCAATCTGCAGTGTCTGATGCTTGAGTGAGTTTTCCGAGGAGCTGATTAACGGCAGATTAAACTTACCGTCCATCCAGTTTATGTCTCAAACTTTCTAACACGCCTGCTTGGTAGGATTTCTGTGCCTCTGAGACTGAAAGGAGCAAAACATACACAAATGGACACCCATGTTTTTGTGCACAGGCGCACAGAGTCAGCCGGCGTCATAATGGTGGATGGAAGGCGTGTATGATGGAGTCTGAATGCCAATGTTTCCCTGTGGTCTGCTGAAAAGATCCAGTAAAAGCAATAAAAAAACACACACTACACACATGCAGATGTATACACAAACCCGCGCTCCTTGCCTGCGCCGTCAGCAAACTGTGAAAGTCTGCAGGGGCATAGCTGGCTTCATAAAGTGTGAGAAAAAGAAGCTCTCAAGCATGACATCACCCACACGCAAGCCAACAAATATGAACACTCGCACAGACACACCTCATAGATTTGTCATCAATTTCAATACCAGACGTGAAGCCGCAAGTGACAAATGACTTTGTCCCTTTCACTGCTCCCAAGCCATACACACACACACACACACACACATGTACAGCCTAAAAACTGCTACGGTAACAGCTGGCACAGTATTGCTCTGAACCAAAAAGTTAGACACTGCTCAGTGCTTCATAACGTCACTGACATGTCTTCATGTGGACCCACCATAATCACCATGTGTCTTGAGTGGTAGAACATTTAGTGGTCAGAGAGAGAGAGAGAGAAGACAGAGATGGAGAAAAGAGAGAAACAGAAGAGCAGATCTTATGGGTAGACATGTGTTGGAGAGCACGGATGCTGCTTCAAAGCCCCATTCATGCCCCCCCCCCCCAATAAAAGAAAAGAAATTCTGCCTGCATCACACTTTCATGATCACCACTTTTCATCATTGCCCACCACACACACTTTTGGCAATCACATGTGGCTTCGAGACAAGGGTGACAAATGAGTCTTTCCTGTGAGTATCAGCTTCTAAAGCTACCTTCACTCTCCCATAGCAGTGCCTCTCCGCCTGTCTTCGTCCTCTCAGCTTGGCTCACCTCAGGGAAATGTAATAATTTCATGCTGAAGGGGAAAGGGGTGGGGGGTTGGGGCATCACAATAGGGACCAGGATTGGGTTGCACCAGCTGTTCATAACCTTGAGCGTTAGTTTTTAGTGAATATACTAGCTGGTTTCAAGATAGTGAGTGCATGTTGCATCATTAAAATCTGACTTACAGAGTTCATTAGCTAGGAAACATTTGTTGTGATGTCCAAAATAAAAGAAGCAATCAACAGAACCACAGAAGAAGAGCAGAAAGTCACTATATTCTATAGTATCAGCCTCCAAACACAGTTTAGAGAGATACTTAACAGACAGTTGAGTTTTGTAGTTCAGAATGAGCAGGAAATGTCTGATTATGCTAACCTGGATTTCTTTATTTGGTAACTTATCATAATGTTAGCTTTTTGTAATTTTATGTAGCCTACATTATTTTGTGTTATTTTTGTGAAAGGTAATTTAACATCTTTCCAGCATACATTAATATTAAACTAAATGTTATCAAATGTTGGTTAAGATATCAACCATGTATCATATTATCATATCATTATTATCTTTTTTACACTTCCCTCCGTAAGGAGCATTTCAGCTAACTAATGTTAGCCATGCCAGGTGAAGCTGTTAGCTACATAACCACTAGGCCTACACATGACTGGTACTGGGTGTAAATAATAAACTAAGCTCTACGTAAGAAATTTGTGTAGTACAACTTGTTTTAATTTAGTGATTTGTAAAACTTCACTTAGTAAACACGGATGTTATAACAAAGATAAGTTTGAACTTGAACCAATGAACAACAAACATGAAAACTTTATCTTGAGAACTATTCTTTTCCCTTCTAATACAAACACACTGAATTTGAACACAATCTTGTTAGAGATGTTGTAAACATTTATTGAAGCTAAAATAATATATGATGTAATGTGGAAGTTTATATGACTGTATTCAAGAGGAATAGTTGTTTTTCTCCATGTGACCTAATGTTGCTGCCTGTCTGTCTTTTTGTCTTTAGTAGTAGAGGTGGTCTATGGAATGAAAGGATTTGTGAAACAGGAGTGAAGGAGAGGACAAAAGGTATAACTGGAAGAAAGAAAGAGGTGGGTCACACATGTACGAGATGAATGACAACTCAAGGTAAGCAACTGGCACAGGTAGAAAGAGAAAAGTGGAAGAATCAAGTAGGATGAGAAAGGATGAAAGGGTACAGAGAAGAATGGGAGGATGGAAAATGGACACATGTCTGTTATGTTCCTGAGGGTTAAACTCTGGGGAAATTACCTCATCATCCTGAGACTGCTCCAGAGCGCTACATGTACGCTTCGGCCATGTTGACTTTGCCTCAGTAAAGCACACACACACACACACACACACTCTTCTGAATTGTGGCCAATAGCATCATAGCCTCGTCGAATCATTTCCAGATTCAGTGACGTCACCTCTGTCAGGTTCACAGGAGGTGCAGAAAGCACACACACACACACACACACACGGCACCTTTCCTCCGGAGGAGGATACACTGATCTGTATTTTTCTTCAATTATGACACACATGTCATTTCAAGGCTTTTTATTTCAGCTTCTTTATTGAACTCAGAGAGAAACTATCTTCACATCATAGAGTTGGTACAGCAGAGAACTGACAGACTGAAACTGTTATGGCTGCAAGCCATGATGCTACAGCCCCACCTGGACTCTAATAGGCTCGTAATAAGGTTTTAGTAGACTGCAAAGGTTAGGGAAAAGGCTGTTCTAAGGCCGTTGGTTCATATCCCAGGCTGGGATAATAAGGGAAAACTGACACTCCCTTTTCCTTCAGCAACTACTGTACCACTGAGCAATACACCAACTGCTCGAGGGGGGGAGGACAGTGTACTGGAAAACTCCCAGGTGTGAATATGGGTATTATTTATTTGCCAAAGACCATTCTTTCTATCAAAAATTGGACAAAAACTCCAAAGCAACTATTAGTTTTATTCATGGTTAGTAAGTGATTAAGTAAGGCTCTACAGATCAGTAATATGACATTAAAACATGCATGTAAAGTTTGAGGAGGATATGAAATGGAAATCAAAACTTTTATTACAGTAATGGCTTATTAAATCTAAAAAGTCATAATACATTATTTATTTATTTTGGAGCACACAAAGACATTAAGGAGCACAGTGGCAGTGAGTTAAGTAATAGAGTTTATTAACAAACAATTTATTATAGTGTGTGTGTGTGTGTGTGTGTGTGTGTGTGTGTGTGTGTGTGTGTGTGTGTGTGTGTGTGTTTGTGTGTGAGTGTGTGTATGTGTGTGTGTGTGCTCCTTGTGTGCAAACGTGAAACCAGTGGAGGACTATCAAAGTGAAGACCCTGGTATCTGGACACACTTAAAATATTGCCAAAGCTTTTTTAAAACATTGAAACTGATTTTCTTGAAAATTTGACACATTTGAAAACTGCTTTTTAAAACACTGATCAATCATCACAGTGATGAGTGTGATTGGTGCAAAACTTGTAGTTTTTGAACCAGGGCAGGATAGACGATACACCAGCACCACCCACACAACCCACGCCACACTTCATGTAGGATTACAATTACAATAACTTTAGTAAAATACAACAAGGGGAGTGTGTTGCTCTCAGGAGGAGGCAGCTAGAAGGAGCGCAACGGCATCCTGGCTCTGGTTAAATCTACATCTGTCCACTGCAAAGGCTCTATCCACAACTTGGATGAGTAACTAAATGAGTGTATTAGTATAATATTGTAACATTAAATAAAGAGTAATATATTAATTTCATATTATTAGTATAATATGAATATATTAATAAGATATTGTTACTATAACTTCATATAATAGTATACTATATAGCTTGCCAACAGTATAATATCAATACCAGGTGGACAAATCAGCAGTTTAATTTTTGTGTTGTTCTCATTAATTTAATCCTTGTTCAAGAAAAATGGTCGACACTGTTAGTTAGTCTCTAATTTTTCATGCTTAGTACTAGATTTTAATTCATTCATAACAATGAGTTCAACGATTAAAAAGTTTGTGCTGTAGCACGTGCTGTAGCACGTCCCGTTAATGGTCCACCCCATCCAGGCTGTGATTGGTTGGTTCATGAAAAGTGACATTGACGAGCACATTGCTTTTATGAAAAGTTGAACATGTTTCAACTTAAGCACATATTTTCATTTATTTATATCTTAAGTTGTCTTATGTTTTTCCTATGGATTCTATATAAATAAACATTATTATTACCATTACTACTGCTACTACTACCACTAAAAAAATTTACTAACTTGATGTCGGTCAAACAAAAAGTTGTGGATAGTGAAATTTGGCCAACTCTGGTCGCTATGATGAATGTGTGGACCTTTACGGGGCTGGATGGATTTCATATGACCCATGATATAAAGCATCATCATGCATTGGTATAGCAATGCTTTGTGTGTGTGTGTGTGTGTGTGTGTGTGTGTGTGTGTGTGTGTGAGTGTGTGTGTGTGCGTGTGCATGCTTGACAGTGGTGGGGGTGCAGTGGTTGGGGTAGGATGTAAGAGTAAGCCGCTAAAATTGATGACATCCCCAACACCACCCCTGTTTCTCACCATGTCAAAGTTCACCATGCTAGAAAGAAGACAAATGTGATGTGATATACTGTGGATGAAAGTGATGCCTTTGTGTGTGTGCGTGTGAGTGTGTGTGAGTGTGTGTGATTGTCTGGAAGGACTTTCCTGCGCTTCAAAAGTCTAAGCCCTGGCCAGGATGTAGTTATGGAGCGCTAATTTGAGAACCGTCTGATTGCGGGCTTTTGTGTGGGCCCCTACCAAACACGGACACACACACTCTTTATCAGTCATTAATCTATCAGGTGTCATTAACAGGGGAAGATGGGCTGATTGGAACCAGAGGGAGACAGAATGATGTCACACAAACACATTTCACTGCCAGAGTGCTCGTGTGTCTCCATGTCTCGCTTTTATCCTCCTCATCGCACACTGACACACACACACACACACACACACACACACATGCACACACATACTAGTAATGTGACTGACATATAGACAGATAAATGTGAAAAACAAGGCCTACAAGGGAAACACTTATTCATGCGGCTTCACTCTTCTCCAACTTCTGAGCCACAGCGAATGAGGAATGGTTATTGCCACCTTCTATAAAAATGGATTAGTGGAGAGCCTGAAGAAAAACTTCGACTTGAAACGTTTGAATACAACAATGGGGAAGTTAGTTATCTTTAAATAATGAGCCTGTGTTAAGAAAGACAGACAGAGTTTTTTTTCTGCTCCAGCCTGTCACTATTTTAACCCCCATCCCACAACATACATTAATCCACTTTTATACACTGCTAAATACACACGCAACAAGGCTATCTTTGGAGGACGAGCTATTGTTTAGCAATGACGGTAATCCCTTAAAGAGGTACTGCGTTTCCAGGCTGAGAATGGATCTCTTTATTAACACTGACGGGGGCTCATTATCTATAAATACAGGCGGGAGCCACTAATAAATCATTTCTCATGGCCCTGATAGAGCACTAACCACAAGGCATTAAGGCATCGTAAATGCAAACCACACATTGGCAGGGGAGCTCTATGTGTGTGTGTGTGTGAGTTGCACCACGCTTTGGCAGACAGCATGATGGGGCTCGAACTGCACTTTTGATTGAAATAGCATGTTGTCTTTTGAGTTCCTATTTTGGCAGCGTTTAAATTATAGTGTCTCTACGGGGCTGCACAAAGTCTCTTGGGGTGGAAATAAAGTCAGAAAAGAGAAAATGCTTTTCTATAGGCCTACATGTGAGGACAATCTGGGTACAACTAAAGAGATGTTGAGACACAGATTTTTCTTCTGAAGATTGACTTCAGTGGTGCAGTAGCAGGATTAATTAGTTTCGCCAGCTTACACATCAGCGTCACAACCACAGGTTTTGTGTCACAGTCATAGACTGTATGTAAGAAGTAGTGTTGTGTCGTTCAAAGAACGTTTAGTTCATTTGACCTAATCTTGTATGTGACTCAGGAGGAAAGGGTTGTCTCAGTGAGTCTCAGCCTTCTCTGTTTGAGAACTGCGCTTTTATAAAAAAAATCGTCCACTAGAGGGCTGCAGCATCGCAATAACCAGCCTAGTTAAAATGGACGAAATGAACGAAATGACACAAGAAAAGATTAGTTCATTTTAATGAACGAGATTTGGTGACTCAAGTCTTTCAAAAGAGTGACTTTTCCCATCACTAGCAAGAAGTGGACATAGTCATCGTGACGTCACCCGTTGGTTTGTGGACTGTCATTTTGAAGCCTCGAGTTTGGCCAATAGGGTGTTGCTATGTTGATTTTTTATAACTAGCGGCACCGGACGTGACCATATTTGGACGGGACGGTTGAGCTTGTAGGTATCAAATCTGTGCTGCCTGCCGGATCCCCATCTGCACATGCGCAAAGGTGGTCCTGTTTGTCAAAGAACGTTACCACAAATGTGCCTGTTCATAATTACTGGTGTGTTGTTGTCTGTTCTCATCTCAGTTGTCAAATACTGACGCTTTCAGAAAGGCTGACAAAGCGGAATTTGATGCAAAAGGATTATTTGATGAGCCCCCGGGCACGTCTGTATGAGACGCCCTGTCTAGATCAGAAGCAGTAGTAGCTAGCTAGGTAGCTAGCTATGTTAGTATAAAAGGTGTTGACAGTTTCCCAAAGCCCCTTACCCTAAACATCACAGGTCGACCAGCTAACCCTACAGCTGTGCACATCGGCGGTCAGCCTCCTTTGTGTTGCTACATTGTTATATTGTTGTCATTATTAGAAATGAAAAATGTACTGCTGAATAATGTTTTTCATATCTTAAGTATATTCCTATTACATCATAGTGAACAGTTTAATCTCAAGTGATTAAAAAATATTTTGTTATCTTGATTTGAAAGATTTAGGTGGATCATTTTGAATAGGCAGATTTGCGGCAACCTTTGACTGACAGAACCACTGTTGCGCATGTACAGAACGGAGCCGGCAGGCAATACGGATTTGGCACTGACAGAGCTAACGGCTGTGTGTGGAGCCAACGCGTTCTCATCTCAGTGCGTCATAATAACATAAAACAAATAAATCCATGTATGGGAAACACTTCACTACCACCACTCTTCACCCCCAAACAAAGCAGTCTCTCCCAACTTTATTAACTAATACCATATTCATAACAGCAGCAAGGCATGTTTTTTTTTTTTTACAAAGCATAACATTTCTTAATGCCACTGGTTGAAATAAAAAAATAAAGCAAGTGAAAACTGACTTTTGAACAGCTGAATTTCTGCACATGTAGCCTGTTTATAAGAGCAGTATTCAGTATTTTTTCTAAGCGTTATGTTGACGCCACTCTCTCCCGACAAGTCCAAGCAGGCAGTGACAGTAGCTGTCTTAGTTTCTTTCTGTAAGTTTCACGTTGCTGTTATGCTTTAGCAGATGCTACAATAAATTAAATGTAACTATGTAACAAACTGTTCATGGTTGAAAGCTTTTTGCTGGTCGCACAGAGTTTACAACAGACGACAATGTTCTTTGCATCTTAGACTGTGACACAATAATGGCAGTAGCCACTTACAGCTGTGGAAAGAACGCCTCTCTCCATCATTCTCCATTCTTTATTTAGTTTAGTGGCTATCAGCGGACATGAACTGCAAAGACCGGTGCCGCTGAGCTGCTGCACACGTCAAGGATGGTGTGTTCAGTAACGGAGTAACGCAACATTACTTGGATTAGTGACTGTGATAACATTAATGTTTCAGAAAAGTAATTAGTTACACTACTAGTTACTGAGAAAAGTAACGCATTACTGCGACTCATAGGGACGCACCCGATGCGTCTCACACAGACGCTGAAGGGTACCTTTAGCATCAAATAACTACACTTTGTCACTTTTTCTGAAAGCGTCGGCAGTGGATGCCCCGAGAAGAGAACGGGCTTGTGGAGTTAGCTAGCTTGCTCAGCTAGGTGCATTTAAGAACAGCTGGTGTAAATGGCTATTGCAGTGCTGCCATTGTAAAAGTCAGTGTAGCATCGCAAGCTGTAACATTATTTCCAAATGTAAGACTTTGAGGGCAAGCAAACTAAATTCACATGAATTCACTGCATATGCAAACACGATCATTTCGCAAGACATTAATGGCCTAGCTTTTTGAAAACTTTGCTATATTGTGTTATTATGCAAAATGTAACTTAAGACCTTCCCACTTTACATCATTATCATTACTAAACAGTATTTTAGTGTGAAGCGCCGACCATATTTCGCATGACCTCATCTGCTCTTCACACCATACAGGTTCATATAATAACAAGCTAACGTTAGTTTTCTCAATTCATTCAGTTAGCTGCATAGTAGCTACACTTGGTGTCTCCTTCCACTCATAACATGTTTTTCTTCTTGTCCCAGAAGTTGGATGTTTGAGCTTCACTGTGCAGAGTGATGTTCGTGCAGAGTTTGACACTGGAAGGCTGTTTTCACATTCATCTGCTGAAAATGGAAGTTTCTCTGAGCTCACTGAAAATTCGATTTTAAGAGGCCTCTACGAGCATAATTTGTGATATCACAAATAGTTTGATAGCCAATGCTGGTCCAATTTGCAACTTATGCAAGTATGGTGTAGAACTTGAAGCTGCCAGTGCACACACATTGAGAGTAGACTTTATACTGAAGTTGGAGACGTCTTGTGTCCAGCGAGAAAACATTCTGAACAATGAACAACATTTGCATATAGGTAGAACGAGTAGATGCCTTTTAAAGAATTTCAATGTGGAAATTATTCTTTTTTTGTGGAAAAAACACATCAGACAAAGATTATTGTTCTAAGCATGCTATTTGTAAGCCTTTATTTTTTAATACATGTCTGGAGGGGATCTTTCAGTGACAACTAAAATGTAAATAAGAAAAAGCATGTTGGGTGCAACCTGATGAAATGATGCCTGCATCTCCTCTAAGTTAGGCTAAGTCTGGATTTACGAAGAGCTAGTGCAACCTGCTCCAGTCTAAACTAGGTTGCAGGGTTTTTATGGAGACAAAACACTAATGCAAAATAACCAGTTCTCATTCAGCCCAGAGCATTTCAAGTTGAAACATAGTCTTTTAAAACTCATTGCCCAAACCATGCATGTAGCATACCTACACTACGCCAACTGTTCAGCCTAAACAGACATTCTCTTCTTTGTGGCTGTTGGCTGACAAATGTAACAGTGTTTTCTCTATTCTCATTCTTTACTCAATTGATCCTGTCTACCCCAGCTACAGTCTAACTAGAGCCAGGCCAGACCGGCCAAACTCTGACAGTTTAACCTTCCTCAGAGGTCGGTCCTATTCTTACAGCAGCCCATCCAACACAGCCTCCTTCTCCTTCTCCTCCTGTGCTTCAGCACAGGCCAGCCCTGTATAACCCATCATACCCCTATCCAGGCCCATTCTGAAAAGATGAGGGATGAAAGGTCCGATTAGAGCCTGCTGGAAGTATTCAGCACATAGCGCCCGCCCCATCACCCCAGTTGACGGCCCCTTCTAACCAGCCCCTCTCCTCTCTGCCCTGCGCTGCTCTGCGCTGTGATTGACATGTGAATTACAGTGTGTGGTGATGATAATAAGAGTGCTACCCGAGGCCAGGCCTGCGCCTTCCAGCCAGCAGCCAATCCCAGCTGGCACAGCCTGAAAGACAACCGCTGCCACCATCTGAAGAGGCAAATAAAAATGACATGCTAACTGTTAAAGAACTGCAGATTTTTCACGTGTTGTTTTAAAAGCTTTTGTGGCTCTGCCAGATTTTTTTCCTCTCTTTTCTCCCACATTCTCACTCATCTTCTCCCCAACCACATCCAGATATATGAAACCCCTCATTTATCGGGGCAATCTAAAAATAATTCCCCTCCAATGTGGCAAGGCTTTGATAAAAACATTTGTGTTCAGAAAGATTGCACTCACTGGGACAAAAACAGATAAAGACGTGTGTGTGACTGTGGCGTTCCTCAATAATCCTCCACCACATAAATGATGGTTCCCCACTAAATAATTACCTCTTCCTCTCACCATGCATGTTAACAACACCAAAGAAGCCCTCAACACATATGACGGCATTGTTCACACTTTTATGCATTATTTTTCCTAAGAGTCCAACACAATGTAGTAGTTACACATTATGGTATTAGGAAATGACACTCTGCAACACCCTTCAGATTAGTTTTCCAACCCTCGACATACTTCTGGGAAGAGTCCTGCTTGGCAGAGCCGCCCGTCTGAGCCGTCACTCCGCGGAGCTGAAGAGACGGAGTGAAGAGAAAAGGCGCTCGAGTGAGATCCTCACATGCAGAGTCTGACTCTCATTATCAATTACGGCTGTTTTTGTTTCTTTTTACCGCAACCATTAACCACACAGTTACTGGCAGTCAGGGAGAGAGAGAATGGAAGAGAGAGAGAGAGAGAGAGAGAGAGAAAAGGCAATTTTCATCAAAAAGAATTAGCTATCCAAACAAGTGAGATGAATGTGCCATAGAGCCGGATTCACAGCGGGCCTGATGAAAGTGTTGTGGACAGTTGAAGATCTATATGTGTTTAATAGGAAGAGGGTGAGTAGCAAGGGATAACTAAAGGCTTAGGAAGAGAAAGAAAAAGAAGGGGGGAGAGGGAGAAGATAATTCACAACACACTTGCGGTGAGAGGAGGAGGTTCCATCTTGGCAGAGATGTGACTATCCTCTCCTCTTTTCCTCTTGCCCCTCATCCCCTCGTTACCCACCCAGGCCAGGCCGAGGCAGAAGGAGCCAGAGAAGGCTGGATGCCGTGACACATGAGCCATTAAATCTTCCTACACTGTGGGTAGGGGGGAGGCGGTAGTGCCAGGCCTCATGCCCAGGCTCCTCAAACGCTGCCAGCTCAGTGACCCAGAGAGCAGAGCGCAGAGGTGCTGCACAGAAGGCAAGGAACAGATAGCAGCGCAGAAGAACAAATTACATTTTCATCTCTTTAAGGCTTGACTATTGTAATACTCATCCAGATGTGAATCGGCTGCAAATAATTCAGAAATTTGGACCACAGAGAGAGAGACAGAGGATCAGAGTGTTTATATCTTTATAGGATATGTTTGGCAACATTCTATAGTTTTCATTCAGTCGACAAATCCCATAAAAATACCAAAAACCAACAGCACCTTAGTCTGCCACTTTATACTTTCTGACCCTGTGTGTGGCTCTCAGCTCCAAGCCTGTTATTTCCGCTGTTTTTTACCAAACGTTACTCAAAAAGGAGGACATAGTGTATTTGTTGGGGAAGATTTTCGGTCCCGGGGTTGGTGCTCTAGTCTTTCTGGCAGCAGGACAGTGTATGTGTGACTGAATGAAAATGAACTACAGTGCCCATGTGAGGAACATATCAGCCAGTGTAACAGAGTGACTCAGTTTTTGGACAACAGTGGAGCTCTAGCACAGAGGAATAACTTATCTCACAGAAACAGAAAGTACTTGTTAGTAGGATCAATTTAAAGTTGGTTTGGTATTATTGTAGAATTATTTATTACTATTCAATAGTACAAATATAGAATATCACCAGCCTTATCCTTTAATGTAAGATTAGCAAGATTATCTTGGCTCTTATTAGAATATTTTATGATTTTACAAACCTCCTTTAATGTTTTGTCTTTTCTCTTTTGAAAATGATTTTAGTTTTGTTGTTAAAAAGTGTTTTTATTTACACTTTAATTTTATATTACTAAATTCTTGTTTTTGTATAGTCTCTGTTGTTTAACTTATTTTACTATCATAGATGTCAGTCACCTGTAAAGCACTTTGTACTGCACTAATCTGCATTAAAAAGATATTATACAAACAGTTTGACTGGTTGATTTATTTACTGATTGAAGAATGGTAATAAAGCAGCATATTTTGTTGAAAGTGATTATGGCATGGTCACACTGCAGCAGCCAGCTTAAACACTTGTGTCTTGTGGATCACAAGGAGAGATTTTCCTCTTCCACATCAGCAGCAAAATCATTAGATTAAACACAATTTTCTCTCAGCAACAGCTGATTGGAGCAGAGAATTTTTGAACGTTTTTCAACAGCAAATCAAGTGGCAAGATGCAACTGTGTTAGCAGACACAGTCAATTAACTCGTATAGGCAGGGAGGGATGTGATCAGCGTCTCACTGGCTCTCCCATTAGAGCTGCTGGAGAAGCAGGAGCCATGAGGATCACAGAGAGGATCCCTGCAGGGACTCGACAGTCTGAGAGACACTCTGGACCTCAGACAGATGTACCCCCCGAGAGAGGGACAAGAAGGAAGTTATGAGTAGCAGATGTGACACTACACACCCACACACACACATCAGCATGGAGCTGATGACATGTCAGGGTCAAAGGAATTTGTCACTCTGTAATCACTCTGTAAAAAGCTTTGACTGGTTGCCTTAATTCTGTTTCTGCTCTCATCTTCTCCTTCTTCTTCTTCATCTTCTTGGTCTTTCCTTCACATCAGTTCAGGATGTTTTGGCGCTTTCTATTTAAAGTAGAAATGGTAGAAGCAGCGAGTAACAACATGCGTAAATAGCAAACAGCCCATAAGCTACTTCCTCGCTAAAGATGAAGCTTTCAAGATCAAATGTCTGCAACCAGTGTTGGAAACTTGCACGTCATTGTCTCAGCAGAGAGAGTGTGTTTTCCAGGTGAGTCTTCATTCATGTGCACTGCAAAGAACTCACATCCCATTAGTGCCACAACACACTAAGTGTGTACAGCATTCTACATTCAAACACTTCACATGTGTCACAGTGGTGGAAGTTTGACGTTTGGCAGTGAGTGGGGATCTGCTCCTGCAGCCCATGCCCAGAATAACTCTCTCTCACACACACACACACACACACACACACACACACACACACAAATACACACTCACACACACACACACACACATCAAAACAAACACACACACACACAAATACACACTCACACACACACACTCACACACAAACACACACACTGCTCAGCATCAGGATCCAACTTAAAACAAACCATCAGGGGGCCCAGTCACATCCACTCAGCACTGAGGAACAGACAGACAGGCCTGTTTATAAACACACACACACACACACACACACACACACACACGCACACGCACATTAATTTGTGAGCATGTGCACATATACAGTACAGACAGACGCCTACCATGAGTGAATGGCTGGTCTTGATTACTCTTTGGGCACCAGCCTTCAGCTACACACACACACACACACACACACACACACACTTCAGTCTAAGTGGCAGGTATCAAATCATAGTGAAAACATGACACTGTGAATTTCATAAAACAAAGCATTTGTTTTGATACACAGAGAAAAAAAAACTATTTAAAAACGCCCCTTAAACAAACTAAAGTATGAGTTATAGCCTACCCTCATGATTGATGTGTTGCCACTTGAGCCTGCAGTTTGTGGGTGCGAGTTTCAATTGCAAACCAATTATTCACCAATGAGTAGTAATCACGCCGTTTTCTACGCAAATCAATAGCATGCGAGCGAGCCTGAAGGCACAAAATGATCGGAAAGCCTAATTGCAGCTGGTCATCAAACTTCCGCATTAATGGAAACCTGAGACCATGCATGCTAAATTGGATTCGAGTCTCTTGTTTCCCGCCAAGCGTGCATTGTGCTTAATAAGAGGAAACATGTGTGCCAAACATCCCTGAATGGCACAAATGTTGATACGCACTGGATATAGAATCATATAACAACGAGGAGCAGCTTCCTGTTGTGTTCAGCAGGGCCGGGCATCACTTGCCTGCGCGCCCGTCATCACTGGGCTGACATCTCATAATCCCATGACGAAGATTTATGAGCTGACTGCTAGAGACAACATGGAAAAATTATCCCTCAAACTTGAGTGGAAGGAAACTACACAGGCAACTTCTATCAGTTCCTTGCATCTTTTATTTCATATGCCTGTGCGCACAGGCCGCCCATTTTGGGATGCACTTTTGTTACAGTATTGAAAGAACATGACAAGTTGGGATAGAATAAACATAAATCCAGGCCGCAGTCCTGAAACAGGTTATGATGACAGAGAGCATGTGATTCCGGTTGGTCATACTTCTCCATTTCCCGGCTGTTGTCAGAGATTTCCATCACCAACCAAACCAACCGTGCCATAAACACAGCCCTCATTTGTTTTCTCCTCACAGCAATTATGTCATGTGATTAAAAAACATTTTAAATAGAGCCTTCGCTGACTTTTATTTGTGTAAAGCGGATCTATTTCATGTCAAGCAGTAATGTAATAATCCCGAACTGTCATTACGGCCTAGTTTCTCCCCGTGCGCGGAACTCCATCTGATCTCCGCACTTATGAGAACCAGACTTGCGCACACCCTCACCGGGCACCGCAAAGAAAAAAAACCTTCTTCTATACCGGAGGGACGAGAGACAAGAGACCGCTTTAAGGGAAGCCTTCAAATTAATATAGGAAATGTTAGCTTCAACAGAAATGCAACGAGTTTCATGGAGATATTGTACCGTCCAGATGGTCTAAATTAAAAGACTTAAATATTTGTGCCTAGACTCCCCTTCCAGGGATCTAAAAATTTTCATTCTTTTTATCTATCAGATGTCTAAATGGAGGGAAGCAACATGGAAAACACGCAGGTCAATCAAAAAGCTTCCTTGTGTTGAAAACCTGCTTCACTCATTTTAAGTTAATCATTCTAGAAAATTCTGCCGAAATGACTTTCACCACTTAGTTTGACTCTATTATCATTATTCTTTTGTGGCCTACTGGTCTAACTTGTTTTTGGATCCACGGAACCTGCAATGTATCACAAATCTTTTACAGTTGAGCCTGAACTGTATCATCATTTCACAGTGGTATATCGCTCCTGAAGATTGTATGAGTCTTCTGTCCTGGATGCTCAAAGGCCACTGAGACCAAGCGAACACTGCAAAAAATATCTGTTATTTACTGAGTCTCGTTAGTTTTATAGGAACGCCGATTTGCTCATCTGACTTGTTTCCCAGAAAATAAACTGAAGTCAATCTGGAATCAGATTACACCTGTTGATGAACTGACTGAACTGTTAATCTGCCATATTTTGCATGGATACAAAGTTGTGACATTTCCAAAGGGGGGAAATGTGATTGCCTCAGAGAAAAAAAAACATTTTATGTCACCTTTGCTGTAACATAAATTTCTCGTTTGTCTCAGGAAACTAGGATTGAAGGCCGGCATGAGTATGAATAGATATTTTTTGCAGCGCAGGCCAATGTGGAGGAATGCCTGCTGCGCTATTCCCTCCCTCTCTGTGACGCGCAGAGGGGGACCAGAGGAACAAGCCCTCTGTGAGACAGAAAGGAGAGGGAAGACACAGAAACGGATAAAGGGGGAGAGAGGGAAATATTGCAGTGAGGTGGAGAGACGTGCCAGTAATCAAGATTTTGGATGAGGGCGCACGTCTTGGAGAACACATGGGAATGCTCCGGATCAATTACGCAGCGTCACGGAGCCGCCGTGAGAGAAGAGGGGCTCCCTGAGGTGCTGCTGCTGCTGCTGCCTGGTCTGCCCCGTCTTGCCCTGAATGAGCTGGGACACTGAATTTTGTGCGGGACAAAGTCAAAGTTCAGACGGATATACGACTCGCAGAAACACGGGACATTTCGCCAAGATGCAGGGTCTCAGTTCCCGGGCTCACGCGTTTTCGGTTGAGGCGCTGGTCGGGAAACCCTGCAAGAGGATGAAAGTGTCGGAGGGACACGAGTCAAGTTCAGCTGCAGACACCGGCATCGATACGAGCATCTTCACCGGTGAGGCAGAGGGACTGCTGGATTTTCAAGAACATGGCATTGCTTTCACATAGGCCTGCACGCATTTTACCACCACTTCGTTTCACAATCAGCAGTTTGCGAGTTATTTTTCTTCATTAAACCTATAATTTATTCATTTATTACATCTTCACAGTTTAACTTGTGTTTTTATTTCATCATTTAAAAAAACAAAATGATCAAATACAATTATTTTCGAGAAAAAAAGGCATTGCAAATATTCTCCGTGTTAGCTGGCTTTTTAAAAATATATATATTATTATTGATATCTACTGCTTCTTCAAATCAAGTTGTAAATGATTAATTTTGGAAAACAAAATGTTAAATTTTTGCATATGTATTACTAGGCTTATTTTCTCATCCTAGTCTTTGCTCCTTTGTAGGCCCGAACGAATATCCAGTCAGCCAGACGAAGAAAGCAGGTTCAACAGCGAGGAGAACAGAGGACACTTCCTGTGACCTGGACAGACATACTGTCAGATCAAGGACCGAAGAGGCTGACCCCAGCGGGGAAGAGAACAAGTCGAAAGAGAACGACTGCCGCCCGGACAGAGAGGTCCGAGTAGACTTGCAGGGCTCCGAGCTGTGGAAGAGATTCTACGAGATCGGTACCGAGATGATCATCACCAAAGCTGGCAGGTACAAAATGTGGATTAGAAAAGCCGATTTTACAGTGGGCTGTAGCAGTTACGGATAAGGTTAGGCTATCTGTTGCAAACCCAGCCTTTAGGTGCCCTTCACCGACTTTATGCATTGTTTCTTTCAAAGACTTAAAATTACAGGAACAATAATTTGACAGGCAACTACTGGGCCAGTTCATAATAAAATACTTTAGTTGGTGTAAACACACTTCAGCTACAACGAAACAAACAATTGGTTTGGGTCCTATACATTTAAATAAAAGATGAACATGATAAACAAAAACTTTACAAAAGTGAGTTTAATCACATAGATAAAAAGATCAGAGTCCTTACTCTGCACCCAGGGCCTCACAGTCTCTCCTGTTCATCCATATCCATTCAGCCATTAGCTCAATCTATAACCGCTGTAGCGGGCCTTTCGTATTCAATCCGTCATAATAACATCTTATATTTTCCTTGTTCGAGAGTCTGTTATAAATAAAATACAAGCTGGAGTGGTCAGTGTCAGCGATATCATTGATGATGTGATATTTACATGAACCGTTTCGTTTTCACAGGTGTAGACTATCAGTTTTGAAACGGCTCTGAACGCGCCGCAGCCAATCAGAAGTGAGCTGCAGAACTGGCAGTTTTACACTTTCAAATGAGCTGATCTGGGAAGATACATAAAATATAGACTTTAGATCAGAAAATACTTAGTCAAATACTTATAGGCCTATATATTATATATATCGGATTGACTCAACGTATAGAAATATAGACTGATTAGAATTTCATGGACATTGATGATATTTTGGAATTTATAAAGAAATTTTGTGCATTACATATTCTATGAGGTAGATTTCTAGGTTTTGTTGAAAGTCACTGAAACTTATTACGTTTTGCAGATCTGAATAAAACTCTATTCTCCAGACAAACTTCAAAAGAAAACGTGTTTTAAATGACCCAGTCACATAATGTTTGAGACATTGATAGCCTATTATTGTTCCATTTAATTAACTTTATCTTTCAGTTTCAAAGAAACTAATGTCTGGTCTACTAGGTAGCCATGTGCGTCTTCTTTTGTTTTTCGACCCAGAAATGAGTTACTGGGACATACTTGCTGTATTCTATGTTCCGTTTATTCAATTACAGAGAAAACACGCTATAAATCTCGGCAGTGAAGATGCCCTCAAGGAACTACGCTGCCGCAGGCAGAAAAGTTCTTCCTGATCTCTTTCTGTGTGGTTTTATGATGTAAAATCCATACTATATGAACAAACTTCCACCCATTTTAAGAAATTATTATAGCAGATTATAGCCTATTAAAAGGGACTCAAGCGTGAGTCATTTCCAATTTCTGATGATTTTTTTCTTTTCTCACCTCTCATCAGGAGAATGTTTCCCTCTGTGCGCGTCAAAGTCCGCAATCTGGACCCGTGCCACCAGTATTACATCGCAATGGACGTCATGCCCGTGGACTCAAAGCGCTACAGGTGTGTGTATGTGTTAAAATAAAATAATTAAACCCCCCTATTTACCTATTAATTTATTTACTGTATAAATAAATGTATATTCTCCCGCAGGTATGTGTACCACAGCTCGCAGTGGATGGTGGCTGGAAACACGGACCACTCCTGCATCTCACCCAGGCTCTACGTGCACCCCGACTCGCCGTGCGCAGGAGAGACGTGGATGCGTCAGGTCATCAGCTTTGACCGCGTCAAACTCACCAACAACGAGATGGACGACAAGGGACATGTAGGTAACCCATCTGAGCACAAGCGGCTTCCTCTTTCTGTCTGTCTAGGTAACAATACAAAGTGGTTATGTGTATTGAACCATGTAGTCCAGATACTTCTTTAGGAAGTATGTATTTTAGGGATAAAGGAAGTGGAAATCCTTCTCAGCTCCTGCACTTCCTGCAAAGGTTCAGTGATGTACAGATGTGGTGACTCCAGGCTGCAGGAGGCTTTTCACTTGATCCTCATGTTTATAAAATCAGTCTGGAATTACTGCTTATGCAGGATTCATTATTCTGGTACATGATGACGGAATGTAGAAACTGTGTACAAAAGAGTGCTAAGGGTGCAGATTTCAAGCTATAATTTCCTTAATTTTGTGTATTATTAACAGTGTGTTTGCACAACTTGGTTCTCTAAAACAGCCTCATAATCCCTGATGTTGTTGTGGTCATTTCACCACACTGTAGGGCCTCTGTTTACCTCTGTTATTTGTTAGTTTGGTTTAAACACTAATGAAGAAGCCTTGAATGTTGTACCTTTTTTGAAGCTGACACATAATGGTGTTTGGCATTAAATTTGTCAGCACAGCTGCTTTGTGTTGTTTAGAAAAAAATATCTGTTTTCTATTGTCAAACCTTATATACATTACATTACCATATATCTTTTTTTAAAAAGATTTTCGGTTTCTGCCATAACAGGTAAAAAGGAAAAATCCAAAGCAGAACAAACTGTTCATTTAAATATATTTTACATTGTAATTCACAAATTACTACTACTATGCTATGGGTGTATAATACTACTACCAAATATGCAAAATTAAACAAATAATAACACAACACAAAAGCTACACTATAAGCAGCAAAATAAAATTTGGGGAAATCAGTTTTACTGATGGTTGTACTACTTCCATTCCTTTTAAAGATGTAAATTTGCATGAAAATGTAATGGTATTTGATGTTTTGTTAGTTAAATAGCACATTTATCTATAAATCTATTCGTTTTTATGTACATAACATAATATGTAATATATTACATACTAATACTAATACACTTATTAGTGCACTAATTTGTGTAACTGAAGCAATTTGCAGTCAGAACAAGCTGTTTTTAAATGGGAAAATGATTCGGAACATTTTTATCACTATCCACAAACTACTGGACAACTAACTGTATACTGTGGAGCTGAAACAATTAGTGGATTCATCAATTAATTAATGGACAGAAAAATTTTGAGAACAAATTATGAAAACAAATTTTCATAGAGCGTTAAATATTGTTTAATTTTTCAAGCAAAAATGCCAAACGTTCTCTGATTGCAATTTCTCAACTACGAGGATTCGCTGCTTCTCTATCTCTTATCTGAAATTAAATAAGAAAAATTGGGGTTTGGACAAAATAAGTAATTTGATGACGTCACCTTTAGGAAATTATGATGGCTAACTGAAAAAAATATCTTCAGACGAATTGATAAACCTTAGATGGAGCCCTATATGTCTGTTCCTGTAGTTCCCATTAAAGATAATGATATAGCTGAGGTTCAGCATGTACAATTTAAAATATCCTCTTCATCTCTTCACCCAGATTATCCTTCAGTCGATGCATAAATACAAGCCACGTGTGCACATCATCCGGCACGACCCTCGGATGGATTTGTCACAGATCCAGTCGCTGCCTGCTGAAGGAGTGCACAGCTTCTCCTTCCCAGAAACAGAGTTCACCACAGTCACAGCCTATCAGAATCAACAGGTATCACTGAAACTTTAACTGATCCTGAAAAACACAAAAAAAAATTGAAACATGATCACAAACAAAGGATTTGAGCGATGGGTTTAGAGACTACTGCATTTTATGAAACACAGTACAATAAATTCAGCATGTTTAGTTATTTGCAGTTTTTAAACAACTGAATTGTTCCTGTTACACAATACTGTAGGGAGCCGCAGCATCTCTGATGTTACGTATGCATGTATTTTCAATGTCTGTGCACACTCTGATTGTAATATCCCTCAATAATCAATCAACAGCCCAAAAATTCATACTCAAAAAAGGGCATGAGGCCCACTTCTCTGTACTATCAGCTCAATTGCAGTGTCCTGATTTTCTACTGTGCCAGTTGCTCAGAGTGTGTGTTCCTGTGCAGGGAAGTTGACCCCACTGTTGGCTACCATTCCTCCTGTAACAGAGCCGTCCGCAGGGACTGCCAGCTCTTTTTCATCAGGGCTGATTTTACGATCAGCGAATGTATTATTACAGAAACTCAGTAACGAGCTGCGACTGGGCCGACTGCTGGAGTCCACAGCTCATTAAAGCACCAAATAAAACCGTATGACCTCCGAGAACCCTGTTTGACATGGCTGAGCGCCCTGGGTGCTGCCGGGAGATGCAGTCTGCCAAGGGAGAGCTCTGCCACTCTGCATGCTGTTGTAAAGCTGAGCTCATTGTTAGCTTAACACATCAGCGGTTGACGCGTCCACTCTAACCCATGTCTGTTCCTCTCTCCGGGGAAAGATCACGAAACTGAAGATCGACAGGAACCCATTCGCCAAGGGCTTCAGAGATCCCGGAAGGAATAGGTACAGAAAACCTCACCAAACATCAAAACTTGTTTTAGCCCAGAAAACACTCTGGTAAAGGACCCCAGAGGGATTTAAGCTGACATTTGACACCACATAAAACCATCAAATGAAGTTGAACTGTGTAGTGCAGAATTTCACACCTCTCAGAACAAATATTTAAATACCTGAAATAACATTTTTCACTGCTTTTACAGTATATATGTATGTGTGTGTGTGTGTGTGTAGAGGAGTGTTGGATGGCTTGTTGGAGTCATATCCCTGGAGAGGCCCTCTCAGCTTGGACTTCAAGCCATTCACCATACAGCTCCAAGGTACTGTGCTGCAGCTCTTATTTCTTCTCTGCTCCAAGCTGTTTTTGTCTTTGTAATTTGAGTTTCTGACGTCTTTTTTTTCTTTCTTCGACAGGGAGCTCAGGGTCACCGACCAGCAGCGTGAAGAGCCTCCTCCCGCTCTCCTCTTCTTCAGCCCTTCATCCGTTCTCCGTCTCTACGCTCTCCTTCCCGGACGCCACTCTCCACACCCTCGCTCTTCCTCTCTATGGCAAGGCCTCCACCGTCTCCACACTGCCCAGCAGA
This sequence comes from Micropterus salmoides, assembly GCF_014851395.1. Lineage (NCBI taxonomy): Eukaryota > Metazoa > Chordata > Actinopteri > Centrarchiformes > Centrarchidae > Micropterus > Micropterus salmoides. The sequence continues at coordinate 10,756,457 of NW_024044237.1, forward strand.
GCCTTCTCCTCCCATGGAGCAGACAGACTGAGAGGGCTGCCCCCGCTGTCCCCGCTAACAGACCTCCCGCTCCTCTCGGCAAAGAAACCTCCCCACTATAGGGACCCGTGTCTTCACGGGTCTCCGGGGAGCTCCCCGTGCCTCTTCCCCCTCCACAGCCCCTTCAGCCCTCAGGGGCCTTCTCTCCTCCCTCATCTCTCAGACACTGCGGGCCCCTACTGTCTTTACCGCTACAGCTTCCCCCTGAACCCCCAACTCACAGCTATTTCCCGGCACGCCAAACTAGCCGAAGACACCACAGACTGTCTGCTGCGCCAGTCTCCGTGGCACCCAACCACCAACCACTGCCTCTGACAGCTGGACCGCACTATTAGGCTCCGGCCCATTGAGTGTAACAAGCCAAAGCTTATTGCAAGAAAACAGAGAGGGCTGATTCTCTATTCAACCAAGACTCAAAGGAGCAATAAAGACAGAACTGTGGCTGTTGGGACTTTTTTTCTTTTAAAAAACTGTTTTGTACACTGTGTTGGATTTACCGGCACAGAAATGGATCCTCTTCACTGTGCAACCTCAACTAGAACCAAAAACACTAACAGTGGAGTGAACAGAAATGTAGGCAGGTTGTAGATTTTTATTTGGTCAGAAGGCACAGTTTCTTTACCGCAGGGCAGAACCTCTTTTTCCTGCCAACAACTTCACTTTCTGTATTGGTGTTACCAAAGAGCATCAGCAATAGGACCTGAGGTATGTAATATAAATATTAATGAACATGACTGTTAAACTGACCATAAGTGCCCATTAAAATATTTTTTTTCACATTATTGTTCAGGTCATGTACCAGCATTCAAAATGTTCTTTTCCCCTACATACAGTGTGCATAAACAAAAGGAAACACTGTTTCCAAGTTTTTTCAGTTGTCTTCACATGAGCATACAGTGTATTTCAAAGTCAAACAGAAACACAAATGTTCTATTGTGCAACAGGTTGTGATTTTGAATGAGAAATGAAACAAAAGCGTGTTTTGTGTTTTTCAAGCTCTAAACTCAGCTCAATCTCAGTGTCAGGCTTGGTCACCCCTGACTAATAACACAAGCTCATCAGGTCTCTGTGGTTTTAGGGGAAGAACAACAGCGGCCAGGATTCAGCCGGCCAGTTTCCATTCCTGTACTTTATTACCAATAACTGGACTAATCAGAGACGCACGGGGTGAAAGGGTTATTCTATACAAGCTTTCATTAGGCACAATCCACAATAAGGTAATAAGGCTCCTTTCCCTCTAAAATGTGCTAAAGCGGCCCTGTCATCTTTATTGTAGTCATTGTGGTAACATTGTTCCAGGATCAACAGTAAATCATAGTGCTGTGTGAAGACTTGTGGAAGGTATTGAGAAAACTGAATTCTAGTGTGCTGAATGAAAACTTGTGGGCTGTGTTTTTCGTCCATACCAAAGGGGGTACGCCCGTTCAGCCGCTGATGTGATAATTCCTGCCTTTAGCTCAGACTCAAAACCCTGCACCTTCCCTCCCTCCCTCCCTCTAAGCAGAGCTAGGAACAGCGGTTTAGGCAAAGCGGGGGAAATGGCCTGTTTCCCGACTAACGGTCATAACCAAACAGCAATTTACTTGTCATGGCCAAGCAAGGCAGTGAGCTAATGCGCGCTGGACGTGGAAATAGCAGGAAGAAGTTAATTGAGGAACTCAGGCAGGGGATGGCCCCGGTTTCAACGTGCCGTCAGGTGTGCTGCTATCAAACAGCGTGCCCTTTGTCTGCAGACAGACATAATCGCTGGTGCTGGTTATTTGATACAGTCTGTCATTTCCATGTTTGGATTTGCAGGACAATCATTTTAAACTTCCAACTAATTCCTGATCTTTCAATTAGACAAATTGCTTTCATACCAGGAAAGCTGAGGTCTGCACCTGTCACTCTCCAATAGAGTAATACACATTGCATAGAATAAGACAAGAGCACCTATATGTTTTAATACCATATGCTATAGTACAAGTGGAAAAAATAGAAAATTTTTCTTTCTTGTTGAGAGTCAAATGAGAAGATTGATATCACTCATATCTGTACTCAAAATGTAACACAGCCTGAAGCTGGTTATCTTAAAGCTGGGGTATAATATATATAATATAATCAAATGCTCTGATAAAAGACAGAAAATAGTCTGTGGCTGTCGCAGAACTGTAATAAGCACGTCCAATCATTTTACTTATCAAAACTTCACTTTTGTTTAAAACTTGTAAGACCCAAAAGTTGGTTGAAAACCACAGTTTGACTGAACCATTTGCTGATGATTTACCAAGCTGTTCGTCCCCCCTCATTGTTAATTTGCTTAATAACGTGTCAACATAATCCTCTTGAAGGTGGTGCTGGAATAATATGGAAACTGGGCTGATTCGACTTTGTAATAACACAAGGAGGGAAGTTACTGCGCTGTTCTGGAGTGATTGACAGGCAGTAAAGGGATAGAAATTTGACCCTGAAGTCATTTGTTTCCATTCATGTGAAATGGCATCCTGCACTGGAGAGAAGCTCGACAGAGTAGGGAAGTGTAAACATACTCTGCCTTCATTAGATTAACATACACGGCACACACACACACACACACACACACACACAGCGCACACATACGTCAGTTATCTCCTAAGGATAACTCCCATACACTCGCTCTCAAGCGCTCAAATGTACACACACCTACACACAGTCCTTTGCCCAGTGAGCCTTGTGCCCTCCAGCCTCGCTCATATTTGGCTCAGTGAGTCTCTTGTGAAGGCTTATACTGGACGCTATTTTCTCTGCAAACTCAATAAAAGCTGGTTATTTATCAGGTCAGATTATGGGACGTGACTGAGCTCAGCTGTAAAGTTGAAAGTGAAACCAGCTGTGGGTGAAATTGAATTACACTGAGTGAGTAATGTGAAAAACAAGGGCAGTTTAACAGTTATTAAGTGCTCTTCCAGTGCCCTATCAACCAGGGAAACTACATTTTGCCTCCCGGATAGTGGAATTCCACTCCTCTCCTCTCGCCCCACCGCTGTGTCCTTTTTTATCACAAAGACGTCCTCTGTTGCTGGAAAGAGCAACAAGTTAGTTTTAAAATATGGACCTCTAAGATCCTGTTGTGATCAGAAATCCTGCAGCATTAGATCACAGGAGTGCTGACAGAACCAGGCGGCTACGTGGATTTGCATGTTCCTCTGTTTGTGTGTGTGTGCATAGTGCTTGCAGTATGGCCACAAGTGTGTGTGTAGACACGGGTCACTAGGGCATTACATAGGCATGTGCTCCCTGGCAGGCCCCTGTCTTACAGGAGCAGAGGTTAGATGAGTGCAGGACAAACCGCTTTAACATGTGGACTGGCACCTGGCCTGCAAGTTTGTGTGTGTGTGTTCTGGGGTTTCCTCTGAGTGCTCCATCTGGGCGTCACACTCATGCCATTATCAGAGAAAGTGTTAATGACCCAAACAGCTCTTGAACTTTCCTTCACACCTCTCTGTTTTCACCATACACTCATTTCTGTAAAGTGAACACTTTACAGACATGTCTCTGATGGGTATAATAGTTTCAAAACAAAGCATTGCTGTGCTACAGTGGTGGAAAGTAGCTATGTAATTAAGAACAGTTTGGAGGTTTTTCAATACTATGATACTTTATACTTCTATCATTTCGGAGGGAAATATTGCATTATTTTTACTTTGCTACATTCAACAGTATTACTGTAGTATCAATCAATCAAAATTTATTCATAGAGCACTTTAAAAATCCAAAGTGGACACAAAGTGCTGTACAGTAAAACAATAAATGAATACAACCAAAACAAGAAATGTCAATTTCAGTTATCAAAGGCCAGGGAAAAGAGGTGGGTTTTAAGAAGAGACAGTGAAGATGCCCGTCTAATGTGCAGAGGTAGATCGTTTAAGATTAAACCACCCAAAAGTATATAAAGTAGTTACAATGATATCCATTTCAAGTACAATATGAAAGTACTTCTTAATGTTAATGCATCAAAAATAATGATCCAATAACATAATAATATAACACTGACTCGGGGCATTCTGCAAGAGAACTTTAACATCAGCTTTCCATCATCAAAAAGAACTACTCTTGTTTTCAGCTGTGTGACAATGCATTTTTTAGATAATCCAATGGGTTTTTAAATTGTGTATTTCGCTTAAGAAGCAGGGGAATTTTCAACAGCTACAGCTAAATACAGCTATAGTTACTTTGCAGATTAAGATTTTAAAACACCTGTAGAACATAAAAAATCTGATGCATTGTTATACACTAAATATAACTACCTAACATTGAAAAAAATATATCAAATTAGCTCCACTTCGACCAGCTACAAGATTAAAATGATATTTATATGGTGACACATCTGTAGTAATAATTAGTTCTGGGTATTTTTTTTGCCGATAAAGTATTTTACATGATGGTATTGCTTTTACTTGATTAAAGGATTACTTCTCTGCCATACTAGCCTGAACATTTAGTGCTGAATATATGTGTAATTTTGCCACCTAAATTTAACTCTCACAGTCACATGAATGATCATGTTTCACCAGGTCCTCTTAACGCAGTTCAATTGCTTTACCCGTTCTTGTCCAGCCAATTGTTTTGTCATCAGTGGAGCTGTGTGTCTGACTGCAGGGTGGCTGGAAGAGGGCTGTCAGCACTCAGCTCATGACCAACAAACACAACGCACACTCTGACCCTGGCTGTCCATCACATGGGGCCATCCCTCCCCTTAAAAAACAGAGTGTGTGTGTGTTAATTCCCTTCCCCTGTCCTGAGGGGGATTCTACAGGTGCATGTGTGTGTGTGTGTATGTGTGAGAGAGAGAGAGAGGCACTCTCTGGCAGTGTTTTTATTTAGGACCAATAATTCAACCCTTTTGGAACAAGAGATGTGAGATATTCTTTTTCTCTTTGCCCCTATCTCTGACATAGGGATAGATCGTTCTTACCTCTTTTTGCTTCCTGTGTATGACAGATTATCACTCCTGGGACAGATATGGCAGAGAGAGAGGAAAATAAGGAAAGAGATTGAGAGTGATTGAGTGAGAATGATGCTCCGTGGCTGATGGATCGGATGGATCGGATGGCAGATGAGGGGCTGGGGTGAGGCTACGGGGTGGAGAGTAAAGAGTGATTTAACGCTGGCCTGTACTCTCCTCTCCTCTCATCCCTGCCCTGCTTCTTTCATGTCTCAACCCAGGGTCGACCCGCCTGCTGCCCCAGATGGTGCTGTCTGTCTGGGCTGCCCTCTACAGGATGCGCTCCCCTTACCCCCCCCAACTACAGACCTATACTCGCTTAATTGATTTCAGGGGGGAAAGCCTTCTTTCTCTTCTGTTTCACACACACACACACACACACACACACACACACACACACACACGTAGACAGACAGTTTGCCAACAGCTAGTGCCCCCTGTGCACACACACATACACGCGGCTGGCGCTGTGCGCTGTCAACGCTAATTCAATTTGAGACGCGGGAGTGTGACTAACAGCAGACCTGCAGAGTGGTTTACCATATGCACCACACACACACACACCCCGAACAGTCATATCCACTGGTATAATAATAATGTAATTCCAGAAGTACAAATCCTATTAATAGATCTCCTCTCTTCCTGTTTCATTATCAGGAGGCAGTCATCTTGTCAACAACTACAGAGTACGACCTTATTAACCCCTTCTACTTCACTGCCTAACCCAAAATCAACTTAAACAACTAGCAAAGTGGGACACATTTTAGTTAAAGAGTGTTAAATCTGAAACACCTACGTGAAATTTTGTAGGCCAAGAGAGTAAATACAACCACAAATGATTTAACTATTATTTTATCATTTAAATAGCATTTCGGCACACACTTTCCCCCCAAAGAAAAATAGAACATGAAATCACATGTTAAAGATTACATTTACATTAAAGACTCCATTGTTTTGAAGTAGCACACTCACAGGAAATATGTAGACGCATGCAAGATATATAAACAAGACTAAACGTCTACAGCCCTGCTGGCAGCTCCGTGAGGCTGTACTTCGGCACAGTGGTGCTTTGAGCAGCATGCTCACATGCACGCAACAATGCTAGTTCGATGTTACAGCGTATATACCCTGTGCGCTTACTGTCTTAGTTTAGTGTATAAGCCCGCGAACATTTTAACTACTACAGTAAATATATATTGTATAATGTATATAGCCTATATATTTACATTTTTGACCTGATAATGGCAGTAGATGAAACATAAAAGGATCACCAAAGTTATTCGGGTTCATTCTGGGGGAACATGAATCTTTGTCTGAACCAACCTTGCGACAATCCATCCGATAGTTATCAAAACAACTCTTTTTAGCTGCACTGCTAGCTTGCCTAAAAAGATCACTCCAGAGAGCCAAACCAGAAAAAGAAGAAAAGGCATAAAGTGTGTTTACAGTTGTGAAACACGTGGGGTAAATGAGAACTCTTTATTTGTTTGATTTAGCCTTAGGCGGCAGTTGCCTATGTGAGGTGATGAACTTTAATGTAATAATGAAGCGTGGCACACATTCCGTACTGCATTCACGTGTGTAGACACAAAGACAGCCTCAATAAAGAGTAAAAGAGTACAAGGCTGCATATAGGCTACATGTTCACGGGTTGTTTGACTGTAAGAGATATCAGGGTGGGTGAAGGGGTGAGGTGAAATCTTAATGAAGCGTGCTCTGCAGAGCAGGATGGATAGGGCCAGGTGTATCAGCACGTGTGTGTGTGTGTGTGTGTGATTAAAAGCAGAGTTAACACATCTGACAGGAAGCAATGGTCAAGAGGTGAGTGGAAACTGGGGAGAGCCTTGGTTTGCATCGATTAGACACACACTTATCAGCAGCGGCAGATGGAGACTGGGGAAAGCCCTGGGCAGCAGCGATTGGTCACACATGCCCGTCGATATCTGAGTAGAACCAATCAGCCCGGCTTCCTGTGTTTGACCTGACCCTTCACACATTGTAATAGAATATTTCAAATGGGAGGCTAAGGAGGAGAAGGGGACAAGGAGAGGAAAAGAGGAGCCTGTCCGACCTCATTCCATGAAACTTTTCCACCTTAAATACATCACGAGTATCTTTACTGTGATGATACTTGTAACAAAAGCAAAAGAACTGTTACCACAAAACAGTTTTAAAGGTATACAAGGTATACAACAAAGAATATAAACAACAAAACAAGCAATATACACATATTCTTGTTAAATATTATAAGTTCTATAAATACAATTCTTATTCTTATAAAGTGAAACCTATAATTAGTATATTGCAGGTCAGTCTTTTCTAAAAGAAATCTTGATAATTTCTAACAAAGCTTCCTGAACAACTACTCCATTTAAACACAAGTATGTGCCGACCAAAAGTCCAAAACGCAGGAGACATAACATAAATAAAAGCTGCAAATGATCTGATATGAGAAGCTGGAACCAGCAAATGTTTTTCTTGAATTTTTTAATCATGCTTTAATAAAATACTGAAAGGTTAATCTGTTATCAAAACAGTTGTCAATGACTTTCCTGTCAATCAACTTATTGATTTATTGATTCAGCTAGAAACTGCACATACATGGTCATTCATTATTAGAAACATTATTCTTAGTAGTATATTATAGTGTTACGTATAATATAAACAATGTTTAAATTATCTCTCTCTCTCTCTCTCTATACAGATAGATATATTTTCCATGTCCAGCTGACCTGCTGTGAGTCGTGACCAAAAGACTCGCCAATCCTTGTGAACACTAGGTAGTTGTGTCAAGAAAACCTGTTTTTTAAAAATCAATCAGAAATTTCAGAAATGTAAAATAGTGCTTTTAATTTTATTCTCAAGATAAAGAACTAAGCTTTAGCAACATGTGTCTTCTCCTGCTGAGTCCCAGCTCAGGCCTGTCTGGACATACAGTTTCATATCCTGTGTGTGAATCATACTGTAGTCTAACCAATCCCCCTTTTTTTAATTAGAGCTTTTTCACCAAGCTAGCGCATGTGGCTCTGAGCAGCTCACCCCCCTGTGCAGAAACCGACAGGTCGGCCACGGGGACAAGACCACCGGCCCACCGGATCCCTGCCTGTCAGCAAGTACCACTCCTCTAGGAGTGGGGAAGAAAGCCACTAGATATCAACACCTGACACACAGACATGTACAAACACAGGTTTCCCCCAGAGCAGTGTGCATGCAGGATCTGGCTTCAGCACATCTGGAAGAAGCATCCCTGCACATATGTTGAGATGCACAAAGCGGAGAGAAAAAAAAATAGGCCATGAAAGACTGGTCATGTCTTTAATCATACTTAAAGACATGACCAGTGCAGGTTAAAAATAAATTTTAAAACAAAACTCACCAAATAGATTTTGTGGCTCTGACAGCAGAGGGACATGGCATTTTAATTTCAGGTGATTAACTCCTGGCAGAAATGACTGACAGCTGTTGGATCACTGGGGCCAGTGTTTTTTTGGATAACTATAACAACTGAGGACTCGAAGTAGTATGTGCATAACAGGCAAAATAGAGACTTGTGTCAGTCTGGGGGCACTGATGATGATTGTGAATGTAGTTAAGTGTGTGCTGATGATGATTAGGAAGGACACAGAAAGGGTCAGAGGTGGCTGAGTGTCACTCTGGAAGACTCCCATCAGCTACGGGGGTTGCGGGTGTGTTCATGTATAGATATTTGTGTGTGTTTGGACAGCACCTGTAATGGCTCCCAGCTGAGTCTACCCCTGGGATATGGGGTGCGTGTGTGTGTGTGTATGTAATGAGGCACTGGCATGCGAGCGGCAGAAGGCCGCTTCCTCTACAGGTGACACCTTTGACCTCTCATCTGTTCCCTGTTGGAGGAGAGAAACGGGAGGGGTCAAATGGAAAAAAGGAGGGACAGAGGAGCATGCAGGGATGCATACTTTGCCCATAACACAGCAATAAACTGACAAGAATGTGACAAGTCAAATGTTATACTCTTTTAATGACCACGTCTTTGCATGTAAGTGAGTGGTGAGCCAGTGGTTACCGCTACATGCAGAAAATCAGTAATATTCCAGCTTTCTCCAAAGCAAACATTAACAATGAGCCCTCTTTTGGATTAAAATATAACAAAATTAAACAAGTTTATGGTTCAGCACTACAGCCAAAATTTCAGAGCAAAACAGAAACAGACAAGGCAACAATCTAGAGGTCCCCACATCCTCAGACATGCAGGTCAGACAAAATGGTTAGAAGCATGCTCTTCTCCATACCAAGTCAGTCAGTAAATAAATACATACGCACACAAATAAATAAATAAATAAAAAATTGCATTTTATACACAGTGTGCAACCAGTTTGGAATAGGGTATTAGTTATAAAGCGTTAAACAATTGTTTTCTTCTCAACAATTAGCGCATAAATTTCTATTGAAGAATATATCCAATTTGTACCACCTTAAAAAAAAAAAAAAAAACACACACCACATACCAGCACAGCAGTGTCCTATTGCTGAGCTAATAATCAGAATCCATGTTAAATATGAGTGTGCAAATGAACATAATTGTGGAAGGACTGTATGGTATGCAGTTAATACCAGGACTGTAAGTATCCTGGGTCCCCCCCCCCATCTCCGTCCTCTTCTGCGTTTAGACAGCTCCTTTTATTTCTCACAAAAGTACAAACCTGGAACACAGACGAGGGCACAGAGCTTGCAGGCACATGGCACCTTCTTTGTTTATTCTCCAATGTTTCACTCCCTGCTCTTCTCCCTCCTCCTGATCTTGTAATTTTCTACATCATTATGACACCTGTTCTCGCAGTCTGGACAGCCTCTGGGAGAGCTCATCCTGATAACACAAAACAGTTAAAATCGTAAAGGGGACATCTACACAAAGATAAACTTGTATTGGTCTTACAAACGCCAGCAGTCCAACATTTTGAGACAAATATTTTCATCTCAAATTCAATCACTTTTAAAACCTAAAATATCTGTTTTATTATTGCATTAGTGGCTATAAACTCATTAATATAATTCTAGGTTTAGACAGTGCCTCGAGTCAGAAAAAGTGATACTTCTCAGAGTATCACTCAACCCTTGTAGGCGTGGAAAGTGAAGGCATAAAGTTTCTAGTTATGTCCCTAACAAACAGCGGCTGCGGTCAGCTTGAATTATGTTTGTTACAGTGGATTCCACTGGTGAGTTGTCATAATGGAAAACGTCTTTAGGAACAACTCTTCCTGCCACGTAATCCACCTTCCCGCTGTCGATCTGTATGATCACAATGTTCCAAAGAGTCATTGTTTAAAAAAGGCTCCAGTGTCAAACTAACACTCTCCATGAGGTTGTTAGCTCCACCAGAGGCCATGTGTTTTAGCCATTCTTGGTGAAACATGTTGAGCAGCGTGTATTAGGCTGCAGGAGTGCTTTCAGCTCCTTCCTGCGGATATTTTAACATTTTTGTTCATTGTCAAAACTTGTTCATTGTCAAAACTTGTCAGTGTTCAAACCTCCGTACTGTACATAATTCAAGTGAGTGCTCCAGTGGAGAATCACTTTGCATTTCCATTTGGGTGACACTAGCCCATGTGTGCAGATGAGACTGCCAAAGACACTGAAGATAATGTGTGAATTCTGTTTCTGGGATGCAAAACACCAAAAATAGCGACGACATAATGATAAGAGTGGAAGCGTTACCTGCTCAGTCGACGCCACAGATGAAGCCAGTGAGGAAGTCTGGCCTGCAGGAAGCTCCAGGTTAAGATCCAACCTATAAAAAAGGGAAAATACACAGGAAAGGTTTAACCATAATTTCTCCTTGGCTGCTTAGCTCTTACAGAAATTTAAAAAATGGGGGTTATTAAAGTCATTCTGATGTCACATCACATATTTTTGGAATAAATCTTGATGGGCTTTTTGTATTACAAGGAAGCCTAATTCCTAGATTTGAATATGAACATCATTTAAATAAAGTATAAACAGTTAATTATGTTTTCAAATTGTTTGGAGATATGGGCCATACTCACCCTGCTTCATCAGCCATCTTATGTAAAAGCAGATCCACTTCATTCTAAGGACCAAGCAAACAGTAATTTCAAAAATATGTGTTTACAGGATTCAGTGTTTGAATTATTACTGGGGTTAAGCCTGCCTTCATAAGTGGCCAAGGGAGCATAGTGCCCCCAGGTTGTAAGAGGACAGTGCTTAGTACCTGAGGTGTAGTCAGAGTAGTTGTGTTGCCCATTGTGTCTTCCATTTGCGCTGTCTGCACATCCAGAGTTTCAAATTGGTTTTCAAACTTGTCCATTAATGCAGAGATCTGTAAAGAGAGATCGATGGGGGAAAAAAATACTTAGAAAATCTTAATGAACATATTTTGTCTCACTTTGTCTATGTGTCTGTCTGCGCTTGTGTTTTTTACCTTCTCCAGATTCATGCTTTTCAGAGTAGCATCCATGGACTTGACCACTCCCGACATGGATTTAGATACCTGGGCAAAAAACATGTTACATAAAGTGTTGAAGCCTCTGTTGTCTTCTCACGTTTTACTGGTCTGATTTGCTGCAATTCAAAACAAGAGTCGGGTATTTGAAATCAGACCGAGAGATGGCTGCTGGGATGGCACTGCTTAGAGTGACATATCCTTTTATTTCCACTAGGTGTCACTTTTACCTTTTAGATCAGACACTTTGCCATGACTACCTCTGCTTCCCTAATATTTCAAGGATTAAGCTAGTTAACCTGACAATAGTTGTCCAAATTATGGTAAAGGGGATTATCATGAATGCTATTGTGTTCATGTTTTATGAAAAGACAGACAGCAGTATTACAACATACAGAGGTGTTTTTCAACAATACCATCTCACACTGTGCTTCCATTTCTATAGACACTAATAAGTTCTATTATATGAAATAATGCCTGTCCTACAGTGAACCTGAATTAAAGCAATTTAAAGAGGCTGTCACTCTCATATGAGCGAGAAGCTAAAAGCCTAAAGTCTGAAGCACATCTAATGACATTATGTAATTGATGGCTTTTTGTTTGCATGTCTGCTAGCCTTTTTTGCTCACTCTCACTCCCTCTGTCTCCTTTGTGTAAACCTTTGGTTCGGTAAATCTTAATGAAAGACTACTTCGGACATTCTACCCTGAAATGGTTACACTCTTCTCAAATAAGATATATAGCCTATACATATGTATGCATGGATGTATGTAGGTCCACATTTATACCAATATAACTACTATCAGGTAAAAGCCATGTAATTTCTACATCTTTATCAGTGAATACAGGGGGTCATTCTTAAGATATCTACCTGCAAGGAGGTGGTTGAGCTAATTTTTCACTACAGCAGACAGTACAAACCCTTTACATTTCCTCTACTTCAAATTATCGGGCAATACTCCGAATAAGAGGTTATCTTGAAAGATGGATGTTTGGCTGCAGCCAAAGGATTAGGTATGTTTTTCCACTGGCTGTCATTGAACTGCTTTACGTAACATCACAAAGCAAGACATGTCTTCTACAAACCACTGGCCAGCAAGCCTGACCTGGTTCATAGTGACAGCAGTCTGGACCCTAGACGCCACAGCATCCACACGTGCACTAATCCTCAAAAAGTTAATGGACTGATGCTTCTGACGGATGGCGTTCTCTGCATGGATCCTGGCTGCCTCCATATTACCCTTCTGGATTGCCTGAGAAACAAAGGAAAGAGGAGTTCATACACAAACATACAGTCCCCTCCAAAAGTATTGTAACGGTAAGGAAAATTCCTTTGTTTTTGTTGTTCACTGAAGACATTTGGGTTTAAGATCTAAAGATGAGTATGAGACAAGAGTTCAGAATTTCAGCTTTTATTTCCTGGTATTCACATCTAGATGTGTGAAACAACTCAGGACATATCACCGTTTGTATTAGACCACAGCATTCTTAGGTGAGCAAAAGTAATGGAATAACAAATCTTAAAGTAAATAACATTTGGTGGTATAACCCTTGCTTGCAATAACTGCCTCAAGCCTGCGACCCATCGACATCACCAAACTGTTGCATTCTTCATTTGTGATGCTATTCCAGGCTTTTACCGCAGCTTCTTTCATTTCTTGTTTGTTTCGGGGGGTTTCTCCCTTCAGTCTCCTCTTAAGGAGGTGAAGTGCAGCTCTGTTGAGTTAAGGTCAGATGATTGACTTGGCCAGTCTAAAACCTTCCACTTTTTCCCCTGATGAAGTCCTTTGTTTTGTTGGCAGTGTTCTTTGGGTCATTGTCCTGCTACATGATAAACTTCCTCCCGATTAGTTTAAATGCATTTCTCCGTACATTGGCAGACAAAATGTTTCTGTCCACTTCTGAACTCATTCTGCTGCTACCATCATCAGTTACATCATCAATAAATATTAATGAGCCTGTTCCAGAAGCAGCCATGCACACCCTGCTGATGAGTGGTTTGTGGTGTGTCCTCTATATTTCTGCTCTCTGAGTCTTCTTCGAACAGTGGATTGTGATACCTTCACCCCTGCACCCTTGGAGGTCGTTGGTGATGTCAGGTACTGATGTTTTGGGAGTTTTCTTCACAGCTCTCACCATATTTCTGTCATCAACTACTGTTGTTTTCCTTGACCGACCTGTTGGACATCTGTTGCTCACTACACCAGTAGTTTCTCTCTTTTTCAGGACATTCCAAATTGTTGTGCTTGCTATGCCCAATGTTTGTCCAACGGCTCTGGTCGATTTTCTTTCTTTTCTCAGCTTGACAATGGCTTGCTTTTCTCCCACAGACAGCTCTCTGATCTTCATGTTGGTTTATCCTCTTTAACAGGAAATGCAGTCTTTATAGGTTTGAACCAAGGATGAAAACTTAGACTAGTCATGCAGAGCTATTTAATTTTTGGACTATCAACCTAAAAGGCAACACCTGGGCAACAAGAAACATCTGTCAGTCACATGTTCCAATAGTTTTGCTCACTTAAAAAATGGGTGGGTTCAAACAAAGGGTGGTATGTCCTGAGTTGTTTAACACATCTAGATGTGAATTCCAGGAAATGAAAGCTGAAATTCTGAACTCTTGTCTCATACTCATCTTTTGATCTTAAACCCAAATGTCTTCAGTGAACAACAAAACCAAAGGAATTTGCCTTACCGTTCCAATACTTTTAGAAGGGACTGTATTACAGACTGTAGCTGCACTAATCACTCAGATTGTCACTGGATACTGGTCTCTATAAAATCCACAACATAACAAGCCAACCTGCTTCACTTTAGCCTTTTCTGCCTTTTCCTCTTTGTCACATTTCTTGGAGTTGCGCTGTAGCTCCTTGGCAGCAAACTTGAGGTTGAACAAGTGTTCTGAATGGCTGGTCAAGGGGTTGATTTTAGTAATGAAACGTTAATAAATTAGAATTATGACACATATACTAAATATAGACTAAAGCACCCAAAGACACTGAGCTAATTCAGTCCAACTCAGTGCAGGTAAGACTAATTGTTTTACCTAGACAAGTAAAAATGTAAATAAAGAGTCATAAATTCAGGTAGGCGAGCTAGCCATGTTAGCCTACTACTGTTTCCCTTCATCACTGAATGACTGGACAGAAGCTTATAAGCTACTGCATAACAGGAGAAGCTAACGTTGCCAAACCCAGCTTACATTTGTCTACTGCTGGTAACTAACTGTAGGCTATCCACCTTTATGCATGTTAGACTTCTCAGGAAAGGATACTCTCCATATTCGACATGATGAAGGCCTCTTTCTGAGACAAACACTCAATCTAGTTATGTACTGACACAAAGTAGCATCCACGCACTCACTTCAGAATTGTTTGTTTTGATTTTTTTCAAGCTAGCGTACATTCGTCACTGTAGCGAGGCGAGAGGCTCCACTTACACGTACTTCCGCATTTGCTTAAAATCAGTTATGCAGTCAAAACGACTGTCTCGTAATTTTCTGAACAGAGGTTTTGTTTTTGTTTTTACTTCAGGAGAGCTTTTGTAATTTATTTAGGTAAGAAAAAAAATTTGTAAACAGATTTTGAAACGTAAAAAATCAGGTGCTCTCACGGACGCATGCGCAGCGCGTTGTTTGTTTTGCAGTACATACTATTCATGAATTTCTCTTCATATCTTATCTGTTTTGTATAATATATCTAACAAATGACTACTTGTGAGAAAGGGTCCATGTGATATATGACATTATCGTTTTTACTGGTCAACTGCATCGATTTGCTGGAACGATGGCTGGACACATAGCCATGAGGCCACCAGACCACCTACTCTCCAGGCTAGACTATGGTGTGTGAACTATCTTGACTTACCTTTATCTTTGAACACGGTCGCTACCTTTCACCGTCGTCACACTGTCACGATTTTACATGGCGTGCTCGCGCCTCCTACGTCACGACTGTTCGAGAAGTGGACTGGCGCGCGTGTCCAAAGCAGACAAGTTCCATCCAGGCTAAAAATAGTTTGTACCCGGTATCGGTAGGTTGTGGTACACGTCTAGTGACGTCAGTTGTGCTTTTTTTTAGTGAAGGAGTAAATTGACCTTTTCTACGGAGTTGTTTGCCTTAACGCTTTCAATCATGTCTCTTCCACGTTATGTCCGATGCATCAAAGAGTAGGTCATCTGTAACCGTGGTTTGTAAAGTTTTGAGAGGATTGTAGTCTGAATTGGTCTGTGAGCTGATGGGGACACAGTCGGGAACATAGGGACTTATTAGGCTGTTGGTGCTGAAGAGATGGAACAGACGGCAATAAAACGCAGCACGAGGAGAAACAGGATCATTGGTTTGTCCGGAGAGAGGAAAAAAAGGTTTCGGTGTGTGCGTTCACCGGCCAGCCGGAGGGGGCTGAGGAGGGGGTTTAACGGCTGGGTCAGGGGGGAGGGAGCAGGATGGATGACTCATACTGTATCCACTGATAGTCTGAATGGACACAGCACTAGATATGAATGTGTGCGTGAGTGAAGAACTGAATGAGAGTTGTTTTAAAATAGCAGGGTCCTCCGAGGTTAGTCTCCCCGAGGTTTGAGCTAGCTGCATAACCCAAACACAGAGGTCCCGGCCACAACCCCAGCACAGCCTAGGGGTAACAGTTGAGGTTACACTGTGATTTCACGCCATTTTAACTCCCCTTTATACCATAAACACAGGAACACAATAAAGTGCTTCTCCATTCAACCGACCTACTTGGGTTATAAGTCTGTGCAGCCCTTCCTTCGGGCAGTAGGCTACACATGTTTTAGCTAAAGGTTCAGTCTCACTGGTCCTGGATTTTGCTCGTATTTTAAACTTTTATTTTTAAGACATGGAGCACACACTTTAATTATATTACACCTGTTAATGTCGCTCGCGCCACCAGCACGACACAACTCCACCACCATTATTGTGACCATAGACTGGTGTACACACACACACACACACACACACACACACACACACACTCCCCCCCAGTCATAACTGAATGACGGCAGGTCGCTATGGAAACTGCGTTACGCTCCGGGCGGCCGGAGGAGAAAACAAGAGCGCGAGGACTCATTCCGGTCTTCATTTCAGCACCACGCGAGCTCCTGGACAGCGCCCGAATGAACTCGCGCACCGATTCTAGCCTCACATGCCTTATAAGAGACAGAGCCGCATCAGTACCAAGTCTAAGCGGAGTGGGTAGGGACTTTAAAAGAAAAACAAGCCCACCTACTAAAGACACATACTCTCCGGACCTGAAGCTCGGTGGATGCGCAGGGTTTCATTCTACTGCCCAGCGAGGAGCCAGTCGCTCCCTCAAATGCACCAGCAACAGGTAAGAAGAGCCTTCAGCTCTGGAAAGTTGGATAATTCAGTCTTGTGTGGCTGCATGGTATCTAATGTGCTTTTAATCCTGGTACTCAGAAGTGCGCCTGCTCTTTATCCTGGCTGACACTCAATTGCGGTTAATTGCCCTCACCTGGTATCTCAGGAGTAAGTAAATGCATGATTAGGTGATTAGAGTGAAGACCAGCAGGGCAGAGTGAAATTCAGCAGGGCGCTGGAGCAGGTCCAGTAGTGATGGGCTGTGAAACTGTTCAGAAGACAAACTATAACCTCCAGTTGGTGGTTATTTGATGGGGAAACAACTCCCATTGTTTTTAGAAAAGTATTGTCAGGGCTAGCAGTAACATTTTAAAGATTTTATACAAAATGTTTGGTCAGTAGATAAAACATTTTGCATTATAACACAACAAACACTGAGTTGCTGATCCACAGTTCATAAAATCATAGCTGTTTAGTTAAATGGAAGAGGAAAAAAAGGAAATTTAGATACATACAAGATCAGTGTATCATTTTAAAAAGTCAGGGACACATAGGGCTACTCTGGCTTTATCTAGTTTTCTATACACAGGACAGACTTTTTTTCTTGTATACTCCTTTATAGTTTTTAAACTAGAGACAGCAACCTAAGTTTACTGAGCGTTATTGTTTGTGTTTGCTTTAGATTTAGTCCAGTATACATGACACCCTCAGATTTGTTGGCTTTTCAGTGGCCATAGATTATGTGCGAGCTGAGCCGATACGCCCGGATGAGTCACTCAAGTTTGCAGAAGAGTGTGAAAGGGGAGGGGGGAGAGACAGGGGCTAGCTGGAAAACAGTCCCGCAGTGCCTCTCTGCCTCCTCAACGCATTGTTTCCTGTATATGATCAGTGTCAACATCTGGAACTGAATTTTCATCGCCTCTGGACGTGCAAATACAATTTTTGCCAAGTTCAGCTTATTAAAACGATGCACAGGCAGATTTCTCATCCACAGCAGTTTTTTAAGGGCTTTGTGTTCTCAGAATCAACTTCTTTGTCTTCTGGTAAGCATACTCAGTTCTTTTTAAATGAGCAGAGAGGCTGCCTTTTGTAGCTTTACAGATGCCCTGGAGTAAAGTACTGTTTGTTGAAATGTGTACTACATGAATTAGAGGATTTCTAAACACTCCATATAATAGATTGTTTGTGGTTGTAACAGACTGCAGCCCTCTGATGTCTGACAAACTGCTACCAGAGAGCATCCCATTACTGCTCATTAGAATCCCAATGTTTACCCTGCTAGTATTGACAAATCATAGCAATCAGTAGCGTTGAGCTGTAGCACTGAGTGACATCTATTGATTAAAGCAAACAGTAGATCATAATGGGCTGCTATGAACCACAGTTGCACACTCAAACATGAGCACTCATCCCCTGAAACACTTTCACATGCACCCACACCCAATCCTATAACAGAGACTCTTCTGACTTGGTTAGGCAAATGTTGTTTGGTTTATTGAAAAATATGTCTAGTTTGTAGAAATTGATTGATGGACTCGATGGATGCAGAGGCTGCGTGCGTTGACTGCCAGAAGGATTACACATGTGAAAAGCCAAACAAAAATAATTGCCTGATATTATATCGCACTTTGTTCCAATTAGTGTTACACTTTACAAAATGTGTTTACAAAAGCTTGTGTGCACTGACATGAATGTGTGTACGGAGTCATTGTTTGTAATGTGTACACATCATGTGCTGCACACGGACACAAAAACAGATGTGTGTCTTTAATTAGTGACGTTGGTGTGATTAATGCAGTCTGCTGGTGATGACTCATTCAGCTTAACCCTTGCTCCTCTGGTAGAAACAATCAATAAACAAAGATTTAGTTGAGTTGTTATTATTATTATTTTACACAATAATTGAGTGCAAGTCAGTTTTTATTGTTATTCTGTGTAATGTTGAAAGAACTTGTTAAAGGGATTTTAACAAGTGTGATTGAAGTCTTGTGGGGTAAATACTGTAATGCGTTTCAGATTCTGTGATTCTAATCAAACACTTCCTCTTAATTTGTTATGATCTGGTTGAGCAGTGGAAGAATATTTATGCAAAGCACATCTATGTGGATCGCGCCATGTGTCCGCTCGTCAACACAGCAGTTACATTAGCATTGTGGAAAAGCTGTCAACCAAGCTGTGACTTGTGGACAGCATACTGGCAGGGAGTGTGCATATGAGTGTGATTGAGTGCTAAGTGTGTGTGAGACAGAGAGAGCGAGAGAGTTAAACACACAGCACATTTTGTTGGGGAGTTGTCAAACTTTTATTGACATCCTCCTTCCCTCCCTTCAGGGCAGCAGTATGTCTGAAACCAAATCCAGTCAGCGGTTCCACAGCCTGAATGCCGAGCAGGTGGAGGTTCTCCACCAGGTTTTGTCAGAAGTGGTTCCAATCCACGGCCGTGGGAACTTTCCCACATTGGAGCTGCGTCCCCGAGATATCATCATAGCTGTGAGGGCCAGGCTGCAGAAGCAGGGAATCACAGTAAGAGATGTGCGTCTGAACGGATCCACGGCATCCCACGTCCTCGTCCGAGACAACGGAACGAGCTACAAGGACCTGGACATCATCTTTGGAGTGGAGTTGCCCAGTCAGGAGGAGTTCCAGGTATGATTACTATACTGCTCGCTTAGGGAAAAGAAGCAGGTCAATGTATAGTGTTGAAGTAATGATATTATTGTATTAACCGTAATTTAACTGTGCAACATTTTACCATAAGGTTGAATCAGTACTGTTTTTTATATATATTTTCACTGCATTATACAGCAAACTAAACCACAAGAGCATCACAATATTCAATTTAATGATAAAAGCAAAATTGCCCTCATATTGCAGTCATTAGTTGTAGCTGTCATGTTGTTGACCTCTTCTCCTCCCAGGTAATCAAAGAGTCTGTGCTGGGCTGCTTGCTGGATTACCTACCTGCTGGGGTCAACAGGGAGCGGATCAGCAGTGCTACAATGAAGGAGGCCTATGTCCAGAAAATGGTCAAGGTCTTCAATGAACACGACCGCTGGAGCCTCATCTCACTCTCAAACAACAGTGGAAAAAACCTGGAGCTCAAATTTGTGAGCACGCTGAGACGGCAGTTTGAGTTCAGCGTTGATTCCTTCCAGATCATTCTGGATCGTCTCCTGGAGTCCTACATGCAGCAGGAGTCACAGCACAAAAACAATACTGTTGATCTTAAGGACCAGCCTGCAGAGAATCAGAATAAAGGCTCTCCCTCTCTGCTCAAACAGGCCACTGCCCCAGAAACAGAGACGTCCACTGGTAGAGACTTATCCAGCAAAGACGGGGGTCAGATCAGCCAGACACAACAGAGAGAGGAGGCACGTGAAAATGAGTCCCAGACAGAACTATCACAACAAGCTGAACATTCAAACCAGACAAAACCCTCCAAAGTTGAAACAGACAACAAAGAGAAAACACCTACAGAGCTGAAAGAAGCGTCAGAACACAGCAAAATCTTCAATGAGACAGACTTCTCTGACGAGACATCTCTAAACCTTTTGTCAGAAAAGAAACAAACTTCTGAGAAAGCTGAACCACCAGCACAGATTGAACTCATACATGAGCCAGAGCTCTCGGACAAGACCAAATGCTCAACAAAGGTAGAACAGTCAGAGCAAACCCGGCCCCTTGACGGCCAACAACCAGCAGATTCAAATCACAAGCAACTCTCTGTCCAGAAAGAACAGTCTCACCACACGAAACCCCCTGATGAACAGGAAGAACTCACAGAGCAGATGGGACAGTCCGAGCTGCCAAAAACCTCAAACAAAACCCAGACAGAGTCTCTAAACCTGGCAGAAGAATGGCACAGTACAGACCTCTCCAAGTGTTTCAGTGAGGATCAGAGAAGCAACGAGAATGATAAAACACAACATGTGTCAGCTCCAGACTCTAGCACATCTTCACATGAAAAGACACAGACACAGTTAGCAGATGAGAGAAAAGTAGAAACAGAGACGGGAGAGCATGCAGAGAGGGAAAATGACACAGAAATAAGTGAAATGACAGAAGAGGTTTTAGCATCAGAAGAAAACAACTTAGAAGACACACAGGGTATTGATTGTTCCTGCTCCACCTCTTCCACATCTCTTCACGACACACAGCCTACTGGCACACGGGAAACACTGGAGATGTGCAGAACACTACACACAGATAACGCAGATAAAACACCTAACACACTTGATGCCATCAGCCCTCCAGATACTCAGGATATTTTACCTGCACCACCTGGCCTTGTTTCTGACAAAAAGACCTCCTCTTCTCCCTCTTGTAAGGCCTCAGACAGATTATCTCACATGGTGGTGCTCAAACACTCCTCTCCCAAACCCCCTCGGAGGATGTGTAGGAAGTTTACCCCCAATCCTTACCCGAGTCCAGTCTCTGAAAGCGAACCTGTCATAGCACCCTGTCTAGATCCAAATCCCTGCCCTAGCCCTGAACCTGAGCTAGCTGTCGACTCAAAGCCAACATCTCCTAGTTCAGACCCTACAGCTACCCTAACAACCAGTATCTCTACTAAAACAAGCCCTGGTCCTGAATCCAACCCTTCCAGTAACCTAGCTTCAAACCTAGACCTTACCTCAGCTCCTGATCCAGCCCCTGATATAATATCCACATCTGCTGTGGATCCCATGTCTGCTTTACTCCAAGAGCCACCATCTCCTGAGCAAAGCACAGAGATTTCAAGTGTTCAGATCCTAAAAGAGACACCATCTACACATGTGGCTTTTGATGAGCTAAGCCAGTCCTCCCCTAGAGAAACTGCCCCTCTACCGAAACAATCAGAGCCTCTTGACTCAGCAGACACGTTAGTTTCACACACTGATACAAACACCCAAGAACCTGTACATACCTCAGAAGTTGAGTTCAGTGATGAAGATAATAATAGAGAACTACTGACCAAAAAGATGGACTTGAATCAGCCAAACGACAGCCTACAAGAGACCACACTTAGTTCACCCTCTTCTTCCCACTGTGTCTCCCCTCCTGTTTCCTGTCTCACCACTCCCATACTCAGTCTTTCCCCTCCCTGCTTCACTCCCTCACCCCCCAGTTTCAGCCCTCCCCCATGTCTGACCCCTCCCTCTCACTGCCTCCCATCTCCGATCAGCCCTGCTACCAGCTTTAGCTCTCCACCCTTAAGTTGCAGCCCTACCTCATCCTGCCTCAGCTCACCACCTTACCTCACCCCTCCTATGCTTAGCCTCAGCCCTCCCCCACTCTGTCTTAGCTCCCCTTCCCCTTGCCTCAGCCCTCCCCTCCTCTGCCTCACTCCGCCAGTGGAGTCAGAGGACCTTGTACCTCAGGTATCTTCAGACATGGAGCCTTTGATACTGAACACTGACAGCGAGGAACAGATTAAAGAGTCCTCCCCTCAGCTGGGAATCCCTCTCCTACAGTTGGAGGATAAAAAGGAACCAGATTATATCTCATCATTGCCTCAGGTTGCAGAGCCTGTTTCTTTTCCAATCACAATCCCAAGCTCAACCTCACATGGGCTGCCCCACTCTCAGTCTGAAGGCCCAGGGGAATGTGCCCCTCCAATAGCCGACGAGGCATCCAACTCCGTGCCTGAGAACAAAGAGGCCCCTAAGGTAACATCAGACATGCCTGAACAGAGCAATGCTCCACAGGCATCTGGCTCGGTCCCTGCTGTTGAGGTCCTGGCAGAGAGCATGTATGGAGACTTTGAGGCGGCCATGGACCACCTGCGCTACCGCCTAATCGCTACCAGGAACCCTGAGGAGATTCGAGGTGGTGGCTTGTTGAAATACAGCAACCTATTGGTCAGGGACTACCGACCTGCCAGCGAGACTCAGATAAAGACACTGGAGCGCTACATGTGCTCACGCTTCTTCATCGATTTCCCTGACGTGCAGGAACAGCAGAGGAAGATCCTGTCCTACTTGAAGAACCACTTTATCGGCGAGGAGAGAAGCAAGTACCAGTACCTGATGACGCTGCGTCGCGTGGTAGACGACAGCACAGTGTGTCTGATGGGACATGAGAGGCGTCAGACACTGAACATGATCACAGTGCTGGCACTGAAGGTTCTGGGAGAGCAGAACATTATCCCCAACACAGATCATGTGACATGCTTCTATCAGCCTGCCCCATACCTTGCTGAGCACAGTGCCCCCTATTTAGCTGAACCCAGCTACTGCAGCTACTACATACCCCAAGGGGGATCAACTCTGCTTTACCAACCGTACCCCTTACACTTGCACACACAGACTGGACTAGTCTAACACACACATGTAATTACACAAAACACACAGTCGAGCCAGGGGAAGGTGCTTACTATAAGGAATAAACTGGAGAATGGAAATATAATCCAGGGATAAACTGTTTGGTCTATAATAGACATATGGGGGTGGGACTGAGTGGGTTTTTACAGTAAACTCCCGGAGTACTGTAATGTTCTAACATGATTATATGTAATTATCTGGGCTTTGTGGGAAAATAATAATTCTTCCGATATTGTTAAAATTCCAGAAAATGCTGTATGCACTGCATGAGTCATAGCCCTTTGGTCTCCCTTGGGAACTAACTGTGCTGTGGACATTCACACACACACGCACACACACACACACACACACACACACACACATGTACGCACGCACACACACTTCCAGGTTCTTGAATTCTTGTACACTCTTATCATGTTCTTACTGTGTTGTTCTTAATGGGTTTGTTCAGAATGTGGACCTTGCCTGTGGTTGATATTGTGCATGGATAAATTAGGACTGTTCTCTCACTGCCAAATACTGTGTGACTACTATGCTTCTTAAAAAGTTTAATGTAACTTTGTTAATCCTTTACTGAAGGGGTGTATTCTGAAAAAAATACAGAGGGACAATTCTACCAGTGTGTACAGTACTTTCATCAGAACACACACATGCATGCATAACACACAAACAAATACACACGTGCAAAACGCAAACATACAGTCTACTGTATGCACAAAAAGTCAGACAATGCATGAGTAGCTAAATATATAGACACCACATCCTGAAGTCAAAGCAAAGGCTTTTAATTTAATAAAAATTGATCTATTTTTTCAAGAGTTTCCAAGATAATACTCAGTGGTAAACAGACTGGTTAGTTCCTACAGAAAAATGCCAACAACAATGCCTTTGCAATAGACTGTACAGCGTATTGATTACAGTATATCGTGTGCGGATACACTGCATTGTTTTCAGGTAAATTGTGTTAAGATGTAGTGCTTGATTCCTTTTCCTTGTGGAGTCCTTTCTGTAACCATGTGAAGTACTGTACCATCTAGTGTTGACTTATTTAATGCTAAAGTTTACTCTATGGAGGTGATCAGGTTATAACCATCTTTGGATCATCTCTAAACATGGCAGATGCAGCTCTGTCTAAAACGAAGGAATTACATTCAAAGTTGTGTGATTCCTCTCATCATGAATTAGCATCCTCTAATTCACACAGTCAGGATCAACATGAAACAAGTTTAAATCCACCTCCAACCTGTTTAAATATAAGTTCAAAGATGTGCAACAGCAACTATGACCAAAGATGGTTCGGTAGGGAAATCAAGTGCCTAAATGTGAGACATCATTGGCATGTCTTTATCTCACTGCACTGGGGGTGTTAATGGGGTGGGCCTTGGGCTGGGTGGGGTGTGTGTTCAGTTGTTGACCCCTGTTATTGCTGCCCGTTTTGATGTCTTCTTAATGTAGTCCTTTGTTGTAGTTTATTCATGTACATTTTGATAAAAATAAAGGGGAAACTCAACAAACCTTCTGATGTAAGAGAATTTGAATTCTTTCAAAAGCCTTGACTGCAAAGAGAAAAAGAATTCCAAGATCACTTTTTTTCTTGTCTTTTTGCTCCATTCTCATTTACCCCCTTTCACTTTTCCCCCAAACAACATGCTGCACAGCTTACGTATCCTCCGCATGATTGCGCTCTGCAATGATCCACTTAAGCGTGACCGTCAAATCACGATGGTGCCCAGGAGAGCGACCAAAGCTGTGAAATTCTGTCTGTTTGAGGCCTCTTATCACAAATCACCTGTCCTTTAGATGCGTTTGGACACGAATGACGCACGGTCTACGCAACACAGTAGGCTCAACAATGTGTAAATGTGCGAAGAGTATGGTTTGCGAGGTGTGAGACCAAAAGGGGAGATGAGAGGAGGGGACCAGACAGTGTGTATATACATGTGTGTCTTTTTGTGCGTGTGTGTGCTTTAGATGGGAATATATGTGCAGAGGTGGCATCAGGTGGTTCCCTTCTCCACCTAGTAATTGAAGAGACCTACAATATAACAAAACAATAGAGCTCACTCTTTACTCCCTCATTGCCTCCATCCTTTCCTCCCACTTCACAACACTGATAAGTCATGAGCACAATGGGTGATGAGGCATCTCTTTCCACCGTTGGGGGTTGGGGGGCTTGTGTGTGATGGCAGCTAGTGGCACAGTCACACAACATCAATTTACACACCGTGTAGGCTTGCACTTGTGTGCGCAAGGTTGCAAGCATGTGGCTTGGAGAGAAAGAGAACGTGTGATCTAATAGGGTCTGTATCAGTCTGTCTAACAGACCTCTGAGCCACTCTTGTCCACTCGGGGTTTCCATAGAGACAGAGACAGGCAGCATGGTGGGCGCAGAGAGCACGAAGAAAGACAGGGAAGACCCACACACCAAATGAGGGGGTGAGAGATGAAAACAAGAAAAGAGAGTTGGGTGAAATGAAAGAGAGATAGTCGACAGAGAGATGGATGGATGAGAAAATAGAGTTGAGGGGGAGACAGAAAACAAAGGACAAAGAGTGAGTGCAGGGTGAAGTTACAGAGAAAGCGAGGCGAGAGGAGCAGGGGAGTTGATGGGGGAGTGCGTGGGAGGTTGTCAGGCCTTCAGTCACAGGGGAGTCACTGTGAGGTGGCTGCAATGACGGCAGCAGTGATGTTAGAGCAGAAGCACACACATGTACGAGCGTGCGCACATACACTGCTTGCACATCAATTTTCCTAATGGCCTGCCCACCCATCCACCCTCAACAAACTGTTTCAAACTCACTGAGACGAAAAGAGATCACCCACACATCTGCATTTCTGTCTCTGACATGCTCCGGCCAATACATTTGATTTTTCTACCTTCTCTGTATCATTTTATAATCTCCCATACATGTCTCACACAGGTTCCACAAACAGGCAAAAGGCTGTTTATTTAGTTCAGATTTCCAAATGTTTTCATACCTTGGAGTTAAAATGGGAATGGTTTGTGGGCACATGCAGCCTCAGCAGTATAAATGAAAACAAAAGCATCAAGTTGGGGTTAGCAGAGGCTTAAGGCACGAAACACGTTTCTCCATCTAAAGTGAGAATTGAGATAATGATGGCTGCCGGCTATCGAATCTTCCCTCATGTTGTTGTGCAAATTAATTCCTCTGTAACTTTAGTAACCCCTTTAAAGTCTCATGTAAGGGCAGTGTTTATTGAATGCCACTGAATCTGCTATTATAATACACTTAGTGGCACACAACTAATAGAAACCAGAATCATTTGTGAGGAGTTTATGCTCCTTTGTGGACAGAATTGCTGTTTTTGTGACTGATGAACACCAA
Source organism: Micropterus salmoides (assembly GCF_014851395.1). Taxonomy (NCBI): domain Eukaryota; kingdom Metazoa; phylum Chordata; class Actinopteri; order Centrarchiformes; family Centrarchidae; genus Micropterus; species Micropterus salmoides. The sequence goes on from NW_024044237.1 coordinate 10,782,880, forward strand.
GTAATATAATGGATTCATAGTATTCGCCATTCATGATTTTTTTTTTCATTCACTACAACCTCCCCCTCACCCCCCTTCACCCGTTCCACCCACGTCCTCTATCTTTCTCCTTACCCCCCACCCCACCTACCCACTGTGTGCCTCCCACCCACCTGCTTCCTCGACTGCTATGACTCAGTCCTCTTCCAGCTGAGGGTACAAGAGGATAAATACCTTGATGAAAAACAGCCAAGAAAACCATTTTACTCAAAGAAATAGAGTAATTGGCAAGGCAAGTGGCTGCTGCATCTTTAGTTCTAATGCCACCCACTACACACACACCTCCAATCCCCCCCTCATAAGAAATGCACACACACACACACACACATCGCCCCCACATTGAAATTGATTCACTCTTATATATATATCAGCTAATTCATCCTTAACAGCAAAATTGGGAAGGCAGTGAGGAGTGTTTCAAAAATAGTTTTTCATTTCTCTAGATAGAAGTCTGTGTCGTCACGACTCTGTGACATGGATGGATGATTTCTTAAAGGCAGACTTGCCAAATACATGCCATACATGGAGCCTGAATCAGAAAACCGTGAGGAATCAAACCTGTCAGTCATAATACTTATTCCACTAACAACTTCAATCCATCTGTGCTTTTTTCAGGCTGTACCATCATTACCTTAACTCCTTTTAGTTAAGTCATCAGTCCAAATCGTGCAGTGATGCAGAATATAGTGAGAAACGATTTCCTGAATGGTCTGATTGTCTCTTAGGGATCAAATTCATGCCGGAACCTGTGGATCACTGAGACCTTGCTATGTTAATTATAATTTAATTAATTATGCAAAAATAAGTACGGCATAATGGATCATAATTTTAGCCATGCGACAGAAAAAAAAGCTTGCGTAACAGGCAATCAATCAGGCGGACAGAAAGACAGATTTACAACAGAGTGAGAGGTACAGGCAGCACAGCTATCAAAATGAAACGCAGCCTGTAAAAATAGTTGTCATCGATGCTGTCTCGATGCTGCTTATTACCCATAAATATTTGCACCTGCATATATATGTTTTTAAAAGTTTTAGTAGTTTTTTCGCTTCGATTTTTGAAAAGCTAACAAGAAATAAACTGTAACCAACCAAGTTTGTTTGGTATGATTTCTGAGGCGTCTGCCATTTGCCTTTTCAGTAGCTAGCTAGCTGACTCTAAGGCTTGTGACTGACAGCCAGAAGAGATGCAAAATGGCATGCTGATGTCACACGTTGACCTAAGTGCTGCTCTTAAAGGCTGTTCAAAACCAATGTTTATAGAGATGCCTTCACTCGAAAGTTATGCCTTCTGAGGCACCTGTCTATTGCAATACCGAGGCAGCGAGGCAACTGCCTTCTGTTTTGAACAGAGCCTCCAAATGTTTGACAGAAAGCCTGCATTACAAACTGCAGATGTGGAGTTTGAAAGATGGTGGTGTTTTCACTGTGCACAATTATTAGGCAAGTTAGTATTTTGACCATATCATTTTTATGCATACTTTCCAACTCCAAGCTGTATAAAGTTGAATGCTTATTGGATTTAAGTATATCAGGTGATGTGTATTTGTGTAATTAGGGAGGGTGTGGCCTAAGGAGATCAACACCTTATATCAAGGTGTGCATAATTATTAGGCAACTTCATTACCTCAGGTAAATGGGCCAAAAGAGACATTTTAATTGACACTGAAAAGTAAAAATTGTAAAAAGCCTTTCAGCCTTTTAGAGGCAAGACCAACGGACACTCAAATGTTTTGTTGCTAATAGTCAACTGGGGCATACAGAGAGGCTGGTGAACGAGTACAGCCAAATCTCGGCAGGACATTGGCACAACACCGACTGCCTTCTCCTGATTTTAGAAGACCTACACAAAGACAGGTGCCAGAGGCAGAAAGGGGACAGGTGGGAGACCACTTGCCAATATATGTGATCACATGGGACAATGTGGCATTCCACCATTCCCGTGCACACACACGGTCTCAGCCTGGAAATGGAAGTGCTTTGGTAGACATAGTGGATTGTGTTAGTGTATTATTGTATTTTGAAAATTAGTGTTGGAGTTTAGTTTACAATGCGTGATTTTGAGCATGAAATTAACAGTTTTGCCAATTGTGTGTTGGTGTGTTAAGAGTTTAGGAAACTTGTTAAAAGTATTAAAAGGATTGTCATAGCGATCATCACCAAATCAAATTTCATGTAATGTGATTCTGAGCTTATCGTTTTGGATGTTATAACTTGGCTGTTATTTTGGAGCTTTGCAGGCGGCCTCTATGCTTGGGGTATTGCACAATCGTGCAATTGTCATTTCCGCTTAGTGCACAACAGCAGTTTTTGATTTCACACTGCCCTGTCGAAATCAACGCACTAAGCAAATAAGTACATAAAGTACGCCGTGTACTGCATGTAAGTGTACTAAAGTAGGTAGATAGCTGCGAACCTGGGGCTGTCTTGTGGGTGCTGAGGACGTTTGTGACCCACACAGGTGTGGAGGTTCTAAAGCCAAGGCTTTGAGGACACTTTCTAGTGTGCAAAAGACAGGACAGTCTCTCTGTAATCATCACTTCCTCCAAATATCTTTGAGGCACACTAGGTCAGAGAACACACATTTCACCCTGATGATACTCATACTCGTAAACAGTAGACATATTATCTGTACTTGTTTCAGCCGAGTACTTGCTCAATCCTACTTAGGGGGATGACGAGGTAGGCAAAGGTCAATACCAGAACAGGCATTCCAAATCAGGCAAACAAATGGGAAGCAGACAAAATCGTAAACAAAGCAAAGGTCCAAATACAAGAGAACAAATCACAAGGAAAGGCTGGGAAGTATAGAGGACAAAGATGAACTGGCGCTGAGACTTCTTCTTCTGTTACGTTTTATGGCAGTTGGCATCCATAAGTGTTGCATTACCACCAACTGCTGGATTGTAGCAGCTTCACCATGCGAACAATTTACAGTTACCAACCAAAATGATCCCATTCTGGACTTTCTATTCCATTCTACACTAAACAAAATTATAAATGCAACACTTTTGTTTTTGCCCCCATTCATCATGAGCTGAACTCAAAGATTTAAGACTTTCTCTATGTACACAAAAGGCCTATTTTTCTCAAATATTGTTCACAAATCTGTCAGAATGTGTGTTAGTGAGCACTTCTTCTCTGCCGAGATAATCCATCCACCTCACAGGTGTGGCATATCAAGATGCTGATCAGACAGCATGGGTATTGCACAGGTGTGCCTTAGGCTGGCCACAATAAAAGGCCACTCGAAAATGTGCAGTTCCAGGAAACCAGTCAGTATCTGGCATGACCACCATTTGCCTTTGATGTTTGAGTTCAGCTCATGATGAATGGCGGCAAAAAATATAATTTTGTTCAGTATATAACTCAGATCCAATTGTCTGAGTTGACTCAAATCCTTCCCTCGGTGTAACATCCAGATCTTCTCCACATGTCCATAACGTTCAAGAATCTCCTCGCAGCATCTGGCACCATCTTAATCCTTTCTGACCTTCCCTGTATTTCAACAGCACAATTTATAACAATGCTCCCTTCCCTTTCAGTTCCTGTTTCTTTGGCACTGCCACAATTTCATCATTTCTCTCCAGCTTCAGCACATGACAATCCCTTTTCTGTTTTGATCTTATTAATTTCTTTGATTCTTTTAGGACACTGTGCTGACCCCATATAGTGATTTCCCTCTCTGTGCAGGCACTTAGCTTGCTCTTTTCTTTTTTTTTTCTTTTTTTTTTTATTTAACCTTTATTTAACCAGGAAGTCCCATTGAGATTCAGAATATCTTTTACAAGAGAGACCTGGCCAATTTAGCAGCCAAATCACAACAAATGCATACATAATAAACACCAAGTTACATTTTCATGATAAAAGAAGTACAAAATGTTACAAAACACAATGAGACTCTCAAGAAAAACAAGAACATGTCTCCATCACAACATTCTTTACAGTAGTTTTAAATTCATTAATGGACATAAGGGTTTCTAACTTTAGCTCTTTCTGTAGATTATTCCACCCCCAAGGTGCTGAATAAGAGAAAGCAGTTCTTCCCAATTCGGTTGCAACTCGTGCCACGTTAAAAAGCAACCACTTTGAGGAGCGTACCAGAGCAGACAGAGGAGGTTACAGAGGTACAGTGGAAGTTTGCCAAGTATAGCTTTATAAATAAAGATATACCAGTGCTGTTGTCTACGAATTGTAAGTGATGTCTAACCAACTAAATCATAAAGAATGCAGTGATGGGTGAGGGACTTTGTATTTGTTATGAATCGTACTGATGCATGGTAAACTGAATCAACATGGAAGATGCAGCATGCATGTACAATATATCTCCATAATCAATTACAGACAGAAAAGTAGCTTCCACAAGTTTCTTCTTAGCACTAAAAGTAAAACAAGATTTGTTTCTGAAATAAAAGCCAAGCTTGACTTTAAGTTTCTTGACTAAAGCAGTAATATGTTCATTGAAGGAGAGCTTATCATCTATCCATATCCCCAAGTACTTGTATGAAGACACTCTCTCAATTGATTTCCCATCTAAGGACAAGAGGCCACAGTTGTCAAATAGCTGTGCTTGAGCTTTTGAGAAGACCATAAACTTTGTTTTCTGTGTATTTAAAACCAGTTTTAGACTCAATAATGTATTTTGAAATGCCTGAAATGCAGTCTGAAGTTCCTGCACTGCTGCTGAAATGGTGGAAGCCTGGGTGTAAACCACTGTATCATCAGCGTATAAATATAATTTGGCTTGAACATCTCTATCCAAATCATTTATAAAAATTGAAAACAGAATGGGTCCTAAGATTGATCCTTGAGGGACACCTTTGGTTATCTCAAGAAAATCAGATTTATAACCTTCAGCACAAACACATTGAGTACGATCTACAAGATAATTTTGGAACCATGCAGCAGCCTTCTCACTTAAACCAACTGAACGTAGTTTGGTCAATAACAATCCATGATCAACTGAATCAAATGCCTTAGAAAGATCAACAAATAATGCAGCAGAATGTTGCTTCTTCTCTAAGGCCCCAATAATATCATTTGTCACTAATGTAGCAGCAGTGATAGTGCTATGGCCACTTCTGAACCCTGACTGAAAATTATTTAAAATGTTTTTGTCAGCTAAATACTGTTTTAACTGTAAATTCACAACTGATTCCAAGATCTTTGACAGAACAGAGAGTTTTGATATTGGACGGTAATTATTCAGTTCTGATGGGTCTCCACCTTTATGTAAAGGGAGGACATAGGCTGCTTTCCAACTTTTGGGAATGGAGTTGGAAAGAAGACTCAAATGAAAAATATGCGCTACAGGCTCAGCAATAATATCAGCTGACACTTTTAACAGAAAGGGATCCAGATTATCTGGACCTGCAGACTTTTTGTGATCAATGTCTCTGAGGGCTTTATGAACTTCTGACACTGAAATTGGTTTAAAATTAAAGTATTCCCGATTTACATTTTCAGATGCTGACATGGCAAGACATGGGACAGATTTATTTATGGTTTGATCAAATATGAATCCAGCCTGAATAAAGTGTTTATTAAACTGACTGACTATAGCTGCTTTGTCTTTTATTTCATCTGAACCAATGGGAATCTGTTCAGGGAGGTCTGAGGTCACACGTGCACCTGACAAAGATTTAACTGATTTCCAAAACTTTAAAGGGTTGTTTAAGTTTTCTGTGATTGACTTCAAATAAAACTCAGATTTGGACTTTCTAATCATCAAAGTACACTTGTTTCTTACAGATGAAAAATGCTTAAATGCAGTCCAATCAGCAGAAGAGATGGAGAATCTAGCTTGTGCCCACATTTTATTTCTCAAACATATTAGCTCTGATAGGCTGTCTGAGAACCAAGGGTTGTCCTTACCACTGATCCTAAACTTTTTGATTGGTACATGTTTATTTACAATGGAAATTAAATTTGAATGAAAAAAATCCCATGCCATTTCAGCATCTGAAAACAAAGACACCCTGCTGAGACATCACTGTGATACAGATCATGCAGAAAAGCCAGTTGTTCACAACTTTTAAAATGTCTTTTTAGGATGATGCATGGTTTTACCTTGGGGATTTTTGTATTTCTTACACAAGCAACTGCACAATGGTCAGTGACGTCATTACAAAATACGGCAGTTGAGGTATATTTATGAACTGAATTTGGTATGATTAAATCAAGGAGAGTAGATTTTATTTCTGCCTTGGATTTATTCTTGTTGGTTAATTAATAAGTTGCACTAAGTTTAGGTCATTACATAAGTCTTTAAAACAATCAGAGTTCCCAGAAAACCAGTCCCAATTCATATCACCCATAAGAATAAATTCAGAGTCATTAATTTCATGTAATATTTCGGATATAGATTTGAAGGCATCCTTTGAGGCAGATGGAGGTCTATAGCACCCAACTACTGTAATATCAGAGTCTTTTGAGATATTCACTTTCACGGTCAGAATTTCAAACTGTTTAGCTTTACTTAGTGACAGGGTTACAGAGCTTATAAACTTAGATTTCACATATATGGCAACCCCACCTCCTTTGCCAACCCGGTCAGTTCTATAAACTTTATAACCTTCAATAGAAATAAGTTCATCAGATACAGATTTTTTAAGCCAGGTTTCAGAGATAATAATGATATCAGCATTGGTTGTATTAGCCCAGATCTTGATCATATCCATTTTAGGGACAAGGCTTCAAACGTTTAAATGTATAAAACCAAGGCCATGTCTGCTTTTGAAATCTGAAGGAGTGACTAAGGATTGCAAAGTGTTAGGAGGACCAGGAACAGGACCAGGATTGGGCTGAATATTACCAGATAACATCAATAAAAGCATAATCATACAACGTAGTTATTGTTTGGCTGGGTAATATTTGTCATTACCACTGTCCTCTATGAACTGAGAAAAAAAGTAATCTGAGACAATAAAATAGTCATTTAACAGCAGTAGGTTCTGGAGATACAGGGTCTTATTAACTTGTGAACAGTTTTTTTGGTTACACAGGTTGATTTTCTGGCGGTATATCTCATAATGACTTGTAGATGAAGTTGAGAAATTACCATAATTTAACTGTATTAATATACTGCTTCTCATTTTGGGCATATTAAGTTCATCTAGTACAGGGCTGGACTGTATAAGTATGAAGAGTATAAACAAATGCATGATGTCAAGTTACCAGGTTTAGTTGAAGACAGCCTTAACAGGGGTGAACAGTAGCTTGGGGTCAAAAAGTCAGGGCTACAGGATGGAGGCTAGCAGGGAGGCTTCCAGGTGATAGCTAGCAAGCAGGGCTAATAACAGCAGGCTAGGAGTAGGGCTATCAGTAGCAGGCTAGCAGCAGGGCATCCAGGTGGTGGCTAGCTAGTGGGGCTAGCAGCAGAGCATCCAGGAGGTGGCTAGCAAGTGGGGCTAGCAGCAGGACATCCAGGTGGTAGCTAGCAGCAGGGCATCCAGGTGGTGGCTACCAAGTGGGGCTTGCAGCAGGGCATCCAGGTGGTGACTAGCAAGCAGGGCTATCAGCAGCAGGCTAAGAAGCAGGGCTACCGACAGCAGGCTAGCAGCAGAGCTACCAGTAGCAGGGTAGCAGCAGGGCATCCTGGAGGTGGCTAGCAAGCAGGGCTACCTTTGCAATCCTCCATATTGCAGTTGTCTATTCCACATCTTCTTACTTCATTACATACTGCAACAACGTGTCCATATTCCTGACAGCAGAAACATATGAGAGGAGCTCTCTGCTATGGCCTTACCATGTAACACACATAGTCATGATACACTCTTTCTGGAAATTCCCCATCAAAAGTCAAACACACCAAATTACCTGCCAGCTTCAACCCTTTTTGGAATCTTGTCTTCTTCTTGCATCACACACATCTTCGACATCCCAAAATGACTTGGCCTCCACTGACAGTGGCACGTAACTTACCACACCCTTCTTCTTTTCTTCTGGTCTGAGTGGGAAGCAAGTCATACTGCTATAATTTCCAAATTCACAACTCTTATCTCTCTGAAACTTTCTGACCTCATGTGGTCCTTTCCTATTTTGCTCCTGGTAGTGAGACAAGGGAACACACAGACAAAAAAAGGGAAGGATAACGAGGCGGAGGTGAAATAATTTAGGGAGGAGCAGACAAAGGGCCTTTCTCATTTCCAAAATTTCTGTCTCCTCGACTCCTCGATCCTCGAGCGTGTGTACGGGAAATCAATCTCAGCGCGCCATGTTGAAGGACATCTCAATTCCTAAAATGCACATCGAGGAGTCGATGGAGGTGGAAATTTGGGAAACGAGAATGGCCCAAAATCACAGATGGGAAAACAAACAAAGGCAGGAAGAAATGTTACACAAGACACATGAGGAAGGACCCTTTAAGCATAAAACAGGAAATACATAACTAAAACCCAAAACCATGACCTACCTACAGTAACCACCTAGACTAGACAAATTTTGACATTTATGGTAAAGCTTTTGTACTGCATTCATTTTACACCAAAGAACCAATAAAGATAAGAAGAAAATTTCACCCAAACTCAGAAATATAAAATACAACAATATTATTTATTGTACTACGTCAAATCTTTCCATGTCATTCTTTTTGGCTGGACTGCAACAGTTCGGCCAGCCCTATAAATACAAAAGTCTGTGACTGACTGATTGACTGGATTCTATAAAGTAATTGCAAAAACATTTCCAACAGAAGACTTCTGCTGTGCTAAGAAGGTGATGATGAATATCAGATGGATCCAAGTTTCGTTAAGCATATCTTAGCAATCGAGAAAAACTGTATAAGGGAGACGGTAATGCAAATGATTTGTGAACTAAACCCACGCGGAACCTTGTCTCGGACATGCAGGTTTATTAGATACTACTTATACTACTCTATTCTGAACGATGCTGCAGAAAAGAACAGGAGGAGGAAATTAACTTCTCAAGGCAACGCTTTTTCAATAAAGCCAAAGGCCTAAACGATTGGCCAGTTAGCCATCTAAAAGACTTCCTTGCAGTGACCATTCTAGTTAATTTTAACACATGCACAGAGCGTCATCAGTTGTCTTGCAGCGAAGCAACCAATCACAGCAGTGTAGAGTTTGGAGCACCCCTCCAGCTGATCCATTCTACAACCTTAATACATCCGTTGACTAAACTCTGTACTAAGTATTGTCCCACCCTTTCGCAATCTGAAATGTCATTGTGTTTTGTGAAATGTTCTGTTGTTTTAACCCTCAGGGCCACCATAGTTATGTAGTTATACATGCAGGCCTATAATAATCATAGATTCTTCTGACTCTTGTGCCTTCAGCCTTATGAATGATGCCACATGTTTGCCTTTATGTGAAAACATTTAAGACTGCCGTTCTCTGGTTACTATGGTACATAACTGATTTTTGCTGTATGAATGAGAGAAATGAGAGCCTGACATCATCGGCCAGGTCACAGATGACAACCAGATCTGTGTGCTCATGTTTGTATTTGGTGGTGGGGGGGTTGTGTGTGCTGATGTTTATGCCTGTTATCCGTAGGACTGCTGCTGTTTGCAGTGAAGCATGTATTAGCATGGGACTGGAGGAGGAGGGAGAGTGTCTCGCTGTTTGTGTGTGTGTGTGTGTGTGTGTGTGTGTGTGTGTGTGTGTGTGTGTTTCTACACTGATTGACGTCACGGACTCCCACTCATTTCCATCTTGTCTGAGTGCACGGAGAGAATAGATCCCCATCTGCATCCAGCTCTTCTCCCCCTGCACCCTTCCTCCCCTCTCTTTGCCCCCCCCCCCCCTTCCTCACCTCCCAGTACTTCCTCTCCTTCTCACCCTGCCTCTTCCCATTTACTCGCTCTTTTACATACCACCCCTGTAGTGTGCACCCAGCCCCACAGATCGACAAGACAGTCGAACACAATACAAAAACAACACAATTTCAGACAGCAAGACAGCAACATCCTCTCAGAGTAGGATATTACAGGACCTTAAACATCTGTTGATATCAAGCAGCACTAACGTCCAGTCTGGTGGGAGAACATTTGACAGGCTTTGTCACACCAAATGTCAATGTGTAGCCTACCTGTTGGTAACTTGTGTGTGTGCATACTGTCCTCTTGCTACTGTATGTGTGTGTGTAAGCATGTGCAAAAGTGTGACGTTCTTTCCACAACAAATGCTCATCCACATTCACACACTGGTATCCCTGGTGACGACAGGACATCATTTAAATCACTTCCTCGTAAAAGGTCATCCTCATCCTTTACGCAGAGAATCCCCCCCCCCCTAACAGTCAGTCAGGCATTCACACACACACACACACACACACACACACACACACACACACACACACACACACATTCAGCCCATCCTGCCTGCCAGACCCTGAAAAGAATGAGGTGGACAGACAGTGCATGCAAACGGATGAGTTTGGGGAGGAGACAGTGGCTGGAAGTGCGTGGGATGACAGAATAGGATATGCACATGTTTAAAAAGGGAAATGGAGCTATTTTAGTCAACAAATCATAACCCATAAGAGAGAGTTAGAGAGGATGGAATGAGAGTGCACGCTGGGTGTTTGCGGCTGAGGCGCAACTCCCTTGTGGTTACTAGACAGTGAAAAGAGACAGAAGAGGATGAACTGCAGACAAGCAGGCATACTGGAAGGTGGTCAGACAGACAGTAAAGCAGGCAGACAAATATTCAGCTCAGGCAGCGTGCACAGACGAAAGATAAAATAACATTGTAGTAATTACCTCTTTGATGTCAGAATGCCTCGGGAGACGGTTGTGTGTCTGCGCGCGCGTCTGCATCAAGCCGTTAACGAGTAAGAGGGTTGATCACAGGAGACAGGGTGAATAGACGGATCAATGAAGGTGAAGGGGCCTAGGAATATCACAAGGACTGCGAGGATGAAAGAAGGTGGCGCGGGAAAGAGAAACCACCATGGCTGAGATCAGAAACTTTCTGTCTGATCAATAATGTATTTCCTTTTATTTGCCGCTCACATCACTGCACTTCACCAACAGACCTCACACAGAGGATGCTGAATTCTCAGCCGGGGCTTGAGAACTTGCTCTTAATTGAACCTTCTGGTTGAATAGGCCTACAGCTTAAAGTAAACAAATATGAACACGATGCTGACAGATGATTAAAAGAAAGTATGAGGGGGGATGTTTTGAAAGCCTGGGGTGGATCCACTTTTAAGCGTTTGAAGATATGTCTCGTATTATTCAAAGATGCCTAGTAATATATATCGAGAATGAAACCCACTAATGTAAGCTTAATCAAAGCTCTCCATGGGCAAATCTAGCTGTGTTTGCAGGAATAAAGATAAGACAAGGCTGCCATCTAGTGGTGGCGCGATGCAGTAACGCTCTGCACGCAACAAAATATCGACAAAATGGAGCCCGGTGCACGGCCATGACAATGCAGGTCAGAGGGGCTGGAACTGCTGCACAAAACAGCGGAAGAAAATCAACGTAGCGTCATTTTGTGTGAAAAATTAAGGCAGTGATTCATAGTTAAAAGAACACTCTTTTTTTTACCTCGCATATTTTAAAGCACAGCAAAATGAGGGCTGGTCTTGAAAGATTACAGCAAAAATTGCATACACATTCACTCGCTGTCAATGCTGAAGGCAAATGCACACACACACACACACACACACACACACACACACACACACACACACACACACACACAAAGCTCAATCATACTGTGTTTGCTTAACAGACTACATGCATTTTCTCATGTCTGCTCCTGCCAGGCTTCTAACGTGAACGTTTGCATGCACCTTTCTATGCATGAACCGAATATAGAGCTCTTTCTACATGATGTTGCTGAGTGAAATCTGGGATGTTTTGTTCATCTGGGATGTGGGTCACAGCACTCACGCTTGAGTTCAGAGTTGAATCTGAGTGTGTGAAGCCTGCAGGGGAAAAAAGATGAAGGGTGGACAGACACTGTCTGCTCCTTAAGTGGGGTATAGGCTTCTGTAGGAAAAGATATACAGAGCATTCTATAACTTTATACAGGACAGGGGCCGTAAAAACAGGCCTGTTAGGCTTCATTATTGACCTTTATTAAGTTGTTGAGTATAGTAATATTTTAGTGATTCACAACGAGGGTGAATCACTATTTGAGGATAAAGAATGAAGAAGCAAATGTCCTCTAGTAAGACACACACCCCTTATCAGGAAATCATAGAATAGTGTCCCAACCCTGGTTGACCTTTCGCCGACCCGTCCTGCCAGCGGATTTGTACCAAGGAATAAAGACCTACAGTAAGTCTGGAGGATCAAAACACTTTAATTAGACAAAGCAAATAGGAGAAATAGTATGTATAGCCAGACGGCAGCTTCATAAGTAAATGTTGGATTTGTCTACAGCGAAATGACATTTCAGGTATGTTTCATTTAGTCAGAGGTCATGGCAACAGTGTGGATCCTGTTTTACATCTTGCATTTGTCAAACTGAACGCAGCCTGTGTATTAAAGTTGTGATTTTACACCTCCATTTATAGAATACTGTTAATAATAGAGACTGCAATAGAAGTAGGTTGAGTCCAGGTTTACGAGCTACAATATAGTTTTACCTTTGAGTTTTGAGGTTATATGTGTTACATTTACTTACAAAATGACCCATGTATGTTTAAGGCTGAGCTATTACTCCAGTTGACTTGCAGATGCATGCTTAACAAATTTAACAAACAAAAGTTAACAAATAAAACCTTTCCATTTCTCTGAAAGAAACAAACTGGAGACACTGATTCGAGGAAAATTCCCAGGACTTCGTTTTATTAAGAGAATTTCAGAACATAAGAGAGGGATCAGACACCTGCATTTGTCAGAGAAGGTTTCCAAATTTGATTGTTTTAAAAAAACCAGAGTGTTTAGAAAAGCTGACGTGACAGCGTGGATGGAGCAGGAGCTGTTTTACACGCAGGGTCGTCTAGGAGACAGGTTGGAGGCAATCGCTGTTCCCGGAATGTTTCACATGTTCGTCTTCCTCTTTCTTATGGACAACACACTTCAACACGCTGTTTTTTTTTTTAAAACACGATTTCAATGAAAAAAAAAAAACAAAAAAACAAGAGACAGAAGCAAAGGGAACTCACTGCACATTTAGAGGTCTAAAAGAATCACCCACATTAACATGGCTGAACCGTTAATAAAACATGGATAAAGGCTGAACTGTAGGGGGGAGGAAGGTCTAATCTGTGGAGGAAGAGGGGAGGAGGGTGGGAGATCGGGGGAAGGAGGAAAAACACAGGAATACACAACTCACAACATAGCCAATCCGGCAGGGACACACTTTCTACACCACACAAGCCTTCAACAATCATGAAATGCCATTTAAAAAAGATTTTAGTGTGTTCATCTTGCTTGCAGACACTTGATATGACCACTGCAAATCTGCAAGGCGCTCCATAATCAGCTTTGCTTTTTGTGCTAAAAATCTGTACGGATACTTATAAAATCATTGATAAAAATATTCCTCTGTTAACAATACGCCTTGGAGGGAAACCATGTGAGAGACTTGGGGGGGCTGGCTGGCTGGCTGGGGGTTCAGGGGAAGGGAGGGGTTTGTAGAGGAGGAGGAAGCTTGGGCAGTGGTGCTACTCGGACTTGGCCTCCTCCTTGGCCTCCTCGGGGGCTGCCTCCACCTGTGGGACAAAGCAGAAAGGCCAAGTTCAAAACTCTGAACCATTTTCACGCGGTTTTTGTACACGTAAAGTCTAAAACAACCAACTTCTCCTTCAGTTAAGAACTTTTTTCTCGTTGTCGAGTCTGCCCACCTCGTTGGTCTTGGCCTCTCCGTTCTCAGAGTGGTTTTCCTCGTTTGCCTCTGCCTCTGCATTCTCCTTCGCCTTCTTGGTTTTCTTGTCCTCCTTCTTATCATTCACAGCCTTTTCTTTCTGCAGGGGCCACACAACAGGCTGTTAAGCAGGCTGAATGTTCACACGCTACCTGTGTCTTCTGCTTTGTGATGCAAGTTAGTTCAGTAGTACGGCCTGTATCTCTTACCTTTGCTGCCTTCTTGGCCTTTGGCTCCGGCTTGGGTTGGGCCGGTTTCTGTGAAAAGGAAGAGAGAGGGATCAAGGAACAGCCACATTTGAATACGATAGTACTTTAGTTGCTACTTTACATTATGTTATGGTTTTTCTAAAGTTACTACAAGATTTTGGCTCCTATAACAGATTTTATAAATGGACACAGAATCAAACTGTTCCCTACAAGGAAACTTATTTTAATACAGACATTGTCTGAAGGTTTAGAACATTAATGTGACTGCCGCTGGAGTCAACTAAGGAATTTACATAATATTAAAACACTAAAAGTAATGTTCCTGAGAGCCTCTATTATGCCTGCTATTGGTTTTTATTAGGTTTTGTACCAGCCCTGTGCTTTTTACTCACAAACACCTCTAAACCATTTTTTATTTGTGTAATAGCACATTAAATTTGCTTTAAAGTATTACTGTACACTTAATTACTACATAATTCACTACTTACATAATCTTAACTAATTCTTACGCTTAATAATGTAAAACCTACATGTTTGGGAGTTGTGTAAGAATCACATTTAAGTATTTTATTAACAGAACACCTAACTCTATACCTGTTATTGCATCACTAAAAGCAAAATTTTGCTTTATCTCTTTAGTTACATACATGTGACTACTGTTAAGTAGTCTACCCTGCTTTAACCCCCCCCCCCGCATCTGTTCATGTAAATGAGTTTCTTGAGTTTGTGTGTGTGTCTTCTTACCGCTGATAACCGAGCTGATCTCCTCTGGGGCTGAAACAACAAAGACTGTTATCACGGGTGTTTTATTTTGATTGGAACTGTATTCAGGAAACACACATTTGAATTCAACACTAAAAGTACTTTTTTCCTGACAGTGCCCTCACACATCACACATACTGATTAAAATGGAAGTTTAATTGCATGTATGAGGTGTTATTGAACGTGCCCTCCGCTTACCTCCTCCTTTTCGCCTCCTTCTGTTCCCTGTGACTGAAAAACACAAATATAGCAGGTTAGAATCGAAAAAAATTTAAAAATAGCATTACTGAGAGGTTAAATGGTGTTTATATTAACAGGAAACTGTTGCCAAATGCTTCAGGCGCATATTACGAATAATTACAGACCTGCTGAAAAAACTTTTTTGTTTCATGTGAAAACTAAAATTTATTTGAAATACAGGTCATTTTAAAGGATTACAAGCCAGAAGTGTTGGGGCATTGCATGGTTTCAGTATTAGGCTGTGAGAACTCAGCCATGTGGGCCTCTGGAGCCATATTTTGAGGGCCCAGGCCCCGCTTTTCCCTCTCACTCCCCCATCTCTTTCTCTCATTCAATGCATGAAGCTCAGATTTGAAAGCTGGCGCGGGAGTCTTTGAGAAGGGGGAGGGACCTGCTGCCACGGCTCGCGCGCGCCACCCGGCGGCAGAGCCACGCCATCGCAGCCATTTGGGACTATGAACAAAGAGAGAAAATATACAATTTTATCGAAACGCGACGGCGAATGTTTATTTTTGCGGCCAAAATGCAAAGTAAAGGCACTAAAGCATTTTCTAGTGGCACTTTTAGCCGGTTTGGTGGCGAATTGGCGATAAGTGAAGCGTTTGTTCTCGGTAGGTCGGCGACGAAGGTGGACAAGAGCTGCAAAGCATGGCTGCTGCTTGTGCTTTAACTGCATGGAGACCGAAAGAGACTTCTGACTCTCCAAAGGACAGCGGCTGTCGGAAGAAAACCCGATTTATAAGCCGTGTCCGAGCAGGAAAATATTCATTCTAACACACAAAAAATGTACATTATATCTAGAAAATGGGCAAAAATTACCAGCGATATATAACGGTTATACATTGCGTTATAATTAAGTAATGTCTCAGAGGGATGTCTTCACAATCGTTTGCATTGCATTAATAGCTGATATACCCTTCAAACTATTTTTAGTATTTTGAGAATACGTACCTTTCTCTTGGGCATGTTGATCTCTTGTAGGTTTTCTTACAAATACAACTAAAAACTGTTTTTCTCTGTGGTTTCAGTGCATGTGAAGACGAGTGTCTCCCTTATGCTCGGCAGTGTAGTAAACACACTGGAACAGAGAGGCGAGTGGTTGAATGGGGGGAGGGGTGCGGCTAAAGGCATGATTGATAGGCTCTCGGCCAATGAGGTGACGCCATTCGGGTCTGCAGAACACTTGGAATTTTGGAGCCGGTGATGATCTGGGGTCTGCGCGAATGGCTTCTTGTAGGGCGAGATGGGAGGAAGCCTGCAAGAGTGAAAGGATTGCATTCGAGGACATATTGCCTTCATACAAGTGTGTTCAATTACAGCTAGACGGAGGCCGCGCGGCTGGCCTGTATGCCCCGCTGCGGCGGTACAGGCCCCGGCGGCAGGCAACGTGCCCCAGTGTAAAGCCGTGCATCCTCGCAGGCTTGTCTAAAAAGCCAGGGCTCACATCTGAAGAGGCCAGCACGGGGACATTTCACCATAAATTCACTTCGTGTTTGAGTCCAATATGGCGCCCACTCCTCTTCGACACATTTTTTTTTGTTTGTCAGTCGGCTTTCCTAAATTCGTTTCAGGGGAAAAGACTTGCGTCGTCTGCCTCAGACGCCTGCAGGGGGCCCACATTGCCCGTCTAATGATGTGGCTGCTCAAGACGGCGCTTCAGAGGCTGTGCTGTTACACAAAAGAGCTCCGAAGTGTTCAAAATTACAGCAGATTTATGATTAATTTTAACCCCACCCAACCACACACACACACACACACGCTTGCCATACTAGCATTTACTAGAACACCTGCAAGTGTGCACATTTGCAAGGTTAAATGAACAATAGCCAGTGCCATAGCTTGCAGACAATGGGGTCGATGCTGAAATGTCCAGACAATATAACCCCGTTGTCTTGCCATCATGATGGGCCTATTGCCTCTCTGCGCGTGATTGTACGTTTCTACGTCCGAGTGTGTGCTCTTGCGCCACACGCGCGCGCGCGCCCACACACACACACACAGAAAGAGATAGAGAGAGAGAGAGCAGAAGGGGCGGAGACGCAGAGTAGAGGCGGAGGAGGAATGCAAAGCTCCATCCAGTGCTGAGAACAGGAGCATTTGCGCAGATAGTCTGCGCTGCGCTGCCTTCAACAGACATACAGCGTTTCAGCCGGGGAAGTTTGTTGTCGTTGAAGTCTTTTGTCCCGCTGCCGAGCAATCCGCCTGCAAATTGTCTGCAAGGAGCAGGGCAAGCGACAGCTGCTTACCGGACTCGTGTCAGCATCAGGGATTTAACATGGTGATCAAAGTGTACATAGCATCGTCCTCTGGATCCACTTCGGTAAGGAATAAACAAATGGCATTGCTTTTATATGTGATATTTTAGACTCGACTGCAGCATCCAGCGGTTGTTGGGCAATAAAGAGGCAGTTGAACTTTTATTGAACTCACTAACTGATGTCCATCCGACTGTCATCCCCTCAGCGTGCAGTGCTCAGCAGTAAGCATGCTGCTCTGCCCTCCTCAAGACTTTGGGCACAGATGGGATCTCTAAGGGATCTTCCCCTCCCTCTTTTTACCTTCTTTAACTTTTTCTCAGAGACAGACAGGAAGTTTGAGGCAGCTTCTCTCAGCTGTGGTTTGTCACAGTGTTTCCTGACGTGACAGTTCAGTGTTTTTGCAGCTGAAATCAGGCTGAGCAACAGGAAAGGTGTGCAGAAAAAAAAAATCCATAAATGCACTCAGAATAGTCTGTTCTGTCACCTGATGCCAGGATAGGGAGGTTCACAGACTCTGGGTTTGAAAGGGGGGCAGATCTGTCTTGCTCTAGAAAGAAGAGCCTTGAGTATTGCCCTCACTATCCTGCAGCCTAGAGGACCTTCAGCAGTCATTCTTTCCAGTTTCTTCCAGAGTGTAGAGGAATGATGGTGATGCAATCCTCCAGGGCCCCTTTTTAGACCTGCAGCTGCAGCCCAGGAACTCTTATGCTCTGTTTAGGACTTGTTGGAGGTCTGGCTTTGTAGTAATATACAATTTTGTATACAGCTACCGCAAGATTGCCAACATAATCAGTGATGTAAAATATTGCCAGCATTCACTTGGGGTCTTTCATGGTCTAAATTGTTACTAAAACGTTAAACCATTCTGATGGAAATGTAATAGAAGCCAGTAACTTAATAGAAATGCATATTTTCTTGCTGTCACAGTAGAAATTGAAGTCCCTTGTCACATCATGTGGTTTAGATCACCTTGAGGATGATTTACCCCCATTGAGCAGCTCACATACAGAGGACGTGATCAAGCACAGAGCCTCTTTTCAGTTGGACAGCGCTGAGTAACTTTATTGCTCATACAGTAAGTGACATTTTACAAAAGCTCAGCAGCAAGTCCTACAGGACTGGAGCTTCCTGTAAAGTCAGAGCGGTCGCAGTTTAGAGCCAGTGATCCCATCACTGTGCTGGAGCCTGTCTGTGAAAATGCATTACCTCTCATTGATCTGCCTTTAGTAGAGTTTGCTAGAACAAATAAGACACGCTTAAATGCCGCACAGACACACTCATCTTATCATCTCCAGTCTATGTCTCCTCTTGGAAAAAAAGCAACAATGTTACTGACTAAAGTGCCATAAACACATCATGATCTGCTCTGTTCTGGTAACTCATTTCTTTGGATTGATTTAGATATATGATATGCCATCACATTACCAAGTTTTTAGGACTCACACCATGTCTGATTCATGCAGTATTTATGTTAGAACCCTCCCAGTATCATGTCTATCTTTAATGTAAAACTATTTAAAAAAAAACACACATTCAGGCCATTCAAAAGTTGCCGAGTGACAAATTGTGGTGGAAACCCTCTGTCCTCACCAAGCTTGCAGTTCGATTGCATCAGTGACTGCAAAACAATGTGATTGCATTCCACTATGCAGCAGTGTCTGCTGCTACATTAATCACTCCAGTCTAGTTCAGCATGTGATGGAACAGCCAAAAACAGTGAGACAAGTAGGAGTATTTCCAAAACAACGTTTAAAGCGTTTGCTCCACTGACAAAACAATTGCAGGTCAGAGAGAGAGAGAGAGACAGAGGGATGTATCAGATTTAGCACTTGATAAGCTACAACAGTCAGCGTTATTCAGGCAGATGTATTTTCAAAAGACATAAAGTTCTGTTCCATGTTAGAGCACTTTTATAGCTTTTCTTGATTTTATGCTGAATCTGATCCAAATAACAGCTAAAAGTTATCAGAAATGGTTCTGTGCAGCACAGAGGCTGGTAAACATCTCAAGAACAACATGGTTTATTGGACTGAACTCATCAGTTTCTAATATGAGACAACTTCAGCTGATTGACAAAAAGAAGTACAGTATGGCCATTACAGATAATCAAGAACTGAAGCAAATTGTGTCAACATGATTGTTCCACAACATTTCCCATCTGCATGAATGGTGGATAGATTAGATCAGGTGTGTGTGTGCCCATTGGCTCTACAGATACAAGAGTATACGTACGGAATAAATGTTATCTTTGTGAAGCCTTGGTGCTGTAGTTTGAAGAATACTAAAACATAAATGCCTTATCATATAATGCTGTATAGCAAGACACCACTGACTACAGTCTCAGTTTTCATTCACGTGGAATCAACACCTTTCTGAAGGAAAAAAGGAACATTATAAGCGACAAAAAAGATTATTTCAGGTCTGCTCCCTGCCACAGTTAGTGTCCTCGATCAAAGCGCTGATCACCAGTTCTAGTCCCCCTCTGACCTCTGACCTGTGTTTGTCCCTTGTGGAGGGTGGTAACCCTGCAAACGGAGTGAGAGCTGACATCATATTTCCAGCCAGTAATGAGAAGCAGAGTGCTAGAGTTTGAGTCTCACCATTTCTTGGTTTACCTGGTTCCATTGAAGCCAAATTTGAATACCAGACTAGGGTTATCTATTAAATACACACATGTAAATACATACCTGTAGCAGTGTATCTAGAGCATTGTGCAAATTTGCAACTGAAAGTACATATGTGGGAAAAGCCACAAACACTGGCCAGTGCCACAGAACATTAAGTGCCTCCTTTACCTTTATGCACTTCAGCCACACTATAGTACAATTCTCTCATTGGCACAATAAATTTATAAAGAATACACTGTGCAATGTTTTGTACGGTGTATGTTTTATGCTATAGATTTACTGCTCTTCTTCCACTGTAGGTTTGACATTAGGGTCTATATGTCAGTGCTGGGTTGGACGGCTGCTACAGTGAGTCAGTAGGTTTCTATAACCGGGCGTTTTTTTGGCCTTTTGCTATTCTTTCACCTTTAGGCAGCAGCGAGGGAACCCAGCCAGAGAAGCAGCGTAAGGCTCTTTTGTTACAATGTTGTAATGCTGACTGAGCTCAGGATTGGGTGGAGGCTACTGTTGCTGCTAAAATTCCAGTTAGCGTCTGTTTTCAGACACCACAAATCAGACTTGATCTAATCACGACAAAACCTTTATCCCTTACAAACACACAGGGCTGGGGGTTTATTCGTGTTTCCTTTAGTCCAGGCAGTGGATTTTCTGGCATTCAAAAGCATTCGATTGTGTCTTATATATGCAGACTGTTTTGACAAATTCAGTATGTATTTTCCAGCCTGTCTGAGTATGTTAAACATAAATTGACCTCAACCCTGAGTTGAAATAACTGATTGAATCAGTCTCCACCATATTGATCCTGTGTTGTGGATACAGCGCATCCATCCAATCAATGCCTGCCATTGTCTGCCAGAGTTCGGCCCCTTTTCAGGCATTGATCAGGTCTGGATCTGATCTCAGTTCCCTGCCACAACTCTGATGAAGATGATGGAGATGATGATGAAGATGAACACATACTGTAAGTAGAGTGCCAGGTCAGTGCAGATAAAACTTGGAATCAGTGTGCAGAAAAAAACAGATTAGTGTCAAATAATGTTTGCAAGTCTTTGTTTCATGCAGTTTCTTTATCAGTGTACTAAAAACATTATAAATCTCTTTAGGAAACTCCTATGTGAGCGACAATGCACAGTGCTAACAGCTCTGTGAGGGCTGTGCAGCGGTGTCATGAGCCAAATGCTCATATTGGCATGCTAACATGCTCGCAATGGCAATGAGAACATGCTGGTCTTTAGCAGGCATAAAGTTTGCAAATTTTTCATTAAACACAAAGTACCGCTGAGGCTGATTGTGAATATCATTAGGTTTGCATGTATTTGTTATTATAATTCATCCTGAGGGAGACAAAAATGTTTGCACCAAATTTCATGGCAATCCAATCAATGGCCAGACATTTCAAAAGTCAAAAATGTCATCCTCACGGTGGCGCTACAGGAAAAGTCAAGGGGTCATCAGAGTCATTAGGGTACATCATCTGGGAACTATAATTGTCATGAATGCCATTCCATCTAGTAGATGTTGAGATATTTCAGAGGATAAGTGAAGGTATTGAACTACTGGTGGTGCTATAGAAAAAGTAAGGGGATCACCACAGTGGTATGCTTTTCACTTCTGGGGACCATTAATGTCTGTACAAAAGTTTGTGGTAACCCATCCAATAGTTTTTGAGATAAATCACTAAAAATGTCAACTTGATCGTAGTGCCACAGGAAAGGTCAGGGAAACACCATAATCAGTGGGATTCATTGTCCATTGATAATGAAAGTGTGGTCTAAATTTCATGACAATCTATAGATGAGATATTTCAGTCTGGACCATAGTGGGGGACCAACCGACCTAACACCTCTTAAGAGTTACTTCCTGATCCTGATGAATGTTTAGACAAAACAAACAACACAGAGACAACGCCTCTCCTGCTTTTGCATTTTGTTCAGCCCAATGTCAGTTTATATTTGCATGCCAAGGCAAGGTATCTACGCGTTGTGAGAGAAAGCATAGGTTATGGAAATCAATAATTGAGGACTGGCTGTTTACTGTGTGCAGGCCTGACACTGGCTCATCTCTCTTACTGTCTTGTCTTTATTGTAAGGACAGAGGAGGGATTTTCTAGCATTCCAGAGAGCTAGATAAGGAAGTGAATAATCCAAGGCAATAGGAGAAGAGTAATCTTGTTTATTACCACACCCAAAGCCAGGGACAGTCTGTTTTCTTCCATATTAAAATCACCAGGAGCTCCACCCAAGACACAAGATTGCTAAAAGGCTGAAAAGAGGGCAGAGCTGGGAACTGTCATTGTGCAGTTAGAGTTGGGGGCAGATGGCATGAGGCCAGTTTGCTCTACAAATTAATTTTGCTTGGCAACAGTACAATGCATGCTTGCTGGGGGAATGGCCAGGGTGCACCAAAAGAAATTAGTCAAGAGGAGAAAGGGATCCTTCTGTTGAACTTGTCATTTTAGTAAATAAAGTTAGTTTATTGAGATTTGGGGTAAGTGTACCAGTTTATTGAGTGCTATACTAAGTCAAAAGGGAGAAAGACAAGGCTGTGCAGATTCTTCTATCAGAGAGTTTGAGCTCATGGCGTTCCCCTCCGTTGCATTGTCCCGCACTGGTTTCCAGAACAGGTGGGGAAAGAACTGGTTTTAGGACTTTGGCCTCGATAATGCAGCTGCCATTAAATGATTCAAACTGCACCGGGGTTAATCTCCTGGCATTGTCTGCTCCCTCATTTCCATGCCTGTGTTGTTTCAGCAGATGGCTGTTAAATAATCCACCTGCCTCGTCTGTGCGCCATAAAGCTGGGTGGAGCCCTCACATGGAGGTGTCTAGACTGACAGGAAGACAATAAATTGATAATCATCCATAGAACATTGTAGTGTTCTTACCATGGGTTAGGCTTGCTTTGAATTTAGGTGTGTGTGCGTGTGTGTGTGTGTGTGCAGCTGAGGCTGGAAGTGTGTGTCTCCTTGCAGCAGGCCATATTTGGCTCGTGTTTGACCAGTTACCTCCTCTGGAGTCCCAGAGGAGCGCTTGTTTCCGTCTGGCCTTGTAGGGCCATCCTCCCTCTTACACAAACCCCACTGAGACCTCATTGGACCATAGTTTCATACACTAAATCACACACACACACACACACACACACACACACACACAGGCAGAATAAGAAACCACACAGTCAGACAAGCACACCTTTCTATCCATTCTGCTTCTTTATTATCTGGTTGTTTGTGTGACTGTATTTGGGAGTATATGCCTGATAGTATACTTTGAAAGAGGTGAGATCGCATAGGCTGTCACTGTGTCATTCTCAATACACTCCTGTTGAGTTGGTTATTTGCATCTTCTTTTTGCACTGAACAGGATGGACTATTTTTATAGTGTTAAATACGGTGCTGTGTGCCAATGCAACAGAACAGCCTTTTGTGAGAATAGGGCGCCTGTCAAAAATAATCACATCTGCGTGAAACTCCCAGATAGTGACAAAGACAGCAACTCTGATGTGTGCACTGCCAACACAGTCTTTCTTTGTGGGCAATATCCTCACTTTATTGTATTAAAATGATAAGCTGTGATACTTTGTCAAATTAAAAGTGTGCAACAGGTTACAAATGCTTTTGAAATGGTCCCATTTTAAAGAATACATTGCAATTTCCATTTTTTCATGCAGATTTTCTTGCCGGAGTTTACCCTCTTCAATACGCTTGTGTCACTTCATTCACTTGTCAGCAAATGAGTGGTAACTTAGTAACAGAGCAGCCAGCGTAGCGTCATTTCTCACAGCAGAAAAGAAACGTGCTTATTTTTGCAGCAGACTGATAACAGTATGGTGAACCGAGGCCCTTATGTTTCCTCGTAAGGCTGAAGTTAACACATGCCTAACTGACAACTTCCCCTCTGCCACCCCCTCTCATCTCCCCCACATGCAGATTAAAAAGCAGCAGCAGGATGTGATGGGCTTCCTGGCGGCCAATAAGATCGAATTCGAGGAGTGCGACATCGCGGCCAACGAGGCCAACAGGAAGTGGATGAGAGAGAATGTTCCGGAGGAGTCCAGGCCAGCCACGGGGAACCCTCTCCCCCCACAGATATTTAACGAAAGTGAATATTGCGGGGTGAGGCACACATGCACACAGATGCTTTGAATTGCTGGCACATGATTGTTCATGCAATTACAGTACTACTCTGATACGTCACATTCAGAGCTGTAGCAACTATTGAGAACATCAAGCTCATGGTCACACTACACAAAAATTATGCATGGCGGGTGTTGAATGCTGATTCTGATGACTAAATGTGTTTAAAGCTGCACCAATCAAAATTTTTATATTAACAAGAGATCAAATCCATCCAACATGAAAGCTGTCAGTAGTAGTGACAAACCAACTGAGAATAATCACCCGACTGTGCAGTTTGGTTTACTCTCTCACTGCTCTCATCAGCATCGTTTTCAGCAGCACAGGCAGATGTTTTCAGCAGAAAACTGATAAATCCACTGTACTTTACCTGCCCAGCACCAGAGTGTGGCCAGACACAGTTAGCAACTAGCTGGTGGACGTAGTGGAGCGTTTAGCAGCTAACAAGCCAGATAGTTCCTTCAGGAGTTGGTGGAAGCATAAACAAAGCTAAAAGGAGAGTAAATATTGGATTTATTTTCAACTGGTGGAAAGGAACAATAGACTGTATAGAAGAAAAGGATGTAGTCAACGTGACGTCACACATGGACAAGACTCGAGTTTGGCATTTTGGCAAACAGACAACAGACTAAGACTCCCTTGTAGAGATGCTGCAAAAGACGTTAACTTTTATTTGGCTCACCTCTCAACTCGAGAAAAATATAGATATGGACACAAACTGTAAGTGTTGGGCACTTGCGATCCATTTCCACCGTTAAAAATCACACTGTCCCTGCTAGCTCTCGTCTGTGGTAATGTTCCCTCACCCTACACAGCTCAGGCTTGTCTCCTCATCGAGCATCCGAAAGCACAACAACCATCCAGCATTTTGTCAACGTAAAAAGTAACAAACTCAAAGTCACCGTGTATCACTTGCTTCCTGGTTGGCGGGCAGCGAAAAATAACGTCTTTTTTGCCCTCCAAGGGAGCATTTTCTTTGGAATGTGACGTCACGTGAAAACTATGAATTGAAGAAAACTTGAAACTAACGATTGAGACCATACACTCATTAGGAAAGTGTTTACTGAGGGAATAAATCAAGTGGGAAGTAGGGTCATTTTGCCATTATTTATCGGATTTCTTTTTGCAACCAGTGGAATTGCCCCCTGCTGGCCGCTAGAAAAAATGCAGGTTTAACACACTTCTGCATTGGCTTCACTTTGAACTTATGCTGGTTTCACACACGCGATGCCAGCGCTGGGGCAGTGCTTACAGTCAAAGTCAATGCAAAGACATGGAAGGACCTGATTAAATGACGGGTGGTTCGCTGTTTATTGCAACTAAATCACAGCAAAATGTTTGTTTTGGGTTCATACAGCTTTAGTAATGGCAGGTTGTGTTAATTCGCATTGTCGCATTGTGTGTGAACACTTGTGCGAGTAGTCCAGCGGCCAAACTCACTCAATGACAGTTTAAAAATCACGTTGTATGTTATAGCAGATCATATCTGTCCATTAAATATTGAGCTAGAGCCAGAAGCTGGTTAGCTTAGCTTAGCATAAATACTGGAAACAGGGGGAAACAGCCTGGCTCTGTCCACCTAAATCTCACATTATATCTTGTTTGTTTAATCTGTACAAAACCCAAAGTAAAAAGCAACTCTAGGCACATAACCACTTGTAACACTGCAATTTGTTGTTTTTCACTTTGGTTTTTGTACTGGTTAAACAAACATGGCGTAAATTGTTAAGTAGTGAGCTTTAGAGGAGCTGGTAGGCAGATATGTTTACCTATGGGCAGAGCCAGGCTAACTGTTTCCCCCTACTTCCAGTCTTTGTGGTTAACTTGCTTAAGTTAATGGTCACCTTGCTCCAGCTTCATATTTAACAGACATAAGACTGATATTGATCTTCTCATCTAACTCTTGCCAGAAAGTGAATAAGCTTATTTCTCAAAATGTCAAACTATTCCTTTTTCTGAATTGGTAAAATGAATAAAAATTTTTTTTAAATCCCACAGCTTTTGTGTAGCTTCTCAGAAACATGTTAGACTGGTCGGGTTGCAGAATATCTCAATTCATGACTATAGCCCTTCTCAGATATACCATGTACCCTAGCCTTCTGTCCTGTGTTATCAGATTTTTTTTTAATACAGTCTATGGTTTACACCCATTGGAAATACACGGGGCCTTTAGCCTGGGCACACTGAGGCATCATGCTGTGTAGCTAATGGATGGCTGGAAGTGAAGTTGCACATGCAGGAGTGGCTGTATTGAATGTCACAGACAAAGAGAACAGCATTTCCCAGAATACTTGCAGCTGTTTGTCTGTGTACCGGTATGTGTGTGTGTGGGAGAAACTCAAGGGAAGGAGTGAGGGATCAAGAATGAGAGAGACTACAGACTAAACAGTAAGTGGGTGAATGTGTTAGCTTGTTTACTCTGGATTACATTCTCAAAAACAATACCCCCCCTATCTGATTGACTACTGAGGCCTGTCCCTGTATAAATAACACAAGCTCAACTGTTTCTCACAAATAGTTCTCAATGTGGCGTTGCCAGCTCAGATTGTCGCCCTCGGGCGCTGATCCAAAGCCTGTTTGACATTATCATTCCTCAGGTTGGAGTTCAGATTTAGGCGAGCTGATCCTCTGATCAATCTGCATCTAAAGTTCCCTCTGCGCCTTCTTCTTTCTCAGAACTATGAGGCCTTCTTCGACGCCAGAGAGGACAACGCCGTGTATGCATTTCTGGGTCTGACTGCTCCCCCGGGCTCAAAGGTAAGCCTGCGGACACAAAAACACACTGATATCTGTCCTTTTGTTGAAACTCATTCCTACAGCCTAACCGTATTTCCTGTAACACCAGCTTATGTGCCTAAATATATATTTATCCTCACAGTGTGATTTCCATACAGAAAACACAGATATTACATAATACATCTGTTCATGATATCAGCAGGCCTCTTCTCCTTTCCCTCTCCCCCTCCTCCTGCACTCTAGCGCCTCCCCTCCGCCACAACAGGAACCGCGGGGAGGTGTGCCAGTTACCATAGAAACAGAGGGGTTTTCCTCTGTGCTGTGGCAGGGGATATATAAACCAATATCCTCCATTTTAATATAACTCTCTCTCTTCTCCTCCTTTCTCCCCCTCTGTCTCTGTTTCTCTGCAGGAGGCTGAGGCTCTAGCAAAGAAAGCACAGCAGTAGCAGCTTTCCACCGTTTTTACCTGGAACCTCAGGCCTAGACGTAAAACCCAGACCTGGACCCAGACTGACCTGGAACTGATCCAGAGAATAAAAAGAAGCAACATTTCACTCTGCTTATAAATATGTGGACAGTTTTGATTTACTCTTGTCAATACGTTTTTAATTTTAATTTTTTTTTTAATCTGTGTTCAGCTGTGCCTTGTCAGCCGTAGTGAAAGGAGGTACTAAAGCAGAGCATTATGGGTATCTACAAACAGCTCTGCTTCCTCCCATTAACCTCAGCCTGCTAAGCCTATTGGCCTAATGACTTGTCAATCAACCATTAGCATGAACGTGTAGCGTCCAGTTTGAGAACAGATCATCAGATACAACAAAGTGTACAAAACACAGATTCATCATTTGGCCCACATCCATTTTAACATTAGACCATAAAACAATATCACCATTTATTTAACTCAACAGGTTTAATTAGTACTAGTGCTATGAGTAATTAGCGTCTTATCTGTTGTATCCTGGAAACACTGAGTCACATGTTGTGCTCCTGCCATTCATGTCTTGGCCAAAACTGCAGCACCTTCTGTAAAAGTTCCCTCCTACAATCCCATTCTTTGTTTTTATTTACTTTAAAATTTAAAATGTATTTACTTTAAAATAGCCTTTATTTACTTTAAAAAAGTCTTAATGCTGTTTTAATAGCAAACGTTTTTCTACGAGATGATATATGTTTAAAAATTATAATACATACAAGTCTGCAAACATAAAGGGATGTGAAATTGAGTTTTTTAAATTTTATTTGTTGTTTTTAGGGGAGCTGTTTTGTTTCGCTGTAAGCATCCTGTTACACATTGTGTTGATAATCCCTGTCTTACATAAGTTGATGTCTTCCCTAAAATAAAAATAAGATTGCAAATAAAACTGCAAGCCTGACTGCTTGGTTGTTGCCATGAAGTAAGATTCAATACTGACACGGTCAAACAAATTTTGAAATAAATTCTGCCTTCTTATAACACTGTTATTTTTATGCACAATAAATCATTCAAGTTCACAGAATGTGACTAATTTTTCATTGAACATGGTTTGACTTTGCTGTGATGAGCAGGCATTTTAGCATCTGGAAATGGTGATTTCATTGGTTTTGAAACATGAACATTGTGAAAGAGACAGGAATGTTTTTTGAGGAGTTCTTCGCTCCTTCAAGTTGCTGATATTTCTGGTTTGCAACATTGTACAGATATTCCCGAAAATGTTACCCAACCACTGAAAGTGCTTCTTGGCATTAGTGGAAAGTAACTAAGAACATTTATTTTCACTTTCTCTCCCTATCCCACTGAGGACTTGGGGATGCACAAATCATGACTCAAAATCTTTCGTTATTGCTCTCCTGACTCCCACTTCTTCAGTACCGACACTATGGGAGACAATGCCAGGTTTGCTTTAAGCAAGATTCTCCTTGTGTTATGATTATATTGATTTTTATTTCATCCAGCACCTATCCCACCTTTTTTTGGGATGCACACATGACTATACTATAACTAAATAAAGACTAATAAGCAAAGGTGAGCTTTTCTTTTTGTAGCAGAACTTTTTCTTTCTTTCTTCTTTCCTTACCCCATTAATCATCTCACAACCTCTCAGAATCACCTTTTGACCCTTCTGAGGGGGCCAGACCCCTAAGTTTGGAACCACTAAACTACCTAACTATATATAAAGTTGCTCTAACTTAACCAGCTTTCAACCATAAAATGCTGCTCATACAGTAACAATCTAATAATGTAACAGATATAATGTGCAGGTGCCATTTTTATGCAGAATGAGAACTTTTGCTTTTGATACTTAAAAAACCGTTTGCTAATAATACAATACCCTCGGCTTGCCAAGTCTTCTCAGCTTGTGTATAAATTCACGGTTCTCTTTTCTTTATACTGTGATTTTCAGTTACAGACTAATAAAGGAAGTATGTTGTGGGGGTGGAGGGGCCAGTTCTCAGTTGCAGAAGTGAAACAGGCCATTAGAACTTCACAAATACATGCGCACTCACACTGTGCCTCGCATTTGCGCTTAAGACTGGCACTCATCAAGAAGCAAAGGGGGGTAAAAAGAGACCGACAAGAAGAGGACAGTCATTCTGTATCATGTTGGGTGAAGGTTTTCTCAGAGTGCTGCATTACAGGGAGGAGAGAAAGTGTGCCTCCAAGCTAAAGACATCGCAGACGCACACTCATTGTAAGAATCCATTCAACTGTATTCTCTCCGACTCGACCTCCACAGACCTACAGACAGATTCAACTGAAGCAGGTAAACAGCCTTATAAAATGTAACAAATAAACTGCCTGATGTAAAAGACGTTTGACTTTCAGTACTGGTTTCATGTACTAATGTTAACATTTTACGAAAATCTCTGTCAGATATGATCTTGCTGATGATATAATGCCAAATAGCTAAAATGTCAAATCAATCTAAATTAAATTAGAAACCTCTAAACCTCTTTTCTGTAACCAGGTACAAACCAGGAAGAACTAGACCCCACCCAATTCCAAGGACTGAAAGTGGTGCCTCAAGATCCTGTAGGCCTCTCAATCCCTGGGTGTCCACCTGCCCTCACCCTGGACACTGGCTTTACAGTTTGCTTTGACAGTTGTAGCCTCCTGCAACAGTATCCAGACCTACAGGTGGCTGACTCAGGCCGCATCTCACACAACCTACTGAGGGCCACTATCGCCCAGCCCAGTTTTGGATATGAAGCATGCCGTCAGCAAGATCAGTTGCAGCAATTTGAGGCTGGTTCATCGATTCCAGACCAGGGTTATCTGGTTATGGGGGACAGTGTGAACATCGGCTTAGACCTGCCCGGATCAATTTTGGAGCCTATGTCTAACTCGGTGCTGAACGGGCTGCTGGACAAACAGCTGGAGGAGGTGTACATGCAGCATCTGACTGACAACTTGGCTCGATGTAACTCCCACATGGGGAATAGCCTTCTGCACGGCCTGGTGCCTCCTCCCCAGCCCAGCAGCCAGACGCAGGGGCAGGGGCACGACTCACTGGAGGCCAGTCTGGAAGAAGGATCAGGAGGGGACAGCGGCAAGAAGATTAGTTATCTGAGCACCCAAAACTTAGTTCCCTGTTCATCCAACTTCAGCTCCCCTGTGCTGAGGATTTCAGACGTTGACAATCCTCATCTGTAATGAAAGTAAACCATGGATACACTCAAGTAGGAGTGTAGTAAGTGTATGCATAAGTGTGAGGCTCAGCTACGTATTTCGCTTCTCCACTTCCAAGTTTACACATACCTGCATGCAACTGACACATGAAAATAAGTGCAATGAATTAAATTGCTGCATGCTTTTATTTTTGTTTACCTATATATTTCCACAATGTCTTAGTGAAATGATGCCTCAAATTTACCTTCTCCTATGTGCCATCTGCTGTTAGACTGTGGTACTACACCATCCTGAATTTACCTGACGTGCATAAGAATTTATTTTATTGACATTATAGGTGTGTGTATGTAGGGTATTTATTATATTGAAGCAAACTGTGATCAGTGTAAGCTTATGCTACACACTGAAGTTGCCTTGTAGATAGAGATGTAACCTAATGAATCCATATGGTCTGAATGAAGCAAAATAATGAAGTCAAATAATCATTAAATCAGGATTTAGATTCCAGTCAACAAATAAGTAGTCATTTATTTTTCAAATTTATTTAATTGTGCTGTTTATTTGTTGTTATATTAAATCTTATATTCTATATTTGGCAAGAGAAGGGAATTAAATTCTTTAAGAAATGTCTTGTTTGTTTAAGTGATATGTCGGTCTCTTAATAATGTTTTGAGAAATACATGAACTATAATCGAATGGCCCAGAAAAGTGCATTGACTGAATTTGTACGATGACTTTAACATGAAATAATTAAGGCACTACTTTCTTGAATTATTTTACTAGAGGACTTGGATACTTCTTTTTCATTAAATGTCCCCTAATCAGTCAAGACAAACAGGGGCAATGTAATACAAAAACATAACAACGTTAGGCTTTTGTGGAGATGCTCAGAGTTTAATTTTAGGGTATTTTGGGGATGCAGTTTGGTTGGTTGTTGTCGCTTAAGGTGTTTCTGTAGTCAGGGTCAGTGCTGACATGCAGAACACTGGAAACTATAAATCTGACTTTAAAATGGCATATGGTTTGCAGCATTGTGGTGTGTTATTTGTGTGGTTATACCTACAACATAATGATGGTGTACTGAAAGAAACCTGGTTTAGATCCCTCCCTCCCACATAATTTTAGACCAATTTCAAAACTGCCTTTTATTGCAAAGATTCTAGAAAGAATTGTGTCCAAACAGCTGCTCACTGTACTGGAAAATAACAAAATATTTGAAAAGTTTCAGTCTAGTTTCAGGAAGTACCACAGCACTGAGACTGCCCTGCTTAAAGTCACCAATGACCTTTTAATGTCTGCTGATGAGCCATGTGCTCAGTCCTGGTACTCCTGGACCTTAGCGCTGCTTTTGACACCATTGATCACAACATCATGTTAGACAGACTGAGGCACTGGGTGGGGATCTCTGGTACTGCCCTAGAATGGTTTTCATCCTACCTGTCAAATAGGAAGTTTTGCGTTTCTATAAACAACTATGTCTATTCGTTCTGTCCAGTTAAATATGGTGTGCCTCAGGGGTCCGTCTTAGGACCCATTTTGTTTTCCTTGTATCTGCTTCCCCTTGGACATATTATCCATAAACATGGCATTTCTTTTCATATTTATGCTGATGACACACAAATATACTTGCCCTTCAGATCCACAGACCCTGGAATGCTGAGTTCACTTAACAACTGCCTTTGTGAAGTTAAAAAATGGATGTCAAATAATTTCCTCCAGCTGAACTCAGACAAAACAGAAATCCTGGTCATTGGGTCCCAGCAGATGGCAAATCAAATACTGTCATCTGCTGGTTCCCTATTAAATCACATTAAGCCTGTTGCAAAGAACCTTGGTGTTTGGTTTGATGGAAATTTAAATTTCGAGCAGCACACCACAAAGCTTGTTCAATCATGTTTTCATCAACTTAGAAATATAGCAAAAATTCGATCTATGTTAATTTTTAAGGACACCGAGACCATTTTACAGTCCTTCATCTCATCACGCCTGGATTATTGCAACAGCCTTTTCACCTGTTTAACCCAAAAATCTATTGATCGACTCCAGACTGTCCAGAACTCAGCTGCCAGGCTTTTAACCAGAACAAAGAAAAATGACCACATTACTCCTATTTTAGCTTCATTACACTGGCTCCCAGTATGTTTTAGAATTGACTTTAAAATTCTTTTGATCACTTTTAAAGCTCTTCATGGCCTCTCGCCTTGTTATATTACACCAGCACGTACCTTGAGATCCTCGGGCAGAGGTCTGTTGTCTGTTCCAGAGTCTCGACTGAAAACTAAAGGGGACAGAGGGTTTGCTGTCAGGGCCCCGTCACAGTTCTTACCCAATAAATTCTTGCTAAAAGATCCAAGGCATGGAGGCATGGTGATGGTGTGCTTTAAAGAGGATCTGTACATCACAACCTGACATGTTCCAAATGTCTGCCATGGGTGAGTGGATGGAAAAGGAGGAACAACAGTGATGCGATAATCTTTTCTTTTTGTATTTGTATTAAAGGACCCACACAAACAAAACCCCACAGGTGTTTTCACTTAGGTTACGTGAAAACACCTGTGGACTTTAAAATCAAAATTAAAACAGATCAAAAAATTCATATACAGGATACAAACATCCATCCATCCATCCATCAATTGTC
The DNA here is from genome assembly GCF_014851395.1 of Micropterus salmoides. Classification (NCBI taxonomy): domain Eukaryota; kingdom Metazoa; phylum Chordata; class Actinopteri; order Centrarchiformes; family Centrarchidae; genus Micropterus; species Micropterus salmoides. The sequence continues at coordinate 10,815,917 of NW_024044237.1, forward strand.
AACCGCTTATCCTGCGTACAGGGTTGCGGGGGGGCTGGAGCCTATCCCAGCTGACACTGGGCGAAAGGTAGCCCTGTGTCACCCTGGACAGGTCGCCAGTCCATTGCAAGGCATACAAACATACATTTAAAAATGTAATTTAAAAGCAAAATAACGAATGAAAATCAAGTTCTTAAAAAGACAGAAAAACTAAACGTGAAACTAAAATCACTGATAAGTTTAAATGTTCTGTTGAAGAGAAGGGAAGATAAACAAAAAATGATGCTGAAGAGACTTAACATCAGAAAAAGAGAGATATAACTCAGCGAAGAGCTGTCCTGCTACTGGCAGTGAACCTAAATCAGAAAGTAAACTGAACAGAAAGTGTCTAATTGATAACCATGGGTAGCCAAGCTAAGTTCATACTAGCTTTGCAGAAGGCCTCAGACATGGAGACAAAGTCACAGTCAGTGTGAACTTTAGGTGTCCAGATGTCTAACTGGGCTGATGGAAAGCAGGCTGCACTTCCACCTCACTCAAAGCTCTCAGTCCTAGAGGCTGCACAACTTTAGAAGTGTGGTGTAGACTGATTATCAACATGTTTTAATATATTGCTGTTTATACATTTGCTAGAATCAAACATCTGCACCATTATGGTGAAAACAGAATACAATGCAATAACCTATATGAATAACTATATGCAGAAGATTTAAGGTTATGGTTAAAATCATTTACAGCAATAGGCCTTTTTCATTGCATAAATTTTAACTTATCAAATTTTTTTTTAAAAGTACTGGTGTTATACAAATGGCTCCGTTTCCAATTAATTACACCCGTGCTTTTCCCATTATGTCAAAATATCTGTCAAAAAAGGACGTACTTCACAAAGGATTTATAAAATAGTACTTCTCCATTATGTTGTTAACCTATCAACTGGATAAATAATTAATTTAAGAAAGAATATAAACACTAAAATGTTCTTATTTTTGAGTTCTAATGTTATTATTCTGTATTCTGCATTTTCTTTTTATTTAATTAAACCAAATGATCCATTTTAGATTTCAAATGACAAGCCATTTCCCCGAGGTCATTTGAGAGCACGCTGGTGCTAATTTTAAGCAGATAATTAAGATAAAGATAAAGATAATAAAGATAAAGATAATAAAGATTTTCACATGCCATCTGTTTGATATTCTGGAGAGTAACAAAAGCTTTCACATGCAACATATTTTTAGTATTAACAGCTAATTTTTTTTTGTGTGTAAATGACAAGTAAAACTAAAGGGAGAGAAAGTGATTCTGCAGAAGGATTGTTGATATTTGAACCCAACTGCCAAACACCCCTCCCATCAGCGCTCCCTCAGAAGCTCTGTCCCCCAAAGTTCAAATCTCTAAGGTTTCTCCAGCATTGAAACGCCTTCGCCCTTCCCTGGTCATATAACTTTGTTGTGTTGTGTGTAGAACTCTCTCTCCCACTGCCCCCTCCCCCCATCACTTCTATGCACGAGCGCTGACACCAGCAGTTGCTGATTGGCTTGAACAATGTTGTGGGGAAGGTCCACACCACTTAATTGTTTTCCATTTCCACAGAGCCAGGGCTGTGTAGGATCTTCTTCAGAGCACACACAAAATGGAGAGGTAGTAAACCATGAGGAAATATTCACTGAGTTTAACAAAAAGTGCTTTGGATTCCAATCATCTACTCTCCCTTTACGCTCTCACTTTACCTGACACCAGCCCTTATGTTGGCCACGAAACTGACTATACTGCAAGCATATTGAAATCAAATGAGGACTATGTGGAAAGATGAATAAACCTTCCATTTAATAATAAGACACTGGAAGGGAAAGATATTGTCTTGGCTGCAAATTGAAATCCTTTTCTTGCCACGAGAAAAGATACTTGTTCATTTCAACAAAAATAACAAATATTTTATGTATTTATAAGTATTAAAGTAAATGGTGATTAATAAGTCACAAAATGTACTTATCAAGATATGTCAGTTAAGCAACAAAACACCAACTAGGGCCTATATTGACATTAAGGTTCTTTTATTTCACTTATGCTTATTTAGATCATAAAAAAAAGAAATGTGTGATGTTCTGTGTAATTATCAAATAAAGGTTCATGCACATTACAGAGAAGAAAGCACACACTTGAATGACACTGACAAGTGACACGTCCAATGGAGGCTGTCAGATCACATGGCGCGACGTTAACGCTCCAGCATTAATGCACAATGACAGAAAAAGACATGAGTGTGTCTGTTTTTTCTCTCAGCTCGTGACATTTTTGTAGAGCTATATGTGGTTGCACAGCACTGAACTTCCACAACCACAGGTTTGGAGTATTTATGGTGGTTGTAGTTGTATTTGTCTTTGAGAGCCTAACCTGTTAGCTACTCTTTAAACTCTTACATTGGGCTGCTTTCCCTCAGATTTTTCTCCATACAAGTACAACAAAGCATTTCCTAATCATTTGTTTTAATGTATTACTTAAATGTTATGACGTTAGTTATAAGTTATATCTTGTTCAAATGAATATAGGTTATTGATTAATATGTTGACCCACATGATTGTAGAGGTTATGTTAGGGTTTAGCAGCCGGTCAGACCAAAAATAGCACTGCATTAAACACTGTGTTGGTGCAGGCATGCGACTAAAGGCCTCATATATGAACTAAAGGTTCATATATGTGCATAAATTTTTCCTCTGAACACTTAAAAATCAAATGTTGTGTTTGCTCTTAACATGCTGCTTTGTTTTACTGAAAAGTTAAAAGTTTTACTAGTGACCCATCTTAAGGTTTTAGTTTGAGTTTGAGGTAATTAGCAACAAACAAGATCTGAATGATTAATCAATAAACCAATCCAAGACAATAGTGATAATCAAATATAATCATCGGACCCCTTTCATCACTCCTTTGTGATGAGCACTTGTCACTATGGTTTACATTTTACGGGTCAAACACATAATCAGTTGAATGCAAAAGAAAATAATCAATAAATTAGTTGATAACTATTACTGGCAGACCTAAAGCTTTTCATGGTAAAAAAAGGAAAACATGAAGTGTTCTCTCAACTCCTCTAAAGTAGGTTTCTAGTAGGACTTGAGTGTACGATGTGACCTTGAACACTCGTTGAATGATACTCAAACTGAAGGTATAATATCAAATGAAGCAAAAAATGATTGTGTCTGAAACACTAAGTGATTTTCATTGTGTGTCATTTGTAATCTGTCAAAGGTGGTATCTTCCTTCTAAACCACTTAGAAACTGGTGTTCCAGAAGAGGAGTAGTTTTTACATGCGTCCCCAAAGTTTGCCTAAGCTTGTGTGTGTGTGTGTGTGTGTGTGTGTGTGTGTGTGTGTGAAGCTCTGTACTACTGTTTGGATATCATTGCTAGCTCAGGGATTCCTGTGCACATTAGTGGCTGCATGAGTTGCGGTCAGGTTGTTTTGTGTGTAGGCCTATACGTGCATGTATGAGTGTGTGCTGCTCGCCCTCCCTCTATCTCCGTAACCCCTGGCCTATTCTCTCTCTGTCTCTCTCCCCTGTTATCCCAGCATGGCTGCAGAATGGCTGCTCTGTGGACTCTCTCTCTGCTGCTGTCTGCCTGCCTGTTCTGGCCTGTGTGTTTGGCTCTGACCCCTGAGCTCCCTCAGCCCCACAACCTGCCCCCCTTGCTGGGCATCAACAGCAGCGATGGCAGCCTGTCTGTGGATCTTCCCATTGCTCTGAGGGTTTTCAGCATGGACTATCACCATGTGCAGGCTCCCTTTGAGATTGTGCTATGGATCATGTTGGCCTCACTGGCCAAGCTGGGTAAGCTTCAAACGAGTTCAGCTGAAAAGCCAACATTAGGATGCTGTTGGAAAAAAACCCTTCTCTAATCTGCATGTTCAGAGCGAGTAAACATTCTTGCAGCTCACAGCAATGTTGAATCCAGTTAGCATGATGTTCCGTTATATTCTGTCTCTAACCTCCAGGTTTCCACTGGTCAGGTCGAGTCCCAGCAGTCGTCCCAGAGAGCTGTCTCCTCATCATGGTGGGCCTCCTGGTTGGAGGGGTGATCTATGGTGTTCGCCACTCTGCTCCTCCAACTCTCAGCGCTGATGCTTTCTTTCTCTTCCTGCTGCCGCCCATCGTCTTGGATGCAGGATACTTCCTGCCAGGGAGGCTGTTCTTTGAAAACCTTGGCACTATCCTTTGGTTGGTACACTCAATGTTTTTTTCTTTGAGCATGTGTGAGTCTGTGTGCACAAACTGTTGAATATACTATTTCTTATACCCTTTTAACATGCTAGTAGACAGAGTTAAAAACTATTCAAAATTAAATATTCCACTTGGGAATATGTTTTCAAATGTGCCAAAGAAGTTTTAATTACAGGGAAATATATATAAAATATACATAATGCACACACATCTCACATTTTCCACCCAACTGTTAAATTCAGATTCAGATTGATGGAGGAAAATTGTTGTCATAGATTGTACCTAAAAGAGCAACCTTCACCAGAGATAATATACACAAAATAAAAATATACACACATTCTACACAAATTACACAGAAGTGGCATCATAAATTTGGCTGTATATTTTTTATACAGTATATAAAGCACCAATAAATCCCTGAAACAATCAGATAAAAATAAATATTCTTGTCAAATGGAAGGGAAAATATAATTTATCTGTTTAACGCTACTTGCATTTTTTTTTGCCACACGAGCTATGTGGCTCTGGGGATGGCAGTGTTGTTGGTCAGTCCATCACTTTGGTCCACATAGAGGTATTTCAACAGCTGTTGGATGAATTGCCATGAAATTTTGTGCAGACAATCAAATATCCTTGAGGATATTTCCTAATGATTTTGATCATCCCCTGACTTTTCACCTAGTGCCACTATCAAGTCACAATGTGTCTTAAAAACTTAGTATAGCCTTTGTATATTTAATATAGCCTGTATATGTCCAGACATTTGTCTTAACTATACATTTTGTTTACATTGTGTGTGAACATGGTTACCAATATGCTTGCTAAACATCAGCATGTTACTTGTCATTGTGAGCATGTTAGCATGCACACAATGCACTAGGGTGGGTCATAGTTAACCTACAGAGAATGATCACCTTACTCAGCAGCTCCCCTCAGCTCTAGTGAGGGTTTTTGCATCTTTCAACTCGTGGTTTTGTATTTTATGGCCCACGCCTGATTTGGTTCAGTCTCAGTTTTTCCAGACATCAGGCAGCGGTTCTCAGAAAAAAAAGTTCTGATAAACTGACTGTATAGTACCTGACCAGCACTAAACAGCAGACAGACAAAGTTAGCGGCTAGCCTGTGAACATATTGGAACATTTAGCAGCTGAAGAGCCAGTTAGTTATCTGGCTTTCCAGTTAGTGGAGTGCAAAACAGAGGTAAATGAAGCGTACGTTTTGGACTAACATTCATCAGGTAGCCAGAAACAGGACTCCAAACGTCAATGCCATATAAACTAAAGTAATAATATGTCAGTATTCAATGAACGGGTTACATGAAGGACATCTGGTTTCAAGTGCTGTTAAGTATTCTTTCATGTCATAAGCACCTTGCCAAGCAGTGTGAATCCTGTTTCCTGTAAAGCTGCTGTATCTGTATGTATCTCCAGGTATGCGGTGCTGGGAACCTTATGGAACGTGTTGGGCATCGGGCTTTCTCTCTATGGTGTGTGTTTGCTGGCCCAGAGCTCTCTGGGAGACATCTCTCTGCTCCACTGCTTGCTGTTTGGCTCTCTGATCGCCGCCGTCGACCCGGTGGCCGTGCTCTCTGTCTTCCAGGAGATGCATGTGAACGAACAGCTGCATATCTTGGTGTTTGGAGAGTCGCTGCTCAACGACGCCGTTACTGTGGTGAGGGTATCGGTGGTCACCAGGTGACCTCAAAATAAAATTAAGTATCTTATTCTGTGCATAACACTTCTCTCTTCCTCCCAGGTGCTCTATAAGCTGTTTGAGTCCTTCCTCCGTCTGCCATCAGTGTCGGGGCTGGATGTGTTGCTGGGGGGGTGCAGGGTGGTTGTGGTGGGCCTCGGTGGCTTGTTCGTGGGCCTGTTCTTTGGCCTGGTGGCAGCCCTCACTTCACGTTTCACCTCCAGAGCCCAGGTCATCGCCCCACTCTTTGTTTTCCTCTACTCCTACTTATCCTACCTGACCTCAGAGATGCTTCACCTCTCCGGCATCATGGCGTGAGTGCTGCTGAGTTTCAACTCCAAGACCTCCTTTTGTGTTAACATAGTAAAATCTTTCTTTTTTTACCCCTTTATGCAGTATTGTGACCTGCGCTGTGACCATGAAGCAGTATGTCGAGGCTAATGTGTCCGAGCGCAGCAACACCAGCATCCAGTACTTCCTGAAGATGTGGAGCAGCGTGAGTGAAACCCTGATCTTCATCTTCTTGGGCGTGTCCACAATACAGGATGTCCACATGTGGAGCTGGCCCTTTGTCTGCTCCACACTGCTGCTCTGCCTTGTCTGGAGGGCCACAGGTAGCTTTAAACAATCTTTCCTGAACTTTAAAAATGCTGAGAATGATGCTCTGGCCAGGAGCTTGATAAACAGTAGCGAAAACAGTGGAATCAACACATTTCCCCTCCTCTGAAGGTGTCCTCCTGCTGACTGCTGTGGTGAACAAGCTCCGGAGGAACGCCGTGACCTTTCGAGATCAGTTCATCATTGCCTACGGAGGCCTGAGAGGGGCAATCTGTTTCTCCCTCGTTTTCCTGATTGATGACTTCCCAAAGAAAAGACTCTTCATCACAACTACCATAGTGGTCATCCTCTTCACTGTCTTTGTACAGGTGGCAGATTCTGATGGAAGACCCATATTTTCAGATAGTAGTTTTTCTTCTTTGCATTGCACGTTTTTGGCTTTATGGAGTACTATTTGTTGAGTTTAGTTTTGTCTGGTTACCAGGGGATGACCATTAAGCCTCTTGTCGAGCTGCTGGATGTGAAGAGGAAGAAGAGAGCTCTGCCTACTGTCAGTGAGGAGATCCACAGCAGGGTAAGAAAAAGAGTGCTGGTCTTTAGGGAATACAGTGTACAGTGTATTAGTATGCTTTAATCCAGGTGTAATTAGTCAACTTTGAGTGATAGGAATGTAGATACCAAAATAATTCATGTCTGTTCAATAAATCATTCATTCAGGTGCAAAATACACCTCAACTGTATTTATAGTAAAAAATAGTACATAGTGATATGTATTCGTTAAATGACATTATCTCAGTATAACAAGGTTAACATTTTTAACTAACCAACATCTAGGCTATAGCTATAGGTTTATTTTTTTTTTATTATTTATCAAATTAGTGTGTGAGCTCACCTGTTAGAGCATGTACACCATGTACAAGGCTCGTTACTGCAGCAGCCCGAATTCCAGTCCACCCTGTGGCCCTTTGCTGCGTGTCATCCCCCCTCTCTCTCCCACACTTCCTGTCTGTTCCTACCAAATAAAGGCAAAAGCGCTGTTGTAAATAAGTAAATGTTTAAACTTATTTACTAGAAGAAGACCATTTGGTGCCGTGGAAAAGTATATGTAGAGTCAAAGCAAATCTATGAATGACATACTCACATTATGTCTCCTCTTAGCTCATTGATCACCTGCTGGCAGGAATAGAGGACGTGGTTGGGTACTGGGGGCAGCACTACTGGAAAGACAAGTTAGTTTTGCTCGTTTTACTTTTACTTCACCCTCTCATTCTGTTCGCCACTTCCAAGTATTTGCATAAAAATAAGACCTGAAATTACCAGTAGGTGGCAGCAAATACCACATGCAAAGGTTCTTGGTCATTTTCCACAATCAGGACTCATAATAATGTCAACTGGTTACTGTAATGTATTTAATGTGTGTGTGTGTGTGTGTGTGTGTGTGTGTGTGTGTGTGTGTGTGTGCGTGTGCGTGTGCGTGTGCGTGTGTGTGTGTGTGTGTGTGAGAGAGGTTTGAGCAGTTCAACAGGAAGTACCTTCGTCGTTTCCTGATCCGTGAGGATCACCAGGCTGCCTCCAGCATCCTCAGAGTTTACCAGGAGGTGGAGAGAAGGGAGCAGAGGGGAGACGAGGAGGCGCCAGCACTGTGAGGAAACATTTATGTACTTTATGCCAGCGTTTTTCATAGTAGGAGTCCCAAAGGGTCCTAAATAAACAAAGGAAGGTTTCATGACCCTTATGGCTATAGATGTGACTATTCACGCCTCACTTTTAGAGTGGACCCTCGGTCCCACAGCCGCCCCCTCTTACCAGAGGAGATGGACAGCATCAGGCGTATTCTCTCCAGAAATCTTCAAAACTTCAACAACAAGGTAATTTCACAGCTTGTGTATCTCTGTTTGATTAAAGAATCATTGATTGTACATTACAGGTAGTACTATTCATTTATTTAATATTTGGGTTCATGTAGGCTATGTGTTGTCATCCCAGCAGACACAAGCCTACAGCAGACACACTTTGCACCAGGACGCCACCATGGACAGAACAAGGAAGCCTCTTTACAGACACCAGAGTCTGGCAGAGAGATACACGTATAATACAATCACACACTGGCCACAGGTACTAAACTCACAAGCATACATTTGCAAGTCATTCAGTCTCACTTTCTCTAAATCGTATTTTATTTTAAACAGGTAGAATATCAACAAATGAAGTGAGACTTCGATTGAAGGGGCTCAACTCTAAAATGCTACATACTGTTACCCTTTGCAGGGTAAAAAAGGCTACCTGAAATTCATCAGGCAGTTGAAAATCATAAATTATTTTATCGTAAACATTTATGTTATGTTTTATGAGCAAATGCCTTCAGATATATTTATAAACTCTAATGACTTCTTATCAAATCACTTCATGATAATGTAAACAGAATGACATTTATCTGAAATAAAAGGGTCTTTATTTTTATATAGCATCATTATTTGTGTCAAAAAAAATGCCACTCTACTTAAAAATTATCATTGAATTTAAACAGAATATTAAGATTTAGTTTGATTTAATATAAGACTGTCCTCCAGCCTGCAGTATGTTTTACTGTATACTTCCATTGTGACAGGGGGAGGATGGAGAGTTCAATGGCTCACGTAGAGTGAGAGCTGGACTCAGCAGGTCTCACACAGGTAAAGTGAAAGACAATTCAAGACCTTAAATATACACTCACAGGCCACTTTATTGGGTATACCTTGCTAGTACCAGGTTGGACCCACTTTTGCCTTCAGAACTGCCTTAATTCTTCGTGGCATACTTTCAACAAGGAGTTGGAAACATTCCTCAGAGACTTTGGTCCATATTGACTTGATAGCATCACGCAGTTGCTGCAGATTTGTCGGCTGCGCATTCATGATGCAAATCTCCCGTTCCACCTCATCCCAAAGGTGCTCTGTTGGACTGAGGTCTGGTGACTGTGGAGGTTATTGGAGGACAGTGAATTCATTGTCATGTTCAAGAAACCAGTGTGAGATGATTTAAGCTTTGTGACATGGTGCATTATCCTGCTGGCAGTAGCCATCAGAAGATGTACACTGTGTCAGAAAGGGTTGGACATGGTCAGCAACAATATTCAGGTTGGCTGTCGCGTTTAAACGATGCTCAATTGGTACTAAAGGGCCCAAAGTGTGCCAAGAAAATATCCCCCACACCATTACACCACCACCAGCAGCCTGAACCGTTGATTCACGGCAGGATGGATCCATGCTTTCATGTTGTTTATGCCAAATTCTGATCCTACCATCTGAATGTCGCAGCTGAAATCGAGACTCATCAGACCAGCAACGTTTTTCCAATTTTGGTGAGCCTGTGTGATTTGTAGCCTCAGTTTCCTGTTCTTAGCTGACAGGAGTGGCACCCGGTGTGGTTTTCTGCTGCTGTAGCCCATCTGCTTCAAGGATCGACGTGTTGTGCGTTCAGAGATGGTATTCTGCACACCTTGGTTGTAACGAGTGGTTATTTGAGTTACTGTTGCCTTTCTGTCATCTCGAAACCAGTCTGCCCTTTCTCCTCTGACCTCTGACATCAACAAGGCATTTTTGTCCACACAACTGCCGCTCACTGGATATTTTCCCTTTTTCGGACCATTCTCTGTAAACCCTAGAGATGGTTATGTGTAAAAATCCCAGTAGATCAGCAGTTTCAGAAATGCTCAGACCAGCCCGTCTGACATCATCAACTATGTCACGTTCAAAGTCACTTAAATCACCTTTCTTCCCCATTCTGATGCTCAAGTTGTCTTGCATACAGTTGTCTTGCTTACATGCCTAAATGCTTTGAGTTGCTGCCATGTGATTGGGTGATTAGCTATTCGTGTTAACAAGCAATTGAACAGGTATACCTAATAAAAGTGGCCGGTGAGTGTACACCACATATTTAACAAAATATGCAGTTTTTCCTTTAAATTTCCGACCTACACCTATCCCAAACTCAGGTCCCAATGATATGTAGGCTATGTATTAATGTATGTTGTTTCTTTGTGTGACTGTATCTTAGCTAATGGATGGCAGGAATGTTTTTTTTATCCATACACAATTCTAGTTTTGTTTCTCTACTCCTGCTTTCACTCAAGCTTTCAGAACTTACTAAAATCCACAGGCTGTGAATAGACATATCATCGCATTGTCCCTTGTCTCTCTTTACCTCTTGACCTTTGTCCCTGACATCTATGGTGTGACGATTCTGACTTTGTGGGTCTTGAGCTCATTGTAGCCTCGCTTCTCTTGGCAGTGTGCTCCTTAAGCCCGAGGCCTGTCCTCCAGGACTCATCAGTCCCAGCAGCCTCTGCTCAGACGGGTCAAGTGGATCCAAAATCTTCAGCTTCCAGAGAGGACCAGATCTCTCCACAACACCAAGCACCTGTGGAAAGAGCCCCCAAGAAACAAATCAGCTTTGTTTTGGAGAATGAGAAGCAGCAGTGAAGACAGACTGTGAGAAAGACGGAAAGAGGGGACAAGAAATGTAAACGAATGAATTCAGTGTGTTCAGTCGTTTTTAAATGGCCCCATAAAATGATAAGTACCTCATATTTATTTAGCTGTAGAGTTGTGGGTTTAAAGACTGGGTTGATAAAAGGATTTAGCAAATTCATGGATACCTTCCAATTAAAACTTGTAAAGTGGTTAAAATAATTCACCTTCTGGTTTTATCATTTTGAGAATTTGTCAGTTACAAAGCTTTGCTTAGCTCCATGTTTCACCTCTTGAACACCCTTGGTGGAGGTTTGAGGGTCATTTGCATCTCTAGTCTAATTCATTTTCAAAGTGGCACTCCAAGTGTAACGCCTAGCTTAGAAATACCTTGCAGTCATAAATACTGATACTCACTGCCCACATTATAAGCACAAGCACAAACCAATCCTGCCTCTTCTTGTTTCCTTTATAAATGCGCAGCACACCCACCAGTAATTTGACGAGGACAGGCTCACTGCTGTTCCAAAAATATCTCCTGTCCCCCCCGCCTGACCCCCTCAGTTACTGAAGCTTCTTTTCCCCACAGTTCCCAGCATGCCAGGGAGTGGTTGGGAGAGCCAAGCTGTCTTTAGGACTGGGGCTGGGCAGAGGGTTGCAGAGTGGACACTGAGGAGCTGAAGAGTAACTGACCTGAAGATTGAAAGCTAAGGAGACAGATCACAGTGAAGGAGGATTTAGGCTAGAGTTATGAGGGTGGGAGCTGCGACCTTGGCTGGAGGGATATTTGGGGCAGTGGGGACTCTGTGTTTCTTCTTAGCCTTTGGTACAGACTACTGGCTGGTGGCCAGTGACAACTGTGGATCATATACATGGCAGACGCAAACAAAACTTAGAGGGGAAAAAGATGCCAATGGAACTGAGGTAGGAGAGATACATGTGTGCACATAAATGTCACTACGTACAATGATGGAAAATCTTACTGCTTGTTCTCAGAATTGGTCGGTAACCTCCAGCTAAATAAATATGTATAATAATAGCCACAGCAGTTCATTATTTTCATCACATGTGAGAAAAATATCAGTGTGGAACTTGATTAGATGCTGTGTAGACTGAGGTGTGCGTGCTATGCCACTATAGGCTATTTAAAGAGGTACGAAAATAATTTATTCTTGCGGTTACATAAAGTTAGGGTACTTAAATGAAACAGATTTGAACCAGAATGGTTCAAAGCATTGTAGCGGAGGTGAATACATCCTGACTTTTAGTTTGACTTCAGTGACTTTTAATATGGGTCAAGCTCCAAAAGCACTAGATCCTGCACTTCCCATAATGCGGGCCAATGGAATCTTTTTGTCAGACCCTCTATGTGTGGTAATTGCCCATGTCTTTCAAACATCATGCCCCCAGTTTGTAAGCTTTCTGTTAACAAGACTAACAGTCTACAGCCATGCTTTAAAAAAAAGCTAATTTCAGCATGCTAACATGCTCACAATCAGAAATTCTAACACGCAGATGTTGAGAAGGTATAATGTTTATCTTGTTCAACGATCGTTAAAGTGCATTCCCACACCTGTTTCCTAGAAATTACATTTATATACAACTAATCTGAATCAGCAAATAAATTTAGTAAGTAACCTAATGCAGACTGGATTAACATATTGACAAAATGTTGGATATTACCATGTCTGGAAAGTTGCATGAATGTCTGACCATGTCAATAAAATGTTCACTGGCGTAATTCCTTTGTTTTATCCAATCTTGCAAAAAGATATGACTTGCACTGACTAACACATTAGTTAACTTTTTCATGGTTAGGTACTTACAGCTCTTGGTTAAGGCTAGGGAAAGTTTGTTATCTCTTTAATATAGAAAAAGTCAGCAGTGAAACGTGTTTATCAACATTTAACCACAATCTCACCTCGACCTTAATTAACCAATGTACTTTTAATGCCTAAACCAAAGTACAGTTCTTCATGTGTAAACTCAGTGCCCCTTAAATTTTCCAGTTTGTTCTTTCATGCCACATTTGTGAGAAAGTTCACAGAATGTAAAGTAAGGGATACATTTATAAAAGCTAATCCCCCTGTGAACTCCTCCCTACCATCACAGCACAACAAAGTCTTTCATTTTCAATAAAAGGGGATGATTAAAGTTGCTGTGTGTTATTCAGCACCATCAATCATATTTTTGACAAGCAAATGGAGAGTGCCGCTCATGCGTGTTTCATGAGTTCCACTTGAAAACCTCACAGACGAGCAGGCCATAATCAGAACCACGTTTGATGCCGTGGCACCACTGAAGTACAGAATCACACAGAGTGGCTAGCAAAGACGTGTTGACAAAGCCGACAGAGATTAAGGTTCATCCATCTTCAGACATTTGAGCGTCCGTCTCTCTGTTTGTCTGCTGATGGCAGTCTGTCTCTTTTTCTCATTTAGATCCTGTTAGTGGAAGCTGTCACTGTTTCTGCTCCATCTCTCACTCTGCACCATGAGGGCTTCTTCTGGCGCTGTGTGTTTCAGGTGGAGCCCACAGCACATGCAGTCCTGGCCACTCTCTTCAGTATGTAGGGCTTCTGAGCCGGCAAAACGTTATTGGGACTTGTCAAGTGTGGTTTCATGTCTCATGCTCGGCAGTGTGGACTGCTTGACAAGCTAACAAGTGAACAATGTCTATAATTTCAATAAAATAAACAGGAGGAGAGCAAGAAGAATGTGTTTAGGCATTTCTTTAATCTATTTCATTTTATTCTTTTACATTTTATTTTTCATGTAGCAAACCAGCCAGAATCCAAGGTCTGCATCCATGGTTACCTTTTCCCTCTGCCTGTTGCACTTGGACAGGTGCCTCATCCAAGTTATGATGCTACAGCAGGTAACACACTCACTCACATGCTTACAGACAGGTGACAAACTCAACGATAAAACTGTTAAATGAAAGTGAAATAACTTAGTGAATGCAGATGCTTCCGTACAGGGCATGAGGGCTCACTGAATGGATTGATGAGCATGAAAGTATCTTAGTCCAACAGAACACGTGGAGTCTGGACTAACTTGCTACCACAATCATAAAAACACCAAATGATTTAATATATTTTTTTACAATCACTTCCTTACACACACTTAAAAAACAATTTACATTTGGCAATTAATAACAGTAAAATAAGCTCAAATTACCAAATTACCAACATTAGACTGTAACATTGAGAGGGTGTTGGGCCATGACTTTGACTGAAGGAGCATATAAATGACTGGGAACAGGAATGCAATAAGGTCAATGATTCTGTTCATGTTTCCTCTTTCATCACACATGAATTTCATATTATAATACTGGGGTCGTGGGTAGTGTGGTGAAAATACAATTCTGATAGAGAAATACTGAATCTGTTATTTATATATGGCCTAAAATAAGCCAAATTAGCTTCAAAATAATTATATTTGACAATAACATACCCACCATGAATGGGAAATACACATTCACTTTCTTGTCTAGAGCTGAATGAGAACTTAGGAGGAGGTTGGCTTAGCTTAGCATAAAGACTGCAAGTGAGGCGAAACAGGTAGCCCGGCTCAGTCCAAAAGTGCCAAAATCCGCCTTATAAATCAGCACTTATAAAGCTCACTGATTAAGATGCTGTATCTCGTTTGTTTAATTCGAGAAGTCACTGCACTCAGCCAAGAAATAGTCCAGACTTTTTGTTTTTGTAGATATTAAACAAATTAGGTTTAACGTTAATTAGTGAGATTTTCTGGCTGTAGCTTCATACAGTATTTAATGGACATATAAGAAAGGTATTAATCTTATCAAACTCTTGGCAAAAAAATTTAAGTTTAACAAAAACGTCTAAAACCTATTTCTTTAATTGTAATGTCACTTAAATGCCACATTAAATATGCCATATACATGGATAGGTGACCGGGATCGGATGGTGTCCTTGTACTTCTTGCAGTGTTTCGGGGTTTCTGGACTGTACTGATTATCCTTGGCCTGGTCGCAGCTCTAACTGGAGGCTTTCTCTTGGTCTGTGGTGTCCCCTTCATCAGCCACAAACTGTACAAGCTGGGCGGTGCTTTCCTTATCGCTGCAGGTAAAATTTAGTCTATGTACATGTGCAGTTCATAGCCATAGTATTTATCTGGAGTGTGAAATATTCTGCCTATGGGGAATAAGTGAAAGACATAAACACATGTTGCAGCCATTGCTGAGGCTGCTGCTGTCAGCTGCTCATACCTGTCACATGACACACAGAGCAGCAGATGTCACTCTGCAGCACTGTCACTATAACAACAGCAGGTTTAAACATTGCTGCTGTGGCAACAGTCGAGATGAGTAGGAGCTGCATTCCTCTGGTGTTACTCACAGCAGTGATAGCCTCTATCTGTGTCTCCCTGTCTTTCTGATACTCTTTAAATCACTCCCCAGCCTGCTTGTTCCTGTTCATGCTGCTGCTCTACGTACTGTGGATGGAGGTGGTGGAGGTGAAGCGCTACGTCCTTCAGGAGAGAGGGGAGGCATGTCCACATGCACAGGTTTCGGTGCTCTACGGCCTGTCGTTCATGGTGGCGGCTGCCGGTGTGCCTCTGGAGCTCGTCTCCGGGTTGATTTTCCTGCTGGTGGGCCGTGTGTTGCGTGCCAGCAAGTGAGCTTACCATCTGGACTGTAGGGGAAGAACGGACTGACCTTTTTATGTCCTGCAAATGGGATCAGCAGCGCACTTGTGAGATGTAAATACTGTCTGGAAAGACATGATCAATATTACAGCAACACCCTTTGGATTTCGAGTAGCATGCAGTCAGGGATGCTGATATATCAGTTTTCTATAACTTGCTTTGTTTCTATGAAAATCACTAATTATTATATAATAAAAATACCAGAAAAGTTCAGTGTTACTGGCATTAAGGAGCAAAAGGATGTGTCAAGACTGTTTTATTTTCTAAACATTACCAGAGTAATAATATTATATTAATGCTGCAAGCTATGAGTCTATAGGGCAGAATGTGAGAAATGTATGGGTGAACCAGCTGTGTCCCCTGTCCTCATTTTGGCACCTGATCAAGTGGGCGAGCTGGAGCGGAGTGAGAAATGGCTGGATGGACTGGAGACAAACCATAGCTTTGGATAGAAGGTGGGGGTGGAGGTGGAGCAGGATAGGGATAGATATAGCGTGTATAGAGAAAGAATTGATGCTTGTGGGGGGGCACAAGGGGGCTTTGAGAAATGAACAGCTGTTTGTGGGTTTGGTTGGTGTACAGCAGGCCGGCCACCTGCCCCCCTTCACCCCAGTCACATTTCACTCCCTCACTGAAATCCTTATGCTTTCTCTTTTCTGACTCACACTCATGCACACTGTTATATTCCTCTGTCCCGCCCTCCATGTTTACAAAAACATTCAATTCAAAAACCCCTGTCTCTAATAGATCTAATCTACTAACACACATTCATTGCACGCATGGACAACATGACCCACGTCCTTGCGGGTGTTCTTTCTCTTCCTCAGTCTTCCAAATGGGAAGCACAGGCTTGTGATTGTATCATAACTGCCACAATATTAGATCATCCTCCTTTTTCATTGGTTTGAATGGGCAGCGTGTGGAAACAAGCGGGTGGACTCTAAATCACACATATCGGCTTTCATCTGCTCTACTGAGGAGCAGAAGTGGTGGAGAGGGGGGGCATGTTTGCTTCAAAGAACTCACAGATCAAACACAGAAAAATACACACACACACACACACACACACACACACACACACACCACACACACCACACACTGTGATCAAACTGTGCAGAACACACCAATGTAAATTAGTGAAATAAACTGTATTTTTTTAACTGCACATACACAGCTTGTCTAAGATCTGACTTGTGTAAGAAAGCATACTTCAGAGTGTAACGCAGCCCAGCCATCAAATGCTTTTGCTGAGTTTATTGTGTTGCCCGTGATGTCAGAGGATACCCTCTAATATTGGTACATTGGGGTTGTGGTCTTTCAAATGGTTGTTACTGATAATAACATGTGATTTTATTTAAGTGTTGTAGTTATGTGATGATAAACATGGTAGATAGATGATATATATGCGATTTTGTGTTGTTTGTCTGCAACAGCATGATGGCTGCCTTGCTTGGCAGGAAACTTTGGAAGAACTGTTTTAATCTCAATTAAGCCTTTTATGATAAATAATGCTTGAATTGTTTGTAAGTGTTTAAATAAAAAATAGAAGTCTATAAACTTTTGTCTCCAGCAGCAGAAAGAATTATATTTTAGCTCCTCATGACATCACAAAGTATGAGACCTTATAAGCAGGGGATGCTCATATCTGAGTTCAGTTTTTATCTGATAGTGTTTCAACCACAAACACAACACTCCTGATCTGAACAAGCCGTAACACAGTAAGATAGATAAAAAAGAAAAAAAAGAAAGATAAAAGAAAGAAATAGAAGAAAACACATAACTCCATCTGAACAATCTGAGTTGTGCGATTTAAAATAGTAGCAGAGCTGATTGAGAGATGAATCTGCACAATTCAAAGATAAAGAAAAAGAACATAAGGAAAAAAAGTCAGCACCATACAGATCAGAGAGAGGGATATATTTTTTATAACCAAAAAAGATTATTTTCTCTTTATGAACCCATACGACGAGATGCCAGTGGTGTGCTTGTCACTGACATTCCTGGTAACTCACAAGCCTAGTGTGAGACTAACTTATCCACTGCATGGCAGACAGCCCTGGACGCTTCCCATTGCAGTGTTTAGTGTAGCAGCTATGCATTGCGGAGATGGGATGTTTTATTGGCGTACAAATGCCAAAGCAATGTTGGCTCTTGGAATTGCAGAGAACCACGGCTGCAGTTATGAATTAGTTATTCTTAGAGCCTTACCAGTAATGGGGCTATGGTGTAAAGTTTGCACTGATGGTGGCGCTGGATGAAAAGTCAAGGGGTCACAAAAGTCAAAAGGGTTAATCTGTTTCTGTCTTGATTTGGATATGGCCATTATCTGATACCAATCTAAAACGAAGGTCACACTGCAGGCCTTAGCCTGTACCAATAAGCATGCTTTAATGGATAATCTTTTTTAACAGACCAGAACCACAACCCTCTAAGATCTTAAATGATGACAAATTACTTGTTCGGTTCTTTTTAAAACAGTCAGCTCTCCGGCAAACTAGTAATAAGCTATTATCCACAAACTAGACAAAGAGTTGGCAACTGCATGGTCCACATCTTCTTCACCTAATTCACGGCTGTGGTTGCATTACCACAATCAGCCAGCAGAGGACTCTCTAGCTCTCCTCTTCAAGGTGAAAATCTCCATGCCTAATGTGAGGGAGCAGTGAGTGGAAAGGAAAGGAAAGGAAAGGAAGGGACAGTGAAGGAAAGGAGGAAATTACTGAGCAGCGTATTGAGCTAGAACCCTGGCTTGTTCAGTGACTGTAGCTCTTCCTAATCATAGTTAATTACCTCTTATGTCTCCTCCCCTGTCATCCACAACAATGGAAACATACTATCACTTCATTTAAGGAAGAAATAATCTTGCACTTCAAGTGTCAGCAATTATGGCATTATAATATTATGCGTATGGCATAGTGAGCATCACGTGAATTAAGACATGACATGATAATAAAGTAATAAATCGTTTGCAAATTAACCCCAACAGACCCAAGGAACCCAAAGAGCATACGTCTTGTTGATTGGGGGTAATGAGTGTGTTTTGTGTGCGTGTGTATGTATAATGCAGAGATCTGTATAATTTTCAGACATGGCAGCATTATTGGCTGCTAATTTTCCAGTATCTGCTAAAGGTCCCATTTATGTGATGTGTCAGACAGCAAACAGCAGGATGTGGTCTCACACTAGGTAGGGAAAATGAACCCTACGTGGACCCCTCACCCCTCTGTCCACCAGAGCACCTGGACTGAATACTTGTGGGCTCTAATCCAGTCAAAGAGGGGGATACACTTAGTGAGAGCTCTTTCCTTCCTTTCTCTAACCCCCTAACTCTACTAGTGAGCCGATTACCTGCTCTGTGTGTGTGAGCCCCAGACCGCTAGATCCCCTGAGCATGGCTTTTTAGTTTGTGTGTGTGTGTGTGTGTGTGTGTGTGTGCGCGCACGAGTGTGTGCTCATGCAGCAGGCCAGACGGACATAGCGTCTCCCAGATAAAGCCTTTCTCCTGTCAAAAATGACAGATAATAAAACCTGATATGAGAGAATAGCAAGCTTTATGGCATCACTCTTGCTTTTTGTGTTTCTTTTGTACACCCCAAATCCCCAGGAACGGTCCCCTCCGCCCTCACCCCCCACACCCCAACACACATACACACACACACACACACAGTGCTAATCTCTATTGGGGGGTAGCTGAGGTAGAGAGGGAGCAGGTGGAGGGATAAAAAAGAGTTGCTGTGTGCATTTCTTTTTTCTATTTTTGTATGAATAACTAGTGTGGTCCCCTCAATGCCCTAACACACACACACACACACACACACACACACACACATGCATACACACTGTTCATGCAGACAGATTATGTCTTAGACAGTCAGAGCTCCTGCCTTCAATTAACCTCACAAAGACAGGATCACTTACACACACATCTGATGATAGTACGAGGGAAACAGGAAAGAGAAATGTGTGTGTGTGTGTGTGGGGGTGTGTGTGTGAATAGCTGTGAACAGGCAATCTCTGCTACACAAGCAAGGCATGATACAATAGTCAACTTATTAGTGAGGGACATTATGTCGTATACTCTTTCTTCTGTGCAAACATTCCCGTGTATCACTCACCTTGTTCAAAGTATTGAATATAATGAGTCTTCAGATGTTACAGCACATTCACCAGATGTTGTTTTTTGTCTCTAATTAAAAGTAAATAAAATAAATGTTCATGGTACTGTTGGGTGTAGTCTTAATAAAAAGAAATACTGAATGTAAAGTAAATGGACACAGCTTTTCTTTGCGTCTGGCAGGGAGATTCTACAGACCTGTGAGGCGAAGTTCAGATAGCAGCAATGCCAAAGAAAAGGGCTGAAGCACTGGCAAGGTGCTGCTCTGTATGTGAATGTATTGGCACTCATAACTCTGAGAGGAAGTGCCACTGTTGAATACCTGTTTAGAACCAGAATAATAGATACCAGCATATAGAAAATGTACATACTGTATATGGAAGCATAGTGTTTTCTATTTCTGCAATAAACCATGTTCAAGGACTAAAGTGGATGGTTGAGGACAGTTTGTGTATCGAGGGACAAAACTGGTGTTTACGCTGCAGTTGGCCAGGTGTGCAGAGGTGTGAATGTACGGCAGGATTTGAATTGTACAAACGAGTACAACACCATGAATGCGTTTGAGGAGAGAATGTCAACAAAAACATGCAAAAGGCAGAACTCTTGGTGAGAGAACACTTTAACAATTAGACAAGGAGCACTTTTAAAAAAACACTTTTGCCTTAGAACATGGTTGGATGACAACCTAGATGTTTAAAGCAAACTGAACCCTTTAGGATTCACCATATGTCAGTGTGGATCCATGTGATGGGGACCACAGAGATAAGGCCTCTGACTGGTTGACTGTGCTATGTCAAAACTATCTCTGATGCAATTTTTATTTTAAGCTATACTGTATGCTACTGTTGGAAACCTTGTCTAAATGGCCACTTCAAAGCGTTTTCCATGGGGGATCCTGTGGGCCTGAGGTTTAAGATGCTGAACTTCTGGTCCATGGTTTGAGTCCTGATGTTAGATGTTCATCTCCCCATATGTCCTCTCTTTTCCCTACACTATGTAATAAAGGCAAACATTTCTCCCCCTAACAAAGAGCACTTTGCCCACCCTATATTTACCAAGAGCATCAATTATCTATCCACTATCTCACACACACACACACCAATCACACACTGTTCTCTCTTGGACCTGTTTGGTAAACAAACCAAATCCAGTCCAGTTGCAGTACAATCTATTTGACACTAGTAAGTAACATAAAAACAAATAGCTTAGCATAAAGACAGGCAGGAAGAGTTCTGTGTGGACAGGAAGAACAGAGGAGACATTGCTTTGGGCTTGTGTCTCAAATATCCCCTTTCTTCTTCTCTACTGTATGTCTTTATTTTGCTTAACATCCCCCTACACACACACACACACACACACACAACTTCTTTCATTTCTGCTGAAGGAGAGCAAGGGGAGACAGAGGAGAGAGGAGGAGGGGGTTGCGATTAGTTTCAGGGTTCCAGCCCTCTTGATTGGCAGCTGGCAGCATATGGAGCCGTGAAGAAGGTTTGCCCACGCTTACTTCTGAGGAAACAAATATTTGCCTGAAGGGGAGAGAGAGAGAGAGAGAGAGAGAATGAGAGAGAAAAAATATTAATTAGTTTGCAGACGCGCCAAGAGATAAAAGTCGGCAAGACGTATCCATCAAAAGGCTGCAGAGTTAGCTGCAAAATGGAAATTTTCCCCAAGTTGACAGATCCAGTAGGCTGCTGGCAGAGCTGAGGGGAAGAACACGTGCACGCAGGAAGGAATAGCACTGACACAAGGGCCCATCGTGGAGTCTACATTAACATCTGTGCATACGTTAACATATTCTGAGTGGAATTAACATTTAGGCATGCATCTTCCACGCTTGAGAAACATTTCTCTAGCCCCTCTAATTATTTCTTAATTATCGTCTCCACATTGACATACAGTTGTGCGGAGATAAAAATCCACACATATGTAACACATCAGATGCACTCAAGGTAAACATGCAGATGCCAGTCGACACTGTCTGTTCTTGGTCAACAAGTGTTTGCAGTCAACCCATGATTCCAAACCAACAGCAAATAGATTCTTATTATTTTGTGAGATTATTTTCCATTATAAATTTAGATATGCTATTTGCTTGGAGTTGATTCTCTCCTATAACATTCAGTACTGATGCCTTTTTTTATGTACATGCCTACAAGGACTACTCTACTATTTACATTGTTATGGGTAACAGCAATTATTTCTTTGCTAGCAAGAGCCAGCAACGAGAGCGTATTATTCCCCATTATATTCCCAGTGTTCCCCAACTCAGTATCCTGTTAATATGACACACTGTGGAGACCTTTCAAAGGGTTTTATGTTCTCAGAAATGTTTTTTACCCTAATTCAATTGTCCATTGTATGTTTCCCTGTGTCAAAATGATGTAATCA